>NC_047536.1:21962205-22568744 GCF_012275295.1 Melopsittacus undulatus
AAGCCCCTCTCCAGCTTTCCTGCAGCCCCTTTAGGCACTGGAGCTGCTCTAAGGTCTCCCCTTCAGGAGCCTTCTCTTGTCCAGGCTGCCCCAGCCCAGCTCTCTCAGCCTGGCTCCAGAGCAGAGCTGCTCCAGCCCTCACAGCATCTCCATGGCCTCCTCTGCATTTGCTCCAACGGCTCCACATCCCTCTTGTGCTGCTGCCCCAGAGCTGGATCAGGGCTGCAAGGAGGTCTCCTCAGAGTGCAGCAGAGGGGAATAATCCCTTCCTTGACCTGCTGCTCATGCTCCTTTTGCTGCACCTACATATTGCCTGCAAGGGACAACTCAACACTGGCATAAATAACATGCTGTGTAAAGCAAGTGTAAATTCCCACCAGTTCTACAAAAGGCCTTTTAGTCCTGTAAGTGCAAGTTTATACATACTTCATTCATTTACTATCCCTAGTGGGTTTTATATTAAATTAAATGTTTATACAGTGCTTTGAAGATGTAAAGGAGTGAAAGTGGCAAATACTTTTACTAGATATCAAAGAGCCAGCTATAGCTTCTAGAGAGTAAGTGGATCCATCAGCTGAAATAATTGGTTGCATCTAACACTGTGACAAAGCAGAATGGTATAAATGTACATGAAATTACAGAATCATACTCAGGAAGAATCAGACCATAGCAGGACTATTTTACCTTGCTTGCTGGGAGGAGCACTCCCTTTCTGTGAAGAATCAAGTGTTGGACATAGCTAGAAATAAGACACTAAAGATGACACATACTGTAATAAACCATTATGGCAAATGCAGTGTCTTTGATTTAGGCTTATTTTACAAAAGCTAGACCCTGCTGACTTTGCTGATCCTGACGGGTTGTATACAACTGAGACAATACCTAGAAAAGATGAAGAAGAGGCTGCACTGAGAGGCAAGGGGCAGGATTTATAGAGTTATAGTTTCAATATTTCTTTATTGCCCATATCAAATATGAATGATTTTCTTCAGTGGAAATGATGCCATGAATTAATGATTCTTTGGATTTCAATGGAACATTTAACATTCTTTTGGAGGATTTTTTTCACTTCATCATGTTATCTGAAACTCTTGAAGATTTCCATTTTACCAGCCTTCATCAGAAGCATTGCCTGCTTCTCCTACTGTACTGGAGGTGGCAAGAGACCCGTTACTTTCCCAGTATCTCTCCTATAGCCACTAAATGTCAATACAATAAAAATAGGAAAAAAAAATACATCACAAACTCATAGGCAGCAGATTAGCACTGCCACCAGTAACTGAGCTAAAAATACACCAGCATCGAAATAATAAGGGGGGAGAAATCAGTGGGAAAGACATTGACATAGCAGCAGCAAGGCAGCTCCAGCTGCTTTGGGCACATCTAGCCAATAAAAATGACACTACCACCACCTCGTTTATCCTAGTGAAGGACAGAAAACCAGAAGCTAGTTTTGCAGGAAGCAGCTGTCTGATGCCTGGGCAGGAATCTGAAGATTTTTATCGCTGCTTCCATTTGTGGATGTTTTCTCAGGTTAAATCTGGCATCTCAGAGCTGTGAATCTCTCTTTGTCTCTGCAAAAGACAATCTCAGCCTCCTCAGCTGCCAGGATCAGCGAGGGTTAAGATCCCCTTCCTGAGATGCTGTGGATATGCTGTGAAATGCAAGAAAAGTTACCTTGCACCTTGAATAAAAACGGGGACTGGGAGCTTTATTCCCCCCCTACTAACTCTGAGCAGTTATTTTTATTTACTAATTCCTATTCAAATATCTCCACGTATTTGGACAAAGGGGGTGGAGCGTTATAATCTGGTTAGATTGGTTGGATTTTGTGTCTTCATCCCAGCCCTCCCCCCACAACCTGCAAATGCTGCCTGGGGAATCTGTGCAGCTCTGTTAATAACAGCTCACAAAGGTTACCAAGATAATGCACCCAAATCTCTTAAGTAATGGCACAGCTCTCAGATACTCAGGTTTATTTAGACAGTGCTTTTAAAGGAGATAAAGATTTAAATTTTGATTATTCAAAATGTAATTTTAATCTTTCATATAAATGTTAAGAAAAAAATATCTGGGAACTATTGTGGGGAAGGGCAGAGAGGATAAAGCAGAAATGGTTTTGTGGGAACTTTCTCCTATCTCCCTGGAGTATGAGCTTTAGTATCACAACCATTCTGATTACTATTAGAGCATTTAAATAGCCTTTGATTCACACTAGAAGCTGGCTCAAGCCTTTCATCTAGGTGTGATACCTATACTTTAATTTTGTTATATGCCAATTACCACAGATTGACTTAAATCTGTTTTCAGGTTTGACCACCAATTTGACAGAAATAATAGTTCAAAAGGCAGTTCTGTGAGACAGAAAATGAAGACAAGAAGCAAGGCAATAATCACCACAAATGAGCTGAAGAACACAGCAGCATTAAGTGTACTAGGTGATTGTACTGACCCATGGGCACACTATGAGAGCAGCTCTGCAGACAGTGCATGACTCTTTGAAATGGTCGGGGGTCTGGCATCTCTCAGAGGGTTTGGACAGCCTAGAGCAAAAGTAAGAAGCAAACATATGTGATAGAGATAGCCGAGCTTCATTTCAGCCCTGTGCCTGCAGCATGGGAAAAGGAATCAAAGATGAGCTAGCAGTGAGAGAAAGCCTGAGAGCCCATGAATTTGACAACAGGTAAGTGAAAATCCCTCATTTAGGCATAACAGCAAGAGGGGATGGAGACACTGTAAAGTTCTCCTGAGGGACTGTTGCAATAAACAGTTTCAAGGGTTGTGTTGTTATCAGTTACAACTGCTCCAACTGACTCATGTAAGGAGGAAATAAAGACCATGGAGGCAGACAGTGCTCACTGATGTCCAGTGTAAGGACAAGACATAATGAGAACAGGATGAAATCCAGTTAATTCCATTTAAACATAAGAATTAATTTAGTCATAAAAATGATTGAACACTAAAGCAGGTTGCCTAGAAAAGCTGTGGAATATCTGTCCTTGGAGATATTTAAAACTAGACAAGGCCTGGAGCAACGTGCTCTAATTAACCCTGCTTTGAGACACCTCTGGAGACATCTTCTAACCTCAACCATTCCATTAATTCAGTACCATCTGGGATGTACAGGAGAGGACCTCAGACCCCTCAGGAACCAGCTTCCCTCAACAAAATATCTTAAAATCAGAGGAAATGATTCAAGATGCCTTTAAGATATAGGAGGCTCCAAATATGAACTGCTAGCTCTCTTTCACTATAACCCAAGGCTCCTCTCCATGTTTTAACACCCTAGTGTTTTGACACCCAATTCCTTCCCATCAAATGCAGGAGTGTTACATCTACCTAACTTCTTTTTTTCCTTTAGCTCCATTTTTAGCATCACCTTCCAAATCCACAACCAATATTACATGTTAATGAAATAACCCTCCAGAGAATGAAAGCCACAATGCAAACATGAATGTCCTTATCAAACATTTTTGCTTAGGAAAAATTTCTCTTTGGAGAAGAGCCGTGGTTTAACGGATCCACATTTAGCTACCAGTGCCTCCTCACAACTCTAAAAGCTGCTAGGCAGTCTACATAAGCATATGGATTTTATAATGCCAATGTTGGTCAGTAAAAGGGAAGTTGCAAGTAGGCTATAAAGCAGGCATGCCCTGTGTATAAAACTGATTTTCATGGGAAGCTGGAGAGATGCCAGCTATAGAGTGGGGAATTCAGTACAAGACAGTGCTCTCATGAGAGCAAAAAGTTGTGTCAGGCTGTTCTCTTGCAGAGGGCAATTCAGAGCTCAGAAGTTGCTGCAAACAGCAGTGTGCAGCCTAGCCCCTTCCAACTAGTCCATTGAAGAAGTTTACAAGACTGAAAATTGTAACGAGAAGCCTCCTATGGTGCACTGCAGACATATTTCAATCTCACAACACATCTGAGCTATATATGTACAGCTTAGTTGAGGTTACAGCACTCATTCACAGGCTCCGACCTCTTCCCCGAGACTGATGATTTCTGTTCGCTGTTACGACACGGCTACTTGTTTGCATTAGTTTCTTATACAAGGAAAAATGCCTTTCTCATTGCTTGAGCTGGCTTTTGTTTTACCTGCGGGAAAAGCAGCCACAAAAAGTCATCTGAAACACCCTGGCCAGAGCTTTAATAGACTTTCACCTGCTGTGTAGCAGGCACTGAAGGCAAACCAAGCCACCACATACTTCCAAGAGGTTAAGAAAGCATAATGTACCCACAACTGAAAACAGTTATCCATCTGTAGCAACAGGAACAAGAGAAAATAGAGGTGGAACACATACTTGGAAAAGCAAAGAACCCCTAGACAGAGGTCAGCTCTGAACTGAGCACAAGCCAGAACAGCACTGCACTAAACAGGGGCATTTGTTTTTAAATCAGAATACAGGAGTCGATAAATCATTTCCACATAGACCATGAGAGAGCTGTCAGATGAAGTGACTTTCAGAGGTTACCAGTCCAGCCTAAGAGCAAAACTGCAACTTTGAATTTAAGACAAAAAGCTCATACTCCCATCCGGAGATGCTGCACAGAAAGCAGATGCGGCGCAGGAACAGCAGTAGCATGCTTTTAATTTACATTCTTTACGATCCATATCAGTCACTTTGGAGAGATCAGGCTGACATTACTCCTAACCTCCTCATCCCAAATTTCATTATACCCAGTAAGCAACAGTGTCACAAAATATGGGTAGAGCAGAGAGTATCCCAGTGTTTGCCACATCTATCATGTTATCCATCCTTGCTGAATCCATCAAGTAGAAATCTGATAAGTTCCTGCTAACTCAGGGGCTCTGAAGAAGCTCTGGCAGAGCAGCTTTCTCATGTGCCTGGTATTAACTGCAGGAAGTACGATGTTCCTACCACACAGTATTATATCAGCTACTAAAGTGTCCAGACAGCAATCTCTTGACCCACACTGACCTTCCTCTGTTATTTACTGCCCAAGTCAGCCCCCAAAACTGGGAACATGATTGTTTCTTAAAATCTATTATTGTATAATATTTCTGAAAACATTATGAAAAAAATAATTTCTATTTTTGATTTGGTAAATACCATTTAAGTAACTAGAGAAAATTAAAAGTGAGAAAGTTCTAACAAGCCTAGCTGAGTTCCATTCAGGATGAAGGTGGCTTGAGTACTGCTGCAGACTTACATGGAAAGAAGAAAAACTAAGACCGTGTCAAATACTTTCTGAATTCCACCCTAAACTGGCAAGCCTGAGGAAAACAAGATGAAATCGGGCTCTGCACATTTGCTATGATAGGAGCAAACATCTGCAGAAAGATTAGTATATTAAGCATTCTTGGGAGTTAAGTCCTATTACTCACACTTTACAAATAGAGAAAGTAGAAGTAATTTGCCCAAAAGCCATAAGACAGACAAGGACTCAACTGAGTACACAGCCTACAGCCTTTCCATCTGGTGCTCTTCTGTCTGCTAAACAGCAACACTCTTTTAGGCTTCTACCAGGGAAAGAATAATGCAATCTGGATATTTACTTCTTTTTCTGGTCTTGCTACATTTTCAAAGAGGAAATAGATCTATATTGGAAAACACATTGATTGCATGCTCCCAGTCCCAAATTAGATGAAGAATTTCTCATTTGAATAAACCAAAAACATTCTTATCTTAATTTAAGATTTCTCCATAATGAAGAGAAGGATCAAAGAGACTGGAGATTTTTGCCAGGCTCTAATAGAAATTGAATTCAACTCACAATTTCTGGGTCAGAAAAAATTCAAACATGAAAATATTTCTCTGCATCACAAATCAGAGTAAGGAGTTGAATTTCTTTCAACCTCTAAACCAGGATTCATCAAACACTGTTTTGATAGTCTTTTTAAGCAAAATGACACATTTTGATATTTCTCAAACACTTCTTTCAGTTCTCAATGCTGCAAGTCAGACTGATATTAAGTGCTGTTTTCCTACTGCAAGAGAGCTCATATCTCCTTTACAGGCTGATGGGACCATCTCTGCATGGACACTCATCACAGAAGCCTGGAGAGCATCACAGGAGATACAGAGCAGAGGCTTGAGCTTTGAGCTGAGCACTCTGCAGCTTTGCAAGATGTAGACAGAAAGGAGTTCATGGCAAAAGAAAGCCACAGGCAATTTTTACCATTAGAAAGGAAAACACTAGAAGACAGTTCAGCACTTTGGTCCAACTAACAGTGTATTTCTGCTGACCATGAAAAAAAAAATGCTTTGCTTTCTTTAAAGGGGAAAGGGGGAAGCTTCTTGCTCAGTTTCAAAACCCTAGGCTTAAAAAGCTTCCACAGAGACACTGACCTTGAAGATAACGGTTTTCCTACAGTAAAAATAGTTATGATTAATAATTCCAAAACAGTTTTTCTGTAAAACTGGAAGTTAATGCATGTTTGAACTTCTCACTGCAGCTTCTCCCCCTCAGTGCTCCTCTAAGGGCTGGGCACTGTTTGATGGGCCACAAGCACCCTCTGCAATTAACTCCAATTATCGTTAATCTCTCAATTGCCTTTTTTTTGTCTTTCCTGAAGCAGCCAGCAAAAGCATCCGAGGAAGCTACAAATATGGACACACAATGCCAGAACAGCGTAAATTCAGCAGGCATAGACATTCATGTAACATCTGGGAGAGCTGCTCATAATTCACTTTTCCTATTGCATTGGAAGAAAAAATCAAATTCATTTAAATACAGAGAGGAAGCTTCCAGAATAAACATAAAAATTGCATTTATAGAAGTTTTGATATTTAGCACAATGGTATGTATAGCATGGGACTGAAAAAAGGCTATGCAGTATCCTGAGCCATGAGCTACCATTCAATCCTCCCCTTTTCCCAAAAGAGAGATCCAGAGGCAATTATTTTACCTTTCCTATTTGTTATGGCAACCACATTCTCCCTCTTCCCCCACAGTGGTCTGCTCTTACTCTGAACATATGTTACCCTTGAAGGAAAGATCTGCTAGCAAACACCATGCTCTAGTACACAATATTGGCAGCTATCTTGTCACAACGTTTAATTGTAGGAAGGTGGTTAGTGCCACAGTTTGAAGTCAAGGAAAGAAAAATACAGAGATCACCTTTTCATCTCTCCAGTTGGCAAAGTAGGTAAAACCCATGAGATTCAGATGCAATAATGTTTGTAAAGGGATGAGCATGAGGCTCGGAATTAATGTTTTAGGCTTTACTAAGAGGAAGTAGCATGGGACAAAAGATGTGTCTATTGATCTCCACTTTGCAAAATCCACACTGCATTCACTCTGAGCAGCTTGGCAATTAACAAAGCAATTACACCCATCCACTAGAACCCAAATAAACAGACTGGCAGGATGTGCAATCTTTATATGGTCAACAAAACCCCTTTGATTTTAATGATTAGCTGTAAACAAGCACCCAGTTACATGTACAGAAGGAAGAACGGAAGTAAAACAGACCAGTGGTGCTCAGAATCAAACTCTCATTTGCTCTCATGTCTGGGCTCATACACGTGTTACTTTATGTGCCAGAAATTAAGAGCCATTGCCCAAAGCTGGAGGATACTTTGACAATACAACTACTTGAGATGCTTCCTACAAAGCAGCAGTCGGAATCAATCTTCAGGTCTTTACACTTACAGCAACAAAAACATTGCAAACGATCCATGACTAATTCTTCTGAGTAAATGAAGAGAAAATTAAATCTATCCTGTTCTTATTTAACTCTTACAGGTCAATCCATCCTTCAGCTGCCTTTTTGTCAAGGCTAGTCTCCTGACACAGTGAGTGGGAGGCAGAGGATTCTCTCATACAGCTCCAGAAGCCAAGTGTCCACCCATGAGCAGCCATACACAGTGGTGAGGATGGAGATGAACAGCTAGGGGCACCTTGGGCTGTGCTCCCATTTCTTTCCAACCTGAAACGTTAAGCTCCTCACATTCTAATTTCTTCCTTAATTGCTACAAGTAATTTTATTCATATACTTTGCAGCACTATTAGCTACTACCTGAGGCTTAACATTAAAAATGATGAGGCAACATAATCTTAATGGTATTAATTAATACTATCATGGCTTTAAAGTTCCTCAGATCTGGCCAACCAAGCATGTGAAGCAGCATTTGGCAAGTTTTGCTGTTGTTAGTTTGTGGTTTGCTTGTGGGTTTGAGAGGAGGGATAGGGATTTTTTTTTTGTTAGAATTGGGGTTTTTTTGGGGGGGTGTTGGTGGGTTTGGTTCTTTTCTCCTTGCTTTATTTTTAAGTAATGCCCCTGGCAACAAACAGGAGCAGAAAGGTGGAGGCTGTAAAAGCAGAAAATGAAATGAAAAGCAAAATAGCTTTCCCACCATTATGAAGTGTGGCAGTTTGTCTAAGCCACTCATGACTTTGTGAAGACAACAATGCAGAGACATGAGAACCACTGGGAAGACAGAAAGTCTATTTGTTTGGGTTTTGTTTGTAGGTTTGGGATTTTGGTTTGGGTTTGTTTTTTTGTGGGGTTTTTGTGGATTTTTGGGGTTTGGGAAGGTTTTGCTTAATTTTGATTGTTCACCCTTTTGCTTCCCTCCTTTCTTGTCCTCTAAGCATAGAAGCAATCAGCAAGCTCTCTCTTGAAAGGCCTATGACCACCAATGGGACCTCAATGGCAAAGGCTTCATGAGCTGCATAAGTGGATGTTGCAGCAGTCAGAGCAGAGACTGGGAGAGGAAAGCAGAGAGACTTTTTGTTCCTTCAGTGACACATTTAAAATATAATCTGCACAGCATGTCCTGTCAGAACAGAAAGGCTGGAACTGTGTGTCCTCAGCAAAGGTTTTACCAGAATATTCACATCTATGAGTTCTATGACTAAACTGTCAGAAAACCCAGCACCAAAAGTTCACCCTGGAGGTTTCTATTCCTGGATTTACCCCCTCTTTCGCCCAGATAGAGCAGGATTTTGTACAGAAAGGTGAGTTTGCTTTAATCCTAGCTCTCAGAACTCAAGAGCTGAGAAATACCTGAGCTGCAGGCATTGCTGGTGTGAGCTCTAGAGCACTGAGCAAACAGCTCCAGTTACAGCTATAGGAATCTACAGCTGTTCAGCACCACTGAAAATAATCCTTCTTCTAACAGGAACAAAGTGCAGCAGTCAAACTGCTCAATAGATGCTATTAATTATACTGGGAGCTAAAGAACGATATATTTACTCTGCAGTGATACTGTAATTATCAAGGCAGTGCCCTGCTTTTGCCTGGTATGTACTGTGTGCAGTAGCTACTTTTCCTCTGCATATAGATGTTTGATAGTATTATGTAAAACACAAGGTATTTGCTACCTATACTTAAAGAAAGATATCCACTGTCACACTCCTGAAAGTGCCTTAAAACAACATTAAAGGTCACATGAACACAGAAATGCAATGTCCTTATTATATGTCTCTAAACCAGGCTTTAGGGGAAAAGTCTGCTAGTGCTAGCAAATATTTTGAAACTGCTGTCCTGGTTTTCCAATTATTTTCTTCCCAGTAACTTCTCAATAGAGTCAAGAGACTCAAAAGCCACAACCTGAGAGTCTCAAAACCCAAATATTCAACAGATGTACATAGGGAATCCCAGACTGGTTTGTGTTGGAAAGGACCTTAAAGCTCATACAGCTCCAACCCCCTACCATGGGCAAGGACACCTTCCACTAGAAGAGGCTGCTCCAAGCCCCTGTGTCCAGCCTCGCCTTGAGCAGTGCCAGGGATGGGGCAGCCACAGCTTCTCTGGGAAGCACCAGTTATCTTGGAAAACTCTTGCCTGCCTACTGTAGGCAGTACTATATGCACTCATGTAGGGGTGGTAATACTGAGAACGATGCAGCTTTCGGCCAAGGCTACAGACATCAGGACAGACCAGTGAGTCATCCCAAAGTGAGAAAATACTCTGTGGCACGGTCCTTGAAGCAAAGAGTTCAGTCTTGCCGTCTTACATCCCAGGCAGCACAAGCCCAACTAGGAATTTGCCTTAAAAGAGCCATTTTCATACTTCCTTGCAAGAGACTAACTTCTTGGCTTTATCATTCCTAGATACATATATATAAAAGCCTTACAAGTTTATGGGAAATACCTATCCCTGGGAATCAAAGAAACTCTGTACTTGGAGGAGAACAGTAATACAATATTGTCTGCTAGAGTAAACCTACTCAAACACATTCTTCTACTAGAAACCAAACTTTGTGTTTGACTGGATCTTGCATAGTTAAATTCCTTCTCCTTCCCCCTCTTCCATTTCCTAGGTATCCTAACCCTGAACAAAGTTCTCCTATATCACATGGATGTGTAAACTCTTACATTCACCTGCTTCAGTTATAGAGATCAGTCCAAAAGATATTGCAAAGGTGATTTCTCAGCTCTCTCACTTCTGATGTAGATGGTAGATTGAGGGGAAAAAAAGGAACAGAACAAAGTAATACAGAGTAGCATCATAACTGAGGGTCAGCACTGGCTCTATGCTCAAAAACAGCCCTTCAGTTTTGTCCTTTCAGTGCATGGGCACTCGTTGCAATTTCTGACAAGAGGAAGACCTCCATCATGATTCAGTACTAGGATTCATTGGGGCAGCTGCACTGAACTGCAGTGAAATTGTCCTCAAAACATTAAATAAAGCCGAAATTCACTGTTTTCTGTTGCTTCTCTTTAAGTGTTCCACATTTGAATTTTCAGGCCAAAGAGTGCTGTAATATTTACATCAAGCCTTCATTTTCACCTATGACTGGCTTCTGCAGAACCCAGCTTATATTTTTTACTCTGAGGCAGATCTTGCTCTTTCAGGAAAAAACATCATAATTTTGCCTTAATAAAGGCTGAAAGAGGCTTCCATTGGGAATTTTTTCAATTAGGAAAGGAATATTTTTTCAGGAAGAATAAAAAATTAAAAAAGGAAAAGATAGACCTGTTTTTTTTTTCTTCTTTACAACAACCAGCTTAATTGGAAATACAGAATAAATTAGGGCAAAGAAGCCCAGGGATGTTTAAGGCAAAAACTCTTTAGCAGCTTTGCATACTTGAGTATGAAGTAGAGGCAAATTAACTGATCATCTTCTGCACTAAATTTATACAGAAGACAAATTATTTGACAGAATATTCTCTTGAGTGGTCTTTAAAAGAAAGAAATAAAAGGTAAAGTTTGCATTTTGCTTGACCAAAATTATTTCCTATTTAAATAATCACATTTATGCATCTCGACACTACATATTCTTTTTATGGTCATTTACAGAGTGTCTCTGCCATAGGCACTGTACAACACTCAAAAGGTCTTAAGAACTTACCAGTGTGCTGTAAATGCTGGATAAAAGAATTTTTACTCTTTGCCATAGACAAAATTGGGTAAAAAGCATAATAAACAGATGTAGCAGACACTTACACTACAAAAGCTTTTCTAAATCTTCCTGTCTATTCTCATTTCTCTTGTTCTGCATGGGACAGGAGATATCCCTGGCTTAGAAAAAGAAACTCAAACGATTTATTTTAACACCCCTCCGAGAAATGATATACATTAAAAATAAAAAAGCCATTCATGAAGTGAGATATTCCTCCTAATTCCCCACTCCAGAATCATGATGATTTTTTTTTGCAAGCCACTGGCACCAACTACTCAAGCCCCTGGATTTTCTAGCACCACAGGGACAGCCAAGAAGCCACTTCAAGTAAAGCAAATATTTGCCCTCCCACTCTTATCTTGGTAAACCTTCTTATAAAGTATTTCCACTTGAGACTTACAATATAGTTTATGGGAAAGCCTACAACAGTCTCAGTTTCGGTTGGAAGGGACCTTAAAGCTCACCTAGTTCCAACATACTGCCATGGGCAGGAACACCTTCCAGCAGTAGGTGGGACTCCAGACCAGCACAACAACCATGAGGGTCATCCTCCACTGCAGTATTGGCTGCACCAGCCAGGCAGCTCCCACATGCTCCCATCAGGCCACCCCAAGATGACCAACACCATCACTCAAAAAAAGGGAGGAAAACAACACTTTTTAAGGAGCTATCACTAATATTACAGCCCTATCCCTCTCGTGACAGCACTGCTGGATTTGAGCTAGAGGAGAAAGGGAAGTCTTAACATTTAAGCCCAAGACTCGACTGGAAAAGCTGTAATGCAGTCGTTGCTTTGTGACAGGCTGACCAGGGCTTATGCTCCCCTTTTGGAGATCCTTCCTGTTAAGCTTTCCTCAGAATGGTTTTGCTTTCCAGTAAGATACAGTCAGTCACACAAGTCTCTTTGATGTGTCAGGATCCACTGAACATTAAAACCCAATTACAGCTGTGAAAACTGTTTATAAATTTCCCTAAGACTGGAAGATTTATCTTATTTAGAAATATTTCATCCCATTTAAACCAACATTTCAACCAGGAGCTATCTCAATGTATCTGGGGAAAAAAAATTATTTCCATAATTCTCGCCATTGAGTAGCTCTGCAGAACATCCCTTCCTCATCTCCTTTCCTCCTCTGATTTGGTGGATCCCACCAGAAATTAATCCTGGCCACAGCTTGACAGCCAGGTTTGGAAAAATATCACTTTCCAAAGTAGCCCAAAGGCAAAGTCATGCTGTCTTCAGGGACATGGAGGTCATCACGTGTTTCTCAATACAGCAATTCATAATGCTTTCCAGTTATTCTTGCACTCCTGCACTCTTCAAGAGCTAGTCAGCTTTTTTTGTTATACATTTCCAGTTTGCTACCTGATGCTAAATTGAATAGCTGATGTTAGATTTGCTTTTGTCACAAGGTTACTATAGACCTTGACTGTTTCTTACTAAAGAAAATGACTTTATGTCATCCATTAGTGGTTGTTTATGATGGAAACTTCATATTGCCTCCAATATGGATGTCTTTGGTATCGAAAAATAACAAAACAGGCACTTGTAGTGTTCGGGGAAGGAGGCCAGTAGTGAGGAAGCAGAGAAGAACACCATTAAGTTACTTTGGCTATAAACTCAGCTAAGCCCAATCTCAGTATTATTACGGCCTGTGTCAATTTTAAATTTCAAGTTTAAGAGCATACAAGATTAACCAGTCAGGGGTTCAACTCCGCTGTGAATTCCTCTTTCTCAGAGTTTCAAAATATGACTGGGTATAAAATCAGAGACTGCACAAGGCAGCTAAAAAAATACCACCTCCAGCTTCTCTGCTAGCTAATGCTTCTTGAACTTACTAATAGAATGCACAACAGATGTAAAGCAACATAACTGCTTATTCCTCTGCTAAATGCCAAGCTTTCAGAGAAAATCTTTTGGACTTGTGTCCTACCCGCTAACACCCCTCACTCTCAAAGCTTCTCTCCCTGTCTCTACATAGTACATTCTGAATCTCTTTTCCCTTTCTTTAATTGCACCTAGAAATGAACTGAAACAGTGAAAAAGTGATCCTACAGCTGGAGGTAGAGCAGCACCCCAAAGCCTAACTACCCAGGGAGTGGGGGCACAGAACACACTGGTCATTTGCAGAGAGAAGCACCATTTAAAGCATGAATTTTAACAATGTCACTAGTTTCACACTATTTAACAGCCAGCTCACATTCAGCAGCCACGGTTATACAGAGAAGCCATAAAAACTTGGAAGGACTGGCAGGTGCTCTATTAGTACACAAGGTAAACCTACGCTCCTGAAGTAGAAAATCTCCTTTGAGTAATTTAGCTGCTTTGCACTGATGATCACATAGATATGCTGTGGCACACATCGCATGCAAAAACAAGTACAATAGTCTTTCCTATAGGGAGAGTTATTTTGGAAATTGTTTAGGGTTTTGGAGTCTATACATGCATAAATAAAAGATTAACTCAAACTTTAAATAAGAGATTAAAAACATATTCTGCACCATTACCATAACATTCACAAATCTATAATAGGAAAAAACAGATTATAATTACTTTTTTATGTTTATAGTTTTGAATTAAACAGGATTTTTTGATACTTCATAACATAAAAAGCAAGGTTATGAGGTTTCAAGATGAGAGGAAAAGAAAACAAATCCCTTCCAAATGGCCATAGGCTAATACAATCATAGATTCACAAGGCTGGTTTGTGTTGGAAGGGACCTTAAAGCTCATCCAGTTCCAACCCCTGCCACGGGCAGGGACACCTTCCACTGGAGCAGCTTGCTCCAAGCCCCTGTGTCCAGCCTGGCCTTGAGCACTGCCAGGGATGGGGCAGCCACAGCTTCTCTGGGCACCCTGTGCCAGCGCCTCAGCACCCTCACAGGGAAGAGCTTCTGCCTTAATACCTAACCTAACTCTACCCTCCGAAAAGTACACTTAAGCCCTGCTAATATTAATGTTCCTTCTAATGAGAACAGGCACATATAGCTTTAAACACATAGCAGCATATGGAAACCTCACACCCAATCCCAGGCAGAACATGAAGCACCTCCAGCTGCATGCATGAGGCTGAAAAGAGCCCCCCAGTATTTCCCACAGCCCTGGAGGGTTTCCCCACGGCAGGAGCTGGCACAGTCAGCAATCTTCCACTACAATCCCAGCATTCACAGACTGGAGAAGGAACACAGCTCGACTGTGTGGGCAGTGCAGCAAGGGAACAGTGGGGCTCTCATGCCTGCTCACATCCCACTTAATACTGATGCAAGGCTCAGCTCCAAGCTAGCCAACTGAAGGCTACAGATCATAGCCCAGCAGTTACGCACTACAGCATCTGCACACTGCAATTGTTTGAGGGCACATTTTGCTTTTCATTTCAGAGACTCACAAAGTGGTTTGGGTTGGAAGGGACCTTAAACCTCATCCAGTTCCAACCCCCTACCATAGGCAGGGACAACTTCCACTAGAACACATTGCTCCAAGCCCCTGTGTCCACCCTGGCCTTGAACACTGCCAGATTAATTTCCTGAGTTAAAGACATGGAATTTTAAGGTAATTAGGTTTTCAATTTACTTTTTCTTTTAAGTATTTAGCATTCACTGATTTTATATCCTAAAACTCATTCTGCCTTTCCATAGGAGGTTTTGCTGTAAATGACCAGAGATTCACATACACACAAATTGTCCAGATCATGAATATTTATAGTGTCAAGGTTCATTTTCCCACACCCAATTACCTGCACCAAGTGCTATGGCTTATGCCAGCACAAATGGAACATCTTCTATATGAGGCAGAAGAACAGGGTCCCAGAAACCCAGGGCTGCTCTAAGTTCTCAGGCCTCAACTCAACTACTGTATATGGTAGAATAAACTGAGGCCAAAACTCAAAGTATAACAAAAAGCTGAAATTCAAAGATTAAACTGCTGCTGCAGAGATCAAGCACATCAGGAGCCATGAGACTGGATTTATTTTCTTTGGGTTCCCCCCTCCCCCCAACATTATCTGGTTGTATATTTACATTGCAGTACCCAAAAGGTTGTAGTATCCTGCTCCCTGTACTAGGCAGTGTGCAAACACAGCTGTACCTGCTCTAAAGATCTTACAACATCAGAAAGTCTGTTTTCTTGAAAAGAAAGCAATTGCAACAGTTGAAATCTCTTTTTTGAAAACCTTCGGGTTCAGGATGCCAAGTTGACATCAGTTGACAATCCCACAAAAACACATGGTGAAGAGAGTAAAGATTGGAAATGGAAAGAAACAGAACAAAACAAACCCACTCAAAACCATGTACCAAATACGATGACTTCTCCCACACTAAGGCAACGCTTCTGACATTTTCAACTGCGAAACCATGATGACATTCTCAACCTACCCAGAACAGCCTCTACTGTTTTTTCTCTGCAATGGCTTTTCTTCCAGTATCACAATATATGTTCTAGACAAACATCTGAGGTGTCAAAGAAGCACCCCCTTGTTAATGTTAATGGCTATACAGCACATCACCCAGAGTTATGAGACACTATTTCTTAATGACATTTCAAGGAGACAAAGAAGTGCTACTCTGTCTCTTTTCAGGAGTTCCAGTAAGAGATTTATTCTTTCCGGACAGCCCATGACAAACAAACTTAATCATTTTTATTCCATTAAAAGTAGACATAGCATTTCTATTCCAGGAGATCTATATTCCTTTTTGCTAATTGTGCAATAGCACAATGTTTTCTTAAGCCTTTTAGACAGCTGACTGATGCAGGGCTGGGAAAACGAGGGGTTATCTGGTAACACTGGCAGCAACAAAAAGAGTTGTTTACTGCTGGTATTGTGGTTGCATCCAAAGCAGATCAAGGCTAATGAACATGAATTTAGAGGAAAGCAACCATCGAATCCCAGATTGGTTTGGGTTGGAAGGGATCCTAAGCTCATCCAGTTCCAACCCCCTGCCACAGGCAAGGGTACCTTCTACTAGACAATAACTATACTGGTTTCAGACTCTCAGGAGAGACTGAAAGGGCAGTGTAATAGTACTGCATTTACACTTACTTATTGATGGAACTACAAACAAGCCCAGCTTGAGGTCAACTTCAGCTGCTTACCCTCACCAGAAATATCACTGCTCATGATAGTTGCTGGAGATAACAATGTAAACTGGGAAATCTTAAGGAGAGATCTAGTGCCTTTTTAAAGGCGTAGTATTCTCTTATTTTTATTCCTTGGCAGACAAGCAAGGCAGGAATTTGTTACCATTCCAGCCTCATATCCAGCTTTCACAGTTGTCTTGGACACCAGTTACGCGCACTGAGGACCGTGACATATTGACAAGGGCTAAATTTCACATAGGGACTTTGCTACGACCTGCTTGAGTCAATGCTATGCAAGAGCCACAATGATATGAAAAAGAGCTGCAACTTCATCAGTAGAATTTATATTGCAGTTACTCCAGATGGAGAGATACCACAGCTTTGTTTGTTCAGGAGCATTCACAGTTGTGTGTTGTTCATCAGTAAAACATTCCATCAGCATAAAAGGCTGAAATAAGGAGGCTCACAGTTGTCCTCATAGGGCTAGAAAGAAGCCCTTATACTGAGGGTGCTTCACAGACAGAAATGACACACTCAGGAATTGGCTATCATCTGCTAGTTCTCAAACACAGAATTTAAAGTCAATTAAAACAAGGTCATATCAACCACCTGCCATCACTCCAAACATCCCCAGGGGCCCATAACAGAACTGGTGTAAAAATAACCGGAATATGAAGAACTGATGTACAGGCCATTCATATTAAAAGTTAACACTCAGAAAGATCAATAACATTTCCCATTAGTTGTCTCCACAGATTTATCATTTAGGTTTCTCCTTAGCAGCCTTGTGGGGAGATTGAGAGATGAGTGTGACTGCACAGGAACTAAGAAAAGTCTCCTAAAGGCATTTAGAGCTATTATTACAATAATTTCTTTTCAACAGATGAATGAACTGATGACATTAGACATAAAGTGATTTTCTGTAGGCTGGTGCCTATACATTACTTTACAGCTGGATGGCTGACCTTTGGAGCTGTATGACCTGTCCAAAAGCCTTGAAATTTCCACACTAGAGCTGGTGGCACCTCACCTGCTGATGGCAATCCTTCACGTCTGACAAGAGCCAGGTCTGACTCTACAGAGCATTTCAGCTGTATGTCTGTCCCAACCCCATCCCAGACGGCAAAGGCAGAATCCCCTCCACAGGCTGAAACTGTCACTTTCTAGGTTTCTGGACCTTACTTTTCCCCTCAAAGCAACTCTCAGCCGTACAAGGGTTTTCAGTAACAGTTCATATCACCAAAATTATGGCCATCCATTCATCACCAAGCAACACTTTTACAGAGATAGGGAAGCAGCACTAATAGAAAACCTCAGGCATGCTCTAAATAAGAATCATAATTCAGAGTGTTCAGCAGAGTTAGGTATTGGTTTACATTAAAGGAACCACTGACTTGAAACACAACACAAAGCTGCTGGAGCACAGGATGCTAGAGCGTTGCCCCATGCCCAAAGCTGGCTGCATCTCCTCTGCAGATCCCAGTGTGTGATTTGGGGTCTGTTCCAAAGCTCAGTTTGAGAAGTCAATGCTCATAACACAGCTTATGCTCTACAGACTACAGCCAATAACATACCTTTCTTCATAACATCTTCTTTCACCACATAATTCTGGGATCATATTTCCCCTAGGGAGAACCGTTTCAGAGAGTGCTCAACCTGTACAGTATACTGCATGTATCCTCTACACCATACATAGAAATTTCTGACATACCCATTCATTTTGACTTTTTTTCTTCCTAACACTGCCTTGAAAAAATATAAAAGATTCTAAACTACCTCTGCTAAGCACTACATACGTGAAAACCTAACCTCTGCTGTTGCAAAGATGGGCCTCTCTTGTAGCTCTGAGATCCAAGGTTCTCATTACAGTCCAGCAAAGACTTTGAAAAACCTGTAATTGCTGCATAACCAAAGAGAACTTGTCTTGAACATGAAGGCAGAACCTGTTGTAGGAAATGGTGAAAAGAGCATTGAAACAGAAAAGGAACATTAACTTCACTAATGGCAGTCACCTGGTATCACTTGATGTTCGGAATGCTCAAAAAATATTCTGAAAAAGTGAATTTCTTCAGCAAATGCAGAATTTCTTTACTATGCAATCACCATAGAATGATTTGGGTTGGCACTTCAAAGCTCATCCAGTCCCAACCCCTGCCACGGGCAGGGACACCTTCCACTGGAGCAGCTTGCTCCAAGCCCCTGTGTTCAACCTGGCCTTGAACACTGCCAGGGATGGGGCAGCCACAGCTTCTCTCTCCAAGTGGTGGCTCACAGATACTCTGGATCCACTGACAAAAGCAGAGCTGGGACAGCTCACCCCAGCAGCACTCCTTGTCAGAGAGTGATGAGCATCACATCCAGGGCCAGGATTCAGAACAATTTATAAATCTAAATTAGTGTCCCAAAGTTAAATCTCTAAAAGTTAGGGAACCAAAATAGTCTGAAAGATGAATAAGAAATATGCTATAGATTAGAATTAAGCTACCATAGTGTAGATATACATTAGTTTAATACAAACCAGTATTAACCATCCTTAATAAAAAAAGATGCAAAGCTACAAAAATAAATAACCCTTAAGGAAGTCAATCCTTATTATCTGTTTTTCTTTAGGCTTTGGTTTGAACAGCTAGTTTCCTTTAACATTCTTCAAGACAAAGCAGTGTTGTACAGTGTAAGGAAAGAACAAAGTGGTTCCTTTCATCTGCCTCTATCTTCTGAGTAAATATTGCACCATTGTTCCCCTTAGGAAACACCTTTTATCTTTGTTGCAGGGACGTGGGTGAGCTGTAGTTAGGAGAACCCGTCCACCTTTTACATCTGAGAAACAGAACTCAGAGGGCATCCTCTCTCCATAAAATAAAAGCAGGTACAAAGATTTCCCTGTCATCTTCACCCACTACACTGACATTGCTCACCAAAGGGCAGCTCTCTCAAGACTTGGGGCTGCTGAGGGGAGCAAGAATGACTGCATGATAAACTTTATTTCTCCTGAGATAGTGTCAAAACAGCTCACAGGAGATCAAAGCACACGTGTGGCTGGGCGCCATCTGCTACCCTTCCCGGAAAAAGGGTCATGGTATTTATATCTCCCAAGAGTATCCACATTAGCTGTAGGTAAAGACTCTTTTCCTTATATACAGCTCTGCACAGAAACGTAATTGCTGCAGAACAGATGGGGAAAAACAATACAAGGATATTATTAGGACAAAGCTATATTACATGGAACAGTTCTGTAAGGAGTGAGCTGTAGATGTGCACTGCAACTTCTGAAAATGTAAAAATTATATAGACTAGATCTTAATAAACATTCTTCATAGCAGAACAGCAGCATTTGCACTTAAAATGTTCCATGTACAGTCTGGATTGAAAAGGAAAAGAGAATATGGTAAAATAGTAGCAGTTTTTGTGGCCTTTGTCAATAGTTACTCCGTCACTGTGCAAGAGGGTCATGGAAAATAAAAGTGAGCCTGTTCTGATGGTGGTCTCCTCTTGCATCCATCCATGGCTATACTTTTGTAGCACCTACCCACCCCTGATCTTTCATGACAAATACTTAAACCTGAAGCATCATTAGCTCCTAGCTGATCATGGAAGAGAAGAGAAACCCACATGTTCTTCAATCTCCATCACCAGACAAGTTAATCATCAGGGATGCTCCTAACAAGAGATGTTTGTTTTATCCAAGAGGTGATTCTCCAGCATCCCCGCTGCCACAAAACCACACTTTTCATTCAGTTTTCTGTTTAAAGGTCTAAACTGTTACAACAGTTTTGCAGGTCCTACAACAGTTTTACCAACTGTTGTAACCAACACCGGTAGAAATCTAGTCCCCAGGACCTAAAGCAACACCTCTGCTAGCAAGGTTTATTTCTCCACAGAGAAGAAACTTTTGACGTATTTCTTAATACTAAATCCCTTAGTTGCTGTCAGTGTGGAACAGAAAAAGTACAAAAGACTACGTTCAGAAATCTATAAAACACTTTAAGACCAGTGTAAATGATGCTTCCGTAAAACAAGTCACCATATTAAATGTAGTGTCTCCACTTCTTTTGCTGCTAGCATATATGTTGCTGTAGCTCCTTTGATTCAAAGCCTTTTCTTTCTGTTATAGCTAGTATAGTGCAAGTGTTGATATTAAGTCCATTGCTTTAAATATACAGGATTCAATAACACAACCCAACAAGTACTGATTTGCATGCTTAATACTGACTAAACATGTTGTGACATATATACACTGTAGACCACAAACAGCCAGCCCTTGGCAATGGCAGCATCCTAAGAAAAGTAGATAGAAACATGCAAACTAGGTTTAGTCCACAACCTCTCACCTGTGTCTATAGAATAACTGCAGAGCAGGCACAAAACACTCCAAAAGCAGAAGAGCTGGTATCAATATTCAGGAGGCTTGCCAGTGTCCTGGTTTTTTATTAGTCTACGTTAACAGGGGAGCAATTTGCAGGGAGACGAAAGGAAAGAATCACCCACAGCTACTTCTTGGTTGCTGTTACCTTGCCTGGCTACTCACAGTAACGATGTGCCTGAACACTCTCAACTTACAAGTGTGAATTGAGACAATGTGGTTTAATGAACTACCATGGGAGGGCGTCATGGTTTAAGCCCAGCTGGTAACCCAGAAAAACCGTGTAGCCATTCACTCAGTCCACCCCCCCCCTCCTGGAGGGATAGGCAGGAGAATCAAAAGAATGTAATTCCCACAGGTTGAGATAAGAACAGCCCCGTAACTAAGGGTATAACACAAACCACTGCTGCTGCCACCAACAGTAATAACAGGAAGGGAAACAACAAGGGAAGAGAACGCAACTGTTCACCACCCACCAATCAATACCAAACCCAACCAAGCAGTGACCTAGCCCTTCCAAGTAACTGCCCCCTGCTTATATAGTGGACATGATGTGCTGTAGTATGGAACACCCCTTCGACTACTTTGGGTCAGGTTTCCTGTCTCTGCTTCCTCCCGGCTTCCCCTCCTCCCTGGCAGAGCATGAGACTCACAAAGTCCTTGGTCAGAGTAAACATTACTAAGCAGCAACTAAAAACATCGGTGTTATCAACATTGTTCCTAGGCCGAAAGTAAAAAACACAGCACTGCGATAAGAAGGAGAAGAAAATGACTGCTACTGCTGAACCCAGGACAGAGGGACATACAACAGCATCCTGAATTTGCTATGTCACACCACTACAGCTCAGCTGCCATACACTGAGTGACTGGTGTCAGACCTTGTATTAACTGCACCATATAAGACTTTTGGAGATCTTGTATAGGTCACCAAAGAGTCACAGGGAATTCAGACATCCACCTGGTAGCCCTGCCCTTTCCCTCCAATTTTGAGATCCCCCTCCATGTACACACACACAGAATCACAGAATCCCAAGGGTTGGAAGGGACCTCAAAAGATCATCTAGTCCAACCCCCCTGCAAGAGCAGGGTAACCTAGAGTACATCACACAGGAACTTGTCCAGGCAGGCCTTGAATATCTCCAACGTAGGAGACTCCACAACCTCCCTGGGCAACCTGTTCCAGTGCTCTGTCACTCTCACAGTAAAGAAGTTCTTCCTGATGTTCACATGGAACCTCCTATGCTCCAGTTTACACCCATTGCCCCTTGTCCTGTCACTGGATACCACTGAAAAAAGCCTAGCTCCATCATCCTGACACCCACCCTTTACATATTTGTAAACACTGATGAGGTCACCCCTCAGTCTCCTCCAAGCTAAAGAGACCCAGCTCCCTCAGCCTCTCCTCATAAGGGAGGTGTTCCACTCCATCATCTTTGTGGCTCTGCACTGGACTCTTTCAAGCAATTCCCTGTCCTTCTTGAACTGGGAGGCCCAGAACTGGATGCAATATTCCAGATGCGGCCTCACGGAGGCAGAGTAGAGGGGGAGGAGAACCTCTCTTGCCCTACTAACCACACCCTTTCTAATGCACCCTAGGATGCCATTTGCCTTCTTGGCCACAAGGGCACATTCCTGGCTCATGGTCATACACACACACAATATTTCATCCCACAAGAATGAGTTCCTACAATCCACGCCTTAATTCTACTAGTATATCAAAATGACAAGGTAGATCTTAAATACAGTTAACATGCACAACTGCATAAAACGAACAGCTCTGCACTAGAGTCATCTTGGATGCTGAGACATTTGTTAAGCCTAGGGAATTTCTTTTCTCTGTCTCATCAGGTCCCATTCTATAAACAGTAAGAAAAATTATATATATTCCCCAGCCTAAGACTGAGAAATCTTACAGCCCATCCTCACTAGTCATCAGCAGCTTTCAATTTATTCATGCAGCAAATTACTTAAAACCCCTCCCCCACCACATAAAAATGCATCTGTTTCTGATTTAAAACAAAGTTCCATTCCCATTTTTTTAAAAAAGCTTTTATCTTAAGGAAATGTGGAGGCTTCAAAGTTCTGTAATTTGCAGTTCATTTGAACATTAATGGAAAGAAATTTTCTTCCACTTCAAACTATTTCTTCAGTCAATTACACAAATCCTCTAAGTGGAGTTTGTGAAGCAGTTCGTGTCCAGGAACTTAATTAGTACTGAATTCCAGCACTGGCATCCACCTCAGCCACACTAACAACTGGGTAAAGGCCATGCAAGAACAGCATCTATGGAAGAGCAGCCATGAGGACAGCAACAGGTCACTTCAGCCAAGGCAACAGCTGGGACAGATGGAGATTGTTAGAAGAAGTTTCAAGAAGCAGTCATCAATCACAAAGGAACAGTTAACTAAACATGGATGAAAGACCCAGGAGAGGTCCTGGCTGCCTATGGTCATTGAGAAAACTCCTAGGGCAAGTTTTAAGAGTAATAGTTTTCCCCAGCACCCTTGTTGAATTTCTCATTGGCATTTGCAAACTATCCTTGCTACACTCCCCTGCAGTTTCAATTACACTGTCACTTGCACATTTGTTTGTCCTAGTTAGCTGCTGTTCTAAACCGTGGTTCATGGCACTCCTAATTGGGATTGCTAGCACAATACCTTTCAACAGCAGAAGTACCAACCCAGAGTTTGAAGCCAGGGGGAACAAGCACAAAAGCAGAGCAGCTCCATAGTGACAGAGCAAGAACCATATCTCACTCTCTAGGTAGCTGTGCTGCCATGGTAAAAGAAGTGAAGAAAATACAGAACAATTTCTAACAATAATTAGGGTCTTTTGGGAAGAAAGAACTTTGAACAATATTTATAGAGAAACTGAGCTAAGGAAATAGAAAGAAGCAGCCCCTACAGCCATAACAGTCTTTGAAGTACTGGTGATAGCACAGGATTATAGCAGAAACTAAATAAATTTCTTAATAAAAGGTTTGTCTAAAGCCAGCTTGCCTCATCCCAGAGGGGCTCATCCCAGCTTCCTCACTAGCACCACTACAGCAAACAGCAGTGCATGCGTATTACCAGTGGACCTCAGGACCATAGTCCAGGCTACAAGGTAATTCCCTCAGCTGTTCTTGTATTCCAGTAAGGAACAGTCTGGTTATTGCCTGTTTGGGTTTTTTATTTTTACCCTCCTGATTTCAGCATCCACAAAAAGACTTTTAAAAACTAGAGTCAATTGGAAAACCATCAACAATGAGGTGAGTAGAATCTCTGCTGCAGTAGTAAGACTTACTCATCAGCATGTCTAGCAGATGGATACACTATATTCCCTGATCTGGTATGTGGCAGCTTTCCATTTTTAAATAAAGAACAGGGTGCTCTCACTCTTATTTCTGCAAATAAGGCATTACGTATATAATGCAGAACACAGGAGGCCATGCTCATGCACCTAAAAAGGTGTTATTTCCTACTGCCCCCATTCTGTCCCCGAGATAGTAACAGTCTAACAAAGGACATTTCCTCCTGGGCCTTCAAGTGAGTGCACCAGTCTTGAAAGCAGGTGATAATTATCTTAAATTAACAGAAATAATGTCTGCAACATTTCATAAAAAGGCAGAGTTTGTCAGATCCAGTGAAAAAGAAAATACTGGTTTTGAACAATGCTTTCATGTGCATTTGTCACTGGTGCAGAAATCAAACTGCCTTTTATGGTCACACATATAACAAGACCTGCAGCATATTAAGAGGAAACACTTGAGTAGGTTTGTTCCACACTGCCCTTATCCTTGCACCTGATTTAAAACTCCCATGGGTATTCCTGTATGCTGGTATCACCAAAACTTCTGACCAAAACTCTATGACTGGATACTGTCTGGAACAGGGAACACATGTATTACCTGATGGATAGACACCAACTGTAAGTCACATCTACATTGATTATATAGCTCCCCATGACCATAGCATCTGGGCACATCAAGTCGTTAATATTTTGCCTAGATCCTTGGACATGAAAGGACTGTGGTTCTGGTATTTCACCTGTATATAAATCAGAGCCACAGCTCAGGTTTGTCGAGATAAGTACAGAGCAACTCAGCAGGCATTCTGACAGCTCCAAGAGACCTTGGTTATCCAAGATTAGGCAACAAGTCTGTGAAGAAAAGGCAAGTGAACCCTGGTCCACAGGTCAGCTTCACATCTTTAAACAGTCCTTTCATACACAGAGGCAGAACATGCACAACCTGAGGAAGAGCCCAAACCAAAAATACACAACAGAAGTGCCTGATCTTGCAAACCAATCAAGTACTCACCTCCCAGCGAGGTCTGTGCGGTCTGCAGACTCTTCTCATGGTGCTGTACCGATTTATCTGGGGAAAACAAAGTCTGCACTCAGCTCTGTCTACCCCTTTACCCACAGGTTTCTTCTGAGGGTCCTGCACAGCTGCCTGCTCTTGCACAGCCTGGGGAGCAGCTTGGAAGTGGGATGATAAACTGTGATGAGCAGGAGCATCCAGCACACATGATGTAGCCAAAGGGGAAGAACCTTTTGTTTCTCAGGGGTAGCAGTGTCAAGAACCAAGGGAAAACATCAGTAAGAGATGTAACAACTGAAACAAACCCAAAAGCATCCACTAGAAGTATTTTTTTTGTACAAGCTCATATTTCTGTTTTGTTTGGTATCACAAAGAAATACAATATATTTTCTATCCCGTAAAATACACATATAATTTTTTGTGATAATAAGACTCAGGAAAAGCATAAATATTCCCAAGGGTTTCAGCAGTTCAGAAGAACACTGTAAAACAGTTTGATAACTTGGAGATTACATTTCCCTCTGTTCACCATACGCACACACAGACACACATATAAAAGCCTGCCAAGGGGAACATTATTGATGCTTTACAACTACACGCCAATAAAACTCATGAATTTCATTTATTTGAGGGCTGCAATAGAAGCAGAAAGATAAGTAGCATCCTTAAATTTGGGATCATTAATTTAATCCCCACCCCCAACACACCAGACAGCTTTCCATGTTAAATCTTGTTATGGTTACTTTACCAAGAGCAAGCAAAAAACAGTAAATGGCATTGGGAAAGGAGCATTACAGGCCCATTCAGCAGAGTATCCCTCCTGAATTATCCATAACAAGTGGTGATAAGATGTTTCTGCTGGCAGAGCTTTTGCTTTGTTCCCAAAAATAATTAAAGGTTAAGATGGAGAGTGCAGTGACCATTGTCCCAACCACCTGAAGCCAACAGCCATGATCATGTATCCATCTGTCCTGAGCTGTTCTCCCACAAACACCACAGCCTCCCTCCTGGAGGTCCTACTCAGCTCACAGGTCTCATCTCCTTCACTTCACCCACTGGAGAGGACCCAGGAGCAACCTTTCCTGGTAATCTCTGATACACAGGACACAAGCATTTAGGGGAGGGGGTACAGAGCAAGAACAGAGCTGGCTTAAGAGTCACAGCAAACGTTTCTCCTCCCCTTCCCAAAGCAGCTGCAAAGCTGACACAAGAGGATTCACAGCAGCAGCATGTCCAAGACATTGTTTAAAAAATATGAGATCATCAAACCTGCTATTATAGAGTAGTGTTTCTGTGAGATGCTGTTATCAAACATGACCCACCACAGCCACCCATGCCTTGCATCAGCTGGCTTATTTGTGGCATTTGGCACCATTATTCACATTTGCAAGAACATGGAAAGCATCAGTTGTGCCTGCTCTGAATTGCAATCAAATCATTCCAATGTGGAAAGGTAGATCAAATCCTTAAACTGTCAAATGCTGCAAACAGTGAAGAAATAAGATGCTGTGGGAAGTGCCAAAAATCCATCAAACACAGGTTAGCTATCTTGTCAGTGGTGTTAAATAGGTATAAATGGACATGTTCAGTCAGGCAGACACAGCACTGTTGGGAGCTCAATGAGGGAGAAGGAGGGAGGCAGCTCCCCTTCCAGATGGGATAAATCAGCATCTGTTTTGTTCTCAGCTTTGAATGCCTAAATGCATCTTAAAAAAAAATGTCACCACAGAGGCAGAGGACTGTGAGAAAGGCAGAAGGAGTTGTTCAATCAGACAGCACACATTTTGGACAACACAGACAGCAAAAGACTGGCAGTCCTTCACAGCATCACTTGTTTTGTCCTTGCACATTTCGAACACAATGTTTGAATGTTATAAAAGTGGCTTCTTAGTTATGCACATTTCTTATAAACCATCTCTGCTCATTAAAAGAGCAAAATATAATAAACCCCTCAACTCCCATCATTTCTACTCCAAAGTTACAGAGCAACGTTTCTATTCCATGAATCACCCACAGGAATAACAGCTGCTCTGTCAGAAGCATCGCCATCCTGCATCTGCTGTCCCACATTCCAGAAGCGAAGTGCAAGAAGCCCTGCTCAGCCCATCAGCTGCCACCTAGCAGAGGCAGCTCTGCCAGCACACAAGTCCAAGTCCACGTAGAATCCTCCTCAAAATCTGTCTCTGATCCTCCTGGAGACCAAATGCACTTGAGGCAGTTAAAACACCATGAGAGACACTTCTTTGTACAAATTTAGTTGAGCTATTAATCTTGGGATTTAAACACCTTCCTGACCCACAGAAGCTGCTAACCACAAGCACTGATCCAAAAGCCCATGGCACAGGAGAATTGACCACAAAAAAATTATGAGAGTGCTGAGGTGCTGGCACAGGGTGCCCAGAGAAGCTGGGGCTGCCCCATCCCTGGCAGTGTTCAAGGCCAGGTTGGACACAGGGGCTTGGAGCAAGCTGCTGCAGTGGAAGGTGTCCCTGCCCGTGGCAGGGGTTGGAAATGGATGAGCTCTAAGCTCCCTTCCAACACAAACCACTCTGAGTCTATGAAACAGAGATTTTTACATCTGACTGGTTGTCTGGATTCTGTTGCTCTTTAGTTGTGGGTGCAGCTTTCAAATGACCTGTGTGCTACCCCTCCCAAATACACACCAAAAAATATACAACAACACTATTCATTTATTTCATAGAATCTCAGGTTGGAAGGGACCTCAGGGGTCATCTGGTCCATCCATTCTTGGCAAAAACACAGTCTAGACAAGATGGCCAGCACCCTGGCCACCTGAATCTTAAAAGTGTCCAGTGTTGGGGATCCACCTCTTCCCTGGGAAGATTATTCCAATGGCTGGAGTTGTTCTCATTGTGAATAATTTTCCTCTAGTGTCTAACCAGAAACAAACTTAGCTAACAACTGGAAGAAACAAATTCAGTCTTTTAACAGAGCTCACAGGGCATTACCTGACATGGACAAAAACCTAAGGGTTTCTTTTAATTCCTTAAAAAGCTTATTACTATTCAGGTAAATAAGAAAAGGTCCAATATTATACCCTTGAAATACACAAAATTGAGCCTTACTCTCAAAATCAATTATTCAGTTGTTTAAGCTAGCACTTAGTCAAATGTATTGCCTTGAGGCAAAACATCTCTTCCCCAGTACCATCATTCTCTTTGAAAGCAGCATTCATCTTATTTGCCCCTTTTGGAAAGGAGGTTTGATAAGAAGTTAGAACAGACCTGAAATATTCATTTAACCTCCTCACTCTACACCATTCCTCAGCATGACCTTGTGGCTCAATCCTGGAAACAGTAAAGGATTTATAAGTGGCTGTCAGATGGATTCCAACTATGTGGTATTTGTGGTCACTTTCTAAGTTGTAATGAGAAGACATCCACAGATTTAGCTTTCCTTTGACTGTGAGGTTTCAGTAACACAGGTAACAACAGCCATATACGCCTTTGAACTCCCACTTTCTAATACTTTTTTGATTGCCAACCTCAATCATTATTATTATTACACATTACTAATTATTATTCTTCACCTTTTTTAAGCTGAAAAAGAAAATAGTTGTAGGAAATGAAACATATAGTGGGCACCACGATACAAACCCCACCACAACTATGGACAATTCAAACTGACATTCAACATCATATGCACCTCCCTAAGGATAACTGGGTCTTGCAACTGGTATAATCGCTGACCATGTATACTATAAGCAGAAGTTTGGGACCTGCAGATCTCTAAAAGCTGATTTTAATACAAAATTAAATGTCCTAAAGTAAATAAATGTTGATATTGCCTGAAAAAGATCAGGAATTCAGAGCAGACAAATCTAACCTCTGAGGAAACCAGTGACCAAGCCCATCTCCTGGCTACATTCCCTGGTATAAAATACAACTGCTATCAAACATTCCCGAAACATAATGGAAGTGCCAGATAAGAGACTGAGACATCTCACAGCAGTGCTGGAGGGGAAAATACTGGAAGATTTATACCCATCTGGAGGTAAATGGTGGAAAGCAGTCCACAGAAAGTGCAAATTTCATGTTTCAAGCTATCCATCACCCTAAAAGAAGCTTGCTTTGGGCAGAGATATATTCCAAATTTGTTACTGATTGATCTTGAAAAACACTTGAAGAGAGTTTAATTTTCCAAAACCAAACTAAATAAAAGTAGTGTTTTTATCCACACATCAATGCAAAAAGCATTTTACATACACAGCTACTGGTTTGTGTAGGTATTAAAAATGTAACAAAAATGACAGGAGCTTTAAAAATAAGATGAAAATCAAACCAACTCTCAGTAGTTTTCTTCTATGGCCTTGTCAGAAATGTCGGATATTTCAACTTCTATTCATTTGCTTGCAGGATGATCAACGTCTTAGTTTGCAATAAAGCAATTCAGTTCCTTCAGAGAACACCTGCATGCATTAAGTTCCTACTATAATTAATAGGAGTTGCAAAGAAAGTTGAGAAGCAGAAAGATGAGCCCAATTTATCATTATCTTCACATTTCTCACAAGTCACAAAACCACAGAAGAAATGAAAAAACTCAAATCAAGAAAATGCCAGTCCTACAGAAAATACTAGATACTCTACACAGAAGTAGAAGAGACAACTTGGTTTAGTCATTTGGGGGTTGCCAGGTTTTTAAACACAGCACCAAGGAAAGAACCTTATTGCTCCTAAATTAAGAGATGATCTGAATGATAACCTAGCTTTTTTTAACCACAAGCTGCTTGGCCACAGAGTTTTTTCACATCTCCATGTCTGTTTTTCACCAGTCCTGATGATGACATACAATTAAGTCTTATCTAAGTCAAAAGTCAGTTTGCTGCCTCTACTTCTTCCCTCCAGTTCTCAGCAAAGAGCATCAAAGAACAGGCCACACCTCATCACCACCTTCTCACTGAAAAGGGGGCTGATAGAGCAGGTGGGATCATTATTACTCCTAAGATCACTCCACCCACACCCTTGACTTTTTTAGAGGTGGTGATGCTTGTGGTGGTCCTAGCTGGATACCAGTCAACAAACCCAGAGAGCTTAACCTGCCAGCTCAGTCACCTTATGGCACCAAGAGAGCAGTGAAGGAGCAAGCAGACTCCAGGAAACAGCAGTTTTATGAAGATCTTAACCCCATTAATTTAATAGAGAAAACACTAAGACCTGCAACTACATTGCCAATTCTTGCATAAAGTAGAACTCCCTAGAGCAGCAGAAGTAATGTCCTACTGTTTTATTCACAATAAGATGAACTTTGTAGCATCCTCCTTCCCCCACCTCACTCCAGGTCAGTGCTGCTCCCCTCCCAGACTTGCCTGTTGAAAAAGGTGCTCCAAAAAGCAACAGACACTTGACATGGCACAAAGTACATGAACAGTAATAAAGTTCTCCCCTGAAGTGCAGCTACACAAAATCAGCCAAAATATAGGAATGCCTATGACATTAAACAAGCCCTTAAAAGACCATGAAAAAAACAGAAAATATCCACTATGTGAGCCCTTATATTCACAAGAGAGTCTCTGCAATGGCTTAATGGTCAAGAAAGATTTTTCTCTGACTAGTCAGAAATAAGCGATAACAAATGGCTGCAGAACTGAATAGTTTTCATGGACTTTTGTTTAATAAACAGTTTTCAGATCCAGTGACAGGGTTTTTTTTGCCATGTTACAAGAGCACAAACATTCTCATTTCACAGAATAGTTTGGGTTTGAAGGGACCTTAAAACTCATTTAGTTCTAACCCCCATTTCAAGCTCTTTTAAATCCTGAGGCTTGGATTGTAACCTCTGAATTAAAACTAAGAGTTCATATTCAGCTTATTTTAAAATATCTTGAAATAAAACCAGATACTTAGAGGAAGCTCTGGTTTGATGCCTCAGAGAGCCTGCAAGTAATACTGATGCCCAGTCAGTGTCTCTTTTAAGCAGAAAGAGCTGCATTAACCAGGCTCTCAGAACCTGCAGTGCCACTGCCTGCAGCTCTAATCAGGGTCGCATTTACTTTTTTAATCCCAAAATGCAACCCCTCAGCTCCTTCCTGTGCTAATTGGACCATCATACCTGAAGGTGCATCCTAGATCTTTGAACTATCTACTCCCTACCACTGGTGGGAAACAGCATGGTAATAGGTTAAAAAGTGACTGCATTAGATGGCAATTACAGACCTGTGGATTATCATACCAGGATTTAGTGTAACTTTTCTGGCTGTAAAATGAGCAGTGATGAGTACTGCAGGGTGCTAAATGGAAAAGGCACACACCACTTACGCTGGTGAGTAAACTAAGAGCACATGCTGGTGAAATCCCAATGTCAAAGGCAAAACTCCCAGTCCTGCTGTCATCTAAATTGATTATCTGCCTACAATGACACAAGTTTAATTATAGAACTCCTCCATTCAAAGCATTAATAACACTAGTTTTTAGCCAAGATAACTGATACAGTGACCATCACTTCACCTGTATGCTCCAAATCAGCTTAGAAAACTGAGGAACAGGGTGCTCTGCCCTGGAAATAAATCCAGTCTAGGAACAGCTGAAAATCAGTTGTGTGGTTCAGGCATTATTTCTGACCTAATTATTTCTAAATGAGCTTAGAGAGGTTTGGGGTGTTTCCCCCTCCTCTCTCTCCAGGTGATTTTCAAGTCCTTAACCATGTTTCTAACCCAGTGATTTTGATGATGGTTCTTAAAATATTGGTAACAGCAGCTGAGGGCTGGGATGCTCAGTGTCCAAGTGTGCTCTGAAAAGTTTTTAAGGAGAGATCTCAAACAACAAACCACTGATCATGGGAAACCTCTGAGGTCAGTGCACAGATGGGCCCATCTGCAAGGCATATGCCCATGGCACAGCAAGTCCTGAGGACTAGAAAGGATGAAGCCAGTCAAAACTGCATGGTCAGGTGTTTATCAGTTTGTAGAACTCCTTAACTGACACACAGTTTGCAGGGAGATTCTCGTGAAGTTTTATTTGATTCAGGAACAAAACTGCCTCGATATTTAAATTACTCTTTGTTCTTACTATAGGAGCAGCTGCTGTTGATGCTCAGCTTTCATCTGGAGTTTTAACACTCCCTAAAGACATCAGGTGAGGTCCCCCCAGCTTTTAGACTTGGTACTATCTTTGGGTTTTAATCCAGGTCATATCTCCTATCTCTTCTCAAAAGCCATAGTTCAAGAAACCACAAAATTAATGATCTTGCACTCTTGTTCATTTCCAGTGATTGCTCATAAAAGCAACCTGTTAACCAACTGGTTGCTCTTGCTGAATGACCAGATCCTGCTGCCAAAAGGGCTGGTTCTGGCAAGGTAGCACAAAGGGGAGCTCCTTCCCCTAAGAGATGTTACAAAACAATAGAGGTTTCTTTATAGCCATCATAATAGACTTTTCACATGAGAAAGTTTTACATCAGTTGTATTTTATAGGGGGAAAAAAAAGGGAGTGGGACAGAGGAAAGCACAGAGTGATTGTATCCTGACTTCAGCTGGGAGAGCAAGAGAGAGGGGAAAAAAATTCTTTAAAAACAAGTAGGTTTAATAAAGGATATAAAGTGTTAACTACATTTCAAAGTGACTGGAAACCACTTTGGTAACTACAGCCAAGGAAGAAAATAGAGAGGAACGTGAAATAAAACAGGTTTTTGGATGTATGCATTCAGAAAAGTGACATTTCTGAAGTTCTTCCTCTGCAGGGGAAGATACCTGCCACATATTGTCACCCCTGCAAAGGGGGAAACAGAGAAGAAATGTAGCTCTAGAACATAGGAAGTTCAGAAATAGCCCTTGGGAGTTTGGGTGGAGGGAAGAGAAATAAAGAAATTACATGGTTTATGTATTGAGTAAAAAGCAAAAATTATGACTTAGCCCCGAAGAGATGTCCAGTAGAGGGGTTTTTATTGATATGTTTTTAAAGGACAAATTAAATGACCTGAGCAACTACAGTGTTGTCAGCTTGGCATCAATCCCAGGTAAAATAACTGAATGGCTGATACAGAACTCAATTAATAAAGAAACTAATAAAACTCATCTATAAAAACATATTGACTGAAATAACAGGCTTTGACAGATTAGCATCATCTCTTCCATAAAAACTTATTAAACACCAGTAAGTTTAGCATTGACAAAGATGCTTCGAGCTTTCACAAGGCATTTCACTTGGCATGATCGGACATCCTGCTCAGTTAACCACCCTGTTGCCAGAACACAGCACACACTAATGGAGCAAGAGCTGGCTCCTGTACCTTCTCCAGATCTACTGCATAGTAAAGATGCTCTCTCAGCCTCTGATAGCAAGAACCATGGCCAGCCTGGCACCTTTCCAGGCCTGCCTCAGCACTTCAGCATCACTGACATGAAACATTTTCTCAGTACAGCTCACAAGGCATAAATAAGAGCAGCTAAAATATTCAACAAGGATAGAGGTGCAGCTCTTTTTCCCCCCAGTTTGTTAGTATGAAGCTAAATTAGCACTCTCGAGGCATGAGAAATATATTATCAACAATTTAATGGACTAGGAAAAGTCATAGAAGCAAGAGTCTGTCTTCACATGGACACAAGCAAAGGCTGTAGGAAATAGAAAAGGAGGAAGCAAATAGAGAGAGTGAGCTACTTCTGGTGAAAAGATTGTGAAAGGTAAATACTTACCAAAGAAAAGAAAGAAGCCACAAACATTTTGATATGTAGGAAGCATTTTTTGATATAGCATGCTTTTTATTCTCAAAAACATTAAACTAAACTATGCAATGCTTTCAGCCTTTTGGACTTCCATCTTTGCTCTGCAATGCCTCACTTTTCTTGAGCAGTGGTGGGAACCAACACAAGGCACATGGATGGATCTCAGGGGCTCGATCACTTTGAGGACTTGGAAGTCAATTCTGTTCCTTTCTATTTCCCCCACCAGCAGCCAAACTTTGCAACTTAATTATCAATCTTTTGTCCCACCAAAAGAAGGCAAATATTCCCAATCTCACATCAAATCTGTGGTAAAATCCGTGGCACCACTTATTTCTGAATGAATTTGCCTTATTAAAAAGTAATGAACTATTAATTAACTTTGCACTCATACAAAGCTGTTTAATTCTCAATCCAATTAACAGCAATCTGCTGAAGGATTCTAATGATTATTTTAAATTTGCTAAGAGAAACATCTCTGAGCCTTTCATAATAATATATTTATAGGATGGCTTGAGCTGGATCTTGCTTGCATTTTAATTCAGTAACATTTGTATAGTACTTCAACATCTCTCTGCAACATTATGTTTGACAACATATTCAGATGGCAAAGCAAGAGTGAGTAACTTAAACTGCTTATTTGGAAGTTGTTTTGGAGGGATTGTTTTTAACTTTGCCAATGATACCAACACAGGCATAGAGGGTTTTCAAATCCTCAAGTACTGTTTCTGCTAAGTTCCACAGAGACCTCACATAGGTATTTGCTTCCCAAAGGATGCTGAGGCACTGGCACAGGGTGCTCAGAGAAGCTGTGGGTGCCCATCCCTGGCAGTGTTCAAGGCCAGGTTGGACACAGGGGCTTGAAGAAACCTGCTCTAGTGGAAGGTGTTCTAATCCCCTGCCATGGGTCCTTTCCAACCCAAACCATCCTATGATTCTACAATTCTGTGATTTTTCAAAGTGTTATGAAGTGTCCTCTGCACAGAGGAGCCCACTTGGAAGCACAGTGTAAGGCTTACCCTCTTAGGTTATAAACATAATGACAGGGCTTATCTTGTATGACTTTTAAACCTAAATATGGGCTGCTCTAACAAGACAGACTGGACCAGAAAGACATTATTTTTATACAATTTTGGCATCTGGAGCTTCTTCCCCTCCCTGTACACATCATTAATACTATACATTTTCCCAAAGAGCAAGAAATGACCTAAAGAAACTTAATACTCAACATCACAACTGCCTATATGTTCTTAGTTATTAATTGCCACTGCCTACTTAAAAGGAAAACTACCTGAAAGCCTGCAGATCAATAGTCAATTCTGAACAATTGTGGTGTGCTATATCATGGGTTCAAAATACCCAATTTCAATCACATTCAGAGCAGAAAATTTATAGAGGCAGCTAATAACATATTTGTACATGCTAATCTACATCACACACAAATGCCATCTAGTTTACCTTAATACATACCACCCAAATCTGAAGTAGTATAACCTACAGCATGTTAAAACCAATATGCTTACCTAGAAATATGGCAATGGTTAAAATTGTAGTGGTCTGAGGATGTGAGGAAGAGGCACTCAAGTGCCATAAAACACAAGTTTGTGGTTTGGTGTTTTTATAATACAATTCTTTTAATACTAACGTTTGGTCAACATCAGCATTTTTTTCTCATCCAGATATAGGGACTTGTGGGTGTTTACTACAGACATGCCATTTGGAGCTCACCCATTGTTGTGATCTTGTTGGATTTACCCACTTCACACACTAACAGTGTAATCATATGCAACATCTGTCCCCACAACACTGGTGCCCATTTAGGGATCTGAGGCTAGGAAAGGGTGTACACCAAGGAGACCATGAACAGAACCAAATCTAAGAACAAAATAAACCAAATGCTGGCACATCAATCAGTCAGTTCCAGTTACAGCCAGTTTTTCCTCCGTGTGTAGCTTTGTTGTCAAGCAGCAGGATACATCAGGAGAGAAAGATGAATCTTCCTGATCTTATGTATTGAAGTAGTTCCCAAAGCAGTTGCCTGAATTTGCTTGCTAAGGCTTTTGAGATGTTCACAGTAGCAAATCAGACAAGATGCTGCTTTTTTTGCTTTGCCATGATCCTCTAGCACTTTCGATTCTCACATGGAATCATGCAGGAGCACTACACAATGTGGAGCAAGGACTGTTTATCTTCCTGATTGATGATCATCGTCTTTGGGTTTTATTTTCTCTCTCATACAGTTCTTTCTGCACGGCTCCAGTGTCCATTTGCACGCTTCATAGCCTCCTGCTTCAGAGTGGATACACGCTACTGTTTGATGATTTACTATCTGCCTTTGATTGAGGCTGAGGGCATTTTACATTATTTTATTACCTAACCTGTGTACACACAGCATGTTTTAACTGCTGCATCCATAATCCTATTTTACAAATCAATGCTGTGCCTCTCTCCAAATCAGAAGAGCTATCTGGAAATATTGATCTCTTCATATTTCTTTTTCTGTTGATCATGGCATCTATAGCACAATCAAATTTCCTTTGGCACAGTTTATGTTCACATTAAGCCATTTTCCATGTTCAGTGTAGTGGGAACTGCTATTAGCTTGCCCCAAAGTAATAAAAGTTAAGCTTCCAGAATATTTTGTACATAGCCCTCTAGACACACACATTCTCATACACATCACTTGTAGTGTGGCCTCTGCCTATTTAGATCAGAGAAATTAGTGCAGTAGGCAAGATTTCTCCAATCTCAGAGGATGGCCAGTGAGCTCTATTTCAAACATAATAGCAAAGAACAGCTGGTTTGCAAAAAATCAAGATCTGAAAGGCAATATATGAAGATGTTTTATACTTTAATGAAGCACAGAGAATGCTTCAAGAACCATTCCCGTATCTTATTTAACCAAAGACAATTTGAAAACAACCCCCGTTGAACCGCTAAACCACTAAAATATCAGTGAGTTAAACAACACACACAAGAACAGCCCCCCGTTAGCTGTTTCTTTCACAAAAATTACTTCTACAAACTATTTTTCTCCAATTCTGTTATACGGAAGTCCTTTACTATGGAAGGTACACAACAGGAACTGAATAGGTTCTTCATGTATTAAGCAGTTAATACTTGTCACATAAGTGCGTCTTTGCTCTTACACAACCTTTCTGCAAGAGGGGAAACAACCGTGCAACTGTTATAAAGTCAAACTTGCACATTAGTTCTCTGACTTCAGGCATAGATAATGCATTACTCTAGAAGAGTATATTTTAAACATATTCTTCCTTGGTGGAATTTAGCTGTGCTTTCAATGCACAGAGATACTGGAAGTGGGGCTCCTTACATGGATTCAGCACATGGCCTCTTCCAAAACTCTCAGCATAGTAGTGCAAGTTTTATGGAAGTTGATGTTATGCAGCTTCACAAGAGTGAGCAAGTGTGTCACAACCATGCAAAAACAGTATGCCCAGAGCATTACAGGGGCACTGGATGTTCATTACTTAAACTGCACTCCTGCCACATGTTTACTGTATCTGAGAAGATATAGATAACACTCACTGTATGTCCATAGTACATATGATCAAAGCATCCTGCAACTCAGTTAAAGCTCATGATCTGAGCAGCCTGTAGAGCACTCGCAGTCATCCAGATTATGCCCAAATCACCTCAAGATCTACCACAGGTTGGAGCTCCAGGTGAATTAAAAGAAATAGGGAAGTCCAAAAACCAGAGCATCAGAGGAAGCACTATACACAGAAAGATCTTTGAATGAACCATTTGATAAATGTTACTTTCTTTGGGTAAAATTTATATATTCAAGTTCACTCCTACTGAAGTTAAGCAGGCTGATCTTATTAAGAGCTAAACTACTTTAAAGCTGAGGTCAGGATCTAAATACAACTATGTATTGGAACACACAATCTCCAAAATAACAGCCAAATATCAATTGAAGGGTGTTAGACTACAAAGTCTGCAACAGAAACCTTATCTCCCATCCCCTGTTTTTAAGCCATGGTAGTTACCAAATTACAGAATCTCAAATAATTCATTTACATGGATATAACTCATTTATATAAGCACGAGGAAAGCCAGCAAAGTAAACATCTAAATCTAAGGTTTTGTTACAGCACAGGAAAGGATTTTACCAGACTCAAAATACAGTCAAATTAAATATTTAAGAATATTGTATAACAAAAAAAAAATCCTAATAAAATATCCTAACTTATAGTCAACTTTTTTTATTCATCCCAAGAAAAGCTTTACAAAAATCAATGGCATTAGAACTCATACCGTACTAAATGCAGATGGGATGGAGTGAACCAGTGAACTGCAATGATTTAGAACAAGGAATGAAACAACAACACTTCCAACTGAAAGAACTAAATGCAAATATGTAGAATACTGATCTCTCTATAGTGTGTGTGTGTGTGTGTGTGTCCCTTTTCCTGGGAGAGTCACTAAGAAGCAACACTTTTAAAAACAGATTCTACTTGATAGAAAATTGGGCACAGAAAGTTCGTGGTACTGCAACATCATTACAAATTAAATTATTACTGATGCATGAAACACGACATGGCTGGATCAGGTAAACAAAGCAGTAAGATAAGGAAAACCTGTCCCAGCCAAGGGACCTTGCACCTGGAGCTTTGTGAGAACTTGGGTTTTTTCAGTGCAAAATGCTGCCAGTTATAAGAGCTGCAATCTGTTCCCTTTGAAACAAAGGAAAACCCAAGGTCCAATTTGCTCAGCTTCAGCTTTTCCTCTTTCGAAGACAATTCAAAACCATCTCAGCAGCAGCTTGAATTCACACACTGAAAACCTGAGGATGCCATCTGCAGTCCTGCATTTACATTTAACATTAAATTGTGCCTCTGGCAAATTTCATACTCTGCCTACAAAGCTTCAGCGTCTTATTCCAGCAGCTCTTCCAATATCTGCATGTTACCTCCTGAGCTAAAAGGACATCTGCTCTTGAACACTAAGGAAAAAATGCCATCAACATTAAAGATACTTCACATCATAACATGAGATTGACAGCAGTGAACACACTAGCAGCACCAAGGCATCCACAGATACTAGTTTTCTCTACAGCTGCTTTTTTCCTGCAGTGCAGAGCATGCACATGGAGTAACACAAGTACCACCTTTGTTTTGGAGTCACACAGCCAGAGCTGCTCTCTTATGAATCCAGGAACTAATTGGATGCTCTTTGCTGCAGGTCTGATAAGGAGCAAAGGGATCATGATTTTCAAGCACAGCATGGCTGTGGGCTGGAGAATCTCAGACTGGTTTGGGTTGGAAAGGACCTTAAAGCTCATCCAGTTCCAGTGCCCAGCCACAGGTAGGGACAACTTCTACAGGCAATGCTGGGAATGTGATGCCTTCACTGTCACTAAAACCACCCCAGTTACAACAAATCTTTCAACTCTATTTACTACTAATTGTGTCTACTGTTTATGAAGTAATTCTTTTAATTGTGGATTTATCTCAGTCTTGAGGATGCATAATTTACATGCACAACAGCTTATCGGAAATCTTCTTGCAAACAAGGACAACTACAAAGTCACTTTGTACCACTTTCAAAGTTGAACAGCTCTAAACCAGACAGAAATCCAGTTACTTGCAGCACAGCATCCCATCATTCACTTCTGAGGTGCTTTCCTAGTTCACAGTTCATACAGTGCAAGGGTATTTCTGTGTCAATATGGATCAGTCCATGAAATGTGTAACTGATTTTCCATAGTATAATCAAACAAGTTAAGGCCTCAGTAGGTATTTTAACCACTCAAAAGAATACAAATGAGTAGAGGCATTCTGATGTTTACAACCACTTACAGCTTAGAAGCTTTCAGGCCACACATGCTTAATCACAGAGAGTTGATTGGGATGATGGGTGACTGATTATTTATTGACATGTGCACAGAGGGATGGAAACAGAATGGGATAATTGGTGCCTTGCCAGAGGAGCTGGCAATCATCACTGACCAGTTTTGATTTTTGGGCATCAGCCCAAATATGATACTGTAGGTGCCAAATAAGCTTTGTGTTTGGCAAAAGTGAAGCTTCATGCACAACTTCACATGTATGATTAATCCTTTTAATACTGGGCCAAGCTACTCCCAAAACGTCACAGTTAGTCAGGGCCTTCATCTGCATATGTTACAGAGCAGTTACATGCCCACATTATTATCCAAGCAGAAAAACAAGTTGCCATTTAAAAACCCCAGCAACAGTTAGATAACTTTTAGGCACTTGGTATGAAGCAATAATCACCACCTTTCTCTCATAGCCCAATACTGAAACGAGGGAAGAGAAAATGTTTGCTTTTCTGAGAAGGGCAATATTCCAACAGATGGGAAGTAGAGCCACCAAATGTTGACAGAGCATGAGGATTCTCGCTCAGAGCAGCATAAGGTCTCTGTCCCTAAAGGAACTTGAACCAAGCACCTTCTCCTCCAAGGAGTATTCAGTCTGTCAGCTGAGCTGTTGGCAATAATTCTGTCAAAGTTCTGCAGACAGAGATGATATGCTCACAAGAGAGGAACACAAAAAGAAAGATGGCTTAAAAATTGCTGGGACTCATCTGTTTCAACAAAGCTGCAAATAGGGAATGGTTGTGGGTCAGCTCCAGCAAGTCAGCAGGAGCTTTCCTACATATTTTGATGGGCTTTGAAGCAGACCCTTGAGCACAGCTGCCCAGTTAATACCCAAATCTTCAAATGAATTCAAAGAATGCCTCAATGCCTCTAACATGGGTAAAGTTGCATCCAAAATTCAGCTGCTTCTGTTTTACATGACCAGCATCAATGAACGCTCCCATCATCAGAAATACAGGTCTTTTTTTCAATCTAAAAATTAATCTACCATGTCTTCCCCCACCCAGCCACCAGCCTTTTCTTTAGCAGCCTTCTCCCTTTAGTGAAAATTACCATAACCAAAAAGACACTTAAAACCATATAGGTAAATTACAATCTTTCCACAGACTACTTTTTAGCACTGTAATTTACCTTTAACAATTAATAGCAAAGAAATTCAAGATAACTCAGTGTTTACTTACAGGATTGTTAATCAGCTCCTCAGCTTTGTTAGAATTAAAGGAACTCTCTTCAAGACCTCCCCAGAAGCCTCTACCTCCTTTTCTTCATTGGGCTGTGTACATAAACGTATATTCACACACAAAACAGAGTATTTGCAGTTGCAAAATGAAGGTACAGAAAATCCTGCTTATGAGTCTAAATAAAGAGTCCAGACTGTCTGACTTGCAAGCAGCCACATTAAGCTTTAAACTCTCAAAGATGGAGGGGGGAAGAAGGGTGTAAAATCAACCCCACTTTTACCATCTCAAAATAAGAAACTGTGTGTAAAAGACCTTACTTGCAGAAGGCCACATGTCTTTGTGGGAGCAGGGGGGTTATTCCCAGTTCTGCTCAGCAGGAATCACTAGCTTGTGAGCGAGAGGTTTTGTGGAGATTGATATCCTTTAATTAAAAGGGAAACCCCACAAGCATCATCTAAGTCAGCCTCTGATTTGGGATAAAATTTACAGCTTCATAGAATCCCAGCCTGGTTTGTGTTGAAGGGACCTTAAAGCTGATCCGGTACCAACCCCTGACATGGGCAAGGACACCTTCCACTGGAGCAGCTTGCTCCAAGCCCCTGTGTCCAACCTGGCCTTGAACACTGCCAGGAATGGGGCAGCCACAGCTTCTCTGGGCACCCTGTGCCAGTGCCTCAGCACCCTCACAGGGAAGAGCTTCTGCCTAAAATCTAATCTAAATCTACCTTTTTTCACCGTAGTACTTTTCACCACATTATTCATTTCACCATAGAAAACTTAGTATTTTTCATTACAGTAGAAAATACCCATGGCAGGGATGGGATATGGATGGAGAACAGAAACATGACATAACTTAATTTCAAAGCTCATCAGGTTCCCGAAGCCAGCAGAGGCTTCACGAAAGCACTTCATTTGCTTTCAGATTTCTTCTGCACATGCAAACAGACATCCCTTAGTAATTTTGACAAGCAACAGTGTGCCCATATCCACAGCTAAGCAAAGACATTTTAAGAGATTTGGAAGAAGGTGCTGGAGAAAAAACAAGTAGTCGGCTATATACATAAGGCTTTATCTGTGTGCAAAACAGCACTAGGAGAAAGGAATTTAGAAACTGACACAAGCTTCCTTGCTTTTAATACCTCCAAGTTAAAAACAATCAATAGATTTTAATTGTTCAGTGCAAAGTAATGTTTTGTTCTGAATCCAAGGTAAACATTTTCACGTTTTCTGCTAAAGAAATCTCCTCAGCAAGGATTTATTGAGCATTGATCAAGAGTTTTCTCATCAGTAAAGCAAACTCTATTTCAGTCTGATATTATAAAACTTTAGAGTTTCCAACCTAAAAATTAAGCAGCACTCTAAGAGCACAGTGACAACTGTCACAGGTTTTTCCTGCATTCCCACCCCCTCCAGAAAGTTTCTGGTTTATTGTGGTGGGTTGGCTTTCCTGAACACCAGGTGCCCCCCCAAAGCTGCTCCATCACCTGCCTCTTCAGCTGGACAAGGAAGAGAAAATACAGCAAAAGGCTCATCAGTCATGCTAAGGACAGGGAGATTCCTCTCTGGTTACTGTCATTGGCAGAACAGCCTCAGCTTGGGGAAGTTAGTTTAATATACACTAATTAAATTGGAGTAAGGCAATGAGAAATAAAATCAACCTTAAGCACACCCCTCCTTTCTTCTGGGCTTAACTGTTCTTCCGGGCTTAACTTTTCTTCCAAGTTCTCTGCCTCTTTTCCCTGAGCATTATGGGGACAGGGACTGAGGGTTTGTGTTTGGTCAGTTCATCTCACTCTGTCTCTTCCACACCTTCCTCCTCAAGGGAGGACTATGCAGTCTCTTGACCAGGGTCGCTCCCATGGCAGGCAGTCCTCAATGGTCTTCTCCAACATGAGTCCTTCCCACTGGCTGCAGATCTTCATGAACATTTCCCCTTTGTTCTGCCACTGCATATCCTTGTCAAAAGCCCTTCATTCTAAGAAGGATGTACTTATTTAACAGTCAATTTTAAAATACATGTAGTTAAAAATTCAGTGGTGGGAAATTACAATAGCGACATTAAACACAGCCATGCACCTCTGATTCCCCATTAAAACGACAGAAAAAGCATCTTAATGGTTTTGCAACTAGAAACCTGAAACAACAACTTATGAGAAGACAAACTTTTGTAATTACCTGGTATGACAGCTCCTTTTCAGAGTTTAGTTTTCAAGAATACTGTCCTAATGAGATTTCAGCGCCTCACTGGGCAGAGGTATTGGTGGAGGTTTTATTTGACACATCCACACTGCTGGTGTCCCAGGCAGAGCTTTGACTCTTACACACCCAGCATTCTCCAAGAGCTGACTGTGGAGCAAGAGACAGCATCCATCTGACAGAGCAGCTAAGAGGAACTCTGCAAACAGATCTGCAATCCTGACAAGAATCCATCATCAGGAATGCCCCATCCTTGGAAGTGTTCAGGGTGGGATGGGGTTTGGAGCAAAGCGCTCTAGTGGAAGGTGTCACTGCTCATGGCAGGGGGTTGGAAGTAGATTAGCTTCAAGGTCCCTTCCAACTATAACCATTCCATGATTTGAGAAGACTCATGTCTGTTAAAGACACTACTGAGGCCAACTCTGGTCTGGTGGTGGCTGTTACCTTGTGAGCATTCAGATACTAACCAAACCCTCTCTAAAGCCAGAGAGGAGCCTATACAACCTTGATAATCAGCTGATTCAAAGAATAATAATAAAACTCATCATGTTACTGACCTTGTGCTACACATACAAGGCTACATAAACACCTATGTCTTCTCTCACTAAAGCAGCAGGAGCTTAGAACAGAGGCTTAGACTGCCCTGAGGAGCTTTCTCTTTCCCTGTTTAATGCATGCATTTAAAACACTATTAAACATGTTTCCAAGACTACTCGCAGTGCTTGCAGTTTACAGACTACAGCAAGCAGGTAGTCAAAGTTATATTTTGCAAATCATTAAATTTAATGAGATTGGTCCAAGCAGGCAGAGCAGCAAATACTATCAATCCTGCAATGGGAACTAGAAGTACCAGTGCAGCCAGGAATGAGCATACAATTGTTAACAACCATAGGCCAAGACTAAGCAGAGATGGATTCAGGCAGACAAGGCAGGGGTGGTGAGGTACTAGAATGGGTTGCCAAGGGAGGTAGTGAATGCTTCATCCCTGGCAGTGTTCAAGACCAGGTTGGATGAAGCCTTGGGTGATATGGTTTAGTGGGAGGTGTCCCTGCCCATGGCAGGGGCGTTGGAACTAGACGATCTTGAGGTCCTTTCCAATCCTAACTATTCTATGATTCTATGATTCTATGAATCTACTTCCACAGAGTTTTCGCTAGTCAAGATTAAATTCATCACTGAAAAGCCCTTCCTTTCCCCCCCCCCTACAGACTGCTATGCTATTTTAAGATGTGAATAAATGCAGAAATAAGTTTAAAATACAGTGCTGGCAGAAGCAGGATTTTGGAGGTATCAAATATGCAACACTACACTTTGTAGTACCACTCCCTAAACAAGAGTTCAATGAGTAAGTTAAACCAAGTTAAACCACGAACAGCCCCAACTCATTCAACACACTTTAAGAGAGAATAAACTGACTTTGTTTTCTCAACTTACAGAATTCAAACATACTCTACGTTTAGTTCTACCAAGCTAGGCCACCTCGACAGCAAGGATACCTCCCACCTTTAAGGGGGTTCAAGTACTAGAAGGCTTTTCAGTACTTCTAGAGCCAAATACATTGCTCAAGATGCCTTAAATAACTGTCCCAGCTTCTAGAAAGACATTCTGATAAACCAGTAGTCTACCAACAAATATCTCTCCCTTCTTGTATATTGCCTCAAAATAGAATTAGTATGACTTCCTTTAAATGAAAATATAACAGCTACTGACACACTGATTATTACCTTTCTGTGTCTAGTGGACAGCGCCGAGACAGTAAATCAGGATAAGCTAACATAATACACCAATTTATTCAGCAAAAGGAAATATTTGATGAAGCACACACTGAAATTTAATCAAACAAGAACCACCTGGGAAATCCTGTCCTATGTCTCAGCTGTCTCCAAATGAAATCCCAGTCTATTTAGGTTTGTGTATCTGTGAAGATACACAAAAATGTGTATATCAAAACAGCTATTGCATTAGGGTTACACTGATGTGTGCAGACAGTCAAAACATGCGTGTGCACACAAATACACTAGTACAGGACAGACACGGATGTACTGATGCAAATCTAGCATCAAGGGATTGGAGCATCCAACATACAAGGAGAGGCTGGGAAAGCCTCAGTAAGGGTCATGGGGATTTTACCAGTGTCCATAAAACACCTGATGGGAAGGAGAAAAGATTGAGCCAGACTCTACTCAATGGCATCCAGCAAAATGGCAGGAGGGAAAGGGGATGAATTCAAATATAAGAAACTCCATTTAAACATGGAAATAAAAAGCTTTTTTACTGTGAAGGTGGTCAAACACTGGAAAAGGTTGCACAGGAAGGCAAGGCATCTTTACACAGATCCCATGTTTTCCATCTTTACACAGATTCAAAACCCACTTTGGCTCAGCTCTGAGCAACCTGCTGGAAGCATTGAGCAGGGGCTTGGACTAAACCATCTCCAGAGGTCCCATCTCAACCATTCTGAAATTCAATTCCAATATCAATACCATTTAACTTAACAGCTACCTATCTCTCTACCTAGACTTGAGCAAACACAGACCATGAAGGTGAAAAGTAGCATTTTAGGCCATTACAAATTAGAGGCATTGTCACTGTTCACTTTTTAAGTGCCCCCAATACACAAAACAAATGCATTTAACTTTCTGTACTGTAACAGACATAAATCAGTCATAAATATAAAAGATGGTTGCATCTCAAAATCAATTCTTAACAACAGTTCAAATGAAAAAACAAACCCCTTTCACTTCCCAGCATTTGTGTATTTACTATTACACCATCTTTCTTTAAAAGAATACTTGTCTGCTGTGGGGAAAATCAATGTCTGCCCTGCCATAATTCATCTGTCACCTGCCACAGAGCAATGCTCAAAACAGCGAGTTCCTGAATCCATTTGTGATGGAGACATCCCCAGGCATCACCCACTTGCTAAAGCAGCACGCTCCACTGCTCATTCAGGCACTAATCCAATACACAGGCCTGTTTACAACACAAACCTGACCAGCTGCAAGGAGAAAAAGAGGATGAACAGATACATGGGCATGCATTTGAGGCAAAGGCTCACTTAGAGGAGTTCACTTTTGCCTGAGGAAGGGCAAAACTCAATTTGGGGGAGAAAGATCATCCATATCACGCAGAAACCCCTCCAATTTCTTTTGTTAGAAAGGTTATGCACAATCCCTAACCTAAAAGAGCTCCCCAAAGATAATTACAACCACTGTCTCCCAAATCCCTATGATAAATAATGGTTTATATTGCACACGTCTCTATAACAAAAGCAGTTTCATGTCTAACTCTGACATCTACACTTTGGCTACAGAAGGCAACAAGGAAAGATGAGCTCAAAGATACAAAACTGCCACAATCTAAAACAAATTCTGGAAGACACAAGCCTCAGAGTTCCAACAGATCAGTTTTCAGACAGTGGTGGAACCATCAGTTCTCATTTCAACTGGTGGGAACTGGTATCTCTTCCTGCATGGAAGAGCTGTGCACCACTTACTGTTCCTAAGAAACTTTCAGAAGGTAAACAGTAAGTATCCCTATTGATTTCATTCAATGCATGTTCACGGATGACAGTCAAGATCGTATCAAACCTAGAGAAGGTATCATTTGATAATACCAGGAGTTACAGGAAGCCAGCCTGAAAACACACTGCAATCGTATTGCCTTTCATCAAGAGATCTTGAAGGATTTCACAAGTGCTAATTAAGGTTCCCCAGACTCCTATGAGATAGAAAAGAAACATATATACCATTTACAATAGAAATATGGGAAAAAATAACTTGCCAAGGGTTATAAAATAAGACGGGGACGGAGCTTGGAACAGAAGACCTGAGCCTCCAAATCTCAAATGCCTAATCTGAATACATTAAAAAATATTCATCTATTCCCTACAATAATCTCACAATATAGAAATTCCTGTGAATATAAAAAGTATTATGAAGGGAACATGCTTCTCACACAATTTGCATGATTTCAGTACAACATTCAATAGGCCGGTTTGTCATCAAGGAAAGCTGAAGTTAGCTAAGAAGGGCACGGTTTCATTTTTACCTGGGAGACTGCAAAACGCAAGCACAGTGAGTCAGAGCAATTTGGTTCTCTGGGAAAACCAGGAGCAGAGAGAGTGCAGAAGGCTGCAATACACTTATTTCTAGAAGAATTAATTAACAGTGAAGCATCATAAAGTACTAGGCAAAGGGAAGACTTTGACTCATGTTCATCTTAGAATACATTTTCTTTAAGTCATTTCCCTTGTGTAATTATACATGTATTACAGATAATGTTCTTGCACTCAATTTGCCTCACTATAAAATGGCAATGTAAACATTTTCCTTCTCCTTAAGATCTCTGGAATCAAAGTTTGATGTGAAGAAAGGCATCCTGGGGAACAATATTCAATGCAACAAATAATTCATCTGTATTTACTTTCTTTTTAAACATTTAAGTGGAAGGAAGGGAGCAGAGTCAAGGTCAAGTCCTATATAAATATCAGCTTGAATATGTGATTCCCACTTCCATTACCTTGTGCTATTTCATTACTGTGTCCTATGCACATGTACAATCAATAAACTGTAGTTTAAGTTTCCTGGCTTCTGTTTTGTCCCAAGTTCCCATAAAAGAAAAGTGGTAAGGGCATTCCATTTCTGACCAGTTAACTAAGGCATCTTCTGATACAGGCAGATATCCTGAAGAATGACATCCTTTCCTTCCCGAGTAAACTAGATGCCAATGAAATCTAAGTCCGTGAAGTAAAAAGCAAATTCATTAATCCAACCATGCTTCTCCCAGATTTTTGTGACCTTCCACAAGCTGCTTCTATGACACAGAATTGTTTAGGTTGGAAAAGACCTTTCACATCATCAAGTCCAACCTTTACCCCAATACTACACCAAGGCCATGACTAACCCATGCCCCCAGTTGCCACAACTACATCTATGTCTTTTAAATCCATCTAGGGATGGTGACTGCAGCCCTGCCCTGGGCAGCCTGTTCCAATGCCTGAGCACCCTTTGGGGAAGGAATTGTTCCTCAGCTCCATCTAAACCTGCCCTGGTGCAGCTTGAGGCCGTTTCCTCCTGTCCCATCCCTTGTTCCTTGGGAGCAGAGCCCAGCCCCTCCTGGTTCCATCCTCCTCTCAGGCACTTGTAGGGAGCCATCAGGTCCCTCCTGAGCCTTCTCTTCTCCAGACTGAACCCCCCAGGTCCCTCAGCCGTTCCCCATCTCTCTTGGGCTCCAGGCCCTGCTCCAGCCCCAATGCCCTTCTCTTTCCCTGCTCCAGCACCTCAAGGTCTCTCTTATAGTGAGGGGCCCAGAGCTGAGCACGGGATTTGAGGTGCAGCCTCACCAGTGCCCAGTGCAGGGGCACAATCACTGCCCTGGTCCTACTGGCCACACTATTTATGATTTTCTAGAGATTTCAAGATCTTTGGTGTGCATTCTCAGCAGAAGATGCTTTAACTCGCAGAAGCAGCTGACAGGCCACTGATACACCCATGGCTGGTTGGAACTAGCTCAAGTACCAGCCTTGGGAAGACAAAACCCATGAGCTGATGGCAGCCCAATAACACTAGAAAACCCCCTTTGCTAGGACTTCTCTTCTTGTACCAACAACATGGCATAAAGACACCACAATGAGGTTTTCCCCTCTATCAAACATATTTAACATTCAAATTGTGAGACAGAAAACAAAAAAATCCACTTAGAAAAAGCTCTGCTAAAACATTTTTAATTCCTGTTTTTCTCTTACCTTTTTACTCTTCATAGCATAGAGTTGCTACAGTCAAGAGAAGAATTTAGAGAGGATTCCTAAATAAATCTATTCACCTTTATGGCCTCAGAACAAGAACTGATCTGCATATTTATTAAGCATATGTATCTGAGCACACAGGTACACACACCTGCTGTGGTGCCACAGTAAATTCCTACAGCATAAGACTGATGGGCATTGCATTAACACATGGGAGGAATGAATGGCCACTATATATGGCTTGAAGAGGGAAGAGCAGAGTAAGGAAAATGAATTGGAAGCCTGAAGGTATAATGGAGAGAGTCTCAAAAAACCTCCCTTTTTCTCTTTAACACTGCAGTAAATACTGAGAACAATAGAATTGAAGTTAATTTTCAACAGACATGAATTCCCTGGTGTTGACTGATAAAAAAAACACAGCCTGTTTCCTCACCTCCTTTCTTCTTTAATGGAATTCAAATAATCAGTTATTCAATTTAATGCAGCAGCACTGGTTGCCCCACCCAGCCTTCTAATATTACAGTTAAAATGAACAAAGCACAGGGTGACATTAATTGCATACATGATGCTGGTTTGATTCAAACAAGAGGAGTGCACCATGAGGCATCACCTAGTAAACACATTCATAAACAATCATGAAGCCTCAAATCACACTTCATTATAGTCCAACTGTCTGCTCAAAGGTCAAGCCTAAGCCATAATACAGATCCTCACAACCGTCCATGATCACCCTACACAGGAGCTGTTGGCACAGTTCACTCTTCCAAAGCATCCAAACTTCTGCTTTTACTACTTTATCAATTCTGGGGTGACATTGTGCAACAAAAGAGGCAGGGTACTGCACAGTTACACACAGGCCAGCTTCTGACTGCAAAGCAGCAGACAAAAGCCCCCACCAGTATACTCATGCAGCCAAAAAGAGAAGCCCCAAACTTACTGTCCAGCTCTTACTAGTGATGGGCTTGCCTATCACAAAGGGAAGAAGAAAAAGTAATGTTATTAATGTCAATAAAAAAGAAAAAAATTAAGCTTTCTGACAGGTATTAAATGCCCCAGCAGAAGGTTGTCCACAAAAACCTGTATAGATCCGACTTAAAAAATATTACCCAGTCACATACTTCCTTTCTGCCACAGGACCTTTTGTTGTTCTATGCAGGAGGTGGATGGTACTTACTGAATGAACAGCTATGCAATATTTGGTTTCATTCTTATTGCTAGCTCCATTGCCCCATGCATTATTTACTACATGCTGTGCAAACTGATCTCCACAGGGAGCATTAATCATTTCCTTTCAGATTTGTCTCCAGCTATAGAATTTATGATCCTTCACAAACAGATATGCACTCCCCAACCCACCTCACAGCACTGCATCCAATCCTTCCCAATGTAAGGACCCAAAGAGATGAAGGTTGGATACCCATGTTAACTCCCATGTTCCTCATTTCAAGCACCCAGGGATTTTCAGGGTCCTTGGCAATCTCTAGCAATACCACACATGGGAAACACAGCAGCACTGATTTCAGCTGCAGATTGTACTTCTAAAGCCCCTCAGCTCAGGCCCTCCTGGGGCAACAGCTAGCTCTCACCTAACTTAAACAACCTTACCTAGCATCATTCAGGAGCTTTTCTGCAGAAATAAGACATAACTTTTTTAACACTCCCCCCCCCTTCTCTCCAACTCATACATTATGTACTTTTTTAGCACCTACATATCATACATGGCACTTATAGCTGGAGTTTTGTTTTACTTGGGGGGCTCTGGGGTTGTTTTGTTTTGTTTTTTGAAATACCATGTTCCCTATTTGCCCTCAGGTTAGATCAAGCCTGAGTACAGATTTGGGTGGGGGGAGTGGGTGGAATTTGGAAGGGGACATGAGGCAATCATCCAATCTTAACTTCACCATAATGCTGCTGCTATTTAACAGATAATCAGATGAATTAAAAACACAGTTGAGAAGCATTAGTATGTGTTAATAGCACTCACACTTACTACATGCTAAATACAGTATTCTCTTTCCTCCCTGTACCACCTCCTCTTTTCCCTCTTCAGCACCACTATAAGAGATTTGGAGACAAAAAGCCTGCAGTGGATTACTTGTTTTCTCACAGAATGTAGTACCTTTTTTCCCCCCCATCTACACAAGGTAAGTCAATTATTTTGTCCTGTCTAAATTAAAATTACTCTTGCAGCAGAGTTTCCACCACTTCCTTTGGGATCTAGTTCCACAATCTCATGGATGTGCAATAAGATTTTCCTAGTGCTCAAAGTAAATTATTCTCTTGTTTTAATCTCATTCTGTTACTCTTGGTACACATCAAGTAATTCCCCCTTCTTGCCCTTCCTTTCCTCTGAGGTGCTCTCCCTTTCACAGCTCCATTCTTAGTTACAGCTCCAGAAGCTGAATGTATTTAGAGATTGCAAATCTTTGTTCAGAAGTGAAGGAACTGCTGTCTCTTGTAGGTACTCTCAGTACTTTGTCACTCCCAGGAATAAGATGATCTCCAGGGTTGAGGGGAATATTCCTGACAGGAAAAAAATTCCAGACACAGGTTGCTTTAAACCTCATACACAGCAGGGGGCATATCCTGCCTTTGGTGTACTTGCCTCTTCCCAAATTCATATTCAGTTGCATGCAAATATGCTGTCAATTGTCAGCCCTCTCAAAATCTCAGCATTAGTCACTCCCAGATTTCTCTCATACACTCAAAATAACTTTGTATCTATTTACCCTGGATCTATATTGCAATATTTCCCAAGACTGGTGCTAAGTTTCTGCCTGGGATTCTTAATTTCAGCATTATTTCTCCAATTTGCAGGGTTTTAAAGTTCACCTTCACTAAGAAAATAACTTACAAAAGAATTACTTTTGAATTTCTCCTGAATTTTAATATGAATTGTATCTGAAGTCTGATCCTGAGGAATAAGCTTTCTGCCAACACTTACACTATGAGGAAGCATGTTACAGGTTAATTATATGATCCAAGCACTCATTCTATAATCTCCTTGGAAATTCTGACATGAATAACACTTGGCAAGCAGGATACGCTCCAAACTTTGTCTTGTATTGATAATGCTTTTGCTGTTGCCTGCATGCTCAGGGTCTCAAACACCTGCAAGTCACCCTCGACTCCATAACCACTGGGAATTTACTGAATGACACAAGGAAGTTCAGTACTTCTTTCAATTAAATTCTCATTTATTCAGCATTATTTTAGCAACAGAGGCTCATCAGCAGAGAGCATTGGGGGAAAGTGGGGGGAAATAGCTTTTTTCTGCTTTCTAATCATGCTCCTCACATCAACATAGGTATAAGGAAGCACTGGAAGGAAGAGAAAGCCTCTTAAAAAGGGAGTGATTTAATATAGACAACTGCCAAGTGACCCTCAAACACCACCAAGACTTTGCTCTAGAACGTTACTTCTTAGCCATTTGGGGAACTCATTTTTGTATTATTGCTAGAAAAGCATCAAAGTGAAAGAGTAAACCAGCTGTCCAATGCAGCTATGCTCTGTGCTGATTCTTTACACCAAGCATGTACAGAAATGTTAATAAGCACATTAGAAACTTTGGCATGTGGAACAGCTCTATAATAAAAGATGCAAAGATGGGAGTTTACTTTTAAAGGGTTATTTTTGCTTGGTAGGTTCATTTAAGGACAATTAATTATACTTTCTTATTTTTACAGGCTCTGGCCTTGGCAGTCTCCAGGGTTATTCCTGTGCCAGCAGAGACAGCATGTTTGTTTATTTCCAAGCTTCCCACTTCCCTGATTACTGCTATCACGTGCTGGTATCTGTTAGTACATACACCATCTCCCCATTTTTAATCATAAAAACACATTGACTGTTTGCCTAAGAGACCCTATTGCTGACAAAAACTCATTTACTCAGGAAGCTGGAAGGGTTACCACCAGTTTCATAGTAGAAACCCCTTTAAAATGCCCACATATCAAGCTCCCTACAGAGTTTATTGAAACCTATTATTTTATACTAGATTCTATGGATTTTTTTTTTACCCCAGTTCATGCCAAAATGCTTGAATCTCAAGAACTGCTGGGGAACCGCTTGGTTTAGAACAGCTATTTACCTACACATCAATTTTCAGATCACATTTGTGGAAACTTTTCAACTGGTCCTGGATTTAATGAAATCTTTTTTTTACTTCCTTCTCCCACTGAAATTAAACAGCAGGTCTAATTCAAGCAGGCAGCATCCAAACACTCAGCAGCATCCCTGGCAATAACTACATATACTCCTCGCACACAAGAGTAACATAAAAGAACTGCCTGATTGCTGGCAAAGAACCCAGCCACTGCTATCTCCTCACTTGCCTTTTGCAGGCAGGACACTGTGGGGCATCTCTGAGAGATTCATTTGCCGTAAAGGGAGTAAGTTAGGGCTGACAACCAATACTGAGACCACAGGAGCAGTGAGAGACGGAAGCCACAAATCTGAAAGTCAAATTTAACAGAAGATGACATCCTGTTTAGCCAGAGCCAGCAATACAACAAAAGGTCTGCTGCAGACTTACACTGAAGTTGAAAATACAATTTTTTGAAGGGAATGAACAAAGATGAGCAATTGGCTTTAGGCTGCTGATGAATGCAACAACTTCCAGACATCTGTCTTTGGCTACTACACAAAATTGCACATCACATCTGGGCTGCTGGCATAGGCTACACACCAAGCCCAGCGATGCACTAAAGTACCCAGACTATCCTGGGTTTAGCAGTAGCAGTCAGTTTTCTCCTTCTTAGTAGCTGGTGCACTGCTGTGTTCTGACTTTCAGCCTGGGAACAGAGCTGATAACACTGATGTTTTTAGTTACTGCTCAAATGTTTAGACTGACCATAGGACTTTGTGAGTCTCACCCTCTGCCAGGGAGGAGAAGCCAGGAGGAAGCAGAGACAGGACATCTGACCCAAACTAGCCAAAGAGATATTCCATACCACAGCACATCATGCTCGGCAGGTAACTGGGAGTTATCCAGAAGGGCATTCTCTGCTCAGTTGGGCTCATTTTGGTGGGTGGTATCGTGTTAACTTCCCTTGTTATTTCCCTTACCATTATCCGTGGCAGCAGTAGCGGATTAAGGTTTGTGTTACACCTTAGTTACTGGGCTGTTCTTATCTCAACCTGTGGGAGCTACATTCTTTCAATCTCCTCCCCATCTCTCCAGAAGAGGGGCAGGGGGGTGGGGGGTGGAGGGAGAGAGTGTGGACTGCATGGCCAACTTGTCAACAGGCTTTAAACCACAACAAGAGATACAGTTGCTATCTTAATCATAGAATGGTGTTGGAAGGGACCTTAAAGCTCATCCATTTCCAACCCCTGCCACGGGCAGGGACACCTTCCACTGGAGCAACTTGCTCCAAGCCCCTGTGTCCAACCTGGCCTTGAACACTGCCAGGGATGGGGCAGCCACAGCTTCTCTGGGCACCCTGTGCCAGCGCCTCAGCACCCTCACAGGGAAGAAATATTGAGCTACTCTGGTACAGACATGGATGACGATCTCATTTTTCAGAGAGGAAATGTATCGAAGTCTTCTCCTTTCACACTCTTGTTCTTTTTCATTACTGAAATAAGCAATGTGCAACTGTAGTGTGAACACAGGAACAGATCTCAGATGTATCATTTGAGCTAGATTAACAACAGCAAAAACTACTTCTATCATGTTTTAGGCTCTTAAAGTATTAACAACTGGCGAGTTTAACTCAAATCTCATACTCCTCTAAGCAAACCTTGAATGGGCTGCTAGTAAATGCAGAATATCCATATCAGTCTGGACTGTGAAGAGATGTGTTCAACCAATTTGAGAAAACATCATGGTGAAATTAAGGGCTGACAATAATGCCTCAGCACAGCAACCTGTGTTTAAGCCTAAGGATCAAGATTTGCAGTCCTGAGCTTTCCAGCAATAACTTTGGTTGACAGTTAACTTGCAAGAAGGGAGATGACAATCTGATGACAGTGCCAGCCATCCTCCTAGCCTGCAAGCATCAGGAACAGCAGCCAATTTTTGAGCTTTATTTCATGTCAGCTTCCTCACTCTTTTTATTCAGTCAGGCTCCTCTTACCTTTTATGTTTCTTCTCTTACTTGCTCCCTTCCTCTTCCTACTGCTATAATCTCATCATACCGCCTTCCCATCACCTTCCCTGTAACTAATCCTCCACCCAAACACACCAGCATCTTGTCAGCTGCCAGCCTTGCTGCTTGGCTGTGATGCTGCTCCCCTTTCTTCTGCTATTTCTCTCTCGTACAACTGCAAGATAAAAACGATCTTCAGGGTACAAAAATGAGTCATTTGTGCCTCTGAAGCACTTGGCACAGTTGGCTTCTCAAACGTTTCAAAGTTACTATACAATAAAGCAATCACTTCAGGTTTAATAAACAATAAAGAGGAAAAAAAGACTTTCTATTAAAGATGCTCACTAGGAAAGATGACTTAACATAGTTACAGGCTGACAATTGCCTATGAAGTCCAGAATGAGAGGGAAGATAAGCTTACATAAACACCCAGCCTAAAGGCTGCAGAAAACAGGTCTGCTGCTAAAACAGAAATGCATGTACACGTACACACACACACCTCTTGCAAAGAGATGGAGTTGCATGGAAAAACACTAGAAATAGCTTGTGAACGTTTGTATCTGTGCTTTTCACTTCTTAGGAACTGAAAAGAGAGAGACACCAACCCAGTGCAGCCAAGTGTGGAACTGCTTGGTTTGTTGGGGGGAGGGCTGGGTTGGTTTGGGGGTTTTGCTTGTTTGGGTTTTTATTTAAAATACACTTCTTACAGTCACACACCTCTGAAAAAGTATCAAAACGTGAAATATCTTGCCAAGAAACAACTGACTGTGGAAGAAAGGCATTACACTAACACTTTCATCAACAACTGTTTCTATTAAAGCACTGAATTCACACCTAGATATGCTGTTAGCACATAAATGGGTGTACATTGACAGAAAATCCCTATTCTGGAGAAACAAACCATCAAGTGCAGCAGCTTCCCATTTTGCTGACAGAAGTGCTCTTCTGCTTATCCAGCAAGTATTGCTGCAATTCCAGTAAGTGTGTTTCTAAAGGAAGGAAGACCCACCTATACAGCAATCAAATTGCTTTAACTCCCTCCTCACACCCCTGCTTCCCCTTCATGCCCTACTTCTACCAGTTGGTCACAACCATGTCACATGCATTCTACCAAGGGATAGTTTTACCACCTTCAGTATCTTTTCAAATAAACAGAATATAGCACCAAGACCACTCTCACCCCTGTGCTTTTTTCATTAAATAAAGAACCTGAAAGCACACTTCACACAAAGGTTGTCTTTGCTTATTTTGGCCTCTCCCCTTCCACTACTGAGGGGCTGAGTTTTGAGTTGATACTAAGGGAATGAAGATTCACACAGACACAGAGATTGAGGTCATTCCAGAAACAGCAACAAATCAGCAGCACTGAAGTCAAAAACACATTTCCAGATCATCCCCAGTACAGGATGAAGCCCTACTTCCACTTAAGCGGGAGGTAATGATGTTTTCTTCAAGTACAAAGAGAGAGATTGACCCTCCCACAATAAAAAATAGATAAACCATAGATTAAGTTGTAACACTCTTTATGTTGTTGTTCTTTACCACATCACAGAGAAGAAGTATTGAAGCAGCCCTCTTCTGCTCAATGCAGAGTTGAATTAGCAGCCAAGATCTGCTTCCCAGTGATTTAACAGAGTCATTACACAGGAATGAAGCTGAGATTGACAAGGATTGTACGTGGAAAAAAAATAAACGTGGTAAAAATCTTCTTCCTCTGTTACATTGGCTCTGAACACATTTCAGCTAATAAAACACAAGATATAGGTTACTTTGAGCATTGCCACTATGAAAGAAGCAGCTCAGCTGTGTAGAGGGTTGTGTAACTAACTACAGGTTGCTCAGGCTGCAGCACTGATCTGTGCCCACACATCATCATCAGCTGTCAAACCCCACAGCCCTTCTGCAGGATGAGCTCAAAAACATTAAGGCACAAGAGTCAGGTCCCATCCTCCCAAAATTCATAAGCAGCTCAATCATTCTTAACTACATGAGCTGCACCACATCAAACACAGCAGAACTCACCAAGTTGGCTTGAACTCCCAAAGCCCACAGTCACAGAGAGATCTCTCTGGAGAATGGAAGAAACCAAGCTCCTGGCCTTGGATTGATTTACAAGCACTAGTTAAAAGAAGAAACCCAGAGGAGACCAAGCACTACATAGGTTCACTCTTCTTGGGGCTTCTTGCTCTGTTTATCAGCTCTGCTCTTCAGTGGATATTGCACTCCCCAGAATTACGTCAGCTTTAACTATGGCACTAAACAATACTTGCAGTCTTCTTTCTTCAAAGGTCTTTGTTTTCTTTAACTGACTTTGTAACATTTTCTTCTGGGACACTCAGTGCCCTATCATCCAGCTTGCAAAGCGTGCAACATCTCTGAACCATGCTAAGATAGATGGGATGCATTTATCGGATATTAAAAAACAAGTACGTCTGATTAAATGATGTATAGTCTGATTAAGACATAGTAATTGCCTCCTCTACCATGAAGATATATGATTTTTAGAGCTTGCAATAATGAACACTAGAAGCAAATGCTTATTTTGTAATTATGAGCGAACAGACAGGGCCAATTTGAAAGAAGTTCTTATCGATGCCATCAACAGCAGTCACCTTCTTTGTGTGGCTGCTTTACTATATTTAGAGTTGCTCTGTCTTCTGAGTCTGCCTGGAAAGAGCAGAGTGGTGGGAGGCAAGTGGCATTCAAAAGCAAAAGGCAATACAGTACTAGGAAGGTGATAGGTCAAGACATGAGTAAGGATTTCCTACAAAAAAAGAGAATATCATCCAAACTAAATTATACCCAGGTAGTGCTCACCAGCACAGCAGGACAACACCATCAGAAGGAAAATTAGAATCCTAGTAATCACTGCCTGGTTTGTGTTGAAAGAGATGTTAACGGTCATCCAGTTCCAATCTGTACCACAGGCAGGGACACCTTCCGCTGGAGCAGCTTGCTCCAAGCCCCTGTGTCCAACCTGGCCTTGAACACTGCCAGGGATGGGGCAGCCACAGCTTCTCTGGGCACCCTGTGCCAGCACCTCAGCACCCTCACAGGGAAGAGCTTCTGCCTAAGAGCTCATCTCAGTCTCTCCTCCGGCAGGTTGAAGCCTTCCCCCTTATCCTATCCTTACTTGCCATTATGTTTCCTTAGAGAACTAGGAAACACGAGTGGTATTGATACAGGGGTAACCAATGTACAGGGGGGTAATACAGAGAAATTGTACAAGGGGGTTAAAGGAATTCCTTTGCTTAAACAAAAGTATTTTCTGTCCTAAGTACCTGCCATTGCCATCTTGCCAAGGCATTGATTACTGCTGGAGGGGGAGAAGCAGATGCTAGTTCTACTGACAAGGGACAAAAGCAGATGATTGGTTCTACTGATAAGCCGGGAAAAGCAGACTGGGCACCGACCAAACCCTAAGGCCATGTCTGAAGGTTAAAAGGTGTAAAGTTTAAGAAGAGGAAAACTCATTTACTTCATCCTGAGACCCCTGCCCATGACCAGAAGGGACACTGCACAGGTGCAAAGGACCTTCTGGCTCATTATAATACAAAGCAGGGATAGATACTAAATATGTATAGGCGGATTGAACAACCTCATGTCTATGTATACCTTAAGAGAATAAATGTAAAGGGAGAACAACCCTGAGGCATGCATGCTTTGGAGGAGCTATCCCCATGCACCTCAGTTCTGAATAAAAGCATACTTTACAACTTTAAAGAGTTGTGGAGTCTATCTACACATCAGTACCATAAAAAGTTCAAGAAACACCATAAGAAGTCCAGCATATTCTTTTCCAAGAATGACACCAGAGAGTCAATAAATGTCAACTCACAAGCCATGATTTGTGGTACTGGGGCAATGGGAAACACAGGAGATTTCTTGCATTGCAGCAGGAAATCTGGGCTACAGCTTGGCTCAGTTTACAACAGCAGATGACCTGTAGATGCTGCTGCTGTTTAGAATATCTGCCAGAAAAGCCTCATCTATGAACATACCTCCAAGCACATTTTAGAAGCTCCATTACATGTTTTATCTATGCGTTACCAGACACTGAGGAAATAGACTGAAGCAGTTTCCATACAAAATTCAGAAATCACTAAAGGACATAGGCTTTATATAGCAATATTCACACACACTCCTGCTGCTCATCACCCAAACATCATAAGAGTTTTTATGAATGTTAACTAGGCTTCAGTATTTCCATGGCAAACCAGGTAAGTATCATCGCTCTTATTGCTCACATCAGTGAGCAAACCCATATATACCTCAAGCAGATTTTGGCAGGTGGGTTTTAGATGACTTCTGCCTTTTTTTTTATTAGGGCTATATTAAATCAGTCACAAATTTACTCACTGCCAAAATATTTAAGCTCCAGTGCTAATGTTGCACACCTCTGCATTCTACATTCAGAAATTTCCATTCAAGCAAAGAATAAAACCTGCCAATACACATTTACCTCATTTATAAAATTATAATGAAAATTACCAGAGGCATAAAACAACTATTATGATAAATAATGAGCTTTAAAAAACCCCATACACATACAGAGAGAATCAGAGAGACACTGATCCTTCTATGCTGAATGTTATTCAAAACGAGGATTGTCAGCAGAGTGCTCAACAGATCAATTTATTTCCCTTTCTGCTCTCCACTTAACTGGATTTTATGTACAAAAGTAATTGTTCCTATAAGAACTAACCCATGTCCCCATCTTTCGAGGTTCAAAGCCTCAGACCTACATCTTTGCCACTATTTAGGTTTCCATGGTAACAGCTGATAGTGCCTTCTAAAAAGAAATACTGTAATATTTTGCAATAAGTGTCCCAAATCATTCCCATAATATAAATGAAAGCCAGAGCATATGGGACTGCACAGAGAGCATAACAGACTAAAATAGGACAATTAAATAGGGAAAGCAGAGCTGAGGGGCTTTCAGAAGGGTGGATAGTAAAAACAGGCCTCTGAAATGCAGAGAGAAGAGATTATCAGAGTTACAAATGCCTTTATACACACAGTGACCTTTCCTTGCCACTGTGGAAACAGGCAGTTTCACAGTATCACCTTTTTAATATTAATTGTTTATGTGTTAGAAAACAAATCAAGCCAGCCAGGAGTGAAAAATAAAGTTGGATTGTAGTGCTAACAGCTCCCCAGAGGGAGTGAAAAGTGATTATTGAGTTAAATGGCTGCATTGTTAACAGTTGCCACACAGAGTAGCTTGCTCAGGGAGATCCCGTTTTTCATTGCCAATTTACTGACAGCAAAATCTGCGAGTAAATGAACCCCTAGAAAATTAATTCACCTTCCCCCCAAAATTCCCTCCCCTCTTGCTCTCCTTTCATCTACTTTCTTCCCTAGACAAACCGCGTGTAACAAGCTAGTGGTTGCTGAAACTTTTAAGAGGTGGCAGCTCTACTTGAAAGCAGCCAGCTACATGTCTAAACACCCAGGAGCATCCACAGTGAAACTAGGAGCAGTATAGGGGTGGAAATAAAGCAAACATTCGCATCAGAAGAAAATAAAGTGTCAAAGCAAGCCAGTGTTCAGGTGAACAGACCCAATGCAAAGCCAACTGTCCTACTTTCTCCCGAATGCTTTCTCACAGCTGCACATGACTTTAATCTATTCTCCACTCTGTTGTGCTAAAAACACACACAAACCAGACAGCAGCAAAGCAGACAGCAACTGCAAGAATATCCCACGTATATGGAGGGGGGAAAAAATGCACATGTGCTTTAAGGAAAAAACTTCCCCGTAAGCAAAGTTCCTTAGTTTGTGAAACCTTGATAGAACTGTCAATTGCTAGAGCTACCTGATGTTATTTCTGTCTCTTCTATGGGATAGTGGGAGGAATTAGATTAGTACCTGACCCTAAAGCTAACAAAAAGTGTAGAACCTCAAAAGCATATCTCCAGTTACAAATAAATACAGCGACTGCAGGCAAAGGAAATTAATTGCTGGGGAGGAGAGTTAGAAATAGAGCAGTACTGAAAGCACAAAGAAATAACCTTTAACCAGCTCCCTCAGTGTGAAACCAGGTATTCCTGAACAAAGCCATCGGCGTTCTGCTGTCACTTTGTAGTATTCCTAATTTTATATGCCATGGACAATACGAAGCAGCAGCGTCAGCTGTGCAAGCTGGGTCGGAATAGAATACCACGTTGTCTTGATTTGTGTCTTTCCTGCTTCTTAGCTCACTACCATGAAAGAAAATAAATCCGAAAACTCAGCCAACTTCTCGCACAATGATTTTTCGGGATGTTTAACAAAAGGCTGCTGAATAAACGCATTAGGCTTTGAAAAGAATCAGACGGGAGCTATTTGCATCCTAATAGTTATGGAGACAGCACCACCTGATGGAAGATGTGAAAAGGCACAGGTGGCAGTAACGAGTCTCCAAACTTCATTGAAATGTTACAGACAACACACATCGGAAAAACTTTGCTTTTTACCATAAAAATATCAGCTCTATGGACAGAGACCAGACCACGACACTTCACGCCAGTCAATACAGTCTAAGAGGAGCAAATTTTCTTTTATAGTCAATAAGAGCAGCTCAGAAAACATATTTTTTTCAAATGAGCTCTTCTTTGAATGGGAAGCAGCGCACTGAAATAGGGGGTAGGAGCAATAAGAAGGATTAGAAAACCTCACGGTCACTATTCCCATTGAATAGATGATTTAAACAGAATATTTCATGGCTACATGTAAATAATGACAACATCTGGCCAGTCCTCAATGTGCATGTGTTTAGCTCAAACGGCTCATACTGTATCTGAGGGCAATAATAATGGAAAGTGGGGTTTACTCCCTTAAAGTTTGATATTTTCACAGGACACTCTTCTTTCTAAGCATCTGGGTAAATGAGTCATCAAAAAGCAAAGATCTAATCTCACCTGGTATGACAAATGTCAAGAACATGAACATACAGTTGGAAGAAAAAAACATAGCTCTGCATATTGCTTACTCAACGAAGCAGCTATCGAACTAGGTTAGATTTCCCAGCCTTTCTAATAAATCTGGGGATCTGTGCAGTTGCCTAGCAATGTAGACAAGATACCAAGAGGGTGTCACACCGGGCACGATTGATGACAGCAGCTACTTTACCGAGCTGAGCCTCCCGGAGCCCTTCGCATGCCCGCTGGCTTTAGAACCAGGCTGGACCCAGTGGGGTTCACAGGAGCTCCGGCTGCCCGGCATCCGCGACCCTCGGCACTATTTCTGTCTTAAAGAAGCAAGACGAAGTCATTTGAGCTGTCTCAGTCTTAATTAAGAAAAATCTTTTGCTGTTTAAGAGCATCTAAACTTAGTTCCGAACCTCCAACATGCCCGAGCCACAAGCACTGAGTTTTATCCCTATGCTTAGCAACACTGGACAGGGAATTTTTATTTGTCTTAAATACGGATATAGATAGGAAAAAAAATAGTTAAATAAAAAAAGAAAAAAGCTTAATACATGAAGTCAGGAGAGTAGAAAGTTACAACTAGTTTTTTTTCACGTAAAGAAAAAACTGCAGTGAGAAAATTTATGTCGTATTACAAAAGCCAAGCAAAAAAACAAGACAACGCATATCTTTGGTTCAAAATAGCACAAAAGGAGAAAAGGAGCTCTATAAGCACCTGTTATCTTCAAGTAATTCAGCCTATGCCTAAAGAAACTCGTAGGAGAGTGAAAATAGCTGGCTACTATTACTGTCCACATGCCAGGAGAGCAGAGTATTCCTCAACAGAGTGACAGAGAAAGTGCCAACTGGGAAGGGGCCGGTCCAAGTAGCTGAGCCCACCGAGAAAGTTACTTGAGCTGCGAAATATAAGGGGAGAAAAAGCTGCCGATGAACTTGGGAAAAGAGCCCCGAGTCCCTTAGCCTGGCCGGGGGAGAAAGGCAGCGGCTTCTCCGAGCTGCCCATCCTCGGGAGCTGGCTCTGCCTCGGAAAGCCTCTTCCTCACAAAAAGGGCGCAACGGTGATCAATCCAAGCACAAAAGCGCTGCTTTCACCTCCAATCGCACCAACATCCCGCGGACCGGGCCCCCCACCCACCGCTGCCCAGTGGGGTCAGCAACAGAAGCCCCCGAGCTCCAGGGACCGACTCCCAGGGCGACCGCTCGTTCTCCCGCAGCCTTCCCGAGGCGTTCTCACATAGCCTTGCCTGCCCCGGGGCTCCCCGCAAGCCCGGGAGAAGGGATCGCAGCCGTCACCGGGGCCGCACGCCCCGCCGCGGGGGATGTACCCGGGGCCGCGGGCAGGGAGCCGGTCAGTCTGCGCAGCGGCACTCACCTGCGAAAACCTGTCCGTGCGCCTTGGGCAAGAGCTGCAGGAGGAGGAGGATGGCGGCGACGCTGGTCATCCTTCCCCGGAGTTCACCTGCCCCCCGCGCTGCCGCGGTGCCGCTGCCTGCCCGCGAACATCGCCCGCATCGGCGGCGCGGAGCCGCGGCGCTGCTCGGAGGAGCCGCCGAAGTGGCGGCGGGCGGCGCAGGGAGCGGGCGGGAGGAGGGAGGCAGCGAGCCCCCCCCAACCAAGCCCAGAACTGGCCGCGCCCGCGCAAAGCCGGCCCCGCCGCCCCACTACGGTGAGGGGCGCGACCTGGCCCTCCCGCGGGTTAAAAGGCTTCTGCAGGGACTGGTAGTGGTGGAGGCATGTTAATTCCTAATCAAGCTCAGCTGCGCACACGGGAGTCTCCCATCGGCAGCAGCTGGAGCACAGCGCCTTGGCAGGCAGTGCCGGCTGTCTGCTCCTGCCCTGCTTCCAGCGGGAATGGGGAGTGAACGCGGGGTCCTGCGTTAACCGGAGGATGGGGAGTGCGGCTGAGAGCGGGGATAAGGATGGGAATAGGAATGGGAGGAAAGAGGAGAAGCCACCCTCTTCTAGAGCCCGGCAGCGGGAAACGGTGGGCTCCGAGGGTCCTTTGTGCGAGCAGGGGTTGGGAACAGCGGGAGGCGGCAGCAGCTGAAAATACTCATTGTCATGATTATTCACTTTACTTTCGAGTTAACTGCTAAACACCTCATCGCGCACCGCTGCTCGCCGACGCTTTATACACAAGTGAAGGCACAAGCTTGAGCAAACCCCTAATAATTGCTTATTCCACCGGCAAGTTCTTTACCCAAACAGCGTGCTTCTCGTAAAAAAGGCACAAAGTAGATGAATCAATAGCGATAAACCACCTGAGCTCGGATTTGCACATTAGAACAAGTCGATGAATACCCGGCTAAAGCCCCCGTGTAACCACCAGCACCACTGGGGGATGTTAGACAACACCTCAGCTCGCAACAGAAATGCCAGCGGTGCTGGGCACGAGTAATTCCCGTTTCCCAGCACACCGCTTTCCCGTTACATCCAGCGCTGCTGCCTCCAGCGTCCCAGCTCCCTCCTCCCGTCCCTGTGGCTCTCCCCAGCTCCGTTTCCCGCCCAGCCCTGGCCAGGAGCAGCCCGCAGGGGGGGGTGTTGTACCGGCGGTGGCCCCGCTCCCTCACGGAGCCTCCCGAGCGCAGGAACCGGGCTCAGCGCACGGGCTCTACCAGCAGGAAGAGCTCTCTCTTCCCAATGAGTTATTCTAATCCTGGCCCTGTCCCAAACCAGGGCAGGAACTAGGCCGTTAACACCGATTTGTATTTAAAACTACTGGTGTGTATTTCACATGAGAGCTCCGGAGACTTTAAAGTCACACATGAAGGCTGCAGATAATTTCCTTCATACTTGTTTGAGCAAGTCCAGAGGGGCCATGGAGGTGCTGCGAGGGCTGGAGCAGCTCTGCTCTGGAGCCAGGCTGAGGGAGCTGGGCTGGGGCAGCCTGGAGAACAGAAGGCTCCTGGAGGGGGGACCTCAGAGCAGCTCCAGTGCCTGAAGGGGCTGCAGGAAAGCTGGAGAGGGGCTTGGGACAAGGGCCTGTAGGGACAGGCCAAGGGGAATGGCTTGAACCTGCCAGAACAGGGGAGACTGAGATGAGCTCTTAGGCAGAAGCTCTTCCCTGTGAGGGTGCTGAGGCGCTGGCACAGGGTGCCCAGAGAAGCTGCGGCTGCCCCACCCCTGGCAGAGTTCAAGGCCAGGTTGGACACAGGGGCTTGGAGCAAGCTGCTCCAGTGGAAGGTGTCCCTGCCCATGGCAGGGGTTGGGGCTGGGTGAGCTTTAAGGTCCCTTCCAACACAAACTAGTCTGGGATTCTGTGATTTAGGGGCCTCAAGCTTCCCCTGTAGCTCACAGAGGAAAGAAGGAGGCCGTTAACCTGGGAAGCTGTTAACTAGTAACAAAAAAAAAAAAAAACAAAGGAGGAAGAGAGCAATTAAAAGCAAGGGGCTTCCTCCTAAATCTGTTGTCCCCACCCAGAACTGCTTTGCTGTCCTGCAGGGGGCTGATGATGAAATGCACTCGCACCAGAAACACCCGGCTGGGGCACTGGTACAGAAGATCTCTACTGGTGCTGCCAGGAAAAAGCAGCGGGTTGTAGTAGTAGGGGACTCTACTTTGAAAGGGACAGAAGCGCTCATCTGTTGGCCTGACCCGGTCGCAAGGGAGGTGTGTTGCCTACCTGGGCACGGATCAGAGATGTTGCGGAGAGGCTGCCTGCTCTAGTAAGTCCCATGGACTATTACCCGCTTCTAGTGATACATGTGGGTGCTAGGGATATAGATAGTAGTAGCCTGAGGAGTATAAAGAAGGACTACAGAGCTCTGGGGGAGGTGGTCAGGGGCTCTGGAGCTCAAGTTGTCTTTTCATTAATTCTCCAGGATACAGGGGAGGACCTTCCAAAGGCAAGGAGGATTGAACAGGTTAATAAATGGTTAAAAGGGTGGTGTCATAGTCAAGGGTTTGGGTGTCTTGGACATGGGACCCACGTTTGTAGGCCAGGCCTACTGGGGGCTGGTGGAGCTGCTCTGATAAAGAAAGGGAAGAGTGGCTTTGCTGGGAGGCTTGCCAGACTGGTCAAGGATGCTTTAAACTAGATGTGTTGGGGGAGGGGAGCATCATTCCATCCCAACACACCCAGTCAGTTGACAGCACCTATAATAAATACTCTGAGCAATGTAGTAATATTCTAGCCGCTCCAGCCACTGAGCTGGCTTCATTTGGAGCTCAGATCAGATGCCTCTATACAAATGCCCGTAGCATGGGGAATAAACAAGAGGAGTTAGAGATGTGGGCACGTCTAGAGGGATATGATATAGTAGGCATCACAGAAACATAGTGGGGTGGCTCCTATGACTGGAGTGCTGGAATAGAAGGTTACAGGCTCTTTAGAAAAGACGGACCCATCAGACAGGGAGGGGGAGTTGCCCTTCATGTTAGAGATAGGCTGGAGAGTATGGAACTCTTTCTGGATACAGGTGATCAGTTGACAGTGAGTTTTGTGGGTCAGGGTTAAGGGGAAAACAGTGATGGGAGACATTACTGTGGGGATCTGTTACAGACCGCCTGATCAAGAGGAACCTGTGGATGAAGAACTCTACAGACAAATAGGAAAAGCCTCACACTCGCAGGCCCTTGTTCTCATGGGTGACTTCAACCACTCTGATATCTGCTGGGGCGACGGTACGGCCCGGCACAAGCAATCCAGGAGGTTCCTCGATTGTATGGAGGACAACTTCCTTCTGCAAGCAATAGAGGAGCTGACAAGGAGAGGTGCAAAGGCTCTGACCGCAGCACCCGAGTCTTGGAAGTCGGACGCAGGGACTGTGAGAATAAAGACCTTGGGCCCACTGTACGAGAGGATCTGGTTCAAGACCATCTTAAGAACCTGAACGTACACAAGTCCATGGGACCTGATGAGATCCATCCATGGGTCCTGAAGGAGCTGGCAAATGAAGTTGCAAAGCCACTGACCATCATATTTGAAAAATCATGGCAGTCAGGTGAAGTTCCCAATGACTGGAAAGAGGGAAATATAACCCCCATTTACAAGAAGGGGAAAATGGATGACCTGGGGAATTAGAGACCAGTCAGTCTCACCTCTGTGCCTGGCAAAATCTTGGAACAGATTTTCCTGGAAGGCATGCTAGGGCACATGAAAAACAACAAGGTGCTTGGTGACAGCCAGCATGGCTTCACTAGGGGAAATCCTGCCTGACCAATTTGTTGACCTTCTATGATGGGGCTACAGAACTGATGGACAGGGGTGGAGCAGTTGACGTCATCTATCTGTACTTGTGCAAAGCGTTCGACACTGTCCCACATGACATCCTTGTCTCTAAATTGGAGAGACAACAATTTGATAGGTGGACCACTCAGTGGATAAAGAACTGGCTGGATTGCCACACGCAGAGAGTTGTGGTCAATGGCTCAATGTCCATCTGGAGACCAGTAACGAGTGGTGTCCCTCAGGGATCAGTGTTGGGACTGGTCTTGTTCAACATCTTTGTCAATGACATGGACTGAGGGCACTGAGTGTGCCCTCAGCAAGTTTGCTGATGACACCAAGCTGTGTGGTTCTGTTGATACGCTAGAGGGAAGGAATGCCATCCAGAGGGACCTTGACACACTTGTGAGGTGGGCTGATGCCAAGCTCATGAAGTTTAACCATGACAAGTGCAAGGTCCTACACCTGGGTCTGAGCAATCCCAGGCACAGCTACAGGTTGGGCAGAGAAGAGATTCAGAGCAGCCCTGCAGAGAAGGACTTGGGGGTGTTGATCGATGAGAAAATGAACATGAACCAGCTTCTGTGTGTGCTCTTGCAGCCCAGAAAGCCAACTGTATCCTGGGCTGCATCAAAAGGAGCATGACCAGCAGGTCGAAGGAGGTGATCCTGCCCCTCTATTCTGCTCTCATGAGATCTTATTTGGAGCACTGTGTGCAGTTCTGGTGTCCTCAACATAAAAAGGACATGGGACTGTTAGAACAAGTCCAGAGGAGTCCACGAGGATGATCAGGGGACTGGAGCACCTCCCATATGAAGACAGGCTGAGAAAGTTGGGGCTGTTCAGCCTGGAGAAGAGAAGGCTGCGTGGAGACCTCAGAGCAGCCTTCCAGTATCTGAAGGGGGCCTATGGGGATGCTGGAGAGGGACTCTTCATTGGGGACTGTAGTGACAGGAGAAGGAGTAATGGGTTAAAACTTAAACAGGGGAGGTTTAGATTGGATATAAGGAAGAAATTCTTTACTGTTAGGGTAGTGAGGCACTGGAATGGGTTGCCCAAGGAGGCTGTGAATGCTCCATCCCTGTCGGTGTTCAAGGCCAGGTTGGACGGAGCCTTACGTGGCATGCTTTATTGTGAGGTGTCCCTGCCAATGGCAGGGGGTTGGAACTGGATGATCTTAAGGTCCTTTCCAACACTAACTATTCTATGATTCTTTTAGGGCTCAGTTCAGGGCCCATCCTGACAGACTCTCTTGCCTGGGACAGATCCCACCTTGATGAAGGCACCCATTGGAAGCACTGTGCCCTCTCCTGCACAGTTGTGTGAGGGAGGTTCTGGGGCTGGGCCATGGCAACCTGAGTGTAGGAGGGAGAGAGGGCACTCATCTGGAAGTGCAGGGAGGGTGTTTGCTTGCCAACACCAAGCACAGGTCTAGCTGCCCCTTGACCATCTCACTTTCAACGACCAGAAAGGACTGTGGTCATTGATGAGGCTTGTGGTTTTATCACTGAAGTACCAAGTTTGACATTTTGAAGTCACCATTGAAGAGCTTCACATTGCATCACTTGTCTGGTGAAGTGCAAGCACTACCTTGCTAGCCAATGGAGACAACCTCAGTTTCCAACTAATTCTCACCTATCAGAAGTGTTCAGCATCCCCACCTACAGCTGAGGTTCAGAGGTCCATATATCTCACTCAAAACCAAATCCCTCCCAGTCCAAAAAATCCCTCCAACAAAGTGTGTTCCTTTCTTTAGACATTAGCATCACCTAAATGATTATGACATGCCACTATCTTTTGTTGAACATAAGGATAACCATATACAAGCATACAGTTGGAAATAAAGGGCAAGCAGAGAACAGAACAGCAAGAAAGAAAATATCACTAAGTACTCTGCTGAGTATTAGAAAGGATCGAGCCATCACAGTAGGCATAGTCAGGAACTGCTGGAACATTCTTTCATATCAATTCAAATTGCTTGGACAGTAAGTCCAGAGAGTCTTGAAACACAGAGATGTTGCTGGTAAGAAGTGAAGGAAATGGCAGCAAAGAAAAAGCTGTAAAAAAATGAACCCAAAATCAACAGCTGTTTCCATATAAACGAAATGGGAAGTAACAAAAGCAAGTCTGGAATTTGTGTTCAGAATGACAAAAATTTGATAAACTAAGTGATTTCCTGAGGTGCAAGCTGCTGAAGGAGTGGGAAGCAGAGAAGCTTAATACTTCTCCCAAGGAAAGGTGTCAACCTAAGAAAAAGCATCGTAATACTCATGGAGATAGCACCATAAGCAAGGTGAAGGCGGAAGATCCTTACCTCTAACTAGATAAAGCAGAAAAAAGTTAGAAATAAGCAATCTACAAGAGTCTGGGAAAAAGACTGATCAGAAGAGGCAATTATGCCTTAGATATCGAATAGTGTGAAGCCAAACACTAGGCTGAACTAAATCAGGCTGTAAAGCCTCATAAAGGATTGCCTGAGCTAAAAACCATTTTCTTGGGAGAGAGGAAAGCAAAAAATAAGATACAGGATGACTGCAGTGAGGACAGGATAAGCTAAAATTAGGCAGATATTAGACAAAAAACCTAAACCTTGAAGTGAGTATTTTAGTTAATGGCAGCACTGAGCTGGTAATAATCTTAAGTGCTGAACAACAAGCACAGTATGAACTCGGGAGCCACTTATCTTCCCACAGTGTGCAAGACCTTTAGTAGAATAAACTATGGAGGAATAAGGATGTAGAGCTAAAAAAAAAATAGTTCAAAATACAATGTGGATATTCCAATGGCAATTGAGCAGATCCACTCTTAAAAAGACCACCCCAAAGCAACACCGCACAACACAGGTTGTTTTGTAAATGAAACTAATATGATCAGGTCACATCTGTCAATGTTTTCCCAGATCTTCCAATTGAATGGTACCCAGGAAAATAGGCAGTATTGCAGAAAGCACATGCAGCAGTGAACTGCCCTAAAAGACAAAGGGACCAAGGCTGGGCAAGCAGAAATCACAGAGATGTGAATGTAAGAGTCAGGTACCTCTAGAGCCATCTTAAAGTTCAGACCTTTACATTAATACCATGGGTTGACTTCTAAGGGGATGTCTTATATGTTTGTCACAGATGTTTGTAATACAAGAGGATCAAAATGTCTTCCAGGGAACATCATCCCTGGATAATGTTTGGATGAAAATGGATAATGGCTGGATGAAATGCAACGATTACAAAAAGTTGTATCACTGGAGAAGGACAGTGAGAAAACATGCTGTGTATTATGTATTAGTTAAAAATAAACAGACATACCATCAGTATAACTCACTGACAGCCAAGGGAACCTCTGAAATTCAACCAGGGCCATAACATTGGTTCAGTGATAAACCACCAAGCAAGATACAGACAAGCCATGCTCCCAAACTCTTGGCACTAACAAACCAATAACACTGTATCACAGAATCATAGAATGATATAATTCACAGTATGTGCTTTTATATATTCTGTGGCCTCTGATCTAGCACAAGAATTAAAATCCCTACAAAATGGGCTTGCTAGATCTCTACATTTCTGGGCTAATGTGTCTAATAATAATTATTATTATTATTTGAATTGTTGTTGTTATTATTATTATATATCATTACATTCCCCATCCCTGGCAGTGTTCAAGGCCAGGATCATTGGGACTTGGAGTAACCTAGTCTAGTAGAAGGTGTCCATGCCCACGGAAGGGTGTTGGAACTAGACGAACATTACGGTTCCTTCCAACACAAACCAGTCTGGGGTTCTCTGATTCTATTTATAAAGATGGCAAAAGAAAAGTTCTAAATCTGACCCCATCTGAGTGTGTATCATCAGCGACAATATTTTGCTGTTACTAATAACTCCAGCAAGGTCTCAAGTGGCTTAAACAAGAAAACATTAACATAAGTTCTGAAGTTTTCTTGAGCTTGTGGCTGTAGGCTTCTTGACTCCAAAAAGCTTTTCCCTCACTTCAATGAGAAAAAAATAATTTTTTATTTTATTTTATATAATTATTTTACTTTTAAAATTTATTACTTTTTAAAGAGAAAATTTAATTCTTAGTTTTACTCAACCACAAGTGTCCCTGGAAAGCAAAGTGCCACACAACTGGGGATACTGTCACATCATGGCACTAGATGCATTTAACCAAGGAAACCTATTGAAAGAAAAATGGACTCATGCTCATGGACTTGACTCAATATGTATATTTTTGAAGTATTTAGCAAACAAGTCATTCTGCTGCCAGGCTTGAAGAGAAACATGTAGGAACTCATCTTTTTGCAGTTCTGCAGGCTTCTTTGGTGGTGCACAGGTCATCAGAACACAACTGCTACTCAACTACCTGGATATAAGCAGATTCCTAGAGATACAGGAGAAATTTTGTTCCATGTACACAGCAACACACACCCAATAGGGGCATAAAGAGAACTTCATACTTAAGAAGTTTGTTACACACCAAGATCAGCCTGATCCAATAGTGAGACTATTTTTTCTCCCTTGCGGCAAGCAGTATTTATTGCTAATTAATACACAGTTTGCAGCTTTTGTTACAGAACTACTCAATATGGAACATCTTCCTTAAAATTAGTCAGCAGGATTCATGGGTGAAAGTTGCAGGTAAAGTTTCCATTTCTTTATATTGTGAACCCAATATTCCTACTGGATCTAGAACGTGACCTGTTAAGTTTTTTGTTGTCACAGGTGGGCAGAGAGGAGTTAAAGAAAAGCAACTTAACACCCTGTGCCATTCTCCTGATATCACTCGCACCTGCATTCATCTGTCTTCCTGATTGCAATTTTTATTATTACAAATAAAATTGTGTCACAGAATCCCAGATTGTTTTGGGTTGGAAAGGACCTTAAGCTCACCCAGTTCCAGCTCCTTGCTATGGGCAGGGACACCTTCCACTAGAGCAGGTTGCTCCAAGCCCCTGTGTCCAGCCTGGCCTTGAACACTACCAGGGATGGGGCAGCCACAGCTTCTCTGGGCACCCTGTGCCAGTGTCTCACCCATGTTTACATACATACATGTGCACATACAGATGCTCCATGCCCAGAGAAAAAAGAAACCTATACCATGCCTGTGCATCATCTTAAACATTGAGTAGTTCATGTAGGACAACTCACTAAACATTAGGCAGAAGACCTCTGTCCAGTTACCTGTACCCTGTAAGTGGTACCTTCCCTGTTTTTCCACTCCCACCACATTATCAGCACACTTGCAGATAACTGGGTGTGCAAATAGAGATACCAGCTACTTTTTAAAATCTGATTACAGGCTGAAATCACTAATCAATGTCAGACACATTGGCATTGATCTCTTATGCATCATTCTCATTAAGGTTTTCCTTTCTGAAGGTAAAAAAAAGCTAGCTAGCAGCCACCAATTGTTTGGAAATCCAAGTTCACCTTTATACACAAACACAATGAGTCTTTCTGGGAAGTGCCTAGAAGGCCTGGATCTAGCAGTTTATCTCACCAATGATATATCATGAAAAAGCAATATATTAATACTGTGGGCAGACACAAGCAAGTAGGGAGGAACAGCAAGGCAGCAACACTGAAATAGTCTGAAAATGTCAAACAGACCAACAGTTCTTCTCCATTAGCAGTGAATTTTGAACTTGAACTCTTCATCATCCTATATAATAGGATAAGGGTCAGATTACTCTTGTAAGTGTCCTTCTAAAACAAAGCACAATTCTTTATGGCTGTAACTTAATTTATAGTTAAAATTAATGACACTGCAGAGACAGATCTAATACACAATATTAATTTTGCCTGTCTGTACCTAACTGTATGTTGTGCTTCTTTGAAAAGGCTGAACAGCAGAAGAGGCAGTGCTTGGCTTTTTATGCCTGCTGTTGACTTGAGGTGCATGAAACTCTGGCCTGGGAGAGGGGGATATTCCCTTTGGAAAACACACGAACATGCTCAGAGTGGGGAAAACTCCTCATGTGCATGTGGAGATGGCAGGGACAGAAAAATCAGAGACAGCCAAAGGGAGCCTGCATCAGCAGCACAGCCAGGGAGACTGTAGGGAAGAGCAACAGCCAGGCCTTGAAGGGAATAAAAAGAGAAGCTCTTCCCAAGCACCCAGAATAGACGCTGCAACGCTTGCAGGAAGCCCGTGTGTCATCTGATGAAAGCAAACCTGAAGGACAAGGCTGACTCTGAAGGAACAGAGTGGGCAGGGGGACGCTTGCTTAGCCAACCTTTTATTTTTATTCAATATTTTCCAGATCACTCTGAGCTTTTACTGTTTTAGGAAGCTGGCCATTCCAGCAGTGCTGGCTCTAACTGATTTCCAAGGTAAAGAGCAAAGACAAAGGATGTTGGAGTCATTACTGCCATCTTCTGACTCAGTAGTACCTTGAGCATATTTCTGTGCGGACTGTTTTCCCACTAATTTGTTACCTTTAGCTGTTTCCAAACATCTGAGCAGGTATAACCTCACATTTTAGCTGAGATTCATCACTTTTATGTACCACAATACACTCCAAACACTAGTCCTTGACACTACTCACTAATCTCATTAAAAGTTTCCATGCAAGTTTCAATTGATACAAAACTTTCTTGAATTAACACTAAGAAATGGGGATGTGGATTACACGTGCATTATTAAACAAGTAGTTACACGTGTTCTGCACAACTTTCCAGAGGATGCTGCTATTAAATGGGGAAGAAAGTGTCTTTTCATTAGTTACAAGGAAAGGAACAGGGGGCATAAATTAGTTGCCGTCTGCCTCAGACCTCTCACAGATTCCAACTGCAATAAGAGACCTCAGAAAAACATCTGAAAATGATATTGTATCATTGTAGGTTTTGATCTGTTTGGATTCATAAGTAACTAACAAATCTGCCAGCTCTAAAGAAGGGAGACTAGATAGTTGCATTCCAGTTAAAGACTATTCCAAGCCCAGTTCCTGTAAGGGTGCTGAGACACTGGCACAGGGTGCCCAGAGAAGATGTGGCTGCCCCATCGCTGGCAGTGTTCAAGGACAGGTTGGACACAGGGGCTTGGAGCAAGCTGCTCCAGTGGAAGGTGTCCCTGCCCATGGCAAGGAGCTGGAACTGGACGAGCTTTAAGGTCTCTTCCAACCCAAACCAGGCTAGGATTTTGTGATTCTATGAAAACAATCCCACACAAACAGACACATATGGAAATTCAAATGCAGCTTTCCAGCTTTTGGGAGCTTTACCCCATCACTAAGTGTAATGACAGAGCACACTTCGCTGTAACAGAAGGAAGTGACAAAACAAGGGTCTTGTCATTAGCACTTCTGGATTAAAGTCTCTCTTTCCCCCGCATGCAGTACAGTATTTATCCTTTGTCATTAATCTTTCTCTTTGAAGAAATCAGAATCTCAACCCAGACCTTGTGCTTCAGCTTCACATCTAAATATGGGAAGAAGTCATCCCTTTAAGGTGTGTTCTGCTTGTGATATAATGGAAAGAATAAACCATGCTGAGATACTCAGCTGTTGGAGACCATAAATACCCAATTCACAAAGAAGAGAGAAGCCAGTAGAAGAACATCAGAAAACAGAAACAAAAAAACCCAGCTGAAGCCCTTTCTAGAATTTCAACCTGATGTTTTTCCCCCAGCCCTGTTCCTTTACCTGAATTTCTCTCTTCCTTTACTCCTCCACACCATTTCAATATGCTTTCTTCTGCCTCCTGTCCCCCCTTCCCTTCTTTTTCATTAAAATTAAGGGAAATCCTAAGCTACTTACTGACATTTTATAGTCCACTTTCACCAGGGCTCATCCCTTCAAGCAACTGAAATAGGAGCCTTGTTCCCTAGTGAGAAAAGAAAAAGCACCCATGGGAGATGATTCTGGTCTTGAACCAAACTGATTTGTTCCAAGAAGAGCAACTCTCCACCAACTGCACATTGAACCCTGGAGTTTCAGCCTCCTAACAGCATCCCAGTTAGGCATGGGGAGACAGGCTGGATTAATCCAAGCCACAATGCTCATTGCCCTTCATCCCATTCCTGTCCTGGGAATGGAAACCTCTCAGGCACACAGCTCTTGTATATACAGTGCCTAGAGCAACGGGACCATTAGAAACTAATGTAATAAATGTGATTAATAATTAAACAGTGAGGACTGTCAGCATGTGACAGGGCAGCATAACCAGCACCACCTCCTATATGCCCGATTTACCGAGCATTCACTTTAGCAGTTCTAAATCACACCATGCTGCACCGATAAAGCCAATTGAACAGCTCCTCCTTACAAGCCAAGTAATCAGTTAGTAAGGACATTGTTATGTGCTTTTGCAGCCAAAGCTTATTTAGAAGCAAGAGAAGCTCAAGCTGAAATATGAAATAAGATCATAAGAATACTTGACTTACTGCATCTCACCAAACTCAGGGAGGCAAATCTGTTTAATTTGTGACTACTAAAGTAACTAGTAACCTTCAGTGTACATATATATTTTCCAGTTATCTTGATACAAATTCTATTTCTGTAGTATCTTTTCCTCCTAATTTTCCTTGGGTTTTAGGGGTAAAAAGGAGGCTCAACAACTATGGCAAGTTTAACTCTAGCTAACATATCTGAAGTAATTTTTTCCACCCCAATACATCAAATTCAGTTTGACAAATCACAGCCAGTTCTTTCACTGCCTCACTCTTCCCTCCAAGAAACTGCAGAATCCTAATTTGAAAGTTAAGATTCCACAAGGCATATTTCACACCTTCCCAACTCAGATAAAAAATAAACAAAAACCTCTACCAGCAGAGGCCATTTAAGCTAATCAGTGAAGAATGGAGATCAGCCAAGAGCACACTCAACAGCTTCAACTTTGTCAAGTGTACGGAAGCACAGTTTGTCAGAACAGCAGAGCAAGAAACCTTCAGCACTCTGTGCATGAGAGCCTACAGCAGGTTTTGCACTTCTCTTTTGCAGATACAAGCAGCGTCTCTGTCACTATATGGAGGTAGCCCAGAACTGATCAACACAAGAAGTTCTCTAGGAGGAGAAATAGGCCTAGAACATTAGTGAATGGTAGAAAATCCTTTAAAAGCAAACTAGTTATGTTAAAATTTATGATGATGTGCATTAGCTCACTGTTAACCATAAATTGTTCACTTACTCTTAGGAGTTCTATCTGAGGGATTTGAACCCACATAAAGAAAGCAGCTAAGTGTTTGCCAGAGGTGTAAGCCTTTCCTCCTGCACAGCATGCCAAATGCCAGCCCCAGCAATATGCTCATGAAGAGTGACTAAAAGAAGTTTACAGAAAACTCCACAGAAAACTTTTCCAGTTCTAGAGCACCCTTTTTTAATGGATTGCTCATGAAGCTCAGCTATTAAAATCTATAGAGAAATTTATAAGCTAGCATCATGAAAGAAAAAGAAATTGTTAGGAATTTACTGTAACACCACAGCTGAGCATAAACTTTACCAAATGCTTGAAAAACATACAGTACCATAAAAAAATAATCAATTATTGCATCTTCACTTTTCCCTGCCTCAAAAAATACATTTAATGCCTTTCTAAGGTGTAAGTATTCATCAGGGTTTATTAAGGCCATATTTTCCTCACAATGCTATGCCACTGTGTTATTAGCAGTTGTTAGTAAAAGAGGCAGGATCACGATATCACACACAGAGCTGTGTTAGCTTTGGAAACAAGGGAACAATTTCTTCCTCATATGGTGCTAGAAACAAAAGGCCTGTAGGAAACTCAACCACCCATCTACCTTTTCCTTTACTAATTAATGAAACTTTAATTGAATTAATTCAACCTCCTTCCTTAACCACCCACCCCTCTGAAACTCTCCAGATAAACACAACCCACCACTGCAGATGAACCCTCAAGACCAGCACAAGGCAAGTGGGTCCCCAGCTCCCTACGTTTTCCACATTTCCTATTTGAGGGCCTGAATCTCTTCACAACAACCAAATTCACCAAAATTCCCTGTTCTTGCTTTTTCAGTGGCCAACTCACTTCAACCACTTGAACATAAAACAGACCCAGAGCCTGAAGAATGGAGGCAAGGACTGCTCACATTTCCTTTGTTTAATTTCTTACTGTTCTGCTAGCTGTAACCTGGGTTTCCCATGGCCACGACCACCAGCAAATGCAAGATATTCTATGGCAAGGACTTGACTTCCATGTAAACCTGTATCTTTATACATAGGAATATTCCTATAGGTATTCTAAATTTAGCTTTTAAAAATTAAGCCAAATAACTGTATACAGCTGGCCAAAGTCAAGGAGTGTCCCTTCACACTGACCAGTGAATATGGACAGGCATCAGGTGTTGTACCCAGGCCCATTAAAGATTCCTGTGTTTTGAGGTTGGACTTTATAAACCTATTGAGAGCTTCCCATTTCAGGTAAGTTTCACATGAATAAATTTGGCTTTACAGCTGCCTAAATAATCAAAGTGTCTTTGCCTTGGTAAGTGCTTGTAAAGTAATCAAGAACTGACACAATAACCAAATGTTTCTCTAATAGTAATTATGATTCTTTATGAAAAAAAGACAACCAACAACACAACCCACTTCTCTAACACTAATTTATTTTCTACTTGAAAGGCAATCTTGCTAGTTATCAGATATTCTCCTTGCTATCACTATCAGTAAATTATTAAAGAGCTGACCAGACTTTGTTTTAAAATGATTCTCTTATGAAGCTCCCTCATATATTTACCATGAATACTGAATGATTTTGAGGCCTCTAAGGACCCATGAATGATCTCTATTTACTACCTTTAGCAAAAAGACTGTGTAATTAGCAGTACTTGAATCACAGCTACTGGTGATATTTCCAGCTCACTTACATAGGATCTCTTAAAAAAAAAAAAAACCCAAACTAGTAAAAACCAACCAACAACACAAAATCATAAGCTCCAAGCTTATGATGGGAAAAATGTTTAGCTTAGGAAGTTACTAAGTGGGTAAGCACTCAAAAATATGTGTGAAGAGTTAGTCTCCTACCAGGGACATGGCAAGGATCTCTGTACTCAAAAGCATCAGCTTTACCACCTAATAGAAAAGAGAATTTTATAGAGTACTTTATAAAAGCATCTAACCTCATTTCCAGCCTCCTGCTACCAGCCTGTATGGCTATCATACTCCCACTCTTAAACTAAGAACACAAATTCTTCTGGTTATGTACATGACATATAAGCATACCTAAACTTCTTTTTAAGCTTCATTTTCAGCTAACATCCTTTCATACATATTCAAGCAGCTCCCCTTATAATAACCCTGCTGAACAGAGTAGCATCGTTATCTCCATTTTACAGATAGAAAACAAGCTGAGAGGTCAAGTTCTCCTAACACACTAAAGATGTACATAGCAGAACTAGGATTAAAACCTGTAATTATTAGTGTTATCAGCATCCTTATGGCCCACAGCAGTCAAACAAAACCCAAGGATTAAAAACAGAGCAAACAATCAGTTTTCCAAAAGCCCAGGTTTGAGTAAAAATACATGAAAATGTTTCAATTATTTGTTGAAACCAGCTGCAGATAGATTTCCCATCTGCTTGACTCATTTGATGGGGCAATGGATGCTTGCAGCAGTCCCACCTCTTTCTGAGAGCAGCTTGTTGCAAGCCTTTGGTACTTAGAGCTCCTTCTGCTGCTGTCGGTTGGCTGCAAACCACACAGATCGCCCTGTGCCTGCAGTTGGCAGAGTCAGGCTGTGTAACAGGTTGGAGTGCCAGAATTTAGGCACTCCTAACACTGAGAAAAAATGTCATTAAACCAGCTAGCTCTTTCAGGCATATCTGCTGATATAGGCATGCCCAGTTTCAGTGTCTCACAAATCATGAGAACCCTGTGGGAACAAGAGTCACGTAAATGAGCTAAACAGAAACAAAAGGTCTTCACTCACAGATTTAGAAGTTGGTGTTTGCAGAAAGGTTTGAGAATTCACTCAGTGTTTGTTGCACTGTTTCTATTCCTGTAAGTAACCATAGTACACACTGCAGCTGAAACCACCAAGAGAAGCTAACAGGAGCTTTGCTACCGATTTCAGTGAATACAAGACTGAATTCAAACTGGACACCTGAACAGAAAACAGTATCCTTAGTTGAGATTTCACATCACCTTTGGTTTAAGAGGAACTAGACTCTACAACTCTTTAGCTAGCCATTCTAAATATAATTGAAGATAAGACACACTGCTTTACCAAAACAATATCTAAAAACAAGTCACAAACCCAAACCCCAAAGAAGAAAACCACGCAAAAAAAAAAAACAAACCAAATCACACCAAGCACACCCCCCACACCCCCCCCCACCCCACACACCATACTAAAACCTCTCCCTGACATGCATTAAGCCTCAAACCATGGCTTGGGTATTTTCGGCATTGGGGTTGGTTTTCTTTGAGGGTGGTGCAGTGATTTATTTGCTATTGTTATTTGGTGTTTAATTTTAAAATAAAACTACCCCAAATCAAATTCATCTTGGTATAATACCACCAGATTCTGCTTCGTTGGAGAAAAATGTTGTTCCAGAAATCCTGAAGCTGAACATTCTTGTTCAATACTCAATATTTTGGTAGCTGCAGTAATTGCTTTCTGCTGGAGCCAGAAATAAACCTGTTAAGTCTGCAGTAAAAGCAATACCTTAAAAAGAGAAACTGTAAAAGCACAACATCTGAAATCTATATTATCAGAGAAACCTCACATGGGAACATTTTGCTAGCTAATTGTAAAACATGTACAAGTGGCTTCCAGTTAGGAAGCGTTTCACCTGCCTCTTACCACTGCAGCCAGCAGAAATGGATTTCCCCATTATTTAATGGGCTCTTAACAGAGTTGCCAGTGGGGAAAGACAGGAAAAAATAAGATGCAGGTCATATAGTCCAACACGTTCACCTACATGACACCCCCATTACATTATCTCAAAGCTTTCCCAAAGTACTAGCTAATAATATTAAAACCTTCCATTACATGACAGGTGAACTATTTTTAACCTTCAGGCTAGGAGAGAGATTATTTCACTGTCCATGTCATACAGTAACATCAACAAAAGAGCTCATAGAAGACAAAAGTCTTTGGTTCTTCTTCCCTCTGTAGGGAAACAGACAAGATTTCCTCTGAACTTGGGGGCACAACCACAACACAGTGTTTATAAATATCCAGTTCACTCAGGAATAGCATCAGATTGAGCACTCCCAATGATAACAAGCTGGTACAACTTTGGACCTCTGCAATATCTAGTAACTCATCCCCCAGATTCCCCCAAAAAATATACCCCTGAAATGAGAAGCACAGAGTGTCAAACCTAGAGCATGCTCCTGTTCCATCTTGCACCCGTTTTGTGCTCCATGTGGTGAAGCGATATTGAATTGACTGTTCCACACCAAAAAGCAACAATTTGTTAAAGTGGATGGTTAAAATTTTGAAAGTGATACTAGAGCCAGTTTCTCAGAGAAAATCAGCAGCACTTAGGCATATATTCATGGCATTTAGGAAAAAAAGAAATTAGGCTGCTAGTTCAGAGAGTCTCAAAGGTAACATTAAGCTTCCAATAAATCCCATGAAAGTTAAAATGAATTCCCTTAGGTGGCATGAAAAAAAAGAAGTTTCTTAAAAGTTGATTTGCTGTAAAACAGTATGTTAAGCACTATCCAGCATCAGACTTTAGTGGTTAGATTACACTTGGCTATCACATGCAATAGGCAAATTGCACAGAGTTGCACTGGTGCCCAATTGTCTTCTTTTATTCCCATCTGAGAAGCTTTATCATTACCACCTCTGATATGGTTAACATGCAGCCAACATTCCTCTCAGCAAGAAATAGGAAACTGGAAGATTAAAAATCCATCCTGCTTCAGCTAAAAACTGAAAAGAGCAGTTCAAAATAAACCCAAACATTTAAAAAATTAACAGAGGGCAGTCAATATACAAGAGAGACTATAAAATATAGAGTAAGTCTTAGAAGAATCAAAAGACACTAGGGAAACTCCATGGCAGGAAGGTCTAAGTATGATAAAGAGTCGTTTTAAAGCATAATGAGATTTTTGTCATTGGCATAGACCCATTACTGCATAAGAAGGGTAAAATTGTGAATAATGGGAGAAAAGTTCAATAAGTATTTCTGGTTTACATTTTGGAAGAAGCACGAGGATATACTTGTATCACTTGATAAAGATGAAGCACTTCATACTGCAGCTGCAATCAAGAGCAACTCAGGAAGGATAACAGGAACTCACTGAAAACACCCTGGGACATGTTTGACATGCTGCTACTAATTTAAATACAGCTCTGATGACGGATAACATCATACCAGGATCCAAGTAAGGCAAGTGAAATGACTCAGCTTCACAAAAGCTGGTTAGCTCTGGCCTAAGTCTTGGGCAAAAAGGAAAAATGGGCCCAACTCTAACTGAGGGATAACTATGGGAAAGGACTTCATGGAAGATTGGGCTGACATCCATTAGTTAAACTGACCTTGACAGATGTGAGCTATATTGCGTGGTTTAAGATATTTGATTTAATGGTGTACATCATTCCCTAATATCAATTCCCTAATTGATACTGTAAGTTATAAAGCAAGATAAGACACTTAGAGTAATCAGTAGGAAGTTGATTGCTCCACAACAGGGGCTGTCATCAGACAGTTTTGTCATCGGGAATTCTCTGGCAAGGGACGATAACTATATCCGGTAGTATCATGTAAATCAATAACGTGGGGTAAACCTAAACACACTAACTACAAATGTCTGGAGAAGTGCTAACTGGTGATCTGAAGGCCAGTCACATCCAGCAGCATGGAGGGCTCTGTCATGCACACATCCACTCCCACAAAAAGTATTTTAGTACAACTTCGTGTTGAGTGCTGCTTCTAAAAAGGATGAGAATACTTGTGGAATGAGATTCTGGTAAAGAAAGAAATCAAGAGGGATTAATGGGTCATACTGGTTAGTAACAAAACACACTAATTACCACAGTGATTTGAAAGCAATAATGCTTTCCAGGATGTAAGAAACACAAGAACAGCAGTTATTCCCACCACTGCATATGGCAGAACACAGACTTACTGGAATGATTAAAACCCATGTTCACATTCAGAGATGACACTGGGAGGGTGGGGGGGGGAGGGGAAATAACCCCAGGAATCAAGATGCTATGGAAAGCATCCTAATATTTGTTTTGAAGCTAGAGGAGACAGCGTCTCACAATGGATTGATTGTAAGACAGAGATCAGTCTGCTTATTTTATCAAAAAGATTGAAAAGGACTTGATTACAGGTGTGTCCTTGGGGATAAGATATCAGCTACTAAAGAGCTTCTTAATGTAATAAAGAACAACAGAACAAGAAGCAATGTCTGCAAGGCCAAATAAAGCCAGTTTAAAAACTCGGTGAGTTTTTCCCATTGCCCAACCACCATGTGGAAAAAATCTGAAGCAAATCACAAAGCCCCAACACCATCCTTAAAAATATTATACCTGGTGAAGCAGTGTGAAATAGTCATTAGGGATGCTAAATTTAGTAGCTGAAGACCAAACAGACATGACTTAACTCTTAAATATGGCATATTGCTAACTTTATAAATACACTCATTTTTGTTTCAATCTCTGGTCTACTGAAACTCTGCCAAAAAAACGACAGTGTGGTATCACCTTGATGAACAAAACTAGTTTCAAGATCAGCTTCTCTACTAAGAAGCTGAAACTACATACAGAATAATTCATAATCATCCCGTTACTGTATTCTCTGCCTGCATTTTGTAAACACACACTACTTTGTCTTACTTTGCCCAGCATGCAGTGCTTTTTAGGAAGCAAAACAAAAAGGAGCCCATGACACATTTCTACACCTTCATGAAGACGTATTTTATACAGCTAATACCAACCCAGTGGGAAGACTCAATAGAAATGACAAATAACAAAGAGCAATCAGAACATAAAAGATCACTCCTCAACTTCAAAGTTCATCTCTGCTTGCTGCAGAGTGCCTGCACAGCTCTGCCTTCCTATTGCCCATCTTCCCCCAAGCTCCAGCTAAGTCATTTTTCTGTGAGCCAGGGATCTGTCCTGAAGGCTTCAACTAAGCACATAGACCAGATATCTAGCTCATTTACGTGTGCTATATCTTCCAATTAGGTTTATTTTACATAGTATTTTTATTCTTGCACAGCATCTTTCATTGGAAAGGCTCAAGTTAAAGTTCAAGCACTGATTAAGCACATCCAGAGATGGCCATTCATGTACCTTCATTCTCTAAACTCACTCTCTATTCAAAACAGGACTGAGGAAGAAGATTGCAATTGTAGGAATACATTTCAGTGGACTACAAGGTACTCTAACCAGATTTCAGTCTTGATCGATCTTTCCTTCTTCCCTCTCAACTATGATGTTGCACAAGCTGAGTTCCAGGCATAAACAAATCATTAATATTGGGGCAGGATCCTACAGTTCTTATTGCTGAAGAAATAGTTCACAGCATGTCCATACTAACCTGAAAGATTTTTCTAATTCCTAAAAGCTCTCTAACCCCAGAATAAAACCACCTAAGCCTGTAGCTGTAGGGCAGATGCTTTCACTGGAGCTGGAATGCACCAGTGGTGAACAGAATCTACAGGGTATCACATACAGGGGCTTCCAGCTGGTGGTTTGTAGAGCTTTTTAGATCCAAAGAGCATTTGTGATGTAATAAAATGTAATATCTCTTGACAAACACAGGAGAAAAAAAAGTATTTCTGAACTCTTTTTAGACCCCCATAAAAACTCACTACTCTTCCAATAGCTCCTCACCTCACCTCCTGCACCTCACCAGAGGTACAAGAAGGTCTCCTTGCCTTTAACCATTTAAGCCACTCAAACTAAGACTAATTGGCTTAGAATCTAGGAGGAAACCTACACCTTGGTCAGTACATGACTGACCCCAGTTCCTCTGAAAGTTTGCATTTCAGGCACATTTATCACTCCTTGCACACAGAGCAAAGCTGCTCTTTGAATGAAAGCACAAACTTCAAACCTTTCTGTACCTGCAGCTGTACCTAAAGTAAGCAAGGAAGAGGGACATTTCAGCTTATCTTGTCCTGAAACTTGAAAGTTGCTCTGTAGTTGCTCTGTATTGAATTAGATAAGATGGGCAATTATTCTATGATAAGCCACAGGCACCCTAACTTTTGCTGACTTCCTGAACTTCCAACTTGAGATGAAACCAACCTGTTACACTGTGCAATTGTGGATTCACATGGTCCTTCTGACAAGGGCAAATAAGGACCTTCCAAATCCTCATTTTTCAGATCAAGTTTTTCCTTCTGGTAAACCCAGTAATGGGCACTGCACACAAGAATTTGCTTCTCCCAAGTTATCCCTGGGAAATAGGAAAACAGGATTTTTGCCTTTGAGAAGTACGGCAGACAAATGAAACGCTGGGATAAATCCAAGGAGCAGGGAGACAAAACTGCCTGTGGAATCCAGATGAGACACTGCGGGTGCCCAGCAGAGCTGCTGTGTAATGTCAGCCAGTGAATTGCATTGCTGCTGTACCTTTTAGTTTCTTCCCCATATAAAAAGCAGCAATATAAGTCACCAGTTAAACTGGCAGAGCTTATAAGAGCAAAAGTAGACTGAAATATAAATAAAGACAATTAAAATATATAGTGCATGCTGTGGAATCATCCTGCATCCTTTAAAAACAATCTGAATAAGCATCAAGACCACTGAAGAGCTGGAACTCAATACAATCCATAACAGCCATTAAGTCAGTTGTGCTTACAGTCTGTGAAAAAAGCAGTTAAGATTCCCAGGCTCCCATCCAACATAAACAATGATGCCCTATGGATTATTTTCACCTGAAAACACCTACAGCCTCTTTTCTTACCAGTGAAGGTAATACAGAACAGAATGTTCAGGCAGTTAATTATTTAAAGAAGCACGGAATTACCTGAAGCAGATAAACCCAGTGTGAGGGTTTTTAAGAAGTTGTATGGAAATAAAGCTCAAGTCAAGAAAATAATAATAATAATGAAGAAGTATTGATATTTTAAGACATTAGATTTAGTACTGCAAGAAAAGTAAAAGTAAAACCTGAAGGCTGCCTTAAAGCAACAAAGAAGGAAAGCATGCAGAAGACTGTCACTTTTACTATCCTTTCCTTTTATCCAAGACACACACATTGACAAAATCAAGTAGCTGTTTGCTGTGGAACACAAACAGAGGCATCCCACACATTTGAAGGACATGAATACAGGCATCAACTGCAGGATGGCTATTCTACTTCAGACTCCACAATTTAATTATATATCTAATAGAGTTGACATATCAAGTGATACATGGAAGCTATGACCTAATTCAGATAGAGAGCTATACAAGCATATAGAACAAAGACAAAGCTTCTTGACATGCAAGATACTATATCCACAGCACTTGGTTTGTATGTACTAATAAGAATACAGCTACAAGAACTATGCAAGCTGTCCATTGGTGCCATGGCTTCAGGGTAAATTACACTGGCAATGGTAGTTGCAATATTAAAGCACTAAAGGAGTACTTACATCTTCTACTTTAATTTGTGCCTTGCCTGACTTCAGAAGATGCAAAGGAGAATGATCCAGCAGCAAAGTACAGCCTGCATTAGTCAGGGTCTGAGCAATTAGCATCCTTAATAGAAATTGCTTGAGGATAAGGATATTTGGAGGCAAAAAAAAAGGAAAAATATTTAAATTATCTAATTTTGATATGCTCAGGATTCAAAGCAAAGCTTGCTGCTGTCTTCAAAGCATCACTGAATGTCAGTAAGAGGAGAAAAGTACCACTGAGTCTCTTGTTACAACATTCATTTATTACCATCTATTCACTTATAAATGTCAATGATATTTCACCCTCCTATTCCTCCTCCTCCTCCTCCTCCTCCCCTTTATCTTTCCCCACCAAAAAAAGAAATCCTTGGCCTTCCCTAATGAACTTGGCTGTCTGATTTTTCTATTGCTGAAGATCTGAAGAAGGCAAAGTCCTGCAGAGTCCTGTAGTGCAATGGAAAACTGTATGTCAGGATGCATGCATCTAGTATACAAAACAGAGCACGGGTAATAAAGAATTCTTTATGGGTGTTAGATTTATTCCTAATATGATATAAGAGGGAAAAAATTGTGCTGTATTTCTAACAGAGAGCACCACTTACACCTGGTAATGTAAATCATGCTGCCATGCAATGGTGTTACAGAACTGCACAGGGTCCCCTGCTTTACACAGCCATCGACAGCTGCAGTGTCAGGAACCCAGCAGTGTGTAATGTATTCTGAGATACAGGGCTTGGAAAATTTACTGAATCTATTCCAGCTATTGAATTGTCATAAAGAGCTCTGTCAGACTGATGACATTCATCAGATCAGCCTGATCTAGCAAATTTGTACATTAGCCTTTCCCTTTTTTTCTGCTAGCAAAGGAACATTACTTGGGATGAAGACTATACGCACACACCCATGCACAGATGGGCAGACTTACTCCTGAACGCCTCTCTCAATGATCCTCAAATCCTACCCAACAGCATGGGATCAAGAGCAAGAAAAACAATAGTAAAAGAAATGCAATAGAAATTTGAACACATTCCAGTCAAGCATCCCTGAATGCTGGTCTTTGACAAGAATCCTCCTTTCTAGGAAGGGAAGGAAGGAACAAGAGTTACAATATATTGCAATGGGACCAAGATCATGTCTCGCTCATCCCTCCTCCCCCCTGACGTTTGGCCAGGTTTGTTATGGAGGAATGACTTGTTGATTAGTAATGCTATTTTGAAACTAAAGGACTCTATAAGACAGACTATTTTTGAGGGTGCAAGAAGTCAAATAACTTACCGACTGGTAAAGGAAAAGCAACAAATGAGTTTAAAAGAATGTAAAACCCTACAGGTACTGGCTCATGACCCCTGTGAATACCAGAGTACCATACACGCACTTCTAATAACAAAGCTGTACCTTCTCTCAGACTAGGGAGCAGCGAGATCTTCCCTTGGGCCTCATTGATAGATCAAGGGCTTCTCTGTGCCAAGTGCCATTTCCTTCCCCAAAATGCTGTCAAGTAACTACAAGACAGAACAACTCACTGAAGAGCAAACATGAGGGGGAGGATCACAGCAGGATGACAGAGATGTTTGCCCAGCTCATCCTTATTTTCCCCAATATATCAGAAAACTATGCCAATGAAGTAGTAGCTATATCAGCACCCAAACAGTTCTTTAGCAGAATAATGTGCCTGCAAAATAGTTTACATATGCAAAATCCTGCATCTGCCATTTGCAAACAAGCAGTACATTGTTTTCCAGTACAAACAACTGTGTATTTTTTGTGCATACACAATGACCATGGCTTACCTGCTCTGAGGGTGTCTGTAAACACCAAATCTTGCTCCACTGTGTAACACTAGTTTGTGAGCTATGGAGACAGAAGACATCAGCATGGTGCTCAGACCTCTGGGAGGTAGCACCTGTGTGCACCTTGCGTTTGGCTCTGACTATTTCCTGCAGAAGAGAAATCTCAAGCAAGGGAAGTTTTTAAACAAGCACTTTTGATAATTGCATACATGGCAGAAGAAGATAAGAGAGGAGCATGAAAGCTGACTGTGTTTATCTGAAAGGACGAAACAGTTTGAAACATTTCCAGTTACGGAAGTTCTACTTTCAGAATTCTGTCATTTCATTTTTTCTTGTACACTTTGTGGTGCTCTACATTTCTGTGAATTCTTATCTCTTCAGCCCAGTGCCACAGGCTACAGGTCTGGAACATAGCCCAGTTCTCCTTTTAGTCACAACAGAAAAGGGAGGGGGGAAGAAGGTATCTCATGTCATGGCAGAGCTAAGCACTGCCACTTCCATCCCCATAAGACTCTGCAGGATCTTCTGGTCCACTAAGCAAATGTGAATCCAAGGGGCATCTTCTAATGCTGCTGCCACTTCTTTCTTCATCATCACTGCTGGTTCATTTGTCTGAAGGACCCCAGCTGGGGAGCAGAATAGTAGCACAGCAAGTTGCTGGCTGCCAACCAGAGAAAAGCAGCTCTGCAGCTGACAAAAGCACAGGATCTGTCTCTTGTTCCTCCAGAATAATCCATTTCTGGCTGGCTGACAGAAGCAAGAACCTTACCTCACAAAAGCACATCCCCTCCTAGGATGCTCCTGGTGACTCACACACCACATTGGCCGTCCTCACATTGGCTGCTTGGTCAAATGGTCTAATTTTTTAATAGTTAGCCTTGGTGGACCTACAAGTTCAAATCACAACAGGCTCTGCTTGTACCACTTCCTTTAATGTAGAATAAAAACAAGTCATACCATTTGATTGCCTAAAATTACTACAGAGCTCCTTCAGGGTCTTAAATGAGCTCTACCTCATATTCAGTTTCCTGGCTACAACACTGGGTTCGACTGGTCACACACAAGCTCCCTTATAGCTCTTCTTTGCTACCAGCTCCCTGATACATGGAGTAGGGATAACTCCAGCACTTGCTAAGGCTCTTGCAATCTGAGTGGCATTTTATTCTTGTAAATATATTTCGTAAACTTGGTGCCCATAGCCAAAGTTTTTCATCCCTTTATGCAGTTTGCTACATGCTGATTGCCACACTTAAGTCACCCAGGTCACCATCTCAGTGGTGTCCTCTGCAAGGAGTTGTAGCACTGCCTTGAAATAAAAGTAGATGTGAAACAAAATACTGAGGGGAAAAGAGGTAAGAACTGAACAAAATAAGAGTCCTTGTAATGCTACAAAATTACTGTCTCAGTCTTCAGTCTTTGTCTCCTTTTATATCTATGCTCCTAAGGACAGTGAGGAAAATAATTGAATAAGTGTCCTTCATAGGACAACAAAAAACCATGCTTTAAAGGCTTGGTTGACCCACACACAGGCCAGCTATTACAAACCCATCCAATTTGTACTGGCACTACACAATTAGAAGTCAGGTTCACTCCTGGTGTAAAAGCTCAGATTTAGGTTACAGACTAATTTATACCTTTTCTACACTGTAGCTTCGGGAAGGCACTGCAATAGCACATATAACCAAGGAGAGGATCCACTCTCATGCAGGTGAGGAACTCTCCTTTCAGTCAATGCAAAGCTAATGATTTTCTCAAGAAAATTATTACTTCACTTCAGATTTTCCTAGACATTTTTATTTCCTTGCTATATGCAGACAATGCCACCTCTTTAGGGCTACAGGGAAAATATATACAGCACATCTGAGTCCTATTTTATGCATTGCACTTTAGCACTGTAGCAATCATTACACTTAAGGGCATACTATCAAGCAATTTAATACCCCACGTGTTATCCATCCTCTGTTTCTCACAATCATTCTGGTGCAGGACCACATACAGTGTTTACTGTCTAATGGGTCCCTCTGGGATGCTGACAGATTTCTCCACAGCACCAACTTTTGATCTCATCAGCACAGCCCTTCCTTCCCATGGCTTATGCTGTGACTATCAGCTTCCTCTTGTCCTCGGAAGTGCCATTTCTCCTTCCTAATTGGGGGGCCACTCTTTAATGTTTGCAGAGTTTTCTGCCACTCTGTTGAATTTGTTCTCTTGTGAAGGAACACTTTTGCCCTGGCCTCTACGAGTATCATTCCCTCAGCAGCCTGACACAAAGTCCATTGCATGATGTATTTGCCTTTAGTTCTGCTCCTCTCCTTATATGCTTTAATAATTCTACATTAGGTAGAAGTGACAATATAATCGTTGGGCTGATTCTGCCATTACTGCATTGAAAGTCAGTGTTTCAAAGACCAAATGCAACACTTGCTCTACAGTCTATTTTATGGCTAGCTGTACTAAAGCAAATGAAATCAGAATATGAAATGAGTTAGACAATCAGGTGTTTGCAAGCCAAAGCTGGGGAGATAAAATGGTGGTTTTGTGTGGGTTTTGTTTTGTTCTTTTAATTGTGAATATCAGCTTAGTTACAAAAGGAGAGACATGTCAGAAGACCTGTGCTACCTATGTGCAAAGGAAAGGTTGAGTTTGGTGTACTGTATCACAGCTCTGACCTTTTCTTAGCCAATTAAGCACACTGTTGCAGGCTTCACTTCCATAGGAAGCAGCCAGGCCTGCTGAGCACCTGGCCACCACGCTCCATAGTTTTCCAGTTCTTTAAACACAGACACTGAACTGTGACTGAACATGAACTTCACTCTGCAGATACAAATCCAGCATCACTAACGATTACACCACTCACTTCAAGATATCAAATACAAGTACAAAAGAAATTAAAGCATATTTTCTACTTCCTAGGATGTTCTGCCTCATTCCTGACACAAACACATTTACCCAATATATCTTTAGGCAGCTTTACAGATAATTCAAAACAGCACAGCTTTGAGTGCTAAGATTTAAATGAGGTAGGAGGCTTTCCTGTGGCTGGATTATTCATCATCATTGCCTACTGCAGGGTTATTGAGATGCCAAGCTTTTGTCATTGTCTGATGTGTTAATCCAGCCAAGTGGTCAGCGTGTCTTCTATGGTTTATGTCATTTCTATATTGGTCCCAACTGGAAATTGTTTTATGGGTTAACTTTCCCATGCATATATCACCCACCAAGGAGCAGACTCCCCTGTGTCTCTCCACGCACCGAGAAGTGTCAGTGTCTTGGAAGATGCCTTAGATGAGGGACATGGCCTTCTAAACCCAGATACCACCTCTAATTTACTCCCCACTGTACAGTGAAATACCTGTCAGCAAAACAGAACTACCTGATGAACAGCTTTTAGGAGGAAAGGCAAAAACAAAGAGCTGCAAGAGAAAAAGGAAGGTAGTACCAACAGAGCAGAAAAACAACTGGTCAGAGAAATGCAAGACAAACTAGGAATTATCTCACTGATGCTTAAGTAATAATAAGAAGAAGAAAAAGAAGAGGATCAGGACCCCTGTGGTGACCACAAGATGTGCATTTTGGAATGCAGTCAACACCAGCAGCTTACCAGTGGCAAGTGTAATCTATGTTACACATCAAACTGAGGGTAATTTTGTTCTTGGGCTGCGCTTCTAATCAGCCTGCAATTTGAAGAGAGGTCTCCCAGATTTAATACAGGGCTCTGTAATAAGAAGCTGCTGCTATGTCTTCCTTCTCCCTGTAGTGACTGTAAACCAGAACATTATCTGTGGAGTTTTGGGGGCAGGGATCAGATCAGTTCTCAGTTAGGGGGTAGCAGCTTTCCATAGTTCATCATGAAGCTTAGGGAATATGGCAATGACAACAGGTTTGTATCAGTTCTCTTTCCTATTTAGAAATGTTGAAGAGATGATTTGGAAAGACAACAAAATGTTTAAATTAAAAAAAAAAAAGATAAGAGTTTCCACAGAGATAAAACATCCCATTTCAAGGCTCAGAATTCCTCCTACAGCTGAAACCATCAACAGTTATATCCAAGAAACAGTGAAGCACTGCCAAGTGTACATTTTCACTGACAAACAGATTCAGACAAGGTTTTGTGTGCAGTACTGTCTCTTTCTACTCCTCCACACAGCAGATCCATGCTCCTTCATGCAGAGTAACCAGGTGCTCCGCAGTACAACAACTCTACGGATACAAATACAATGTGTCTACACAACTGTGTATTAACAGGAACAAGGAGACTCCAACTGTGATGACATAAACAATGATACCAAAAGGCACCTCTCAGATGAGGCCAGGTGAGAGCAACATTTGAAATGGAGCTGATACGAATAAGCACGGTGTGATTATTTTACTGCTGGAGCACGGCAGGGCACTAGCATCCACTGAATGATGCCATTTTACTAACCTCTTCTCTAACTTCAGCTCACAAATCCTTCCACTCAGATGCACAGAAGCTGCCCAAAACAAGCCACCAGCCATCACCAGTCACCTTAGAGGTGCTGGGGGTGGGAGGCTCAGACCTCCCAAAGCATCAACACAAACCAATTAATTTCTCCCCTGTCCCTCATCTCCACTTGGCACCAGGACACGCCTTTTGAATTATTTTCTCCCTCCCACTTTAACTTCATTCCACAACACAACATTGCAGCACCCTGCTACAAATAACAGCCTCCCTGTTTTCAGGCCACCACCACTCTCCCGCTGTCAGCACAAGGGCATATGTGCTCTTCAGCTTCCTCAAGTGAGTTATTCTGAGCCCTGCTAAGAAAAATCTATGACTTTACACCCTGTCTGAGCCTCAGCAGCAATCACTAACACTACGTTTTCAAATTTAATCTCATTTCTGATTAAACTTTTCTCTCTCCCATTTGTAATCTCACTTGCTGCTGTGATTTGTGCAGCTCAGTATAAATATGTGCTTTAGAATTAAACTGGTTCAGCAATTCTGACAATGATTTCTCAGAAATTAAGCCTGGACAATTTGTTTGGCTGAAGTAGAACAATTTGGAACATATGAGAGGCTGTACAGTACTTTGTAGTGTAGCACACTAATAAATATCAGCAATGGAGAACTCATTTATGACTGGTTGCAAGGGTATTAAGAAGAGGCTGGTGACAATGTGATGCCCTCTGACCTAATGCAGAAACAACATTTTTGCTTAAAATGTAAAATCACTGCAAAGCAAAGGACTACACACAGGTGGCAAATGTTACCTTCCCCCCAGGGAATAACCTGATAAATAATAGCAGCTTAAAATAGGACTGAACAACCAGAGGAAGATATCTGAAGACCAGGGTTTCTGTCTCAAGAATAATGACCCCCAATCCATACAGTCCCACTGCTCAACATGAGGCCATTGGACAATTACAGCTGAAAAAAGGAGCATTTTTAAGCAGACTGAAAACTTCAGATACTGTTCTTCCAGGAGGTCTGAAGTCTATGGAGGACATGGAGATGTTGGAGCAAGTCCAGAGGAAGCCATGAGGATGATCAGAGGCTGGAGCACCTCCTGTATGGAGACAGGCTGAGAACACTGGGACTGTTCAGCCTGGAGAAGAGAAGCTGCATGGAGACCTCAGAGCAGCTTCCAGTATCTGAAGGGGGCTACAAGGATGCTGGAGAGGAACTCTTCATCAGGGACTCTAATGATGGGGCAAGGGAAGATGGGTTCAAACAGAAACAGGGGAAGTTCAGGTTAGATATAAGGGTGAGGGTCCTGAGGCGCTGGCACAGGGTGCCCAGAGAAGCTGTGGCTGCCCCATCCCTGGCAGTGTTCAAGGCCAGGTTGGACACAGAAGCCTTGGGTGACATGGTCTAGGGTGAGGCATCCCTGCCCATTGCAGGGTTTTGGAACAGGATGACCTTCAGGTCCTTTCCAACCCAAACGATTTTATGACCCTAAGATAGCAGGGTAGGACATAAACAGTCTCAGCCATAGAGCCCTTTCTGCCCCCAAACACACATCCTCCAATACTGGGGCTTCCCCAGGCAGCTTTGAAATACAGCAAGGTACACAGCAGCCGTGACGTAGAGCTTTGTGTTATCCCTCACCAAAGACTGCAACACGTAGGTCCCCAGGAGACTCCTTAGCCTGGGAACATACGGATTTCTTGGCTCACATGGAAAATATTACACACACGATTAAAGTTTCCTAAAATTCTTGCCAAATAATCTCTTCCTAGGTACTATAGCTATCCTCGCTGGATATCTGCATTTGCTTATATTAACTGTTTCCTCAGTCTTACAACTGATCTGTTCTGTATCAACTCCTTTAGTCAGCCCACCTTATTTTTAGTTCTTTAACAATGCTTGATGTTTGCTTGGGTTTTTTTTTTTGCTCCAAGAGCACACCTTCTTCTACCAATTCCACTCTTCTTCCTTATTCACTTTGAAACTCTCCTTCTTTCTTCTTCTCCTGTAAATTCTCCTGTTCCTTAGCCCTTGAAAACCTTCTCCTCCTCTTGTTCTGTTTCTTCTTTACAGCCAGATTTACCCTACGTGTTCTCAGTCACCCCAGACATTTCCCTGGTGGCCTGAACCTACCACATCTTGACTCATCTCAGAACAAACAAACCTCTCCACCACCTCACTCAGCATCACTCATATTTACATCATGCAAAGTTTACAGCAGAGCAACACCCTGATGGGCATCACTCCTCTGTGGTATTTCAGAGTTCATCACCAAATATTTAATATCCACCTCCATGAACCATCATTCATCTGAGATTAATTTCCCATACAAATCAATAGAGGAGGGTCAGAGGAATTAATTCAGGAACCTAAGAAAGGCACTGGGTGAATATAGGTGTCACAAAGGGTGGAAAAGGAGGGGCAGAGAGGATGCTTTTACTCTTTTACAGGTTGCCAGCAGATTCACCTGAAGGACTCAATATCCAGTGTAAATCTCAGGGCCAGCATTCCTAGTGCCTTTTTTTAATGCTTACAGATTTGTTGTTGCACTCTCCAAATGAATCAGCAGAACTCACAGTTAAAGGAAGGAAAAAATGCAGCAATCACTGGGCATTCAGTGTAGCAGATGGAGAGAGCAATAATCCACCCCCCCAGAACAGTATCAGAAACCAAACATATTCTCTGGTTAATGATCCCAAAGGTCCTCCTCCTCCCTCTCCAGCCTCCTAGCAACATAGCCATTCTGAATACACAGGGCAATACTCTATGTAAGTCCCTACACATATCCTCCTCCACTCAGCTGCAATATTGATGCAGACAAAGGTTTTCTGCTCAGTAAAAATCAGTCACGCACACACAGAAATCCTCATCACTACTCTTCATACCTTTAAGCAGGAGGAACTCCTCAGATCTACTGTAAATACTTGCCTTACAATGTCTGGTTACAAAGTGCCACTGCCCCGTGCTGTAGACTTTTCAACACACCAAACCATGAACACCTTTAGACCAAGGGTTCTTCTTTCATGTTAGTCAGGACTGAGTCTCCATTCCTGAACAGGGCCTCTAAAAACTAAAGAAAGATGCATTACTAATAGGTATCCAAATGTTCAGATTTTAATTCTCCACTTTCATCTGCTCTGGTGATCTACTGATCTGAGTATTTAGCAGCCTCTTCTAGCATGGCAAAAATGCTATTTCTCTCCCATAATTAATCCAAGGTGCTGCTGAACAAAATGAGACAAAAGGACTCATTTAAACCTAGCTGGAATTTCTCCCAAATCAGTAACAACATACTTGCAGCAATGTTGAACCTATTTTACTGCTTTTTCCCATGTTTTTATGTTAACACTACTGAAGGACTTCCTCATTTTCTTTAAAGAAATAGAGAATGATAATCAAATATTGGCATTTTGCTGTAGTAACTATTTTAACAGGCAGCAAGAAGAATAAAATGTAATTGAAAATAACTCCAGAGCACAACTATTCTCAATTACCTGAGCCAGTGTATAGCTCAATTGCATCATCCACACACCTTCACATCAGAGCTAACAGCTAAACCAGACATTCTGTCCATCCACATCTTCATAAATACACCTCCAAAGCTTCCCAGTTTAACCACGTACTTTTACTGCAGGCACAAGTACGCATTTTTCTAACTATGTGAAGCAGCAGGAGAGATCATGGCAGGGCCAATGTGCTGAGGAGCGTGTAGGAGGCAGCAATAACAAACTGACACAAAGAAACAAGGTTGTAGTTAGCACGAACCCAGTTAGGTGGAAAAGTTAGGGGTTTTTCTCTCTAATCTAACATGCCACCCCACCCACTAGACCTAGATATGTGTTATATCCCTCTGACATGATCGAGCCATCCTGTGCAAAGGAGGCTTGTATCTGGGTTACCAATGCTCTTTCCAAAAGTGCTTTCATTCTCCAGAAAGCACCAGCAAGACCTCATTTTCAGCTGGAAGGAATTATCCAGTATGAAGCTAGTTTCTGGATTGTCATTATCCAACGTAATGTTTTCTCTCTAGTTATCTTGAGGTTTTGAAGTGGTGCAAAATATTTACTGGTGCCTGTGTGAATAAATTCAAGTATAGCTTACCCAGAGGCACCACCTTCCTCTTTTTTCCCATCCTGAGGCCACCTTCATGTAGTTTAGCAGTAATGCCTCATCTAAGGCTTGGGAAGCTTTCAGCTAGCTGAGCAGAAGCAGTGAGTAAGGTTGCAAATAGAAGCAAACAGGGACTCATCTCAGGAATAAGACAGTTTAGACTTTTGCTGTGCATAAACTCATACGTACACACAGCAGGCTATTCTATATATTTTAGTTTGCTTTTCTATATCCCATCTAGCAGCAGTGTGAACTCCCATAGCTCAGGTACATGTTAGTCTTTGCCTACTTTAGGCACACAGGACACATCGACTCTTTGGGAAATGGTCTCTCTTATCTGCTTCATGTTACTGTAAGGTTGATGTCTATCTCACTATCAGTATCTCAGATCTATGCTGCGCAATGAACAGAGCTGGGCTCTAAAGAATGTTACCTAATTTACTGTTATCTAAAACTTTGCCTTGTAATTCCCTTTCTCCTGTGCCATATAGAATCCTGGAATGGTTTGTGTTGGAAGGGACCTTAAAGCTCATCCAGCTCCAACCCCTGCCATGGGCAGGGACACCTTCCACTGGAGCAGCTTGCTCCAAGCCCCTGTGTCCAACCTGGCCTTGAACACTGCCAGGGATGGGGCAGCCACAGCTTCTCTGGACACCCTGTGCCAGCGCCTCAGTACACTCATAATGAAGAGGTCCGGGGTTCTCTTAAGTCTCATACACAGCTTGCATTGAGCAGTTTACATCAGCTCAGGATTAGGTGTACACTTAAGAACATGTCCCTATCTTTATTTCAGTGTTTGTGTCCTATACTTAGGTCCAGTGTTGTGGTGCCATGGGTACCAGCGGTAACCCAGCTATAGTGGCACAGACCATACTACAAGCTACAAACACAGCTGAGGAGTGGGACTTCATCAGCCAAAGCTCTAGGCTGCTCCATTTAGCTAGATCTTGATAACTAGATTGTGGGTGCATCTACACTACACACCTGCGAGTGTAGCAGCAACACTTGGAGCTACCCCCATGTGCATCAAACCCCTCTTATATTGTGTTTAATCAGAGAAGAACAGAGACATGGATATTCTTACAGGGAAGTAAGCTAAGTACCTTAGCTTTCACGTTTGGCAGACAGCTATCTCCGTGTGCAGAACTTGGGACTTTTGTTTACACATTGATTTTTAAATAACATTTCCCATCCTGGATGCACAGAACAGTTCCCTGTAAATCTTCTCACTGATGTCTTACTGAGGCAGTCGACAGCCTGAACCAATAACACTACCTGGGCTGTGACCTTCTCCATCCATCTTAATTAGGTATTAACTTCAAAAGCCTTTTTGCTACATGTTACCTGCCAGCATCAAACAAAAAGACAAACACCAGCCTTGAGTCATCAGAAATGTAATTACAGAGTGTCTTGGAGAGGTGGCTCTGCTTGTTTCTCTGGTTTTAACTCTAGGAATTTATAGCATAGAAACAGCACTTTAGCAGTACTTAGAAGAGCCCTGCAATGAGAAAATACACCAAGAGACACTTACACAAAGTACAGCTTTACCTCAAACAGCCCTGGGTATCACAGGCACTCACACTGCTTACTTAGTGCTCTCCCACCTAGATCTGCAGAAGACAGACTCCCCCCTGCCTTTTTTCTTTAACACAGGTAAAAGTCAACACATGCAGGCTTGGCAATCCAATCTGTTGGCACCCATCAATCCCTTTAATTACACAACCTGGAATGACTCAAACAATTCTGGAGAAAATGGGTTATCAGACAGTATAAAGGTACTAAAGCACTCGAGCACATCAACTGCATTTGCCATAGGACTCTTTGTGCACTATCAATGGAGTACCTTCATCCTGCACATCAGAAATACGAAGTAACAGCAGATGCCAAAATGTAGTGAGGAGTTCTGTGCAAACCTCAACAACAAACCTTCATACCTTAACCCATGTATGAACTCACAGTCACGTACCTTGCACACTCCCGTATCAAATATATATTAATAAATAATTAATGGAAGCAATATTAAGCATGCTCTGCAAATATGGCTTAGTCTAGCCACAGGATGCTGTGACAGTATCATGGTCCTGTTCCTGCAGACACAAACCTGGGGAAAAGCAAAACCAAAGCAAACAACCCCAGTCTTAAAAATTTAAAACATTTAACATTTAAAAATTTGGGTTAATAAACCACAGCTCACCCAGGAGAGTATCAGTGTGACTGCAGAGAGGAGACCAACCAACTACCCAGGAAACATCTCAGCATTTATGGATGTTCAGAGCCAACACTGCGATAAGAGAATGTTTGATGCTGGGGAGATGGGAACAACCAGTTTATCACACTGTTAGCCCTGTGCCCATTTGTGACTTGATAGAGCATGAGAGAGGAACATGCAACTGTTTTGCAATCCATCCACCAGCAACAATACTTTTCTGATGTATATTTCTATCTGATGTAATAACTCTTTTTTTCTTCTCATTATGTTCTTGGATGTGAGGAGTGTTCAAAGCACCAAGGACACTGGCATTTACCAGTTTTCCTACTGTTACAACAAAGCTAAGCAACTGTGTTTAACAAAAAAGCTCTTGGTCTGGATTCCATTAACATTCCCCCCCTTTTTTCTGACAGGATTTCAAGCACATGCACAAGGCTGCTGTGTAAGATGACTGTTGTCTGTAAACCAGGGTTGAGGCTACTAACCCCCACAGCACAGGGAAATAGCTGTATTTTACAGAGAAGACTTCAGGATTAAGAAATTTCCAAATCAAGCACATCCTTGCTTTAAATCTATTGGCTTTTCCTATGCTAATATATTAAAGCAAAGTTCCTTAAGAAACGCTATGAAGCAGAGTTTACAAGGGGAGTTGCAAGCAGCCCCAGTTTTTCTTTCATCTGATGACTTCAAAAAATGAACTTTAGTCATTAACAGAGAAATAAAAACATTGAAAGTGGGCAATTTATTATTGCAGCAAAGTGTTAAATAAGCTTCCCCCAGACCTGTTTATTCCTCTATTCATTTTAAGAGACTTCTTGTTATTTTCCATGAGTTATTTTGAAGCTATGTCTGTTTATTCTTCTGCCAAGCGCTTGAAATACTTTTTGCAGAGACAACAAAAGGAAACAAATTGTTTCACAGAAAACAGAATAAGAGAATTTAGTGCTACAGTGAAGGCCAAATCAAGTGTTTTTTAAACAAATCTTTAATCCACTGAAAACGTTCTAATACAATAGGAGAATGCTGAAGCAAACAAGAGATGCAGATCAAGTCATTTAGCTGTCAGTGCAGGAGAAGAACAACCATTCGGCTCTGACACAATGAATAACTTTTTGTTCCAAATGGGCAGGCATAAAATAATCAGAGCTGGAGTTACAGGAACATCACTTGCAACTATCAGGTAACACAAGGTGAAGAGTGCTCACTGCTGAAGCCTCCCACAGGCAGTTGTAAATATAACTGCATTAATGTGGATCATACACACTCCAAAACCTTTAAGCCAGTGAATACCTGCATTCAGGGGTTGCTCAGTGCACTGTGTTTTTCTGCTATGGAAAGATTTCATCCAGCACAGGAAGTCACAGCTGGCTACTGAGATACTGTCAACAAGGAAAGTTATTTAAACCTTCTCCCTCACCCTTTGGGTGCAGAAGTTTTCTCCCGTGTGAATTCCAGCTCTTTGGCCACTGTGCAACCCTCCACGGGCTAAAAAGTTATTCTGCACTTCTCCCTTTTCCTACAGTGCCCTTCAGGAGCCAAGTGCTTCTTCAGTCTTAGCCTGATGTTTTCTGCAAAAGAGGCACTGGCACAGGGTGCCCAGAGAAGTGGTAAATGTTCCATCCCTGGCAGTGTACAAGGTCAGGTTGAACAGAGCCTTGAGTGACATGGCCTAGTGTTAGGCATCCCTGCCCATGCCAGGGGGATAGAAATTAGATGATCTTAAGGTCCCTTCCAACCCAAACCATTCCATGGTTTTATGATCCCTTCTGATGGAGAGGTACGGCTGCTTTCCTGCTGAGTGGGCTGGGAAAGAAACAATTTTGCCATTGCTGAGTGTAAAATGCTACAGCCCCCCCAGAGGCATCAGGAGATGGATGACTTCAGGTTTTGTTGAGTTCTTTCAAGTTACCAAATTGGTTTTAATACATGGAAAAATATTAATATCATTCAGCTGACTGTTCAGCTGTTCTTACCAAAGCCCCAGTGATGACAGTAATCAGCTTCACAGGTAAAATACAGAGTTCGGTCTGGGGGTATTAGGAGGGTTATTTTTGTGTGTGTTTGTTTGTTTTTTTTTTTGGTAGAAGATAAAAATAGATTCACAACAATTTCTATCTAACACTGGAAGGGAATATTGACTGAAAAAAGGACAGTCTCACTGCTTACAGGTGGGCTGGAGAAAGGGTCAGGTCACTGACTCAGTCCTTATTTGTGGCGCAGGGAAGTGTTCTTTTGTTTCTCTTAAAGACCCTCAGAAATACAGCTGAGCTATTTACTGTGGTCTTTCAGCGAAGATATCACAAGGGCTTTTAGTGCCAAGTTGAGGCAAAAATGTGCAAAGAAAATCAGCCTGGTGTGATCTAATCTCCAAGAGCCTGCAAGAGATGAATTTTTCAGCCTGCACCAAACTAAACGCTACTTTATTTCATTTGACCATTTTCAACAAACCCAATCGATATCTCAGAGTAGAGACATCAGTCAGCACACAAAACTTTTTCAATCATTGTGCTAAAGGAGGAGAAAACCCCAGGAGAAAGCCTTCATTGCTCAGGGCGGTGCTCGAGATCGGGGCATTACCACAGTGAGTACACAGCCTAAATGTGAAGCCATGTGAAGGACATTGTAACACTCCACACAACTATAACACATAACTTTCTACTGCAGTCATATTTCAAGTAGTGGGATGACAAGAGAATGTGAATGACATCTCATGTAAGTCATTTCTGTGGGGACAGTGTACCAAGCATTAAAAATACTGAGATATTCTTTCTATACTTGGTTATGCTCCTTGGTTGGGCACCTTCTCATCTCAAATCTTCTCCTACTCCTCAGCCCATAATCGAAGGTCCTCACCACAGGTCCATGCGAGGCAGGTAGCAACGTTTGTTAATGGCAGCCCTGCACTTGCTGGGAGAGTTGCAGATGCTGTCTGAACGTTTCAGGTCCCTTCACACTGCCTACCTGTTGTAATCTCATTTATTTCATTTCACGGGTTATTTGAGTTTTCAGTCTTAGTGGGGTTTTTTTTGTTTGTTTGTTTTGGTTTAGTTTTAAAAAACACTTTGATTTTTCATGCATTTTAAACCTAAAAAAAATAACAACAACAAAAAACCTTTTTCAAAACCAGGCTTGTTAAGCTCTTATTTGTTATCTGTGTATTTCCTCCCATCTGCACCAAAATACCCTCAAGTTAAAGCAGCTGAGCAAGGTATTCTGCTAAGTTATGAAAGTCCCTTGTCATTCTCAATATAACCTGATGTCTTGATGTGACCTAAACCCAGGAAAAAAAACACAAAATGAGACTGCTTTAGCACCTTCCTCTTCAAATAGAAGACAATAAAAACCCCAGCACATAATCATATGCTTTCTTGAAACTCCATCACTTTCCCCTCGAAAGAAAACATTTGATGATAGGCCATGGAGGGAAGGAAGTACCTCTCAGCTTTTTGGGTTACAGCTTTCCACTTAATTTACTTGAATGATAAACAAAGAGAAACTTATTAACTTAAAGATGAAACAGCCCCCACTGCATGTAAAGCTCCTGAGAACTGTCAGCTTCCCTCCCTCATCCACTTCACTTCATTTATATGCAGTCTTGAAATTAAACAGCATCCTTCTCTTGTAAAACATCACCTCCTTACAGCTATGAAGTCTCTCCTCAGGGGAAGGATGTACTTCCTGTTATGCAGACCTGCTATTACTCCAAATCATTTTCTTGCAGCAAAGGCAAAATCCTCTACTCCTCCTACATACAGTCACTACCCCGAGGAAAGAACTCCAGGACTGGGTGTCATAGAATAGTTAGGGTTGGAAAAGACTTTAAGATCATCTAGTTACAACTCCCCTGCCATGGACAGGAACACCTCATGATCTGGGTGATGTCTTATAATTATCATGACACAGACAGAGTCCTTCTTCCTCAATAAGAGTACCAAAACCCACATTCACTTAAAGATGCTGAAACCCTGAGCATGCACTTCACACTTTGCAAGATAGCTGCTGGTTTGCTTGTCAGCCCTTTGCTAGGAATCTCCCCACCTTGGTCTCAGTTAATTTGGAAATTCCTATTAAAAATTAGGTCCCTACAGCCTGGTTAACAAAAAGCAAAACCAGAACCAATACACTTTGATTCAGCTTTGATTTCAACTGCAAAAACTCATCTTATTCAAGATTTCTTAGCAAGGAAAGCAACAAAACCCCACCCAAACCTAACAAATCTTTCAGCTAGAACTTTAACAGCTGGAAACTGTACAGAAGGTAAAGCCAGATTCTTGGAAGGTGCACAGTGAAAGGAGAGGCAGCCATAGATGCAAGTTGTGGTAACGGAAAGTCCAATTAGATTCTGGGGAAATACAAGTAAATTTATATATTAAATGTATTTATATATTATATTTCACAGTGAGGACAATCAACAACTGCTAGAAGGACACAGGACAGTTATGAAATCTCCATCCATGAAGATTTTCTAAACTTTAATGGAATAAAGCCCTGCGGAACACACTAACTCCAAAGGCGACTCTGTTCTAGGCAACAGGGCTTATACAGATTACCTTCAGAGGTTTCTGCCAACCTACATTTTTCCTGAAGAAAAAGTCAGTTCAAAGGTTGGGAACTCCATTGGAGAAATGCAGTCTGGTTTTGGCAGAGAACAGCATCCATGCCTTTGCATTCATTTAAAAGCCCTGAAGCTGCACTTGAGATGTGTCAGAAGAATAAAGAGCTTTCCAGACAAATATTACTGATATCTAAATTAAAACAAAAGAAAACAAAAACTAATTTCTTTCTAGACTTGGGAGAAACCCTTTTCCTCTGGGAGTGGTGACCTTGACAGATATGCAGTAAACTGTCTGCCAGTAACCCATAGTTCATGGGAGAAAAGAGCAGCTGCTTCACATAAGGTCTTGGCTGGTATCATTTTGATGCTGACAAAGAACAGCTCCAGCAGTTCCAGGGACCTTAAGAATTTTAGGCTTTTGGAAAACCCTCTCTTTGCTCAATGCAAATGGCACCTTCCAGCAGGTGAAGGATGTTTAATATGTTGAAAACAGAGCAGAAAGTTGTGATAGTAACAATAGCTCATCCAACAAGCCTGTACAGCAGCTGTGTTCAGACAGCAACGTGTCTACAAGGCATTGATCTCTTACCAACTGTATCCTTCCCCTATCTCAAGAATTTCACATCTGGCTCCAGAAAGAAAAGGAGCAAAAACTGTCTTCGTTGTAATCTTTGAAACACATTTCCAACACTGACAAATGTTCAGATTCATTTCTTGCTCTATGGAAAACCTGTCAATCCTCACTACAGAATGTGTCTTTCAACAAATTTTCTCCATCTCAGAAAACTCCAGGATTCCCCTGGGATAAGTCTTCTTATTTATTGCATTTAACCTTGATTATACCTTGCCCAAAATTTCACATGCAAGGTGAACACCAGATCAGTTTTCTTCTTCTAGCCACACAGACAATAATGCATAGTACAAGCAGCGAGTCATGTATGTAGAGAACCACTAAGCTTAAGACTTCATACATAATAAATTTACACTCTCTACATGCCAACAGTCATGTCTATCTATCATCTATGCTGATCCATTACAATTTTTCTGCTAAGATGCTCTCATGTTTCCAGACATGCTTAAGTCCCTTCACATTCTCTCCGGTGATACACAGTAGTCCAGCTTTCTAGTATGGGGCTGGACCCCCCAGATGGATATCTATCTCAACCACAAAGTTTGCTAAATACAGTAAACCTCCTGTATAAATGGCTGGCTAAAAGTTAAGTCTTCCTATAGCCCTGGAATTTGACTACCAACTAATGTATTCACCAAATGTAGTTTTAGTTTCCTGCAACTAGAGTTTGTCTTTGGCCCAGGATATTAAGACTCAGCGATTTGTGTCTTTTGTCATTCCAATAACCCCTTCCAATAACCCCTTCACAGGGACTAGATCATGGCTTATTCTCTGTTAACATGCATGGCCAGTACTGCATTCACCAGGATGTTTAATTTTGCTCTACAATGCTGGGAAGCACATTACTGTATTTCAACAAGGGAAGTTCACATACCAACACTTTATGACTAACTCTTCCCACCGCTTCACAGGAGTTTGCATTCTTCTGAAGCAAATATCTTTTGTTTTCTTCTCACTTCCAGGTTATTTGCATGGTTTGTAAAAGCCAAAACCCTATTTTCAAGTGTCCAATTTTGAGGTATTTAGAACACTGGGTTGCTTATAACTTCAACAGGTGGGTGGAAGATGTGAATTAAAACCTCATCACACTGGAAACTCCCTTTAGGAACCTGTTAAGAAGTACATTTAGATTATTAAATCCTTTCTGTCTATGCATAAGCCTTGCACATGTTTTTTGGCTTCTGCTGCTATGAATTCCTGCAGCTCTGACTCACACAAAGTTGTTTCTGCCAGCAATCACCTGAGAATTCTCATTATTAATGCCACAGCCTGGTCTATCCTGCAGCACACACCTTAATGAGCTCTGTGCTGCTCCTCTCTTTCAATAAGCTCTCCTCCATACATTCTACAGTTCCACCTTGCCTCTTTACTTGTTACCTAACTTGAAACGATTTCCAGCACAGCCTGTCTAGGGCAGGTACTGCTCTCTTAAGATCCTTCTCAGGTCTGTACTTTCATCTACTGATTTCTGGGGTTGCTAGAGACTTCTGAAGAGGGAATAGCTTTTATTGCCAGAAATACTGAAGAAATATTGATTTCTGTTTGCCATTATTTCCTTCTCAAGAAAGTTGAGAATGAGGCTATTACCTGCTCCTGCTCACCATTCCAATGCAGATGCATTAAGCTCATGATTTTCCCATAGCTGTACTTCCCTCATTACAGGTTCACTTGGCTATTTATTACACTACAGGCCCTGTTTTATGAAACTGAACAAGATCATATTCTCTTTTCCTCTGCTTCCTTTCTTGTCCAGGCAATATGTCATCACTTAAGTGATGACCTGCCTTTCCTTCAGATATTGTCCATGCAACCTTTTAATTCCCATTCAAAACATGACTTGTCCCTCAAAATACTGCTTGGAATTAGCTTTTTTATTATGTACAGCAAACTGGAGGGCCTGCCAGTGAGCAAACAAAAGGGAAGGGGCAGTGTGGCTGGGTAGCCTAGTTAGCAGATTCTAGGAGCCACCTCAAAGATGAAAAGAACCATTTCAAGCAGCACATCACCTCACAAGTAAGCAACAAGTGAGGTAGCTGTAGTACAGCTTGTCAGAATCAGCTGAATATAAATCAAGCACATTCACAGACCCAGGTCACAACATTTGGGCTCAGTCAATTAGTTCATTAGTAAGAGAAGATCGAACAAACAATGACATTTCCTTTTTTGTGGCAGCAGAGTCAAAAAACATCATCTGAGCTTTTTGCTTTGGTACAGTTCTATGATAAAAGGTATATATTCCAATCTCATCTGCTTTAAAATGATACTGAAAGGTATTTTGCCTTTTCTAACTTAGTTTTGAAAAACTGACTATCTTAAAGCACAGCATCAAAAAGTCAAATAGGTGTATGAATAATGAACTAGAGTTTACTTGGATAACCAGTACATTATTGTATGTTCTGTTCTGAACTTGAGTGTAATACAGACTTAAACCTCGGAACTACCCTCAAAAAAAAAATCATAACTGAACTACAGCACCAGAAAGCAGTTCATTTCAATGTAGAAATTCTGAGAATTGTTTCAGCTTTGATTACCAGGAAGCCAGAAATATGGAGAGAGGTGTCAGAATAACAGATTAAGGGCATCTAGTCTACAGAAACAAGAGAGTTTTCTCTAGGAAGTCTTGCTATTATCCCTAAGAAAATACATTTCAACCTCCCTGGAGTCTTATTCATCCTCCTCACATCTGTCTTAGAAGTCCAAGTTTAGAAGTAGTGGCAATGATAAATGAGATTTCCCCTATGCAAGTTCTATTCCTCCCTGAACAGTTATATAAATTTAAAAAGAAAGACATCCTGTTCCCCCTTTCCATTCCCAGCTCTCCCAGTGTTTTAGAGCAGCACAAAAAAAGGAGAACAAGAGACTGTCAGAAGACATTACAATATAAAAACTTACTATGCTGACTCTGAATGGCTGGTCTATATTCTTTCGGCAAAACCACACCATTTAAGGGGCAATTTCCATTTCATAACCACTTACAAAGCAAATCATTTGTGTTTACAAAAGCTCTCAAAAGAAGAAAGGAAAAATATGCAAAACCCAGAGTAAGGTTTAATGAGAATCAAATTTCAGCCACCTTATTTTTCTATTCCGTTTATTTTTAAAGTCCTTTTTAAGTATAACAAATTTTCCATTTCTAAAGTTCTAGGATGCTGCTCATAACAAAGCATTTGCATTTCTGTTTGAATATATTTTTCTTCTAGGCTTCCAAGCCCAGGAGTAAGCACAACTCTGTATATATGTAATTGTCCAATGCAACAGCTCCATTTATTTCCTATCTTATATGAAGGACAATGTGGGGTTGTGATATCTTTCTCTACAGAGGTGGGAGACAAATTCTAGTAGCACACATCTCCACATGTACCAGCTAAAGGGGAGCTAAGGGGGAGGAAAATAGGGTGGGAAAACATAGAATCCCAGCCTGGCTTGTGTTGGAAGGGACTTTTAAGCTCATCCAGTTCCAACCCCCTGCCATGGGCAGCGATACCTTCCACTAACCAAATTGCTCAAAGCCCTGTCCAACCTGGTCTTGAAGCATCCAGCCTTCAGCTCATTCTATCCTGCAGTAGATCAGCACTAGAGCTCTAGCTTGAGTTTAGAAACAATTTTCGAAGATGATTAATTTAAACTTATTTTTCTTTTTCTATTTTTGTTGCATAAATCCCTGCTCCAGCAGCATTCAGAAGTTCATTACTTTCAAGAGTGCCATGGGTTTAACAGGTTGTGCAGAGTGAGACTGGTCCTCTCTCTGTTACCTGTGTCCCAGAGTTAATGCAGAGAACAAAGGGCTCCTATTACAGGCATGAAGTAGAAGACAACACATTTACAGGGGAAAAGACCTGTCTGTCTACTGCAAACTGTACTGAGACACTAAACCTGTTTCATATTGGAGATCTGCCAAATGAAACCTTTGGCTTCTCCATCAGCGTTGGAGAAGTTCAGCTCTATAACCCAAAGAGAGATTTTGTTTGACTAATCGGAATGAGATGATACTGTTTAAGAATGCAAAAGGTTACCAGACCAGCTTAGCTGTTCTATTTAATTGTGATAACTGGTTGAAATCTAGTTGATTCCTAAGAGTAATTCCTTCCAGTACAATATTTGAGATTTTTAAAAGAAAATAAAACTGGGAAATGTAAAGTGACTTGTTGGCAAACACACACTTTCACATGTTTGAGGATACATCTCTTGGTATGCAATTGTCTACAAAGGAACATTACACCTTTACTGAAAGCTGCCCTTTCAATAATCCTTGGTATAGCAGAAGTGGCCCACAGGTAATTATCTCTCACTTCACAGAGCCTCAAAGCTAGACAGGTTTGTCAAAATGATTTTTACTCCTATAGTTTATTATCTTGTTGTGTATATTTTTTATGAGAAAAAGATTAAATTGCTGCCCTGATGTGTGCATTTCATTAAGCTTCTAATCCTTAAAGAATCAGTAATGCAACTAGCCATTGAAAAGCATTAAATCATAGTTCAGTCATATTGACCAAAATAATCTCCTAATTACTTCAGAATGGAGTGGAACACAGGAGCTGTGCTGTAAATTACAACTCAAAACAAGAACAGAAAAGCAACTTTGATTACTTTTGGTATGCATGAATACAGGAAGGCAAGACACATACCTCTACCAGGCAACTCATTCAGAATGGATGGGATTTTAAAGTCACTGTTCCTGCAGTGGTGTTTAGTTCAGTAAGTCATTCGGATGGGGATGTTGTTTCTGTTTCAGCTGATCAGTCACTGCAGTCACACTATCAAGAAGAGAACTAAAATGAGCAAATAAATTTCAGGTGCAGAATTATTAGTAAATTCAATCTACTTCTGAAGAAAACACCCAAAAGGCACATCCAGTCCGGAATAAAAACAATAACTGCCCCACAGCTGAAATGGATCTTAAATTATTTAGAAGCCTCTTTAGTTTTGCTGCTGGTTTTACTACCTTAAAGGTATCTGGAAGCATGTGCAAAAGTGACAGTTTCTAAAGTCTGAACCTCACTTCTGACTTCATCCCCATTAGACAAGCACAGAGACCTGCTTCCACTATCAGGCCCCTGGACAAACACACACGCACATCAGTTTCCAGTCCTTGTATGTCAGGTGGTGACTTCCACAGCTTATAGAAAGCTTTTCCTGCTAGTGTCATGCACTCAGATTTATTTGATGAAGTCTCAAGAGCAGGTAGCAGCTATGAAAACTTATTCAAAGAATAATCCAATAAGGACAGCCATGACGAATACAGCTTCATATCCAATGTTAAATTTATTATACTCCAATGTGACTATAGCCATAAATCTTTCAAGAAGAGCTTGCCTTGTAAAGCATGATTGTGAGTATATTTGCAATTTAAACACCCAACAGACCAATAATAATGCACCATCAACATTTCTAAACCCTTTTAAATAACTTTCATTCTCATTACTAAAAAGATCATCAGAAAGAAAAAAAACAACCCAAACACACTTAGAAGGAAGTTGAAATCCCTCAAGTCAGAACGGTTCACAGAATAACCTCTAGTTATTCCTTTGTTCTTTTCTTTTTTACTAACTCTTCATTTTATAATGGTAAAAAGAGGCACACGATCATCTTCCCATCTAGATAGACATCGTAGGAGTGTGGCTCACGTAGGGTGAGCCACAGCTTTCAGGTAGGTGAGTCTAGACCACCAGAGAGCATTGAAATTTGAAAACCTCCTTTTTCTTTGAACAGACACTAACCAGATGCACTTTTAAAACAGAGGAAACAAACACAGTAGAATTGAGTGGGGTTTCTAAACGGAGCGTGTTCCCTATCACTATATCCATATATGTGAGATCTTTTCAGGTTTTCAGTCCAGTTTGTCACATTTCTGGGCTGCTGCCAACTCTGAACACTTCCCACATCTCTCAGGGAAGCCTTTTCGAGCATCATCTCAGCAAGGTCCCCCCATCCCTTAGACCACCTTCTTTCTTTGCTCAGATCCCCCCACTCCCAGAACCACCTCTACTCACCTCCCTGTCCAAAGCAGGACCTCCCTTTATCCAACAGAGCTTCTCTCTTCATTGAAAAAGATACACACACACCCTCTCTCACAACACCACCTCAAAACAAGGCAGGAAAGAAAATGCTGTCTATCACAGCAGGCTTCAAAGTTAGCAGGATTTGTTAATGGTGTTGGAGAGAAAGGGGTTTGAATTTAAGAATGGGAAACTCTGTGATGATCAAAAGCGTGTTATTTTTCAATATATGTTTATCTTTACTTATTCTCTACGCTTTAGACCCTACTGGACTTTGCTGCAGGCTAGGTTTTCTCTGTAATTAACCAAGGTGATCTGGGTCCCTGATCTGATTGCTTCTCTGCTTCCCTCCCCTTCTTTGTACTCTGCAAACTGCCTCCCTCACCTCTTCAGAGCTGAGTCCTGTACTGCATCCTCCAAATGGACCTACCTGGCTGAAGCACTGCTTTAAAACACAAGTGAGCAAACTAAATGCTGGGGTTTTCCCCAATCAGAGAAACTTAGTGAAAACCTGGAAAAACAATGAGAAGGTTTTGCTTTTGTATATCCCCACATTTTTGTAACCACAACTGAAAGTTTCTTTGCTTCTGTGCTCCAACTGGGATCAGTTAGCAGATTAATTATAGACCACAAGAAACATGTACCATGAGATCACTGCAGCCAGACCTTTATCAAGCACTTTGGTGAAATTCAAGATTTTAAACATTGACAGAAAACACCCAAAAGGCTCATTGGATAATGGAAGCCCCAGGAGAGTGTTCTCCCAGTTGCACCCTGGAACAATACCTTGTCTGGAAAACCTCTGTAACTAATTAATAGCTCACCAGATCTTTTTCCATAACTGTATTAATTGATATATAAATAGATACTAGAAGATACTACTTCTGTCTACAAAGCTTTGCTTGCGCTCACATCTTGTCTGTTCTTAGCAGACAGATTTTCCAGAAGATAGTAATCCTGTGTCGTGGTTTAAACCAAGTCCCCCAACTCCCGGAGAGTTAGGAAGGAGAATCCAAAGAACGTAGCCCCCACGGATTGAGATAAGAACGGTTTAATTGCTAAGGCATAACACAAAACCCCTACTGCCATTTACTACTACAAATAATAATGATACAGCAAACAGCAAGTGAAAAGAATACAACACCCCACCAGCCACCGACCCATAACTCACTCCACCCTGCCTGGCCGAGCACCATGTGCTCCCTCCTCCATTTTCCTCCAGATCTCTACCCCTCCAGCTTTCTCTCTCCCAGTATGCATCCTGGGCATCACGTGCTATGGTATGGAATACCTCATTGGCTAGCCTGGGTCAGGTGTCCTGTCTCTCCTTCCTTCTGGCCTCCCCTCCTCCACCTGGCTGGAAAAAACCTTGAACAAAAACACCCTCAAAACATGCTCAAACCATGACATCCTGTGAGGTTGTCTCCTTCACTCCTTGCTCTGGAGCCTGACAAGCTGAGGGTCTTCCAGTCCTCAGATGCCTCCTGGTCAGTTTTATGCCACCACTGGGTTTCTCTGACTGAACTTTGAATTATCTTCTGACCAGAATAGATGAGCACATTATCACTTGTAAAAAAGGAGGATAGATCACAGCCACCAGACTGCCCGTAATTTGCAATCTTCGTTTATTTCATGAAGTTTTGACTCCTGGGAGCAGAATACCTGCAGTGCCTGAAAATTCAGGGTCATTCCCATTGCCAGGACCTGGGAGTCTCCATGCTGGAGCCTTGCTCAAATTTGCTGCAAGCACCAGATTTGCTTGTTCTCCATTAAAATTCTCCTGCTCAAGCACCTGCAGACTAAAGCAACTTTACCCAGACAGAGAATTTAGGTATTAAATTTAGGTGTTAATAGGCAGCTAAAAGGCTATTCACCATGCTTCATTTAGCTTGCTAAGAGCTCTTCTATAAAATGTGATTAAAATACGGTGTGGTATGTGATTTATTCTCATCATGCGAGTCACAAAGGTAGCAATGTCTAAAAGGCATGCAAGTCTCAAATGCCAGCAACACACTATGACAATGAAATAATCGATTCTGTAATGTGATGGTTTTATGAAGGCGACTTCCCATATTCCACAGATGCATTAAAAGAGGTCAGTCAGAATATCCAGTATTCTCTCAAAAACCTTTCTTAGCTAGGTTTGGGGTTTTTAGACAGTAATTCAGCATTATTTTCTAGTTTGTCTATCTGATTGATAGCAAAAATAAAGCTTCCTTCTGTCTCAAGACCAAGTGTGTCCAATAAGAGGGTGACAGAAGTATCTTACCCATTTTCTAATAATGCTGCTTCCTCATTACTTTAGCCACATGCAAGAACGTGCCCATGCAGGTTATATGCCATTAGGTTTTTAGTTCCTGCCTTTTTCCTTACGCCCTTTATTTCCCCAGGCTCATCGAATTATGGTTTCTTTATTAAATCATTCATTATTACAACTTCTGCACTTGAGTATTTTGAAATCTGTGATAAGCCTCCCATTCATACCCACAAGCCTTGAATCAAGGCTCTGCACCACAAGGATTTTTGGGCCACTTGGCCATTGTGGGTACACTACTACTAATTCTAACTCTTTCCCACAGTGCTGGTAGCTGTCACATTCTCCCTACAACCTTCTATATTCTGCTGTCTTGCCATCAAGAGCAGAGTGTGGTTGAATCCATGCAGATAAGAAGCCAAGTGCACAAACCACCCCTCTTCTCCCAGTAGGCAGTCGTACAGCCATGTCAGCAGTGGCTCTGCAAACAGGAGTAGCCAAATACTGCTAGTTGCTAGTCAAGGGTGTGGCAGGGCAGGTGAAGTGGATAACCCCATGCAAAGGGAGAACATGGTTTCACATTTAGCACAGATTCAAGTTGCTTTTTATAGCTTTGAAGAAGAAAATCTGGTTTCATAAAAGCTCAGTATCAGCTACAAGCCTCAGGAGCTATTAGCTTATAATTCTCTAAGCTTTTGTTATAGACTCCCTTACCACCAGCACTGAAATTATCAAATCACAGCAATATGATAGAAAACCTTTGCTGCAGCAATGAATTTGTTTCCCAGGAGAGATGGACACAGTTACTTACTTTCAGTATTCACATGTGTATTGAAAATCCTATCATATAAATGAGGGGCCTGAGTCTCTCTTTTTCTATACTATTACAGAAAAAATAACATCAAGAGAACAACTCTTAGGACTCTTCAAAATTTAAACAATTCCCCCCCCCCAAAAAAAAAGCCAGAAAAGCCAAAACTCACCAAGTATTTTTGTCATGTAGCCTGTGCTTTGAATTTCAAGCTCCTCATCCGCTGCCAACCAGGTGTTTAACCAGATGTGTTAGGAGTCCTCTCTTGGTATTTTGTGTCTATGTACTGGGATTTTCTGAATTAAAAATTAAGATAACATCTCTGTCAAGCTCCAAATCCTGCTAAACCATCATGGCAGACTTGCCCATGCTATTGCAGTGGGATTTGGAAAAGGCGCTGCATCCAGAACTGTGGAAAACTAGAAGTTTTTACTCACTTAAAGAAAAAAAAAACACAAGGCTTTCACTAGAAATGCCAGATTTCTCTGGTTTATCCCTTGCTGGTCTGGCTCACAAACCTTTTTCCTGGACATCTGACCCCAGGAAAGGGGGGGTTTTATTCACCCCTCCACAGCCACTGAGTGACAGTGGAATGCCTGGTTCTGAGACTGGAAGGATGGGGAACAAAGGGACAAGAGGCTGCTGGGCTTCCACCCACTGCAAATTTCACCTAAGCTCTATCTGCCACATGAAGTGTTGATAAGGCAAGCAAGAGAGCCTCACCAAGCACCGAGGGCTGAAGTTCAGAGGCACTTGCAACTCTTTGAACAGCCAGGAAGATGTTCTCTTCAAAATGACAGTCATCGGGGCCATGTTAGGAGGATGCCTCATGCTCCCACTTTGAGGAGAACTATGCTGTGTGAATCTCTTCATTATTTCCTTTGTGTACTTCCAATATCTGGGAGGGATCGAGCCATGTGCTGCAGAATTTCATGGGTACCTTGGCTCGCAGGGATTTGTTTTCATTCAGTCATGGTTTCTGCAGCTTCATTCAGTTTTTAGGGCAGAGGCTGTGCTTCAACTGAGTTAGGTGCTGCCTAGATCTTAACTGTCTTGCTGGTCCCCATTACACTTTTCAGGGCTGAAAATACTGAACATTTTTAATTGAGATGTTTGTATAAAGATAAATCCTTGAAAAAATAAAAATGCTTATAACGATAATTGAGGAAATGATTTAATTGAACTAATTCTTTGTTGGTCCAAAAGCATAGAGACTGATTAAACTCATGCAGTTTTAGCAAAACAAAGAGTGAGCATCAGTGAAAATGGGTGAAATGTGTAGGATGAAGTTAGTTAAAATACTTCTCAGTCAAAAAGCTTAAACTAAATGTTACCCCAGATTTTCCAGCTAGTCACCCTTCAGGAATTTTCCAGAGTGAAATAATGAAGTATCAAGACTATGTTTAGACAGAGAGGAGCAAAAGTTTAAATTAAGCAAGAAAAGAAGCAAGCAGTTACTGGTTTCTATTCATCCTCCAAGCTGTTAAAAATAAGTTTTCCCTTCTTAATTTTGAGCTGCAATCCTTAGGAGGCTCTGAACACTGGAAATCAAATATCCAGTATTATTTCTGCGGGCATTCAAACAAGCTCTCATGGCTCTTGCAGAGTGTTTATCAGCAGTAAACTGGCTGCCCTGTGTGCTGGTTCAAGGAGCACCTGGTGAGCTGGTGGATCACATGCCACAACAGTGGATTGGCAAGGGGGCACTTTTGGGAGACTTGGAAGCCAGGCAAATATTGAAGACTGGGTTTTGGAAAGCACACCTAAAACTGGAAGATGTAGCTGTGAACCGCGTGATTAGAAACTAAAACAAGTCTCTAACTGCAAAAGCTAAAGGTGGTTCAGCAAGACATAGAATCACAGAATGGTTTGGGTTAGAAGGCACCTGAAAGATCATTTAGTTCCAACTCCCCTCATGCTTTAAGGCTGTTTTCCAACTTGGTCCCATGTGACACTGGGACTTCTGGGACAGGCAGAGCTAAATATGCCATCCCAAGTGAGCAGGCAGTGCTGCTCCTCAGAGCCAGAACTGCAGCACAGCACTTTCTGTATCTACAGATCCACTTTATTCGCCCTGTGGGCAGACACGAAATGTCCTCAAGGAAGTAAGTGCTGCTTTGCAGTGATTGTTCAGCATATTTGGGGTTAAGATGATTGGTTCCTTGTTACTATTTCTATAAATTTTCATGTGCTTCCTGAATAGATTTTGCTCCCTGCTGCAATGCTAAGGCTTTACTGAAATAAAAACCCTCACTAAAGTTTGTACTGAGCAGGAGATTCCTGCACACGTGAAATCCTGTCTTTTCAACATGGAAGAGACTCTGGAAAAGTACTGCTCAGGATGTTGCAGTTCTCTGAAATATTCTTTATCATAAAATGTTCTGCTTTGTTGTGGCCTCAATAAATACATATGTCCATGAAACAAGTTTTTTCCTTGTTTTTGTGGGGAGGAGGGAGGTTTCTGGGGCTGAAGGGAGGAGGAGCTGTGAAAAGGAAAGCAAACACTGAATCTTATTTCTCTTCTGCCAGCACTCTCCTCTTTTGGTGCCCTTTTGCCAGGGTGGCACCAGGAGCAGGGCCTGACAACTCAACCAGCCTCCAGGCGGGAAGGGCTCCCCCAGCCTCCCACCCCTGCACTATTGTCACTCTGGAAGGGTTGGTTGTGCCTTGAGTGAGTTAAGGCTGTTAAAGCCCTGTAACAAGGGTGTTTATCAGTTCACAAGTTGAGACATAGCTCTGCGGCAGGGATAATTCACACTGGTGCGTACATGCTGAGACCAGATCATGTTCTCCACTAGCCCATCATCCCCATGCTGCTGGATCCCTCATCAGCATCATTTTACCCAGGTCAGCTGTAGGCACATAGATACCCATCTATCAGATCAAAGCTCATTTTGTAAAGATTTACATTATATTATGGATGCCACCTCATTCAGTACAAAACCTGCCTGTGCAAGGTTAACTCATTATAAAGCAGTGTAAAAAGACCAATCCCAGAGGCAGATGTTGGGAGTGAGAAGCTCTGCTTCTGCCAGAGTCACTCATCAGCCCTTCAAGCATCACCGGAAATGACACCTGCTCTCCCCATCCTCAAACACGGTAAAGCAATCATTTCATTGGTATGAAGAGGGCCAACAAGTCCTCCTCAGCATGTTGGAAATAGATAAGCTCAGTGTGGGGAGGAGGAAGATGTTTTTTGGGTCTAAATTCCCCGCTTTTTGTATGCACCTACACAAAGATACCATGTCCAAATTTAAACCATGCCTCTTGCCTACTGCTTCTCCCTGCTCTTTAGACTATCCCTGTATCTATACAGATATATAGAAACCAGTTTCTGCCTTATGAACATGTGAGTGACATGCATTTATTTTGGAATGTATAGAAATACATAGGTGTGGATATGACTGATAATTAAAAAAAAATAGGAAAAATCAAACTTAGTCATAAATTATAACAACAGTGCTGCCAACCACCGGCATTTAAAAGTCACGAGTCAGCCTTCACGAAAACATGTGTTATCTTTCAGAAAAAATAATATGTGTTGAGTTATTTATCTTCTGCTTTTCTGATTCTTCAAAATGCATTTAAATCACATTTTCAAGCTTTTGTTCTTAATCGTGAAGTAGAAAAACTTACTTTTAGGGGGGAAAAAAGCTGAATTTCTTACACTGGCATAACTCCAGAAACCAGGACTTGAAGGGAAAAAGCCCAAACAAATATAACATGTGAACCATACTAAAACTGTAAGAGTTGGCAACGCTTTGTCATAATAGAGTATTTTTATGCCAAAACAACTGTGTGTGACAGGGATAAGCTTGGCCACCACCACATTTCACTTCCTTCTTCTCACTTTAACTCTTTGCTGAAGCATCAGCCTGAAGTGTCAGTCCCTGTCATGAAACAGCTTTTGGTAGATATATTTTCTAAGGCTGAGACAGCCAGAGTGCTCAGGGTCAAACTCTGCCTTTGAGCAACGTCTGCAGAGTCATATTTACAGATTGTACTAACTAGATATCAAAGCTCTGGCACCAGAGATAGCTGAAAGTAATATGAATCATAGAATCATAGAATAGTTAGGATTGGAAAAGACCTTAAGATCATCCAGTTCCAACCCCCCTGCCACAGGCAGGAGCACCTCCCACTAAACCCTGCCACCCAAGGCTCTGTCCAACCTGCCCTTGAATACCACCAGGGATGGAGCATTCACAACTTCCCTGGGCAACCCATTCCAGTGCCTCAGCACCCTCACATTAAAGAACTTCTTCCTTAGATCCAATCTAAACTTCCCCTGTTTAAGTTTTAACCCATCACCCCTTGTCCTATCACTACGGTCCCTAATGAAGAGTCCCCTCTCCAGCATCACCTTAAGGTGGTCTCGCACCTGATCCTCTCCTACAGTGGACCTAGGGTCTTCATTCTCACACTCCCTGCGTCTGCCTTCCAAGACTTGGGTGGTGTGGTCAGAGCATTTGCCAGTGAAGACCGAGGCAAAGAAGTCATTCAGAACCTCAGCTTGCTCCAAATGCGGGGTAGCCAGTTCTCCCGACAGCTTCTGAAGGGAGCCTGCATTGTCCCCAGTCTGTCTTTAGTCGCTAGGTATATATAGAATCCCTTCCTGTTATCTTCAACATCCCTAGCCCAGTTTATCTCTAACTGGGCCTTAGCTTTCCTAATCTGGTCCCTAGCTTCCTGCACAACATCCCTGTGTTCTTCCCAGACTGCCTGGCCTTGCTTCCGCCTTTTATAAGCCTCTTTTGTCCTTCTACTTTTCCTCAGAAGGTCCTTCTCCACCCAAGGAGGTCTCCTGGCCCTCCTGCTGCGCTTCCTTCTAGTTGGGATGCAACACTCGTAAACTTGCAGTAGGAGATCCTTGAACATCAACCAACAGTCTTGGGCCCATCTGCCCTCTAGGGAACCTAAGCAGGTTCCTGAAGAGGCCAAAGTCTGCTCTCTTGAAGTCCAGGACAGTGAGCTTACTGCACGCCCTTCTCGCTGTCCTGAGGACCTCGAATTTGACCATCTCATGATCGCTGCAACCAAGGCAGCCCTGGAGCGAGTTCAAGGTGCGGAGCTGTCGAAGACCCCTCCTGAAGCAGGCAGCCCTGGCCACACGCTGCTGGCACCACATCTTGTGCTGCCCTCACAGCCTTTGCTGCCCATGGGGCTCAGGTTTGTTGAAGGGAAGGACGGCGGAGGGAAAACTGCATCCCCATGTAAGGTCGGCAGAGTTCCGTTTATTGATAAGCATACACATGTTTTTATAATATACTTAATTAGCTCATACATATTGCAAAAGCTGAGCTCACGATTGGTTAAGCACAGGTGTGAGAACTTGACCTCGTACGCTTGCCAACAATTCACAGCTCCCAGCACTCCGTGAATCCCCAAATTCTTTTTGTCCTGTTTACTGAACATTTTTCTCTCTGCTGATCTTGTTAGTAACATTCTTCCAAGGTCACCATGTCCTTAATTCCGCGTTCTGCTAGCCACTGCTGAATATGTGGCCCCACACAGGTTCTCACACGGGCTCACCCATGATGGGCACGGCTGGAGGACATGGCTGGGCTGAATTCCAACCCCATGGACACATCCCAAGCGCAGCATGTGAGCACTGCTCAGGGCAATTGCTGACTGTTTGTGGGACAGGGAAGGAGCAAAGGAGATGCTCCTAGTCCTTGTGGAGTTGGCCACCGCAGCCTTCACCCATTTTATTGATTATGTGAGCACCAAAGTGTGTCTCTGTCGTATCAGCGGGTCATGTAACGATTGCCCAATGTCCCCCATGGAGCTGCAGCCTCTTCAGGGCTTGTCCCCATCCCCTGCTCGCAGCAGTTCTGGAACTCTGAGGTGATGTCACAGCCCGTGTTATGGTGGCAACTGCTTGTCCACAGAGAGCAACACAGACCTTCACCCTGACTTCACCTAGACTTTTCCTCTGCTCCCATCTCCGTGCTCCAGTCCTTCTGCCGTGTTCCTGCTCTGCCCTTCTGCCCTGCTCCCATCCCTGTCTGCTTCTTCTAATCCCTACTGCCCTGCTCCCAGACCTTCCCACTTTTTCCCAGTCCCATTTCTTTGTTCCTTGCACTTGGACCTGATTTTCATACAAAAAAAAGCAGCCCCAGAAGAAAACCACCCGTGTCCTGCTGGTGGCCCAGCTCAGCCCTTGCGGAGGCGAGGACGCAGAGGGCTGCCCTTCCAGAGTAAGGAGCCGGTGGGGGCCGAGGCAGGCGCGGGGCCGGCTCTGTGCCCTGGCCCCTCAGGCTGGGAGCACGGCCGCTCACACCTGCCCTCTCTGCTCTCCCAGGTCCTCAAGCCCTTGCCGCCCCGCAAGGAGCTGAAGCGCAGGCGCCAAATGATCCTCCGGCTGCAGGCGCCAGGATGTCAGAGCTGGTGGGTGCTGCTGGACAAGGAGCCCCCGGCCTCCCACCAGCTCCTGCTGGGGATGTGCCCGTGGGGGCCCCAGTGACCCCCGGCTCTGCCCGGGCACTGAGAGGGGTCCAGGGTACCCAGAGCCCTGTCCCACACCTGCGCTCCGCTGCTCGGGCCAGCACCAATGCACTCTTCTGCTTGCCTTTTGCCTCAGTCTATTCCAACACCTGCGAGAGCCGGAGGATCAGGCCACCAGCAGGACCCAACTGGGGCTGCATGTGCAACCAATGGAGGTGGATGAGAAGGAGGAGGAGGAGGAGGAGATGGAGGTGGATGTGGAGGAGGATGAGGCTATGGATACCAACTGAGCAGTGGTAAGGCAGCACGTGTCCCCCATCCACTGCTGGCACTCAGGCTGGGTCGGCTGCTGCCGCGCTGGGGCTGGGGCTGTGTGCAACAGCCCTGCTGCAGGGACACGCTGCCCGCTGGCCTCATCCTGGCAGCACAAGCACCACCACCGCACTGCCCTGCGCTGCCTTTGGGACACACGAGCCCACTCTGATGGCGCAGAGCCCGGCTCCCAGCCCCAGCCAGGCCTGAGCCCCACACCAAAGTCCCTCTCTCAACAGCGTGTGTGTGGCAAACACAATGACCATCAGCAGCCTCACTGAAATGTCCTTGTGCTGCTTCTTTCCAGGGCTGGTGGAGATGGAAGATGGAAGGTTTGTGGCAGTTGAAGGAGTTTTCTTAAGAAGAGTTGTTTTTTGTAGAAGATTGTTGTTGTTTCAGAAGATTGTTGTTTTTCCGTAAGAATTGAAGGTGTAGGAAGGATAGGTGTAGGTTTAAGAAGAATAATTACAGTTTTAGGTAGGATAGGTGTAGGTTTAAGAAGAAGAATTACAGTTGTAGGTAGGATAGGTATAGGTTTAAGAAGAAGAGTTGTATTTTTAAGAAGAAGATTTGTAGTTTTAAGAAGAATTGTTGTACTTTTAGGTAGAATAGCTATAGTTTTAGGTAGAAGAGTTATATTTCTAAGAACAAGAGGTTTTTTTTTTTGCTTTGTAGTTCATTCTGTTTATTGATTGCTGTTTTGAAAATATATTTCTTGAGCCAGTTTTCCTGACCCAGTCTCTCTTTGTATTTCCTGCGATCCCACGTGGCTTGGGCAGACAAGTGGTTTGCACTTGCTCTGGGTTGCCAGAGCTGGAGTGGGCATGGGAGCTGGTGCTGGCTGCTGGGGCAGCCCAACTGTCCTCATGTGGGCTGCCTGCCCTGGCAGAGCAGCTCTTTCAGGCTCTCTGCAGCTGTGGGCAGGGCTGGGCACGGGCAAGGAACCTCAGGTGAGGGTGCTCACACCAACTCCTAGGTGGCTGCAGGGCCCCAGGCCTGGTGCTGCCATAGGGCACAGCGTGTGCCAGAGCTGACCAAAGCTTCTTGGGCTGCTCCTCAAGCTGGGGGAAACATGGCCACGTACAAGGGATCACTCATGGAATCACAGGATCACAGCCTGCCCAGGCTCAGGTCGCTGCAGGGAGCAGCCTGCACCCGGCATCCTCTTGCATGCTGCTGCCCAAACCAAGCTTTTTACCTCCTTGCACCCCTTCCTGCCAGTGAGTCCCTTGGTCCCCTTCCCACAGGGTGGGAAGAGGGTCTGGGGCCGCAGCTGCTTTGGGATACCAGATGTTGGCGGCTGCAGCTGGAGCCAGGGTCACCTGCCGCTGCTGTCATGTGGGAGCCTGCAAGCGGGGAGGGAGGGGGAGCTGGCAGCGGGAGAATGGCAGCAGGGTGCAGGGGGAGCTGCTGCGTGCATGAGGTGTGCGAGCAAATGCAGATGGGGACACGCGAGTTCAAGGTGCGCAGCTGCTGCGGATCCCTGCTGAAGCAGGCAGCCCTGGACACACGCTGCTGGCACCACATCTTGTGCTGCCCTCGCAGCCTTTGCTGCGCGTGGGGCACAGGTTCTCGCACAGGCCCAGCCTTGATGAGCCCATCTGGAGGACATGGCTGGGCACGGCAGAATTCCAAGCCCAAGGACACATGGCAACTGCAGCACGTGAGCACTGCTCAGCTCGCTCACTGACTGCTTGTGGGGCACGGAAGGAGCAAAGGAGATGCTCCTGGCCGCGCGTGCTTGGCCAGCGCAGCCTTCACCCATTGTATTGAGTATTTAAGCACCCAAGAGTGTCTCTGTCATCTCAGGGGGTCACGTAACGATTGCCCAGTGTCCCCCACGGAGGTGCAGCCCCTTTGGGGCTCGTCCCCATCCCCTGCTCGCAGCAGTTCTGGAACTCTGGGGTGTTGTCATGGCCAGTGTTACGGGGGCAACCGCCCGTGCCCAGACACCAACACAGCCCTTCCGCCCTGAACCCACACTTTTCGCCTGCTCCCACCTCTGTCTGCCAGTGCCTTCTGCCCTGCTCCCGTTCTGCCCTTCTGCCCTACTCCCATTCTGCCCTTCTGCCCTGCTCCCATTCTGCCCTTCTACCCTGCTCCTTTCTGCCCTTCTGCCCTGCTCCCATTCTGCCCTTCTGCCCTGCTCCCAGCCCTTTCCGCTCGTTCCCATCCCTATTGCCTTGTGCCCTGGCCCTCGCACCTCAGTTTGCTCCAGCACATGCAGCCCCAGACGAAAACCACCCGTGTCCTGCTGGTGGCCCAGCTCAGCCCTTGCGGAGGCGAGGACGCAGAGGGCTGCCCTTCCAGAGTAAGGAGCCGGTGGGGGCCGAGGCAGGCGCGGGGCCGGCTCTGTGCCCTGGCCCCTCAGGCTGGGAGCACGGCCGCTCACCCCTGCCCTCTCTGCTCTCCCAGGTCCTCAAGCCCTTGCCGCCCCGCAAGGAGCTGAAGCGCAGGCGCCAAATGATCCTCCGGCTGCAGGCTCCAGGATGTCAGAGCTGGTGGGTGCCGCTGGACAAGGAGCCCCCGGCCTCCCACCAGCTCCTGCTGGGGATGTGCCCGTGGGGGCCCCAGTGACCCCCGGCTCTGCCCGGGCACTGAGAGGGGTCTGGGGTACCCAGAGCCCTGTCCCACGCCTGCGCTCCGCTGCTCGGGCCAGCACCAATGCACTCTTCTGCTTGCCTTTTGCCTCAGGCTATTCCAACACCTGCGAGAGCCGGAGGATCAGGCCACCAGCGGGACCCAACTGGGGCTGCATGTGCAACCAATGGAGGTGGATGAGAAGGAGGAGGAGGAGGAGGAGATGGAGGTGGATGTGGAGGAGGATGAGGCTATGGATACCAACTGAGCAGTGGTAAGGCAGCACGTGTCCCCCATCCACTGCTGGCACTCAGGCTGGGTCGGCTGCTGCCGCGCTGGGGCTGGGGCTGTGTGCGACAGCCCTGCTGCAGGGACACGCTGCCCGCTGGCCTCATCCTGGCAGCACAAGCACCACCACCGCACTGCCCTGCGCTGCCTTTGGGACACACGAGCCCACTCTGATGGTGTAGAGCCCGGCTCCCAGCCCCAGCCAGGCCTGAGCCCCACGCCAAAGTCCCTCTCTCAACAGCGTGTGTGTGGCAAACACAATGACCATCAGCAGCCTCACTGAAATGACCTTGTGCTGCTTCTTTCCAGGGCTGGTGGAGATGGAAGATGGAAGGTTTGCGGCGGTTGAAGGAGTTTTCTTAAGGAGAGTTGTTTTTCGTAGAAGATTGTTTTTATTTCTGAAGATTGTTGTTTTCCCGTAAGAATTGTAGGTGTAGGTAGGATAGGTGTAGGTTTAAGAAGAATAATTACAGTTCTAGGTAGGATAGGTGTAGGTTTAAGAAGAATAATTACAGTTGTAGGTAGGATAGGTGTAGGTTAAAGAAGAATAATTACAGTTGTAGGTAGGATAGGTATAGGTTTAAGATGAAGAATTACAGTTGTAGGTGGGATAGGTGTAGGTTTAAGAAGAAGAGTTGTATTTTTAAGAAGAACATTTGTAATTTTAAGAAGAATTGTTGTACTTTTAGGTAGAATCGTTGTAGTTTTAGGTAGAAGAGTTATATTTCTAAGAACAAGAGGTTTTTTTTGCTGTGTAGCTCATTCTGTTTATTGTTTGTTGTTTTGAAAATATATTTCTTGAGCCAGTTTTCCTGACCCAGTCTCTCTTTGTATTTCCTGCGATCCCACGTGGCTTGGGCAGACAAGTGGTTTGCACTTGCTCTGGGTTGCCAGAGCTGGAGTGGGCATGGGAGCTGGTGCTGGCTGCTGGGGCAGCCCAACTGTCCTCATGTGGGCTCCCTGCCCTGGCCGAGCGGCTCTTTCAGGCTCTCTGCAGCTGTGGGCAGGGCTGGGCACGGGCAAGGAACCTCAGGTGAGGGTGCTCACACCAACTCCTAGGTGGCTGCAGGGCACCTGGTGCGGTGCTGCCATCAGGCACAGCCTGTGCCAGCACTGACCAAGGCTTTTCAGGCTGCTCCTCAAGCTGTGGGAAACACAGACATGTACGAGGCATGGTTAAACTTCATGAGGTTGGCATCAGCCCACCTCACAAGCGTGTCAAGGTCCCTCTGGATGAAAGAAATCTCTCATTGAAAGAAAACTGATGGAGAAGGGCAGAGGAAAAATTCATTAGCTGGTAATGAAGAGAATAATGGGCTTTGGAGCTGATTCTTTAGGCTTTTTCCAGCATCAGCAGCTTCAGTAAACAGAAGAGGTAATATTTAAGGAGAGTAATCCTATTGGGAAATATTTCCCAGTTTTCGAATCTGCACATCAGTAGCTGCGTGCAGCCGCCTCCAGGTGTATTCCTTGCCTCCATCTATCAGGATATGGGATTTGATCTCACCAGCATCCCTAGAGTGTAATTAAAATCCTGAATTCCTGATCCTGCCTCAGCTTGCTAAATGCAGGTTGTATATCTAGAGTGAGGAACGCTCTCCTCAAGGACTTAGAAATGATGAAAGGAAACATGCCCACACCGTGTTGCTTTATTTACTCACACACCACTTGTCATTTGGTGTCACTTGGTCATCAGGAGGCAAACAGGGTTACTTTCCTTCACCTTTACTTTTTTTCTCTCTAGTCTTTTTACTGTACATGTGCACCAGAACTAGGGCCATGACCAGCTGAGGTTTTGGTCATTTTATCTGGACTCTCTGTTCTTTGAGGTGATCACAAAGCCCTGCTTGCACTCAGAAAGTTTCTAGCCTGATAGCATCCAAATGATAAAGCATTTTCCATGCACTGAGGCTCAAAACATAGAGTAAATAAAAGCATGAAAATATACAGTGTAAAATTGACTTTAAAAATCAGTCCTGGGTAGTCTGGGTTTCATAACTTCTAACAAGAGTGTCATTGATAATTCTGTATCGTGTTTTTTTGCAGAGAAAAGAGAAATGGCAAGTAAAGAAACTTGTAGCAGCCTCCACAAAGCACCAGAGAAGGTTTTCTTCTTTAAAATGAGCTAATGCAGTGAAACAAAGGCAAAAGACCCTATTTGGTCAAACAATCCCCTTGGCTGCAGCACAATCCTTTTAAAGGAAAACCAGTGTTGTAAATAACTGGAGTAATTTATCAGGAGATTAAAGAAAATAACCTCACTTTCTTTCCTGAAAGAAAATAAGCTAAAATATCATTGACAGATGGCAATTTGAGGCTCGAATACTTTATTACAGGCTGATGACACCATTTTCTCTCTCATATTTACAAGTATGGCAGGGTACCTTTTATACAGCTGAACTGAAAGAGCCTGTTTAGCTGAGTGCTGCTTTTTGGCTTGTTCTCCCCCTTCTCAGACAAGAGAAAAATACTCACTGTAATGTCACAATAAATCCGGTATTTATGAAAATGAGAACAAGAGCCTCAGCCAGGCCAGGCACAGCCTCTCCCCCTGAAATGTAATCTTCCTGCACATATATCTCAGGCGGTGCACTCTGTGTTTGATGGAGACAAGCAGCAGTCAGTGGAGCCCTGCAGCCCCTTTCCTACAGCCTGCCACAATTATGCTGCTGCATTCGGTGTTATTATAAGTCAATATCTTGTGAGAGACAAAGGAACTCCTTCTCAATAGTGACCTGAGCAGCAGTAGAAGCTGTGATGTGGGGACTGCAGAGAACCACTTTGACCCATGGCACTACTGTGGCTACAGAAATTTGCTTTCAAAGATGCATTTCATTCTTTCTACTCTGGAGACTATTACAGAGATATCATAGATTGGAGAGAAATGAGAATGAAAGGGGGCAGCTTGTTTGCAGCAGAGTTTCTTAAGCTAAACAAATAAGCTCCTGTGATATTTGGTCCAACAGTGAGTCCTTCCTCTCCCCTACACTCAATCTTTCAGGACCTTTGACCATTTCATCCTGATGTGACAAGCTTCCAAGCCGAGGGCTGCAGGGACATCAAAGCATCTGTGTGATTGGTTTGGCACTGAGAAAAAAACATTTTGCTTTTCAAATGAAAAAAGAAAAAAAATTCATATTATTAATACTAATTCAGTTGGTAAATTAATCTGGTTGTGAACAATCCACAGGTGCCTGCATACATTAGGTGTATGTCTTGTCCAAGTAATTCAGCTCTAATTCTGTCCTGCGGACAATTACAGCTGTGTTGCTGGAAGAGATATTGCTGAACTATTAAGCACAGATTTGTACCCAACTAGTTAAGCCTCTGAATCTCTGTTAAATGAGTGAAAACCTCACAGCTTTGTGGGATTGTAGCTCCTTGAGTTTGTTAGCATTCTTTTGTACAGCCATCGTTCAGGTGCCATTGCACTTGCAGTTGTATTGAGGAATGTTGTCCAGAAGATGTTCACAGCTGGAGATAATAGTGAGCAATTGAGGGCAAAACTAGGGAAATATACATGGAAAAAATAGTGTTATTTCTGCTCTTAACTGGCCAGCCAGAAAAGGCTGGGAGGAAAGAGGGCAAGTCATTAAATCCAGATCTTGGCTGAGAGAAGATAGCTGTATCTTTTCTTGCTGAATTTGTGAGGAAGGAAATAAGTCAGTAAAACACATTTCCAGCAGTGCTGCTGTGCACCATTCTTGCAATTACTTAGCAAAGAGGTGGTTTAGCCTAAATAAATACTGTACTAACTTTGATAATGGTTCTTCTAATTTGTATAGGTTCGATGGCACACTAAGGGCTATAGGCACAATTATTTCTCAAAGAATACATTCTCTTTTATGAGCCCATATACAGGATTTCTTTTTCTTTCATCCCAAGGATAACAGAAAATAGCAGAAGCTTGACATAATAATAGAGTTCAAGTGCCTTAGCAGTATATCTGCTCTCAAAAAATAATAAAAAAGCTAAAGCAAATGTACTTTTCTATGTACATGGCTCAGGCAGGCCATTTTATAGCTTGTGCAAATCAACAGACTGTTGCCTCTCTTGTCCATCAATTGAGGCAGCTTTGGGATGATATAATGCCATTGATTCAAATCCGATCAGCTGCTATTTCCTAATTACACAAGCAAAACAAATCCAGACTGTTTAAGGTAGAAGGGGGTGGTGGGAGGGGAAACTGCCATAAAACACTAAGGGAGAACTGTCTTCTCTTTTCAAACATGTGGTAAACCTGGAGAGTTGTTTTCCCCTTAAACAGGAATACTGCAGCCATGATTCCACAGACCAATTTACTTTTCTTTTCATAATGTGCCAGTCTGCATGCAATAAAACTGTCAGGCAGAGCTCAAAGACAATAAATATAAGGAAATCTGTTATTTAACAGGCCAAGAATCATCTGTACAGTGTCACTGTGTATTCAGAGCAGTGCTCTTACAAAAAGTCGTTTTGCAAAATGACAGTTTGTGTTGCATCTATTTTCATCCCTCTTCCCATTCCCGTTCACTCGATTTTCTCAGTAGGAGTAGGGAGATTTCTCCATCACTGCTCTGCTGCTAATGAAGCAGGCACTGACACTGCCCCATGCACCAACACAGAGGGAAGGAAAGGGCAGAAAGCCGTAGGCAAAAATCTCCAGTGCATGAGTACCTGAATGCTTACATGCTGCAGATTCTCCAACTCACACAAGGCACAGGATGTGGTGATTTCAGCCTGAAAGAGATAAGTCTACAATCTGGGACTTTTACATCCCACCACCAAGGTCTGTACGCTCAAAGAGCTTTTACCAGCTCTTCAGGCCAAATACTTGAACTGTCAGGCAGGAGCTCAGGTTTGAGGACAGAACAGTCCTGGTGTTGCTGTCCAGTTTTCATGCAGTGTTGTTCTCATTATGGCTGTGTATCAGTGGAGGGTTATGTGATCCCTAAGTTGCTGTGGGTAACTTAATCACATTTGTTTTGAAATATCCATTCTCAGTGCTGGGTACCAGATGAAAAAAGACATTTAGAGCTCAGCAAACATCATTCTCAGGGTGTCTTGCACCCAGTGAGGAGAGGAAAAGCAGCTACTGGAAGGAGAGAGCACTTTTGGATGTTCTCCTGTTGAACAAAGCTGCTGCCAGGCCTCCTATCCAGCTAATGCTCTCACTGCTGACGTAACATCTTGGGAGCCTTTTAGCCCCAAAAGGAGCATAATGACCCAGCATACCAACAGTGCACGACTGCACTTACACTGAATTTTGCTATTCATCTTCTCCAAATACCACTGCTGCCATAGTGGGAAGGGATTTGCCAAATGGAACACTCAAAAAAACAATTATCAAGCTTCATTCTTCTGTCATACTCCCAGACTGATTGTGATTTGCTCTTTGGAACACCTACAGAAGTTTAAAACACAGTGCAGCATCTGCCCAGCTCCCTTTTGTAAAAATAAATAGATTCCTGAAAAATCCAGATGAGCGATATTAGGTTTAACAATGGTGAATGTGGGAAACAACCAGGCAGCATAGAGATCTTAAAACAACCATCACCACAGACTAGCTCAGGAGTCATCTTTATTTATGTGCTATGATTATCAAGTGATACAGTTACTGGATAGATTGTGATCTATCTGTGGTCACAGACAGCCAGGTGCATAGATGGGCTGGAGATGTGGGCATTTGATTCAGGACTTTTACAGCCACTTGGCAGGCCTGTTTTGTTGTGAGAGCAGCAGCAGCCCTATAAATAAGTTATTGATTTTAATTTGTGGACGGAATATTGTTTAATCTTTGCAAACTACTTCTTGTTCCACTGTATAAAGTCAGTGGAAGGAAACGAAAGCTTCAAATATCTGCTAATTTACACTGGGTTAAAAATCTGTCAACGGTGCCATTTTACCCTTCAAAACCAATAGCTAGTTGCTACATCCCATTCTCTTATATTGAGTTCCTTCTAACAGAACTCCTCCACAGAGTCATAGACTCATAAAATGTTTTGGGTTGAAAGGGACCTTAAACCTCATCCAATTCCAACTGCTGCCACAGGCAGGGACACCTTCCACTAGAGCAGCTTGCTCCAAGCTCTGTCCAATCTGGCCTTGAGCACAGCCACAACTTCTCTGGGCACCCTGTGCCAAAATCTCATTAGAAAGACTAGGGTTTAAATTGATTTACCTAATAAACCAACTGAATATTTTTGGCTTAGCTTTGGCTCAGGTTGGGAACTTCTGTGGGGGTGTGGGGCAGCAGACAGGCTCTTCCATCAGTGCCAGTAAGTCTCTGGAGGGGGTGAGGGGGTTTTACGTTTGCAACTGTTTTTGCAGTTTTGCCATAAACAGCTGGTGTCTCGAGGACATTGGGCTGGGGAAGCTGAAGTAGCTGGTGACAGAGCTGCACTGCTGAGGTGCCGTGGAACAGCCTTCCCCATTGGGGTGCACACTGCTGCTCTCCACCATCTTCACCAGCTCAGCCGCCAGTCCTGCTCCCTGCAGTGGGCAAGATTCAACATGACCTATTCTTCATGGGTTTAAAAACCCCATAAACCAGGCACTGAACCCACCCTCTGCAGGGTTAACATGCTCAGCCAGTTTGTTCTAGTTGCTGTTTAAAAGTCTGAGTAGAAAACTGCAGTTTGGACCTGGCCTTTTGGTTTATACATTGATGTCGTATGTAGGGAGTAGAATGAATCTATTACTTCTACTTTATTGCATTTATTTATTATTGCATTTTACTTAGAGTCAAGATGGAATTGAATACTGGAAATGAAAGGCTAGCGTATTCCCACCACGGCATCCAGCCTGATTTTTGCAGCCATAGGATCAGCTATTACAATACCACATTTTCAAGTAACCTTGCAATTCAGAAAATTTCTGTTGAGAAAAGCATTTTCAAATTAACCTTTGGAATTATGACTGCTCACAGCCTTTCCCCAACTTGACTCAGGGAGCAAAGCCTGTCTCCCCTGAAACTCTATTGAAAATGCTAGCAAAATAAACCCATTACAGCTATAACAGCTCAAATGAATGTCAACATGGCAGGACATATGTCTAATTTCAGTTTGGAGACTTGAAGATTGGAATCTTCATTATAGGCGCCATCAGCTGTTTCCAAACAGCCTTCAGGTCTAAAGAGATTCATTTGAAATGAGGAACATCAAGGCAGAGCACACAGAACTGTTCAGATGGTGCATTAATTTCAGTCACTTTGCTAAGGCTATGATTATCATCACTGTGGATTCAGTAATTTTCTCAGACTTGCTGCTGATGCAGTTTTGTAGGACTTGCCACACATCTTTCTTCTCTGTGACAGACAGCAAGGGAAAATGCACACTTTGGCCTTCAGGGACTGATGGGGGATGAGGACCTTAGATACAAAGCAGGGTGCCTGCGCTGCTCAGCCAGGCCATGCAAGAGCTATTAGAAATCTGTGCCCATCTCATAATCCAGTGGTTGTAATGATTTAGCACAATGGGACCACAGATAAGGACTGCCTGTGCTGAAATGAAACTGAAAATTGAACTGCAAGTATTAAACCACTCAAATTGTATGTACTTTAGTGAAAAACTAGAACACTCATCTATATGCATTTTGACTGTGATACATAGAAAAGGAGGGTTGAACTTGTATTACTGAATGGTATTCAGAAACTCCAGTTGGTATTGAAATCCTGCGCATTGGATGATATGTCAACACGAGACAGCAGGCAAGTCTCTTCACAGATTTCCTGCCATTTAACTTGGAATGACACAAAGGAACAGCACAAACAGGAAAGGAGATGGATGGGAGTGATGTGAGATCATAGAGCTATGCATAACCTAAGCATATGCACGACCTGATTCTTCAGACTGTATGTGTATAATCACTGCTTAATTTTTTCTCTTCTGCCTGTTCTGAATTTTATAAGTATTTTTTGCCATTTTCTCCCTCTTGACATGCAACCTCCAAAAAAAGAAGAAAAAATCAAATTCTCACTCATCCTCTGATCCTTTTGTCACCCACTGCTTTCAGGACAAGCCCTGTTTTCCTCCAAGGTTATATACATTTGATGCTTCTGAATATAGAAATTCCAAAGTTCTGACTGCTGAGCCTCTGTATTCTCAAACAAAATAGTGCTGCTCAGTTTTCTTCTGTCAACTTCAAAAATGGAAACCAAAAAACAACTAAAAATGGCCTTTCCTGACCTTTTGACACAACTGGGCCACAAGGGTGGACTCCACTGTTTGCAAGACTTCTGGGATTCTAGCAAAACTATTATTTCTTGTTCTCAGTGACATTTAAGTTATTCAATGCAAACCTGAGAAAGGCTGATGAGCATAAAACGAATCTCAGTTGAAAGTTCTCACAGTGAAGAAAAGCTTCCGTACAAGTTCTGCAGTAAAGACCACCAAGATTCCTTCTGAACACATGCTAGAGGGAAAAAGAATGTGCTGTATACTAGGAAAAAAGAAAATATCTAAAGCCTTCATCAAGCCCAATAATCATACTGGAAAGCTGCTTAGTTATGGACATACAGTTTGCTTGAGAGTAGAAGAACAGATCCCCGCCACAGCTGGAAAACCACCAGGACCAGCTCCAAGCACTCAAGAAACACTGTAGCATGTACATGTGTGCACATACACATCTGTACACATCAGCATATACGTTTACACATATATATATATATGTATATATATATATATAAAAGAATGCCAACAGTCAATGAAATCATAGAATCAGAAAAGGACCTTATGATCTAGTTCCAACCCCCTTCCATGGGCAGGGACACCTCACATTAGACCATAAAATAAGACAATGAAATTTCATGCCCACTTGCATCTTAATTTCCTCCGTTGCATTTACTGGATTATTTCACTCAAGCTTTAAAGTGCTGACTGCTGTTGTTTGCCCACTGGATAGTCAGTGGTGAAGAGAATATTCACAGAACAAACAAGCAGATCAACCTGTATTTGGTGCATTTCCCACTGCAGTTCTCAATGAATGGAGTAGACTGAAGGGATTTAACTGGGATTTAAGTAGAGAATTCCCAGAACGTCTGCTTGAAAAACGTTTTCTGAAGCAGATCCAAAGGTTTCTTAAGAGCAAGTAATCAGAGACAAATTAATGGGTAAGTTTTACGTGACATGGTAAAAGTACATGAAAAATGCAATTAATAAGGCACTAGATTAGATTTTCACATTCAGTCCTGGACAGCAGATAAAATAGGAAACTGCTCTTCTGTGCCAGCAGCAGGCCAGGAACCAAGGGGCAGTCACAATGCTTACCTTCACCTTGCTCCTGGAGATAAGCCAAGGACTACAGTCTTTCCCTGGATATGCTGACATCTCTTGAATCTTCCTTGAACCAGCTCAGCTCCCTTGGCAGTGGCTTGGGAGGAAACTGTGCTCCTTCCCCAAGCCTTTTCCAGCAAGTCCTCAGCATCTAGAGGAAGGAAAACAATACAGGGAAAAATACCTGTTACTCCCATCCACAGGCTCGGACAAATCTGAACTTCTCTAAAGCTTTTCCCTTCTTCTTGGACTTTTTCCTTCTGTCATTTTTTAACTCACAGATACTAATAAACCTAGTAGGAGTAATTTCAGCTGAACACAACCTAAAGCAGGTCTACTCTGCTCTTGTGAGACCTCACTTGCAGCATTGTCTGCAGTTGTGGTATCCTCAACATAAAAAGGACATCAACTGTTAGAACAAGTCCATAGGAGGCCACAAGGCTGTTCAGGGGACTGAAGCACCTCCTGTATGAAGCCAGGCTGAGAAAGTTGGGGCTGTTCAGCCTGGAGAAGAGAAGGCTGCGTGGAGACCTCATAGCAGCCTTCCAGTATCTGAAGGGGGCCTACGAGGATGCTGAAGAGGTACTTTTCATTAGGGGACTGTAATGATAGGGCAAGGGGTGATGGGTTTAAACTGAAACAGGGGAAGTTCAGGTCAGATATAAGGGAGAAGTTCTTTATCGTGAGGGTACTGAGACACTGGAACTGGTTGCCCAAAAGAAGTTGTGAATGCTCCATCCCTGGCAGTGTTCAAGGCCAGGTTGGACAGAGCCTTGAGTGACATGATTTAGTGTGAGGTGTCCCTGCCCATGGCAGGGCATTGGAACTGCATGAGCTTAAGGTCCTTTCCAACCCAAACCAGTCTGGGATTCTATGATTCTATTGTACCTGTTGCTACCAGCAAATACTCATCAGGTGAAAAGCAGGTGGGGAGGGGGAGGTGAGGGAGTCAAAGTAGGCTTGAGGTAAATAAATGGACCATCTGCCTGATTTAATATTTTCTGCAAGGTAACCAGGAGTCTTGCATGTGTTGTATCTGATGAGTGTGAAAGGGGTTGTGTGGAACATAAAACTGCCCTGAACACTTCAGCTATGTGCAGATGTAACATTTCCCATCAAAACACTGCCCAGATTTGACAAAGGACTGAAGTAAAGACATAGGTTCTTCCCATGGGGAATTTAGAAACTCAAGCTACATGTGCTTATGCAGGCAGAATCGGTGCCTGCTGGAGAAGAGTGGGCAGTTTGTTAATATGTGAAGCACAGACACACTTGTGAAGCTTCAGTATGAAACACAATCCTGCAAACAGCACTTCAAATCTCAATTCAAAAATGTACCAACATTTCCAAGCTCATGAAAGTCACTCTAGTGTTTTGAAGGATCCCTGTAAACACTGTGGCCATTTCACAGTTACCTCAGGCTATCTTTTCATCTTTAACGTGCTTCAGCCCTTTAATGTAATATTTAGAGCAATGTTGTTATTAGATTTTCCTCGGATAAAAGGATCTATAAACGTAAATGCCAGTTGCTAATTCTTGGTAGTACAAAATAATAGTATTAGTACATCACACAATAAGAAAAAAATTAAGCTGGTAATTTATACTGCTGATTTAGATACACTAACAAAAGAGAGAGGCAATTATATACCACAGTAAAATCTTTAGTGCACAGACTTAAGCATTCCTCAGTCTTTAGTGTTCAATTAGGGTGAAATTTACTTTCAATACAAGACATAATGCCAAGGGCTGTCACACCCTCAGTAAAAATATATGATTTCATCTCATCTGCCTCTGTGCAAAGTCTTGTTTATTCTGACAAAGCTCAAGGTTTAGCTCTAAAGAACAATTTGATTTGCATTATACATTGCACTAACAGGCTGTGGTGCACAGATTTATCTGCTGAATGAGTATATTCTAATAGGTCTGATGATCTGTCTTTATGGTGCCATTTGATTAACAACAAATTTATTCACTTGGCAGCTGTATTCCTTAATCAGATATTCATTAAGCAGTAGAATATAAATATGTATAAATGTCAGATTTATGGATCAGAGACTACAACAATTTCATTTGAAGAAAGGTGGATTGTCTATACTTCTAATTAGATTCCCTTTAAATAGGCTCATCATATGCACACATTTGTACATGTCTAGAGCCTGATCTTCAGAGCCAAAAGTGCATGTTGGATTGGACAACATTCCCTTCCTTGGGACCTTAATTGGAGTCCTTTGACAAGTCCTTGCAGCCCTACACTGACATTACACTACACAAATATTTCCCTGTATTAGATGGTTTTATAAGGGGTTCATTTCCAAGACTGAGTAATTCACATATCTGCACATAGATACACTGCAGCTGGCCAATCTCTGGTTGTTATTCCACAACCTGGCCACACAAAAATAGGTGCTGGCAATGTAAATGCCCTTCTGAATGGCAGAAGAAGAATTTGCTAATGAGAATATCTTCAGTTAAATGGACCTTGGTTGTGATAATAACGAAAAAACATCATAATTACAAGGGAGAAATATTTTGCCAGTGGAATTCAGCCCAGGCTTTAAAGGTGGGCTAAAGACTAAGTCGACAAAAGTATTTTTACCTTTCTGTTTTGAGCAGATTCTCTAGCAGCCACTTTTATACTTCATGGGAGACTAGAAGAGAAGAAAAAAATGTGGCTCTGAAATAATCCTTGGTTTATCAGGGATAAGTACTGTTATTTTGGTATCTGTACAGGAGGTAAGAGGACTGGAACTGTCAGACCCCAATTAAAGTGAAAACTGAACTAGCTGTGAAGACATAGGCAGTCTGAACAGTGTTAGTGGCCTCTACTTCTGTGCACTACAGGTATCCAAGCTAAAATTTAGAGCACCTACATCTAGAAGATAAAATTGTCTACCAAGAACTATAGATACCCACATAGGATTGTTCAGAATCACTATATTACATACTTAAAAAATCATGAAGATCCTCAAAATGATCCAGGTCATCACACTTGGTCTAAATAAGTTTTGTGTTTGACGTAAAACTTTCCCGGAAACCTGGAAGAAACCTGGTGTCTGGAAAGGAACATCAACTCTACGGAAGTCCTTTCAGGGACACATGGCTGACCCCAGCTCTCCTGTTCACCAGCTCCACCTGCGCTGGCACGTGCAATCACCAATGCCATTCTAGTCACTCACTAATCAAAGAGCTGAGTGAGACCTCTTGATCCCAGGATATGGGAAGTGAAGGCAGGAGCAACACAAAGACAAGCACATTTTTCTCAGAGGTGCCTTCTGTATGAGGCAGGTTTTGTTTCCCTGAGACCAGATCGAAGGCATCAGCTGCTGCTTTCAGCCCTGTATGCTGGTGCAGGTGACAGGCTGACAGAAAATGTGGCAGATTTATGCCACGTTTTACTTTAATGAAGTACTAGACACAAAAAAGATAACAACAGAGATACATTCCCCACTGCTTTAAAGTCTTACTGAAGAATGCTAAACTTCTGTCTTTGTACCCTGTAAACACTGTGCTTCCTGAAACCACATCTCTACATCTTAACCGAGTAATTTCCCTGTGGTGCATCCTTTTAGTACAGCATGTCACACACACAATGTTTCTTTACATGTCATCTATACTGCTGCATGTACTGATACAAACCTGAAGTAAATCTCCACAAACAAAAGGATTTTGAGTACTAGCAAGTTTTCACTCTAATTCATTGTAGAACTGTGTTTTCTGAGCAGAAGGGATTAAAGGTCTAGTGCAGATTCTCTAACTACGGCGTCTGAACATGTTACAGGGAAGATGATGCTCTAACCTTACTTTCATTTCTAGCAGGAATGATTTCAATGAAATGTAGAAGATCACATGCAAGTCTCAGAGATCCTAACCGTGCTCCTGTGCTCTCGTTGTATTGCACCCCTGGAGGGGAAGCAAATTTTGCTACACATAAGTAATCTGCAAGTAAATGAATAGCTACAAATCATCCTTCATGCAGTTCCAGAACAGAAATTAGGACTGGGTTTTATTTATTTATTTAATTACTGATCTATTGTCTTCCAAAAATGCAACATGTGTAGGGATTGCCATTTAGTATACATCATTCAGTTGTCTGTTGAGATGGATACGAGAGCAATAGTTCCTCGCAGTATTTAAGTCTACTGAGCCCTGCAGATCTCCTCTTCTAATATCACTTGACTTATCAAATCTGATTTGGGATTTACAGCCTATATAGGGAGAGTTCTCAATTTCCTAATCCATTTGGAAACAAGTATCTTCTCTGCTTTGCTACTTCATCTTCCTGACTCACTGACCTGAAGGGCTGAAGTTTTAAACTCATTTAGCAGGGAAAAAAAAAAGGATTTTATTATAAGTTTTGACAATTACATATATCCTGAGAGTAAATAGAATGTGTGTGCCTATTGGCTGTAACACCAAACTCAGGCCACCTGTGATGGAAGATGCACAAGACTTGCTGCTCAACATTCAGAGTTGGAACCAGTTTGTCACTCACCTTGAAAATAAGTTTCCAGTGGCAATTTTCAGGTAGTTGAAATTGCCTTCTAAGAGTTGAAGCTGTGTTGAGGCTCTTCCCAGGGATATTTCATAGGTGCTGAAAGGAGAACTGTCTACTTTTCCCAAATACATATTTTCAACCCCTGCTTTGAGAGACACTTTGATATACAGGCCAAGTTGTTCAATATTAATGTCAGTCCACTAAGGGCTGTTAATTTTTCCTGGCCTGTGCTTTTCTGCAACAGGGAGTTTTCTGCTACAAGTTGTTCCCAACCTCAGTAGGAGCCCCATTTAATAGCTAGCCCATGCCCTTGAGCACAGGCTGCTGCTGCCTTGTCCTGCCTGCTTTAACCACGCTGAGTCATGGTGCTCCTTCTGCCTTCCTTGAGACATGCTTTTCCCATCATCCAAATGCTTTTTTAAAAGCAACTTTCTAAGGCTGCCTGAACTTTTCAGTTGAAATGCACTGGGTTTGAGTGAGTAAAACTCTTTCAGTTAATGACTTAAAAAAAAATCTAATAAAGAGAGTAACCCAAATTACAAATACAAAATAAAAGGCCGGTTATTTCTTGCTCAGAGGCAAATTGTGCAACTTTAATTTAACAGAAAATGATCAGCTTTATGACTAGATGTGTTGCAAATAAACTGACAACCTTTATAAAATAGAATTACTTTATTTTATGTGATATTATTATTATCTGAGCCATCTGACACTCTTATAGCTCATATAAGAATTCCTATTTTAGTGCAACTCTGTGTTTAAATAGATTTCTTTGTACTACATGAAATAACACCCTCCTCTCACCTTAGCATTTAGAGCCTCCAGAGTTTTATCATATCTCTTCCTTCTCAAATGGTTGGATTTGGAATTAGATGATCTTAAGGTCCTTTCTAACCCTAACTATTCTATGATTCTATGATTTAACATCTTGGGCAAAGTAAGGGTTTCCAATGACTTGACTGACTCTCAGATCATCCCAACAGTGTACCTGTGCTAACAATTCAGCCCCATGGGATTGGAAGGGAGGCTTTCTTTAGGCTAACTCGCATTTTTGACAAAAAATGGTATGTTTCTGGATGGAGAATCATGGTAATCGGCTATTTTGCTTCTGTTCCCTAAATAAATTTATTCAAGTGGCTGGCACTGAGTGGCACGATGCTGGGCCAGGCAGGTATAGCCATTCATTATCATCTTCCCTCACTACACGCCACCTATTTAATTCTTCTGATCCTTCCTCTCCAATCTCTCTTCAACCCTGGGATGCTGTTAACAACTCTTCCCCTTGTTCAGTACAGATCCCTCAAGAAAACAGGCAGGTAACTGCCATTATGTTTTACAATCATTTAAAAGCAAAAAAATTTCCCCTACTGTGTTAATTCACTCTTTGCCACTTGGCAAAAGGCAGCCTCTCCCTTCCTTTCGTTGCCCTGCAGCCCACAGTTTGAACACAGCCAAAGGAGATGAGGTTAGGTTTGATTTAGCACAGAACAAAGTATACAAGTAGCTTCTGTTTCTACCACCTCCCCATAGTAGCATCCTGGAGCATGGTCTCTCTGCAGCCATAAGCCACAGAGAGCAGGGCTTGCAGATGAAGATACCTTTCTACTCTGGTTTCTTTTATCTTTGCTCTGACAATGCATCATTCAGAGCATGAGGTAATGAGGCAGGCAGAGTCAAACAAGTTGCATGCAATCAAGCACGCAGATTTGGTAGCAGGATTCCTGGCACAGGGATCACAAGAACCTGCTTTGAACGACCCGCACTGGTTTTCTTATCACCGCTGCTGACATTGCCTGCCATGTCAAGAAATGTACTTCTCCAACTGTTTGTCTTCCAAGCACACAGGGAAGGCCTATCATATTTGTTCAAGGCCAGGAGCAACCTGATCTAGTGGAAGGTGTCCCTGCCCGTGACAGAGAGGTGGAACACCGATCTGTGATTCTATGGTATACCATTATAGTTTAAATCTGAGGAGGAGTCAGTAATACAGACCAGATGACAACTGCCATCTCCAGCAATGTGTGTCAGGGTGTTCAGTTGCCTGTTTACTTCTGTGTTCACAGAACTGAAAATTCCTACATTCTTTAGAGCACTTACCTCTTTCCAGCTGCTTCCAGTGTATGATCCAAATGATTTAGCCATGTATCTAAAACCTATATTCCCTGGAGAATGTGTGGAAAAATCTTTGCTTTCTTGGCAGTAAGTGCATTGCTGCTGTAAACAAGTTTTTTTTCTGAGTTCTTTTTAATGAAGATAATTAAGAATACATTATAAAACAGATTATCAGTAGTAAACAGCAAGTAGTAAACCCTATCTATATAATGCCACAATGTTATTAAGTTTCTTTCACTAGAACTGCAAACACATACACTCTGGCTATTGCCTTAACCCCATGAATTCTTGATATTTATTTTATTCTTTACAACAAACAATTCTTGAAAATGTGTTATGCAGAAGTCTATTCTATAAGAATAATAAATGCTATTTACTTTTAAATACAACTGGATGAAAAGGTAAACAAATATTTACCTATTGTGTTAAACAGCAAAAAAGGGGAAAAAATGGTCCTAAAAACTATGGAAGCCATCAGCATTTGAGGATCTTTTAAAATAAAATAGATGAAATTAAAGGAAAGTTAGTTGAGCATTTTGATGCTGGATAGAAAGATACGAAGAGGAAGAACTGTGTTTACCATAACAACAAATCTTACTTCCTGTATCACTGGTGCTCTTGCAGCTTCATGTGATCCTGAAAAGCATCTTGGCTGATTCAGAGAAATTCATCCCTGTCTCCAACATATGACTAAAACCTGAAGCCACCCTCAGAAAGAGAGCTCTGGTTCCTGCTATCACCATTTGCCATATGTCTCCTCTTTCTTCCTCCACATTCTTAGCCTCATTTACTATGGAAACAAGGCTCGTGTGATCCCACTGTCTTTCTCATTCCTCTCACCTCACACGCTATTTCTAAGCCTGTAGCTCTGCCCTGATCAAATTTGACAGAACAGTAGAACAAAGACAACTGGATCCTTGAAAGTCTTGTGGGCATAAGCAGCTGGGAGAAAGGGAAATGGAAATAGAAACACATTAATGTCCCCTGTAAATGCTCAGCATGGCGTGAAGGGATGTATTATAAGCTAATGCTACTGCACATAAAGTAGTTGTAAGATAAGGGTCTTAATCATGCAAGTTTCCACTGCAACATCCTTAGGCAGAAAATTCACTCAGTTACTGGACACTCGTCCATAAAAAACAAGGCTTCATTAATTTTTAGTCCTTGCAGATCTACTTGTATTTTCTGTTCTCATTTTCTGTTTTCTTCTATTTAAATAGCAAAAAGACATTGTCAGCCAGGCAAGACTTCACTATCTCATTTACAGCACTGCTGCGTTTGCTACTGGAAATGAAGCTGAAAGCAAAGTTTTCAGTATCACATTGGTGCTGGAGAAGCTGATCACATCACAGGCTATCTCTATTTCTCTACTAGTATGACTACCAGGAAAAATCTGGCCCACAAAAGCAGAGGATGCATCTTTTCTTTGCTAATCTCTTCTTGCTCCTGTTTTCATTTTCTTCTCCCCTTCACATACACACACACACCGGGAATTAGAATTAGATTTCTGCAGGAACAATAGCAGCAGCAGTAACATCAGCTCCATTATCTCTACTAACTGCTCTTTTCTCCTAAACATGCTTTTTTGTACCATCTGAAAGTCTCAAAACCCGGGTTTTCCTTAAAAAAAATCTCGATAGCTAAAGGAAAAAGGATTAAGGAATATTGTTATACTGAAAGTTCTGCTTAATACCTAACATCTTAATTTTTTAACTGTTTTTCCTTTTCCTATCTCTAATGAAAGGTTAAAAAGATCTTTAAGGCTGATTGTCGCCATGGGATTAAGCAGCCTGGAGTCTATTAATTCAACTCCCAACAGTTTAACTAGTTGGTGTGCAACACCAGCAGAGTCACGCTGACATCCCTGTTTCAGCCCCCTTTTCAAGTAAAATAATTGGGCTACTTCTGATGACTTACAATTAAATTTAAGCCAATGTTCATGAGTAACATTTATGTCTATTAGCCCGTGTCAAGGAAGTTGGTGTTCTGAATCCCGTAAGTTTTAAATCAAAAAGAAATGGGAAAACAGTATGTCTCCTGATTAGGTCAGACTTCTGCTAATTTGGGGCCTGATTCAAAGTATTTTTAATGCTGAAGAGTGACACTATTCTTTTCCACAGGTAGTGCAGTAAGATGGAGCAAGGTCTATGTGTGTGCTAGGTCTGAAGTTCATACTTTCCTTCTTCAATGCATTCAAACCGTTCTTAAACTATGACCAACAATGAACCTATTAGATATCATTTCCTCTTTTGAATGGCTCCTCCTTGCTATTCAAGGTGTGCCTTGATATATTGGACCCACCAAAGATCTGTTGGGGAGACTTAAATGATAAATAATTTTAATAAACTACCAGATGATAAATAAAAGCAATCCTGTATTGCAGCTGTACTCGTGCTGAAAACAATCTATCTGTGTAGATATGCTTTGTCCTACCACAAGTGGAATGAAAAGAAACTGCTTTTAGTAAAGGATGAAAATTTGAGCATGGTAGATGTGCATACCAGGCACACGGAAGTGCAAAATACCTTTAGTGTAAGTCTTTTTTTGGTTTCTAACTGTTGAGCTGGAAGTTTTTTCTCAAGTCTAAATTAGAGCTCTTGGGGAAAGGGGTTACTTGTTTCGTTTTAATTTCTGCAGTAGTTCAACCTTTATACCATAAATATTTCATACGAACTGCCTATGTATGCTGTATGCAAACTGTGTAGCAAACAACTACAGCTGACTCTGCCTCTGTGAATAACTCGTAAAAATGAAGTTAAATACGTGAGGCTGTCAACAGCTGCATGACCACGAACAAAGCAATGCAACCTTTCATTTAGAAAATTACTGTAAATGTCAACCATTGAAAAGTCAGTGACTTCTGGAAGGCACAATAAAGGGTGTTAGAATCAAGCAATGCTGAACTTCGTAACACTGAAAAACTTAAATGGAAACTCCCAGTTTAAATGAAGCAGTTCGAGTCAACAGCTCTGAGCTGAGCTGAGCTTCCAGCCTCCCCCAAGTGCCTCCTGCTCTCTTCAGGTTTTTTTTCTACAAAGGTATTAAGCCATTAACTCCCATTTTAAACCAAACAAGAGAATAGGTAGAATTTCAGTCAGGATCCTCTACAACAGACCTCCCCTGTGTGATTAATGAAGTATTGAGGAAGATGAATAAGCATAAGCTCACTCTGAGTAAAGTGAGCACCACCTTGAAGAAAGCTTTTGATGAGAGGAAATTGCTCTGTGTTAAGAGCTCTCTGGAGCCAAGGCAGAGACAAAAGTTGCATTCAGTTCTCTGTAAATGAGTTCTGCTCTCTGTCTTCACAACTTTAAGTAAACTGAAGTATATAGTTGAACAGGAAGACTCAGTTGCTCTTGAGACTTCTTCATTTGCTTGATGAATGCTTTAAAAGACGGGCTGGGAAAGATCATTGCATTTAAGCAAAACAGAGCAGTCTGATCACTTCTGGTATCAAGAGGCAAGGCACATGATTCAAAGATGAGAAAGGAGCTCAGCTGTAAAGGTAGGAAGCTGGAATAAGAATGAGCAAATGTTTCTTGGGGAAGATGGTCCTCAGTGGGAAAAGACTACCCATCTTGAGAGAACAAGAAGAAAACCAAGTATTGTGCCTTATATGGCTAATTGTATCAGATATTTTCTGATACGAGAGAAAGAAGATGAATAGCCTTACTCAAAGCAGGAGATGTGATGATGGAAACCACTGTATTACTTGCCACAAAGAGACATCCATGAATTCGTGGTTCCTTCCTTTCCTTCTTGTGCTAAGGTTTAGTTCCTTAAATTCCCAGCCCCTCTCCTCTCTTCTACCTAGAAGCTTCTTAATTTTGTAGATTAGCTTCTAGCACAAAGAGTTTTTTACCACGCAGTGTTCAGGACTGTTTCACTGTGAGTGTGACAGACTACAGCCATAACCCATGGAAGCAATCTTTGCCACTCCTGTTTTGGAATTACTGCTTAGCCTTTTTTTTTTTTCTCCCTTTAGTTCTGTCTTTAATCAAGCTTGAAATTTTCCCCCTTTAAAGAAGCCTTTAAAATCTTCTCATTTTCTCTGGATAATACATCTCTGAACTACATTGTTATACTCTAAGAAAGGGACTATTTTCTGTCACTTGGAAACCCACGCCTCATTTTGAACTGAAATAAACCCACTAATAAAGTTAATCAGAAGCACTATTCCTCAGGAGAGAGTCAGGGAAAATAGGATGGGTTACAAACTGAGCCACAGGTTCCAGTAATGCAGCACAGGCAATACTAAGGAACAAGACCTCCACTACCCGGGACAGAGAGTATCTCAGCAGAAGATTCGGAGATTACTGTGGGAAAACAGCACAGATAAGGAAACAAATATAAGTAATGGTCAGATAATAAAACAGTTGTAAGTACATTGAAATTCTTGCTGAGGATCTGCAAGGCTCCTCAAGATCCTTGTCTATTGTTCGGAACCAAAGCTTCAGGTTTTAGCTAGGCTAAAATTGCTATTGCTTGCACATCCTTTTGGGGCATCCTGTTAGCAGCGCCATGTTTCTGCAAGAATAAAGCACGCACATATCCTACTAGAGTCAGTTACTTAACAGGAATGAAATTCAGGCTGAAGTGCTGGGAGCACAGCTAACAAGACATCAAAATTACCAGCCCTGCACAACAATTGGGGTATCACTCTGAGGCCTCTTTCAAGCTTTTCTGTAAAGTAGAGAAAGCTATGGCAATTTCCTAAGCATGGAGGGAGGGTCAGTTAGTGTCAGCAAGGTATTTTTGATTTGTAAACCACTCTCTGTGCCAAAAGCTAATGTCAGATGCCTGCAACAAAAGTGCAGGGCATCTTCTAATGGAAGAAATATTAGACAACAGGCAGTGGACTTTGTTTTATAATTTGTGTAACTGAGAGATGAACTGACAGAAGCTGACACTGATGAAGAAAAGGGACTGCTCTGGGAACTGGCCATGGTTTCTGAAGCTGCAATCAACAAATGTAACAGACATAGTATTTCAGTAACAGGCCATGAGAAAATACAGCCAGTGCATACAGTAAGACACAGCTTATCCTCTTTCACTGACAGTTACAAAATCATAGGTAAGCTACAGCAGGAAGCCCAATTTAATGATCATGATAAACTACTGTTTAGTAAGTAACTAATGTTAGTTTCTGCTATGAATTCTGTTCAATTTTGGTGGACTTTTTGGTGTCTGTGTTCTATTAACTCAGCTATAAATAGGAAGCAATGCTGTAACAAACATGACTGTTTGTGCTGTTGGGAACCCTTTTTAAGTTTATGATACATCCCATAAAGAAAACATCACAACTTCTTATTCCACAAGGTTGTTTCTGCTTTATCCAACTGAGAAATTGGACAAGCCAGAGTCCTCTGGCACTCCAGCATCTCTGAGTCCATCCAACAAGGGGACCACATTCATGATACTCAGGATGACGTGATTTACCTTGCACCACGTAAGTGTTACAAAGTCTCTCACTCACTGTTTGCCCATATGAGAGGTGCTGCAGAACTGCCAAGGACTGAGGGGCTCCAAGTCGAGTGCTGGGAGGCATGATGATATTTCTTTTCTAACATAAGCCAACACTTCCTTCAATTGCTGGACAAATGAAAATGACAGAAAAAGAGGACTCTGCTGTTTGCTTCGTAGCTCTTGACACTGATGCTTTACTAATGATTTAGTACAAATTCTAACTACCTATTTTTACTTTCCAGTAGATGACACCTTTACCTGGGCACCCAGACTGTGTTTATAACACATCCCCAACCACTTGAGTTTCTTTCTTCATCTTTTCTTCTGCTGGTTGGTGGCCATCCGCTACACAATCCACTTTATTGTTTTGCTCCATGCCCCAATCACTGCTTTATCTTCAAGAACTAAAGGCAGTGCAAGCAGCAGCTCTGTTCCTCAAATGCCATCTTTACATCCTGGCTGCACTGCTGTGCTCTCACTGAGTACTGAACAAAGTCATGAGGGATATAGGTGGCTTATATTTATTTTCTGTGTTAACATAGATTTTAAGCAGCTTCCTTTAAAAGCCCTGTCAAAAGCTTGAAGAATTGGACCATACAATAGAAATAATTATCATTTATTTATAGAGCCAAGGCTGCAACAGAGAACAGACTCAAGTGTTCAGTTTAGCTGTGGAATGGGGCTAGCATTCAGGGAGGGCTGAAAAGCCAGTTGCACAGATATACTAAAAAGGACCTGGTTTATCTCTAGGGCAGTTTTAAGAGGGTGACTATTAAAATCATCGCATATTCAGAAAGGAAACATTTGACTAGACCTTTTGATCTTGTTTGTGCTCCAGAACACAAACTTTACTGATGCTAACCGAAAAAACCTACTGACTTTTGCTTTCCCATAGATGACACCTTTATCTGGACACCCAAACTGTTTATAACACAGCCTGGACCACCTGTGTTTTCTTTCTTCTTTTCTTCTACTGATTGTTTGCCACCTGCTGTATGTTTCTTTGGTATTTTGCGTCATGACCCAACTTCTTCCTTCAGAATTTCCCACAACAGGGCAAAATTACCCATGTCTATTTGATTCAAGTCAACTCCTCGCAACCAACTCAGCATATTTATCTGACCTGCCCTGGTACCATTACTGTCAGTGTGGATCTGGAAACACTAATTTCTTACTGGGACATCAACATCTCAGGAAAGACCTGAGCTCTTCAAAGGCCACACTCAGTCCATCCTTTCCTGTATGCTCTCCTTCAATGGGCAGCAAAAATTCTGTTGATTTCCTCAAAGACCATAGCCCAATTTGAAATATAAGGTAACATTTATCTCCCCACAGATTCACTCACATTGAACTCTGTCATAGCAAGTAAGCTAACAGGTAGAAAATAAACTACTTAGGGTATTAACTCATATATTTTAGTAATCCTGATACTTAAACACAAGGACTAAAATACTGCAGTGATTTCAGTATTGGCATTTCTGTGAGTGCATTAAAAGACTTCTGTCTGGTGCATTTCTTAATAGCTCAGCTTTTGCAGGGAAAGGATTAAGTGAAATATCCTTAAATACTATTTTTTTAATCTTGTGGTTTATGTGGGAAAACGCAGAAGGACACAAATTGCAGTCAAACATAGCAATAGTGTTTTTTAATCTACAAGTACATTTTTAAAAAGCTTAAGATTGAGAAAGACAGCTAAAGGAAACTAAGGAGATAGTGACATATCTGCATCACATTTCATGTTAGCAAGAATTCAGCCCAATAACGAGAGCAAACCTCTCAATTCCAGCATGGCATGATTCTAGCCAACAATGAATGTTGAAACTGTGACTTGCATGCCATGATTTGCCCATGATCAGCACATCTCTATTGATGTGCCTAAATGAGATGACCAAGAAAATGGAAAACTACCTTCCATTTGGTTTTCCTGTGCAGTGAGTTGGTACTCCACTGCAACTTAGTGTCTTGTGAGGTCAAGCACTTACCCACATTAGAGGTGTCATTGCCACTGACCTCCCAAAAGCTCTCCCCAGCAATGCTCTGCCTTTGACACTGACTTAAAGCCATCATCTTCCCCCTTATTCATTTCTGCTTGGTTTTACTGATACAGAAACATTGCTATACTGGTCAGAGCCACAGGATCAATAAAGCAGAGGAGGAAAGAGCTGCATTCCCAACTGCATCGTCCATCACTGGCAAACCTGGCAGCTGAGTTCTGCTGCCTGAATTCCATTTTTCCACTTGACAAAAATCCTCTCTTGGTGCCTGCTGGTGGAGACACTTAAAATCTTATTGATATTAAGGCAACTGAATTGATACCCTGTCAGATGAAGAGAATATCTCTTTATCTGGTGAGGGTTAATGATGATTTATTAAGCAGAACAGGCAGGTCCCAGGACATATTTGCATGGCCTTGTCAATCAGAAAAATATTCCTCCAGAGATTTGGGCTAAGCTTATTTCATGCTTTTTATTTAGAAGACATGAGAGGACAATGAGACTTCAGTTTGAAGTACTTCTCAGATAACATGAAGCTTTAGAAAGATAAAAGACTAGATGAAAAAGGACCTCTTCAGATTTGAGTACAATCCCATGTCATCACAGAAATGGCACTAAAGAAACAAGTATGAGTGAATAGAATTTGAGGAATGGTAAAATAAACATGATGTCTTGTAGGGGAGATTACTAATGAAAAGTCTAAAATTAAACCAATGTAAAGCACATGCTTTAGATCTCAATATAAACTGCAACCAAACACCTTCACATAAATGAACTCATCATCTCACCATGTAGATTTTTGACACTCATAGAGCAGACTCATGGGTCTCTTGACCCATCAGGGTAGGACTCTGTCCAAAAGTAAACATCTCCATTTCAGTAAGTCAGCCAGGACTGCCTTTATCAAAAGAGAGAAATAAGTACTTTTTGGGTGTACTTGTGTTAACAGAGCAGTCAGGTGAATCCTCCCATAAAAGCATCCACTCCTCTCTAGTGAGCCAAGGGTCACTCAGTCCAGTAGCATGGCTACATCATGGACCAATAAAAGCTCAGAGTCCTCTTCAAAAGGATATCCCACTATTTGACAAAAGCTTGTTCATGGGTGGCTGAGCAGGAGGTGGGAGAGTTGTAATAAACCTCTGATCTTTAACACTGTCTTACCCACATTTTAGTTTTCATCTTTCTAGATCCATACCTGTTGGTAAAAGGAGGTTGGAAGGACAGAGGAGCAGTACCAGGGTCATCCTCCTGCAAAACAAGGTTTGAAGGAAGCAGGTGCTGTCCAAGATGTGTTTCAGGATGTGCAGCAGATATAATAATGAGAAACCAGATCTGCTTAGACTTTGATTAGAAAATGCAATTAGGACCATCTCCTCAGACTGTGTCCAGACTGACAGTTAAGGAAGCCAAACAAAGTCTGGCAGACCACAAGTGTACGGAAAACACTTCCCACATCCAGTAACCTTGTTTAAGGATCACTTCTCATATTCATTTTGATCACTAGTACTGAGAAGGATGTGGCAGAAGGGTAGGCAAAGCAGTGTGCCTGTAGCCGTAGCATCTAAAGCTCTCAATTAATAGACTCAACAGGAGAAGAAAACACCAGATTTTAACGGATGCACCACAAACCTCCAGCTCTCTATAGTAACAGAACTGCAGGACGCCCTGACCACCAACAAGGTGCTCACACTCTGCTTTCTCAGGAGCTTCTTCTCCAGCTCCCATATATCCCTTCCTTTCAAACAAGCTTTGCACACAGCAAGCAAACGGCTGCTTGTGGTGTGGGAGAGCAACATTAATCACCTTTAAAAATCCCTCTTATGTTCTAGTGACAACGGTCTGTACAAAACCAGAGCTGAGGCTGCATCATCCCTGTTTTCTGAGATTGATAGCAGAGCAGCAGGAACATGCTTTGGGCTGCTGCAAGGCCTCTCTCACAAAGTGCTTTTACTTTAGAAAACCAGAAGAGAGTCTGCTTCCCTGCTTGAATTATAAATATAAGCTTTCTCTCTGTAATCCCTTAAAATGAAAATGAACTTCACGGAAGAAAGCCAACATTTGCAAGTCTTTTTTTCACTGCAAAAGATAGAGGAGGTGAACCCTACCTTGGCAAGAGACATGCATCACAGGATTTGAAGTGAATAGAAAAAAGCAAAGTGTCCTACCAAAGACACTATGTTCTACAGGCTGGAACAGTCCAAGATGTCTCTCTCTGCAGTGAGACAGCATCTAACTCTCAGAACAGCTACAGAAAACTGCCTGGCATTCATTACTTTTTCCTTGTAGGACCAAGTTTTCCCCTCGGAACCACATGCCCAGACAGCCCAGCGCTGATGGCAGTTGTCATCATCCGTGCAGCCATGGGGAGCACAACCCTTTCCTTGAAGATCAGAGGTTAGCATTGGCTCACATTCAAATTGTGAGAAGTTATGGCAGCCCCATCACTGGCTCTTGGTGACAGGCATCAAACACCACTTCTTGGTTGGTAGGGCCAAGTTGCTCTAAAAATAGAGAGAGCTCATTTGTACCCAAACCACATTCTTGATGTATTCACACTATGCTACAAGGCAATAAATAAACCTGGAAAATCAGTAAGGGATGAAACACTTTCCTCCATGGCCTGTTAGATAGAGGTATTCTGCTGTGTATCTCTCTTCTCTAACTGGATTTACTTGTGCAACCTTAACAGTTTTAATATAATTTTTGTGACTGCAGTAGATATTTTCTACTGTCCTTGTTCTCTGCTTTTACACAGTCCATTTCTCTTTGTCACTTGAACAGAACCATACCTCCAAGAAAGTGAAAGGCAGGGAGGAGAAATACCCACTGTTCAAATGAATAGCTTAGTTGATTAATGCCAGAATGCAGCTTCAGCTTCATTTGGCTGCCCCAGCATTTGCTGCCATTGGGCAAAAGGTTCCCCCACTCCAAAGAGATGCTTAATAAGTACACATTCCTTCCACCTTCTATTTGGTGGGCATGCAGGGGTCCTCATGGGAACACTAGTCATATGGTGTTGAATTATGAAAGCAATCTGTTCACGTATGCCTACTTTGTGACTGCCAAGGGTGAGACCAAGCTTCAGACCCCATTATATTTGGGGCACATCTATTTTCCTGCATTCCCTGTAGTTAATGGATTTTATTATTGCTCCTTGCCACACTATCAGCTCATGGCTGATATTCTCACAGGAAAATGGCTGATTTCCTTATAGGAAAATCCCTGCCAAGTTCAGTCATATTTAGAGAACCCCACTGCCCATTTGAAAGGAAATCCACAGGGAAGAAATCCCACTCCAGCCACACTCCAATTGATGCAGCAGATGGCTTCATATGTGCCAGAGGGGAAAACCCAGTAAACCAGCCTTGAGGGAGCAGTTGAAAAGCTGGACAGCTTTACTGGATGAGCCCAGCCTGTGCTGATAGGAAAGGGAGGAGAAAGGCATTGTCTTGCTTGGAGTAAAGCATGTTGCTCACAAATTTGGCATCCTGGGGAGGCCAAAGCCATGTCAAATGCTTTTCTGCCTGTGCTGTGAACCTCTGTGAGGCCAAGGAGTGACCTTCCCACCAGGCTCTCAAAACCTAAAACAAAATAAACCACCTTGAGCTCCATGGCCCAGCTCAGCGCTGCATCTCCTGAGCACCCAGTGCAAAATAACAAAACCCTTTCAACACAAACTTTCCTTTCTAGAAGGTGTCTGGGAGATTACATCATCAGGGACTGTAGCAACAGGACAAAGGGGAACAGGGGAAGTTCAGGTTGGAGATAAGGAAGAAGTTCTTTACTGTGAGGATGCTGAGGTGCTGGCACAGGGTGCCCAAAGAAGTGGCGAATGCTCTGTCCCTGGCAGTGTTAAAGGCCAGGTTGGACAGAGCCTTGGGAAAGATGATCTAGTGGGAGGCATTCCTGCCCATGGTAGCAGGTTGGAACTGGGTGATCTTAAGGTCTTTTTCAACCCAAACCATTCCACGATTCTATGAAAGCATGAAACTACCACATACAAGTAACAACATGTGGGCCATAGCAGTTGCTCCCATATGTTTTGTTGCTTCAAGTCAAGATAAATTAGATTCTGTGATAGTATTACATAGGATGAGCCTTCCGAAGAAGGAGAGCCACACTACTGTGTCTACTATGTCTGTAAGATAGTGAAACAACAAACGTTATAGAAAAGCTTGTATATCTGCTACTGATCCAGGTACAATAGAATAGGCTCCTTCGTGCCTGCCTAGATCCGGTCCATTACTTTTTACTTATGCTTTTTATATATTTATTTTACATTTAGTACACAGAATAAACACCTCACGGGGCACAGATGCGAGTGCTGTGATTTAACACCATTGGTGCTGCAGCAGTTCTGCCGCACAGGAGTACAAAGTGACAGAGCTGTGTATTATGCCACACGTTGGCTTTTCTCTCTCTTTTTGTTTAAATTAAACTCTTTGTATAAATAGTCATTCTGGCTGATTATATAATGTCCCACATTTAGATCGTCTGTGTTGCAACCATGGCAACTCCCCGAGCCGAATACATTCGGTTCAAATTTTTTTCTAAATTTGCTGATGAGGGTGAAGAAACAGCTTTGGAAACCCTGCTCAGACAACCTACATTTGTTCTTTGCATGGAGAGCTCAGGCCAGCTTGGATTGACAAGGCACAACCGCCTAAATGGGTTAGGAGCCAGTGCCCATCTTATCCTAGCATAACTGATTGCATCTGTGATGCACGCTATGGATAGCAGCAGGGTCATCAAGAAATATCTATATTTTGTTTAATTATAATTAAGTAGGAGAATTGAGCTGTGGTGGAGCTGGAGAATGACATCTCCAGGGCACAGAACAGGAAGCACCCATAGGAGCTGTGCAGACTTCTTTACCTTGCTTCACCAGCAAGCTTCAGCTTTGGTATTGAAAACACAATAGTGAAGCTAAAGCATTCCAAAATGATTTTCTCATGTGGCTAATAACCCATCTGAGGTCAACATTAGCTGGGTGAGTGTTGACATCTGCTCCTAATTTTCCACCTGCAGAATGTGACTCACTGGTCAGATGAATGGGAGCAGCTCAGACACATAGTTGTGGAGGCTTTGCTCAAACTGCACCAACATTGCAAGAATTCCACATTATAATCTGACACTGACAACCTGAGACTTCCAGCCCCGCGTTCCCCACTGCTCTGCATGGAATTTGCAAAGGGAAAGTAATGCAAGAGCCCACATTGTGCATAAAGTGGAGAAAGCATCCGCAGAGTTTAAAGGAGTTTAAAGAAGAATTTGATTAAGTAACTTTCCTAATTAATCATCATGGGCACCAACTGTATTTGTTTGTATTGCAATTATTTCTATTTATAAATTATTGTAGTAGCTGAAAGAAGGGAGACTGAGATGAGCTCTTAGGCAGAAGCTCTTCCCTGGGAGGGTGCTGAGGCGCTGGCACAGGGTGCCCAGAGAAGCTGTGGCTGCCCCATCCCTGGCAGTGTTCAAGGCCAGGTTGGACACAGGGGCTTGGAGCAAGCTGCTTCCAGTAGAAGGTGTCCCTGCCCATGGCAGGGGTTGGGGCTGGGTGATCTTTGAGGTCCCTTCCAACACATACCTCTCTTTGATTCTTGGCATTTTCCTTAAAAGTCTGAATCACTACAATTATATTTTTATTTTTCTTATGACACAAATACCCCAGATGAAACAGGCAGTCAGATTTTCAAGTAATGTGGCTGTGAAAATGTCCCATACTGGTGTCAAATACCAAAATGTGCCATAAGCAAAAGTCAGATGCAGTGGTTTCACACTTGCAGCTCTTCAAATTCTACTAGAATTGAACTCCTACTGTGTTAGGTATTGGATAAAGCCTGTGGTCAAATTGGAGAATTTATACAAGTTAAACTGTGCATGTACAGTTGCCCATCTGTCTCACAGAACTAACTTCTTCTGTACCATACTAGGGTTTGTGGGCACTGTCAGATAAACCCTGAGAGACTGCAGACCCATTTTCAGTCTAGTTATAAATCTGCCTCACAGTCTAGAGATTGTTATCCACATACAAGCATGATAAGGAGTGCAATCTAATCCAGGAAACAGAAAAATATTCCTTCATACTTTATTTAAACCTTCATAGCAGCAAATGAAAGCAAGGGTGTCACACTTGTTTCAGACAATTTAGAGCTTGCACAGAATTTAATCTCTTGCTTCAGTTGAGTATTTACAACAATAAAAGGTCCAGCCATGCACAGCTAATTCATGTTACAATTGCACTTACAGAAAGCAAGCAGCAATCAGTATCTCATGTAGACACTGATTTTGATTATACCTAATCAATGGTAATGCTAATAACTTGCTTATATAAATTAATTTCTTTCCAATTATATCTTAATTGCTAGTCTGGCTATACCAGAGAGGCCTGGAAATTGCACAACAATAACCTATATATATTTTTGTCTAACACTGATGTGAGCTTTGACACCATTAAGTGCTGGTCTGCGTGCTACAGACTGGTGGGAGAACAGAGATCAAATGCAATAATTAATTATGTGCATTTGAAATTGAAAAGGAGAAAAACATTTAAAAACCAAGCTTGCTGAGTTTATACATTAACAGCAGCTTGTCACATTAATTTGGTTTCTCAATGATGCTTCATAATTCCTTTTTCACTACATGAGGAGAAGGGAGATCTTCTGTCAGGGTTAATACTTTTGCGGAGATGCTGAACTAATTTTAAATGTGTCTATTCTCCTACCTGCAGACAATGATCTCTTTGTCATCTTCTTCCTTGCTTGATAATCCCATGGAGGACTGAATAAACTCAGCCATTCAAAGGAGTAACAGCAGCAGTGCTGGCCTGATACATTCACAAACCCACCAGGACTCAGGGCAAGGTGGGGAGGGTGTTTAAATAAGCAAATAAAAAGCCACCTGAGCTTCATTTGCAGAACAATGTAGCAGGAGCTTCTCCAGGAGCCAAGTCAACAAATGAATTGACAGAAGTTTAGCCTCTTGTTGGGCATTATTCACACTTCTTCATTAGGTTGCTCCCTGGACACCTCTGCAAACCTTGACTGTGACTTTCTCTTTGATCTTCTGTCCCCAAATCACCTGCTTCAATGTAATCCTGGAAACCTTTCAAAATGTCTGTATTCAAGGACCAGTCTGGAGCTATTTCCATTTGAAAGGGCAGCTGGTGCAAATCATGGCTGGAGCAGCTCAGTAGGGGTGGCCATAGCTGATTTGAGCTGAGATCATGAAAGGGCAGGAAAGAAAGAGATAGGAAGGCTTGTATTAAACTAAAAATGTGTGTCAGGTATCCCCACTCCAGAGGCAGGAGATAGAGTTAAAAGATAGCCTCCTTCTCCTGAGTTATGGCCACTATCACTGCTTAGCCCTGCTCTGCTTGTGCTGGCTCATGGGGACAAACCTTTACCACAGCCTGGAGCCCTGTTTTGCTGCTTCAATGTCAGGAAGTAAATCTGGTAATGCCTTTAGTAGAAACCAGGCAAGATGAAGTTGTTTTGCCCTGATGCTGGTGGCATTTTCTGGATGTATTTTCAAGACTGTATCCTTCTCCCTGTACCCTGCATGCATGTAAAGCATTTGCCAACTTCAAACTGATCCAGGGGTGTTTAAAGACAATAGTAACAATATCTATCTACAAGTGCTCTGAATTGAAGTCTACAGCATTTGTTTAGCCAACCCACAATTACTGTTTCAAGCTTTTTACATAAATGCAATCTCTCCAGTTGCACTTCTGCCTTTTACATTGCTTTGGAGCCCTACTAGTCTGACAACTTCCTTTTTTTGGAGAAATTCAATTGTAAGATAGTATTATACTGGTGGTTTTGATATTCCTATTATTTCTTTCCCTTTTTTTTACTACGCATGTATTTTGCTATCACATGACTAGTGCCTTCTTACTGCCAGCCTCTGTGAATGAGATTACCTAATACGGTACATTTGTCATCTGGTCTATTGAAGTAAATATAGAGGTAAGTAGTTTGCATAAGTCTGAGTGTCTAAACTTAATGCACTCTTTTGACAACATCTATATTTTTCTATACATGTGACAAAGCAATCTTATGATTAGCTGCAGAAGAACATGCTCATTAGTGTCCCTTGGGAAACTGCCCTGCTTTTCAATATGAGACAGCTGACTTCTCTTAACAGCTATGCTAGGAAAGGCTATTTGTTCTGGAGTATTTCAGTGATGCTCCATTTTGCTGTTTGAATTCGGATCACTTGAGATTTCCTCAGACGTGCTGGCAAAGATGCTCGAGCAAACACAGCTCAGGAGGATATTGCAAGACCAAAAGCAAGGAATCCCAGCACCAAAATCCAGCTATACACAAAATGTAAAATGCCATAGAAATAAAAGCAGTGGCTGTTGCTATCAGGAGCTGAACATTTTCTGCAGTAATTAGCATGGTAGAGAAAACACTGAGCTGTTCCCCTATAGCTTCCCCCCTTCCCACACTGTATTCACTCCAGAAGCAGGAACAGAATGAATGAATACAATTACTATGGTAATTTCCTATTTTCTAACTATATAGAGGCCATTTGGAGATCTTGGTATCATAATACTTGGTAATTGTTGAGTTCTTAATGGCTACTGTAAGGTTGGCCCAATAATGCTACAAAAATAACTAGGCAAAGAGCATAACTGTTTAGACATTCACTGCTATTATAAGTGGCCCTTATAAAATGAATTAGTTTATGTAAGTCGTATTTCATGAAGGCAAATGAAATATCAAATGTCATTATAATAATTATTTCTGCTTGATGTTTAATTACTCTACCTAATGAGCCAGCAGTGCTATAATGGACAGGTAAAGCTCTTATGATACTGTCTTTTTCATGTAATCCGGTTTCTGAAGGAGGACAGATGGTTTCAGTGTTTACAGCAGCACACAATGAATTAATGTCACACTTTCTATGATTTCCAGAATGTGATTAGGTGTGGCTATTCTGCTTCTGCAAAGCACTGCTCATGTCACAGAAACGTGAGTTGGGCTGTGACATGAGCCCAACATTTTCTTGTTCCTGCACATACCCCTGTTGATGTTGATTATAGCACAAATGATTACTAATGTGTGAGCAGAGGTCTGCAAAAAAGGAGCAGTCCATTAAAATCATAATGAAACAGCATTTAAAACAAAATGCATGAATATGTGAAACCATGGTTTAAATTAAACAAAAGACATTTTTTGAGTTTGGATACTTTGAAAAGTAAAGGATAAGTGGGAGTAGAGAGGTGGATCTAGAAAAAGGGTTTGCAACCATTTACAAAACAGTAGGGAAAATAGGATATAACCTTTCTGGTCCTATATACCAAGTGTTAAAGGACTCATCCAAAATGATGAAGATTCAGGTTCAAGTCCTCCACTTCACTGACTTAGAACAGCAATTTGACTCAAATACTCCTGTTTTTTATGAGTATCCCAGTCACTAGACTTAAAAGTCTTCTGCCACAGCTCTGTTCCTCTTGCTGTTAGGCTTCCCAGCCTGGTGGCTAAGCACTCAGGGACAGAGGAGAGCACTTTGATCCCATCTCTGTTCAAATAAAGAGTATCTAACTCAGCTATTATCCTCCAGGCCAAAGTATCCAGACATGGTCACAACCTCACACTAAGATGTAAGCCAAGATAGATGATGAATTCCCTACTCCCACCCTGATACTGTTATTAAAGGAGAGCTTGGATGATGTTTAACAGACCTACCTATTATGGCGTGGGAGCTAACACTATGATTAACTGTGTAAAATCCTCATTCCTGGCAGCTGAGAATGTGCATGAGCACCAAGAAAAGCAAAAACTGATCCTGGGGGACTGCAGACATTGATTTGTTGTGATCCTGTTTTAAAAAGAAAGAGAAATGAAGCATGGAAGCTCTCGAGCAGGAGAGCGTGAAGGTTAAGTGTCAAAGGAAGCAACAGCAGAAGGAAAGTATTCCTCAAGTTTTCTGTTCTAATACTGGGGGAAACAATAAGGTTAAGGCTCATTAACACACTGTATGAGTCTAGTGATATTTGCAAAATTACATGTGTTTCAGCCTCACGTAAAGATGAAATATGGTATGTATGTCTGTCTGTCTTTCAAAGCCCTGCCCCAAAGCCCACTGATCTTTGGAAGAACCACACTGCTGGCAAGAAGGGGGCAGATGCTCTCCCTATGCCACAAACTGCTTAAAAAGATAAGTAAACTCTATTCGATGCTATTCTATGCTGCTCAATTACCCAGACCTAGAAGGAAACAACCTGTTTATGCAGAATTTCTCCTTGCAACTGGCTGGTATTTTAACAATGCAAGACTCTGATTTCAATACCATCAGAATTCTCCAGGCTGCAGGTGGATCTAAGCTGCAGAAATAGGGCCAGGTTTCATTTTAGTCTGAAGTATCAAAACTGCTGACAATTAAACTGAATTGTATGAATAAGCCCCTTAACGGAATGCACTGCTGGGCTTTCATCCAGCCTAGTGCTGGCAGAAAAAGGGAAATCTATATGCAGAGTGTCTGTCAATGTCCTGTAACCTGGGAGAAGGGGGCTTTATCACAGTTTATTAGAAACTTGTAAGGATCCTGATCTGCCTGCCTTTCCAGGCAAACTTTGGTTTTCTTTTTCATGAAGTGTTGCATTAATAGTGCTTATCCTCAACAACTTGCTTTTCCCTTGCCACATTTTCTTGAAGAGAAATTTCTTGGTGTAATTATTGGTTTTGGCTCTACCTGCCCTAACAACAGACACGAAAAGTCTGAACAAAAAAGGCCCAGTATTTTTCTGTCTGGAGACATCCTTTCCGAAATATTGATGTTTTGATTCCTCTAGGGTGGCTTCTTTATTTGCTGTTTCTAATGCAACCAGTGTCTAACTGTATCTGCCTCTGCATAAGGATTGCAGGAAGCAAAGATGTTTTGGAGGTCCAGGGGTCAGTTGTTTTCTATTTCATTTCTCTTTGGTTTAATTTCAGTTTATGTTCCTTTATTCTATCACTTATGGAGATCGGAAGGCAACTACTCAGGTTGAATAAATTCAAATAATGTTACCAGTAACTGGATATAGCCTTAGCATGGACTTCTGTTACACCATAAACCAACCTATTTTCATGTTACATAAAGTAGGCTGAAGGAAGGGACAGCTGACCAGCATGGCATTGTAAAGCTCAGAATTTTTGTCCCTTGAGCCAACAGTTTCTGACTCCGTGTTTTTTCCTATGCTCTTATTTTGTCACATTCTTACAATTACTGACAGGACAAGTCCAACCCCCAGAGCAAATGCTGCAAGACTGTGCAGGACTTCAGAAGCAGATTCTTAGGCTCATCAGTGATTTGTTTCTAACAAACACTAGCATGGTGATAAATGTCCAAAATATGTCTTTAATGCCTGTGAGCTGTGGCAGAGCTGTATACTTTTCCATCCCAATAAAGCATCTCAGAGCCCTTACCCTAGAAGATAGAGATCTTGATTGGAATATGGGATAAAATAGCTTCCAGGGAAGAGTTTGTGGATCCAGGAGACTGCTTGGATACTGTGGGCTCTATAGAGAGAATTAAGTAGAGTATTACTTATAGAGAAGTAAGAGATGATAGAAGAGATGAAGGAAAGAGAGAAGAGATGAAGGAAAACATTCTAAAGCAAACCAAAAAATCACAAAGTTGAAAATTGAAGCCTTTAACCCAGGGCACAGAACGTCAGTGACAAAGCACACAAAAATGCAAACCAGGTAAAGGAACAACTGCTGAAGCAAGGTATGAAGCATGTAGACACTTATAACTAATTTGTTTCCTTTATATGAGTGTAGTAAGGAGTAGAATATAAGTAGCTGGGGACAGTTTACAACCATGTTACTGCACTGGCACAGGTAACAAGGTCTAGAGGCAAATAGACCCACCAGCCCTTCAGTAGAGCAAAAAAGCTGTGTTACAAGATACAGGAGCAGAAGCCAAAGCCTAAACAACAACAAACTGTAAAAGGTGTCAGAGCCCCCATACCTGAAAAGAAAGTTGGCTCATTCCTGGTTTGGCAACCCAGAACCATGTTCCTCTTGTTCAGAAGTCATGTTTCTCATCTCAAGCCTATCTCCACCACTGTGCAACTTTACTAGGGTAAGTTTATCTTCTCTTTTCTTTGCATTTTTGTGGTTTATATGATATTTTAGTAAGCTTTCAGCTTTATTTAAATGTGTTTGAGAACAAATCTAAAAAACCTAAATTGATTAATGAGGATTTATGGCATTTTAATTATGGAGTGTGGTTTTGAATGATTTAAAGGCTGATACAAGCTTGAAGCAACCAAAGATTCTGCGAGGAAATGAGAAACATGACATTTTAAAGAGGAAACCAATTTTCCCCAACTTAAACTGTTGCTCATATAAACCAAGTGATAAATATATTCTCTGACTGTAATGCTACAGAGGACTGCTTACGAAAATATGATTAGCAGTGCAATTTTCTTAGGTTTCAGCTTCTTTCTTTTCTTTGCTGGTGCTAATGCAGGAAAAATCAACATCCTTCCTCCTCAGCCACCCATCTTTCTCAGTGAAAATAAACCAGCAAATCAATCTGCAGGATAACTTGGGGATGTCCTGATAAAACTCTGCTGCACAAGTTGAACTCAAGATGGCAGTGAGGTATAGAACTAAATGTATTTATATAAAGGGTAAGGAAATTTGAATGTGGCTATGATCCCAAGATTACGCCTCAACTAGTGCCACAGTTTGGCTTGAATCAACATCCACAGTTCCTAACAGAAACAAAGACCAAGAGATGCTACAATATGATCTAGCTCATCTGCTCCAAAGACCACTCCTCCATCACGTGGCAATCACAGGGGCATCAAACTGGGCAAACATGTTCAAGACACAGAAAGCTTACTTTTGAATAACTTCAGGGTGGTCATGCACATCATCAACAGAAGGAGCAATAGAAGGACCACCAATGGAATTTCTCTTGAGCTGCAGAAGATAGCAGAAAACTTAGCTACCCATCAATACATTAGTTTGTACTGGGACTGTGTGGGATTTGCGGACTACCTAATGACTTTGTAATACATCTATACAACAGTGATCTACACTGAAAGCTTTGTAGTTTTGTTGTTAGAAAACACCCAAATTAGCACTGTTAAATATCAAGTTAATAATAGAAAAATAATCTGGCTTGCCCCATCTAAATATCAGAGATGTGGGAAATTTGCGTTTATTCTTGTGCAAGTAAAGGAAAAAAGAATGCATTCACTGGCATTCTTGAATAAATAGTGTGTATAGCACTTCACAAAGGCTCTAGATACACATAAGTTTATTTTACTTATTGGTAATAATGGGAAGGAAAATGCAAGACAAGTACTTGCTTGTGTGTGGTAAGATGCCATGGTGTGTAAAGTATTAGTTTCTTGGAGTTTGGCAGGCATTTATTACAGAACTACCTTCTTCTGAGTGCTATTTCCAACAAAACATGACAGCCAGTAACATATATAAAGTGCTACAAAACTGGAACTTTGGAAACTCTTTTGGCAGCGTCTCCATTAAGACTCATTAAACTCAGTCCCTGCATGTGGAAGAAAAATAGTGGACCTGACTCTCCTCCAGCATAGTGCATTGTCTCCTTGACTTTGTGTCTTCTCACAGAATCAGCTGGTGCTGAGAGCAACAAGAGACCCAAAATGTAGCACAGGAAGATCCTTTTAAGTCTTTTTGGAGGTTTATTTTAACATTTCCCTTTGCCATTGCTTTTCTTTCATAGCACAGTCCTGGAGAAACAACAGTATAACTTCCCTCATGCTTAGTTTTTAATGTGTATTCAATCTCTCTGCATTCAAATGGTAATGGATTGTTAAAGGTATACCTTCACCACCAGGTGCCTGGTACATATAATACCTCTTCATTACACTGGTGAGTGAACTGTGTCTGATTTTTTTACTATTAATCTCTTTAGCTTTTCAGAAGTGGTGGCACACGTTGTCATTTTAAGCTCCCAGCTGATGATTCATTCTATTACTCCCAAGCTCGTGCAGTGCAAGGCAAGAGGTTGTCTAGCTCTACAGTTCTGCTGGATAAAACACCATGTTACACCAGAGCTTTGTGAAGATTCAGAGGAGGAAGCTATTGCCAAGAATGAAGCTTCATTAAGGCACAAAGGTGGCAGCTGAAATGGAGCCAATGGCAAGTCCCTCTGCCTGCACTCACCTACCTTGTGGCATCCCAGCACACAGGTATTGAAATTACAGTGTAAATAAGTTGGATTTCGTCCTAGGATCTCTAATGTGTGATGTGTTACAGCTCTCTGACTTGTCATGTGAATACAGGAAGCCCTAGGAAAGCTGCTGAGGATGTACCTGCAGCTCATCTGGACCAAGGCAGCCCAGAAGGGGATTGATGCAATGGAACTTTATCAGCTTGGCCACCCCATGGCCACCATCTTTTGTCCAGCTCCTTCTAGAAGTCACACACAATTTGCCACTACACAGTGCTGAGCTTCATGGGACAGACTGAACTACTCTTATTGCTCAGTGAATCTATACACATGGAGGGATGAAGCACCAGTCTTGTGCCTGCCAAACTGCTCTGGTGTGACCCTGACACTAAAGTATTTTACAGCTTTTTCACCACTCAGGAACTCCTCAAAAATAACTTCCCAAGATAAGAATGGAGAATGAAAATTAGTAAAGGTGATAACTACATTACTGGGGATGGTAACTCAGAAAAGGATCTCAGAAACAGGGGAGCTGAGCATGACACACTGAAGAAATCTATGCTCATTTAAACAGAAGCCATTATAAATGTGAGACTGCATATAGATGATGTATTCCAAGTGTTTTGGATCCGAAGAGATTACTGAGCACTGCACACTAGCAGGTGTGCAGAGAAAATTAAAGAAAATACCCCAAATGGAAGACAGGAGCAGCAGAAAAGTTCCAGCAGAGCTGAAATGATCTGACAATATGGAAGAAAACTAGAAGGGATTTATGTAGTGCTTTGTGAGTGTAGCAATGCTGTGAATGGAAGGGAAGACAGAGTAGACACGTCTGACAGGAGCAGGTCCTTACAGACTCAAAGTATAAGTTACTTTGAAGTCCTGATCCAGACTTGCTGATTGCTAAAATACAGAGCATTAAGAGGAAACAGGGAACTTGAATATTTAAAGCTTTAAAGTCTAGAGACAGAACAGAGGCAATTTGTAAAAGCACAGAAAGACACACAAAACTTACTGTTGAAAGAGCTTTGGTGTGTTGAATGGTTATAATTACTTGGATTTTGAGTTTAATCATTTTTGTTTGTTAAGCTAACTTCTGGCTGGGAACAGGAAGATACACTGTAGGGCTTCATCCTTGAAGAGGTTCAGTTTCCAAGATAGAAGTACAGAGAGACTTCCAAAGACCAATTTCATTTAGGCACAGACAATTCAAACTGCATGACAGGATAAAAAGTCTCTTTCAACCACTTTTGGCCCTGGTGGTAGATGAATACTATAATTAGCATCAAGTTGGCAATTCTCCTTAGAACGTTTAACAAGAGAAAAACACTCCCTCCCCTGTGATCTCTTTTCCTAGCCAAAGCCTGCACTGCCCATCCTGGTTCCCCAGGTTGCTGGGGAAGTAGTTCTGCTTCCTACATCTTTATGTCGTTCCTGGCCATCTCTGTCATATACAGCCTACATCAGAATAGGTAACTTCTGCTTGGCCAGGCAGCGATACAGAACAGATCTCTCTATAAAGCTGTACATTATGCAGCTGCCTGCGAGCATTCACTTACGGTTCTTGGACAGCAACCAGCTCTGCCAGATGACAATCATCTATCACTTTGTGCATGTCTTCAGGAAAGAACTGAGAAAAACATGATCTTGAGTATTTTGGTAAAGAAACCACATGATAAACAAAATCTCTGAGGTTGCACACAACATAATCTGGCAGCAGCAACTCCCTACACCAGACTCCAAACTTCATCTGGAGGAGCCTGCATTCTGAAAACAAATCTGGGGAGAGATACTATACACTGGAACTTCCCCAAAATCCAGAATAAAGAGTGAAGTTACCAGGAAAACAATCTGGTTTGCTTTCTTCAATCCTGGACATAATGTAAGATAGCACTTTCCAGCCAGCAGGAAAAGGAGTGAACAAAAAAAATCAATTCCTTAATCTTTGCATGATGAAATAAATACATATTTTTAAATAGATTTTCCCAATAACACTGCAGCTGGTGTATTTTTTTGTAGTGCTCCAGTCACAAATCATTTCCAAAGGGAAAATGATAATGTGACAAACTGGATTTCTGGTATTGGAGTGTATCTGGCTGGGAGAAATGGGTATATCAATGAATTAACAAAACTCCTGTGTGAGAATAGCCAGAAATTGCCTCCAGAAAAGCACTCCTGGATGTGCTGGTCCTTGCAGTAGTCCAGTCACCATGGCAGCTTCCAGTCTGCAGTATGGGCGGGGAAGGGTGGGAAGGGTTATGTCTGTATAGAAGTTACTGCAGCATACATTGGGATGTGGATTTACAGCGTGCTGTCTTCTCCATAGTAACTTCAGAGTCTGCCTGCACACAGGCTTTAATCCCACAGTTTTGTCTAAGGTAATCTCAGTCATCTTACTCAACAGTATAAAAAAGGGGTGAGCTACATTGCATTTACCAGGAGGTTACAAGCAGGTAGAAGGGCACTTAGAGCAGGATAGCTAACAAATGGCAGGTCTGCACCCTTGCTCATGCACGGTGACACTTCCAGGGGCTCAGCCTCCCTGGAAAAGAGCAAAACCTTTTCCCTACGTATACTGCTAATCACAGTAACTGGAAGATACCATCGTGAATGCTGAACTAGCAAAAGCCCTGAGCTGGTCATGTGAACATTCACTAATGTTCAATTAAGATAAGGCTGAGCGTATTGTTCAGTCGGCAGTGGACTTTCTTTTGCTGGATTGAAGCTTTTGAGATCGATAGAAAAAAAATGTATTAATATAGCATATCATTTCAGTTACACCGGAGCCCTATTAAATATCTGCTCTTCACTCAGCCCTTGTGCTTAACTGTAGTCTGCCCAAGCACGTCATTTCTTGAAATCCTTTTATCCTCTTTTATTTCTCCATAACATTGTTGACTGAGTCTGTCTGACACTTATCACATAAGATTGTTGTGCCAGTTAGCAGTCAGGTGGCTATAGGACATGGACACATGGATAGGGCTGGCTGCTGCGGGATGGGACCCACAGCCCTGTAAGAAGGGGAGATGATTGAGCCATGGACAGATACTGAAATGGGCAAGGCTTTGAGACAAACACCACTAAGGGCTGGGCTGGGGCTTCATCAGATACACAGAAACTTTCCATGAATTTTGGTTTTACTTGGAAAAATCATAGAACAGTTTGGGTTGGAAGGACCTTAAATCTCATCCAGCTCCAACCCCTGCCATGGGCAGGGACACCTTCCACTGGAGCAGCTTGCTCCAAGCCCCTGTGTCCAACCTGGCCTTGAGCACTGCCAGGGATGGGGCAGCCACAGCTTCTCTGGGCACCCTGTGCCAGCGCCTCAGCACCCTCACAGGGAAGAGCTTCTGCCTTATATCCAACCTAAATCTCACCTGTTTAAGTTTGAACCCATGACCATAACAAAAATAACTCAAAAGCAGGGTAAACCAATCTGGAAATATTCAGTTAGAGAATTGCAGTGCCAAGTTCAGCGCTTTTTCCAACACACTCAAATCAACATTTAATCTCCAGATTTATTTCAATTCTATTTCAAAATATGAAGGAAAACAGGATTTATATGACTCTTTTGGCTTAAAGGGATGACTTTTTCTCTACTTTCATTCACTGGGAACATTGGCACACCTTTAATGACAATTTCACCTGGGGGTGATTATTCTTTTCCACTTTGCAAACGTGGCCAAGAAATCAGCTATCTACACAGCCTTTGCTTCTTCCAAGGTCTCAGAGCGTCTGAAGACACTGTCTGCTGGCAGGTATCAGGGTGCCCTGGGTACCGAAGAGCATCCGAGCAGAAGAGGACAATGTTTCCTTGCTGCCCTCCTGTGGCCATGCTATCACCAGTCGATCGCTCTGGTGCTCCCCTAAAAATACTTCCGTTTTTACATGGAGATGGTTTGCGCTTGGCTCTCCACCCGGATTGTTTTCCCTGCTCAAATGTAACTGCATTTATCAAGACAATCAGTGCTTTTGTGTGAAGGGAGCACGGATACGTTTCTAGATCATAAATTTTAATCTGAAATCTCTCAGGTACCCGAGGATTAATATTTAATGGCTGTTCTATAATGTAATTTCCACAGGCCAATCTTTCATCTTCAAAACTTTATCATCATATACATACAAGAGTTAGACTTCAATATGATAACAATACCTTATGAACACAGTGATTCCCGAATTCCCCAGCTGTCTCCTACAGGCAATGGTGGTGTTCCTGTGAGCCTTAAAAAATGAGCTAACACTTTTAATTGTCTATTATCTATTCAGCTTATATTCAGTGCTTTTGAGCTTCCAGTGTGGAATGCTAAGAAGAGCTAGATCAGTGCCAAGGCAAGATGATGAGGAATACCTTTGCAATTGAGGTCATCATTGCAAGATTAAAAGACTGTGATTTAATTCCATCTGTTAAGGGTCTTGGGACTCCATTTCTAATACAGGAGAATGCTTGGCATGTCCTTACAATAGGAATTTTGGAAAGATCTTCTAGAAACATATCACCTTTCCCATTGGTTAATCAATATTTATTATATGCTTTTTAAATGACAGCCAAATACTTGATATGCTCAATGTCTAAGACCTACCTACAACAGGCAATAGCAAGTGTCCAAGGCCTGGAGTTTTCTCCATGCTTTACAGCTGCTGTAATCTGTATCTCCCCACAAAACACCAGTTTGCCTTTTCTCTTTCCTGCCTTTACCTGTGAAGGAAGGGAGACCATGACTGCTCCAGGCTACCTTGCCATTACCAGTGTACAATGGACCTCTTGAGAAGCACAGGTGGGAATGAGCCAGCTCCAGATGTTGGGTAGCTGCTCTCCCTTACAGACAGACAGCAGGAACTGTTCTCAGTAATGGTGATGGCTCTCGGGATTGAAAACGCTCCATCTACAGCTTCCTTCCTGGTCTCTTGACACAATGCAAGTTAGAATCCTGCACCACAAAGCATGAATAGCTGCCTAAAGGACAAGATCCCAGTCACAAATCCAGTTTGACATCAGTTCGTGTTTCCTAGTTAAAAATCTGTTCAGTTTCTTAATAGTAGTTACTCCTACCTTGCTAGAAAGCAAACCCATTACTCACCTTGTGATGAGACATTCCAGGCATCCAAAAATTCTCAAAAGCCCCATGTTGCTTAGATTTACAGTACAGGTTTCCATCAGTGTCGACTAAACCAGCCCTGTAGATAGTGTTAGTACTGAGGGCTCACTTCTAATCTAGCGTAAGATCATGAACAAAAGCAGCTAGTAGAGGAGGCAGTTTCTTATACTCTTATTTGTAGTCTCACATCTGTTGCAGTCATCTAAAGATATAAATCCCAGCAGAGTCAAGGGTCAGGTTGTGGGGTCTGTATTGACTCACCTGCCTTGAGTACACCTAAACAGTGTGTATCCATATGAGCATTTTGGTCACTGTGATCTATTAAGTCCACAAAAACATATGTGTCTTAACTTATGTCTTCTGGGAAAGCTTTTCTTAGGATGTTATTTGAGCAGGTACATACAGGTAATCCTCAGGCTTGTCTGGAGATGAAGAACATAAGCCTGGGTGGGACAGATCCGTGCCCACACCAGGAGCTGAGCTTTGCAGCTTATTCTGATTTTCAGTCCAAGCCTCACTGGACTTTGGTAATGGATGTTGGTCTCTCCCCAGCCTGCTCCACTGGCTCTCATGGAAACCTGCACCATTTAAGCTTAGCCAAAGTTAGAGCCTGAGGATGCGAGTGCCTGGCTTCTGTACAGGTCACAGTGGAACAGAGGCATCTGCCAGTTTTACCCAGCTCAGACCAGTGACAGATGGGAAAATCCCTGATGCTTCATTCCCAAGTTTTATCTGCAATGCACAGTCTTTCCAGTACAGTAGCATTAAATAGCTGCTTCCCTTGTGTGTTATCAAGGTTGTTTGAACAAAGAAAACCATACCTAAGTTAAGCACACAATAGTGCTTCCAAAGCAGGAGACTCTGATGCTCACCTCTGCCCAGAAAGCCAACAGCAACCTTGCTCTTAAAGCTATTGTGATGACAAAGATGAGTTACATTTGTTTAAATTACAGTTCTCCTGCTTTCTAAGTTAATTGCCATGCAGGAGCCATATGTTGGCTAATGGGTCATTACACAAAGGTAGCACATCTTAAATGGAATCCCAGCTGTAAGTACTGGCAGTGATCCTCCAGGATCAGAAGTTACATACAGAAGACTCCTTTGTTTAATAGCCATGCTCACTAGCTCCTTATTTCTCAGCTCCAAGCTTGGAGAAGCAAGAAGGCATTACCAAAAACACAGTCTTTACTTATTGCCAAAGCATTACCTCCACCAGTCACTTCCCTTGCTGAGGAGGGACCACAGGAACAGTAAAAGCATGTGTTGTGCTCCCCAGACTGCCTTTGAACTATGAAATGTCAGTTGTCAAGTCACCTCTTTTTGCATATCCAAGCTTTGGTTGTTTCAGTGCAGATGCAGAAACTTATTCTAGCTCTTGGAGCATGTCAAGGGTTTTTGGAGAGGCAGAGGGAGGTAAGGAACAGGAACCACATGTCCCTCCATGAGAGCTGATCCTTCACAAGGAGCAGGTGAGTTTATAGGATAAGGAAACACCTCTTAATGCACACCTGAATGAATGCTGTAAGAATTAATTGTGCCCCAAAGTCAACAACACTCTGAAGGATCACAGCTGGGGCCAGGCACTCACCTAGTGATGTCCCCTCTGTTTTCTGCTGATGTCTTTGGGTTGTTTTTCTGCATTGTCTCTGTCTGATGTGTTGGTTTTTTCCTGTGTGTGTAATATTCTTTTCATCCCCCCCAGATTGAATTTTCTGACTTGTTGGCTTTATCGCTTAAAATTTTCGTAGAGTATTTGGGTGTGCTGCTGACAAAATAATAATTCATATTGTATCAGTCAGTATCACTCCATTGTCTTAATCTTTCATAATGTTTTTTCTGCAGCTTCCAATTTTCCCCAGAATAAAACAAATTACTTAGCAAGTGGAGTATCTTCTTGTCATAATAATTTAATATTAAAATGTCAATAAGATTTGGTACACACAGCAGAGGGCAAAGAGGTACAGAGACAGAGTAGAAATGAAGTAAACTTAATAAAGTGAGTGAGAAGGTACAATAGGGATTGAGTCTGGCTCCTACACTTGATATAAAAGAACCTTTTTATCCTGCAGTGCAGTACAAGCATTGTGTAAGCAATAATATGATTGCAGGAGCACTTATGCCTGCTGCCTGCCTGCTTATGCTTAGTTCAAGTCCAGTACCAGCGTCCACCCCTGGGGTGTTGTAACCTCACCAGGGAAGAGATCAGGGAGCACTAGGTGCTGACAGTACGTGGCACATCATGGCAAATAACGGAGAAGGAGGGGATGGCCAGTGACTGATGATGGACCCTGGCTTCTGTGCAGCACCATCAGAGGGGGTTGCACAGTTTTTGTGGCTTGTAGGTAGATGAAAGCACCAGCCTGTGATTCAGCATCCTCACCCACACACTGGGTCAGGATCTGTGCTGGGGAGTCTGCTCATGTCATACATTAGATCAGACCTGAGCACTCAGTTTCATCTTGATGCAATCCTAGGAGGGTAAATTGTCCTTCTGATTCAAACTTACAGATTGCAGTGGCAGATGAATGCCAAATACTGTGGATTTCTCTAGAACATAGCAAGCTTCCTAAAAGGAGCAGATCTGTCCTTTCCCTCAGTACGAGGTGGACAGCAGGACAAGGTTTGGGAACAGTCCTGCTCTTCCTTGGGCAAATCCACAGACCTCTGTAAAAAGAAAGGGCAGAATAGCAGCCACAAACCCAGAATAATTCAGGTTGGAAGAGCAATAGAGATCATCTATTCCAACCCACTGTTCAGAGCCAGGTTAACTTTTAAGTAGCATGAAATCAAAAAGGAAGCAAATTTGCATGAGCTTCAGGAGCTTATTATCTGTCTCTGTTATGTCTTAGACTATAGGAAAGCCATTCCTATAGCTAACCACTCTTTTCTCTCTTGCAGCCATAGAAATAGGCATTACATTTAGCAGCTGACTCTCCACACAAATATATCACTATTTGAAGTCCCCATTTTCAGCACTTAATTTCTATTTCTGTAAAAATGGGACATAGGTCTGGCTTTGAATGTTCAGTCTTTTCATAGTCCTTGGGAGGGAACAAAGAGGAGAGCTGAAGAAACCAAAAGGCTACGCTCGCCTGGTTTCTCCCTTTTCACAAAGGAATATTCTATGCTGTAGTTATTGCCCTGCATAGCAAGTGGGTAACACTTTCATGCTATTTCAACCAAAGGTTAACCAGGAGTTAGCTCAAATATGTCTTGCTCTCTCCTACAGGTTTTCACAAGCAAGCACAAGGGTGCCTGGGCCACACAGGAGGGCAATGGGACACCGGGGAGCTGCAGAATGCTCCCACCAGCTCGGAGTAACAGAAAGTTGGTGAGGGTCATCTTGTGCTCACAGTTTTCACAAGGATCAATAAGGAAGGTTCTTCATCCACTCTGGGAGGCTTCTGCTTATTAACTGCTGCCCTTCTGTGTGTAAAAATAAAATTGGTAAACAGCAAAGTCCCTCTCACAGTCACAGTATTGAATGTCAGGATGACTTAACTGTCAAGAGCTATACACAGAGCTGCTAGAAAAGGAGGAGTTTTTGAAGCCTTGTGCCAGTGGAAGGCTGTTTTCTGCTGTGCAGTTTCTTTCCCAGTTCTCAGTCTGTACCAGTTTAAAACCACTCAGCACTTTCCTTGAGAGCTCATTCAACAGGGCTAATTGCTCCGATAATAGGAAACTGATGCTGATGTTCAGCCAATATTTTCCCATCCTCCCTAGTGAGCACTTTCTGGCTGCCACCAGGAATCCCTGCCCCTTTTTCTATCTACATGTTAATGCATCTATCTACATCTTAAATACTTGTGGATGTTCACTGCATTTCTGCCTCCCCCAGTCAGCAAAACTGCCACAATATAGCTTTTATTTATTAGATAACTCTCTGTCACTCCTTCTTAACTGCTTTTCATTTGTTAACTTCTTTCTGGTGTTAAAATGGTCATAACTGAATACAATTTTCTACATGTGCCCAGCTGCTGTTTTATAGACTATATTCACAGCCTTTCTCCCTGGCTGTGTCTCTGCTCATTCAGACCCAACAGTGTGATAGACTCACTTGCAGGCATGCTGCACTGCCAAGAACACATTCTCAAATATAATCTATTTGGGTCTTTCCATAGTGCCTCTTCCTGCTGTGTGCACCCCACCTACCAATACCAATGAACGTCATCTACCAATCCATCCATCCATTCATTTCATCTAGTTGTATCTTGCCTCATTTCTTTCCTTCCTTGGCCCTTCGCTGTTTTTTTCCAGGATGGTTTTCCCATTGTTTGCTCTGCCTCCCAATTTAGGCATCACCTGGGGATTTAATTAATGTGTTTTTTACCTACTTTTCCAGGTCATTAATAGTGCTTTTGAGCAAGTCTGGATGTAGTAAAAGTCCCTGAGGTAATCCTAGTACAGCTTCCCTAACTAAACATTGCACACTGATGGCTGTTGTGCACAGCTTTCTAGATGCTTCCCAACCCATGTGAAATGGCTTAGTTCCAGGGCAACTAAAGTGAGGTAGTCTTCAAAGGAGGTTTTGTGGGCAATTAAAATTATTTACCAGAGTAGATATAGACATAGATGATATAGATATTAGATAGATAGATAGATATAGATGACATAGCTATTATAGATATATAGATATAAATGCAGATATATAGATATATATCACAAAGTGATCACATACTGTAAAGGTTTAATGTTTCTGCATCTTCACATTTAATAAAACTAGCCCAGCAAGTTTCTTTTTAATAAGAAGCAACACCCCTTCCCCTTTCTATATCACTCCTCTTCCCTGAGATTTACACAGGGTTTGCTTACCTATTGTGCCTCAGTAACCTTAATGTTAGCTTCTTACCAGGGCTTTTCCAGATTTCTCATTCCATTCTGCATCCTGCCCTGCCAGGTTCTGTCTGGGATTAACAGCATTTTAGCTGAAAGACAGTGATGGGTTTCTCCTTGAGGGACACCACCAGCCTCTAGGACCTGTCATCACACTGTGTGCTAAATATGCACCCATGGTCCTTCATGCATCCACACCAGCCTCCTCCCAGGCAGATTTGGTTCAGGCATGTGTCTGTGTTCAATAAAGCTCACCATGGAATGAGCCTGACATCCCAGTGGCCAACAGATTGCTGATTAGCAAACTGTAAAAGTTACCTATGCAGAACTATGTCTAAAACCACTCAGTTGTACACACTGCATTATGTAGCACTGATGCTTTTCAAAGGATTGCCCTATACATGAAGAAAAGCCCTTTAGTTCCTTACTCCTTCTGCAAAGGACTGAGGAAAAAACCACTCAGAAATTACTTGTAGGATTATTTATTGAAATAATTTCAAAATATGAAGGGGGCTTGAAATATCTTCAAAGCTTCTGTCCTGGTTTGAGCAGTAGCAGTCATTTTTCTCCTTCTTGTAGCTGGTGCAGTGCTGTGTTTTGACTTTTGGGCTGAGAACGGTTGCTGATAGCAAGTATGTTTTGAGTTACTGCTCAAATGTTTGGTTTGTCCAAGGCTTTTTCTGAGCTCATGCTCTGCCAGGGAGGAGGGGAGGCCGGGAGGAAGGAGAGACAGGACACCTGACCCAGGCTAGCCAAAGAGGTATTCCATACCATAGCACGTCATACCCAGGATGTAACCGGGAGAAACCCGGAAGGGCTGGAGCGCTGGGGGGATGGAGGAGGTATCGGTTGGTGCTCGGTCAGGCAGGGTGGGGTGAGTTATGGGTCGGTGGCTGGTGAGATGTTGTATTCTCTTCACTTGTTATTGTCTTTATCATTATTATTATTAGTAGTAGTAGCAGGAGTGATTTGTGTTATGCCTTAGCTATTAAACTGTTCTTATCTCAACCTGTGGGGGCTACATTCTTTGGATTCTCCTTCCTAACTCTCCAGGAGTCAGGGGAGCAAGGGGGGGAGGTGAGTGAACAAGCTGTGCGGACTTGGTTTAAACCACGACAGCTCCATAGAGCAAGATAGTTAAATCAAGTATAAATTATGCATTATTATCTACCTATCACACAGAGCAGAGTTGCATACTACAGGGTACTGCATGCTCATTGGTGGGCCAAGAACTTCATAGAGATAGAGCTGTCACCAATTTATAGCAAAACCTAATGAAGCAGTATGTGTAAAGCACTTGGGACCTTCAATTAAAAGTATTATGATATTATAACATTTAGGGGCATAAAAGCCAATCTGATAACCAGTTGCAAAACAATTAAATCCAAGTATGTGCCCACACAGAGACAACAGAAGTGGGTAATTACACATGGCTGACAGGAAGAACGTGAGCAAGAGATGCTGCACCAGTGCCTCTGCTCTGTGGCAGTCCCAAAAGGCATTCAGAAAACATTTCAAGGGGATCAAAGCTGCCTCACGGGCACTATACAAATTCACTATCATAAACACTGAATAATACATTACAGTAATCTGATTGCTATTGACTGTTACAGTTGCATGTGTGACCTTGGGCATACATTAATCAAAGGAAGCCGTTCATATTTCCATCCTGTATCCTGCAGCGGTGTGCAAAACTCATCTCAAATCTCTGCTTGTCCCTGTACCTCTTTCGGTTCCATCTGATGTCACTTGGAAATGCAGGCTGATATTTGGAGGGAAATGGCTTTTTCTATCCTCCGCTCTTTGAATACACACACATGCTCCAATATAGAATAATAAAAGCAGGTACCTTTTTGTCCACCCAGTGCTCTCTGAACCCAATTTAGCAAGTGTTGCAATCTCAAAGAGCATTCGAACTTTAGAGTAATTGGTTTCTCAGCAGAAACTATAACTAATCCAAGGCTCCATTTGGAAATTCACCAAATGTGCTTATTATTTACCCTAAGAAATGAGACGTTGTCAAAATAAAAGATCCCATTGCTTTCATCTACCTAGCACAATGCAGTGTGTATAATGTGCTACTCACACAAGGTGCATCAAGGCTTAGAATGGAGAAACCAATCTCTCATCAGTTCCTTTTCCTTTTCTCATTAACAGAAGACAGTGAATACAAGAAAGAGCTGACAATGTGTTGAAAGCAAATTGAATAGGCATTGCTTTGCCTGCAGTGATTCTCTTCTCCTTCCCCCAAGGCTCTGAGATGATACTTAGTGCATGATAGCGGAAAAATCTCAGGCACATGCTGACTGGCATGCTGCCTCCTGCCCCAAGGTGGCCTTTGAGTAAGAAGGGCCTTCCCCCAGGGTGTGTGTTTAATCCCAGGTGAAGGGCTCTCTCACAGCTCAGTGTATGAGATATAAAACCAGACTGGGTTTGATATGGTTTCAGAGCACTGGCATGCAAATACATTTTTCTAACAACTTTATTCCATCACCTGAGATCTAAGCACGATAGTCAATAATTCAAGTTAAAGGACTAAAAAAGGCTGGGATTATTCCCCAGGCAAGTATTGTAAATTTAGATCATTTATATTTCAGATCAAATTTAAACAAGTTATGGTAATACTAATACTATATGAGTAATTTGCTCTACACCCACAGGTACCTGCTTTTTAAATGTTTGATTTAAAAATAAATAAAAGTTTTAAAAGTCTTGCAATGCTTTCACTCCAAGGTCTCTCTGTGCTTTGTCAGAGAGTGTCGAGGAGGTGCTGAAGAATACCTGGGCCTGAAGGAGACATAAAGAGAAACAGGCTGTATGCTCACTGCTGACAGTCAAGCAGTCCTCCCTCCTGGCGATGTGAAAGCACAGAACTTAATTAAGAAGGCCCATTTTGTCTACAAAGCCTTTTATGGTCCATGGCCTTTGCTCAGATACACTTACTTTTTCCATCAGTCACATCAGGAGCTGAGGGTTGCTGCAGAGTGTTGCCTGGGGACCCCCTGGAAGCTTTCTCCTTTATAAATCTTTCACACCGGTTCTATTACCTGGAGTGGACTTCCACAGCTTGCTCCCTGCAGACCTTCATCAACCCTACACTCATATGCCACGATGAAGAAAAATAGTGCACATAGACCACTCTTCCTCCTCTTTTCATTAAGCAGCAGCTCTTCAGCTCGTAACAGTTTCAGGATAAATTAATGGATGTTTTAGAAGTGGTCTTAGAAAGATGCATCAAATTTTGTAAGGAGAATCTTAAGGCCTTATTAATCCCTTGGATGCAGCTATGAGTGGCCAGTGAAGTTGGAGAAGAAATGTTAGATGTTGGACCCCCTTGGAAATGAAAAGTGATTGCAGAGTTTTTATGTCTTTGGTGGCTCTTATCTCAATACAAAATGGTCATGATTGGAAATCATGCTGCAAAAGGATCTGTCCTGTCCCTACTAACTTCTCTCCTCACAACCCACAAGAAAAACTTTATTCATCCCCACATGGAAGTCCAAAAGGGAGAATTGCTGGATATAGCAAATAAGGATGTTTCAAGGGGAAAAAGTAACTCTAGGAGAGAGATCCAAGAATTCATTCCCCTGAACTCCAGCTTCAAGAAGTAATTTAAAAGAATGGCTGGGGACTGCAATCTGCAGTGCCTGGCTATTTTGTCCCCCTATGAGCCATACAGCTGATCTTAAAAACTGCTCTCCCTTCTCACTAGGAAAGGCTGGAGTTAAGGAACCTCAATCTCACTTACACAAGTTTAAAGCCAGCATAACTTCTGCTTCTTGTGGGTGTTACTTTTGATTTATACTCATGACGCCAAGAAGAAAATCAGATCAAGGGAATATAAATCAAACAGAGATCAATACTGAGCATCAAGGTACTAATTCTATCTCCTGAAACAACTCTTACAAGCTGCAGGAGGCTGGGAGACAATTCCCTTGGGGCAGGCACAGCAGATTTATCTTGAGCTCTGGTCCTGGTGCAGGGGAGATGTTGGAGGTGGAAGGGGATGGGTCTGCATTGAATGCTATTAAGAATCTGTGTCTGTCTGAGCTGTCAAGCAGTCTGTAGGCAGCTTTGGGAGGTTGTCATAAATCAGTGCACCCTTGCACCAGGGACTGGTGATGAGAGCCAACTTGGTTTAAAATCATATTTCACTGTGTTTTGCTTTCAGGAACCAATACAGAACTTCAGCCTCATGCTTCTTCTTACAGAAGGTCCACAGGATAAGAAATAGTACGTAGCTGAGAGCTCTTCCTCAAAACCAAACTCTCCCAAATGGCATAGCAATGTCTTCTTCATCTTCCTCCAGTGACACAACAACAGTAAAGCTGGTCTTTAAAGTGTGCTGAAATGTTTCATGACTTGAACAAAAGTGCACTGGCTGGAAAAAGGCTGCTCTGTTGGTCCATGTGAGAACACAGTGCAGTGGTTCAGCGCTCTGTAAGCAGCCACGAAGTGCCAGGCAGATGCTCACATGAGCCAACAGCTTGTCTGCTGGAATCTTAATTTGGTTTTAGGAGACATAGTAAAAAGAATGAGGCGCTTTGGCTGCTTTATGCCAGCACTGGTAAATGTGACTCTATAGATTATAGAAGTCTGAAATCAAAAGGCTCAGCAGAGGAGTGGGAAAGGCAGAGAAAATGGGCAAGTATTTTGTACATTAGAAAATTTTACACCTTATTGATCAAAGCACAAATTGTGCAGTGCCTTACTTTGTAGGAATTTGCAGAGAAGTGAGATGGAAAAGGGAGAGTTGTTTGGGGGTGTAGAGGGGGCTGGTCAGGAGAGATTGATGGCATGTTAAATTGCAATAGCTGATAGCATAATTAAGTAATAAAACTCTAAGTGGTAATTATAGGACATGTCAAGCAGAGTAATAAGGCAGGAGGTCAAAGGGCAAGTGATTAACTATCTGAGAAGTGTAACAATCCCCTGGAAATGCCCAGCCCAGACTGCTGTTGCTTCAGTGAAATATAATTTAATAAATGGCAGAGAGTAGGGCCAGATTTCTGCTTCAACTCTGAGCTGACGGCAGCGCCTCCCATCATCTCCAGTATCCATGAAGAAGAGTCAAGGGAGCTGCCTGGAGCCCTCATTATGAGGCTGAACATGAGATTCCTTACTTTGTGCCTGTGAAGCTCAGACTTCCCTTGACTTCCCCTCCTTAGAGCTAGGCTGTGGTACCCAAGGCAACAATGTCTCACCTGTCGCAGCACTAGCTGAAGCCAGCACACATTGAGCTGCTTGATTTTGCTCCAGACAGGACCAGGAGCAATCAGCTGAAAGTTCGTTTCACAAAGCTGTTCCTCACTGTCTTGTTGCAATTGCAGCAGTCTCCTAGCAAAGGTGTGGTGTCTTATTTGAATGGATTTAAGATATCTATTGAAACATGCAGAGGATAATTCCTCTTGCTGTAGATTTCACATAGAGAAGTTTCAACTTCATTAGTTCCAAAGAAATAAAGGAAAAAAACCCTGATGTCTATCTCAGTACAGAGATACATAAAATCGTATTTTTCTCTTAAAGTCATTCTGCCTGCTGCTTCGGCAATAAAGCCATTAATGAGCTAAGATGCCTTCATTCAGACTTCAGAAACTTGTGGCTGGGCTGAGCTCATGACCCTGACGGTTTTTATAGGCTGGTACTCCTTACGTACACTTAGACATCATTCATAGAGTTGCCAGTCTTCTGTTCAGCATTGCTACCCCTGCTGCTAAGTATAGAAAAAAGGTCTAAATTAGTTGCTTTTTAATTTCATATGCTTCTTACTCAAGGAAAAGGAGTTCTTAACTTCTTTAAACACTTTGCTATTTTTTATATCTCTCTATCATCACCCCTTATTACTCTAACATATAAGATATATAGTTCTAATCTTTTAATCTCTCCACACACTGCAGCTTTCTATTTCTTTAATCATTTTTACTACCTTCCCTAGACCTTTTTCATTTCTGTTCGATCCTTCTGTAAGACTGGAAAGCAAAGCTGAGCAAAGTATCCACGCTGAGGTGTCACTTCATGTTAAAGATACGCAGTAATTTTGTGCTTTCAGCTAGCTTTTTCTTATACAAACGAACATTTTGTATGGTCACCATTTCTTATTAAATAAATGCCTGTTGGAAATGTCACCTTGTTCCTCTCCTGACTACCTACAGTTAATTTAACACTAGTGCCACATATGAGTAGTTTAAATTGGGTTTCTTTTTCCTTTCAGTATAATTCACCTTATGCTTACTTCAACTGAGCTGGGGCCCTGAAGTGTAGCCCACCTCGCTCTTCAAGAGACTCCTGAAATGATTTTCAGTTTTATTGATGCTTTTGACAATCAAAATCATTATTTTGGCTCAATGGTTGGGCTGGTCTGTAGCATCGCAGCACCAGTCTTATCCTGACATAGTTACTACTGCTTCCTTCGAAAGAGAAACGATGCCCATGTAGCTGATCACTCTCCCAGGAAACATTTGTAGGAGACTGTTTAAAACATCCTTGCAGACGGGAACTGTTGAAAACTTTCTCCATGCTGCTGCAGGAACATGAGGAGTGTAATAGACTGGAGAGAAATGATTATTTTTTCACAGAACAGCACGGGTTTGTCCGTGAGATAACATTAAGCAGCATTTTATAACTACCATATTTTTAGTTCATTTATTTGATTAACGTGAGTATTGTTTCTCCTTGCTTGCCAGGTGTTTCCTAATAGGAGAACTCCCCAGATATTATGTAGCTGAGACTCCTGCAGCACACTGTGCGCCTGGCACTGCATAAGCAAGCTGATGTTTTTGCCCCTGACTTATGGTCAGAGAAGAAGCATCTTTTGGCTCCATGTCCATATCTGGGTAATGCAGATCACAATATCGACTTTTTTGTTTGTTAAGTACATTGAACCCACTCATAGCAACTAAAATACAAAGATTTTTTCATCTATCCATGTGATGCATGCAGGTGCTGCAATATCTTTCTATTTTGCAATAAAGTCCCCTCTTAAATCATTATAATAACAATTTTCCATTAACCCTACTGACTGTAAATAAACATCAGTGCTAGAAGGACGCTTACAGTTATTTGCCATTTGAAATGTTCATAAACACAGCCTTATGGGCATCCAGGGAGGCTGTGTAGGCACAAGAACCTGCCTGTAGACTTCCAAGGACCACAGCACTCACCACCTGCATAAGCCAATACATAAATAAGTCAAATAGTACTAATTTCAATGACAAAATTTAATTCCTCGCTGTAATAGGTAATAAAAATTCCTGCCTTCCTCTCCCTTCACCTACACTCTTCCCCAGCCTCAGTTATGAATCACTTCTTTGTTCCAGCATAGTGGCAGAGGAATGCTGTCTCCAGTGCTATTTCCTTACCGTGTGTACGTGTATGTGCATAAGAAACTTTTTCCTCCTCCTCTGTTCTCTCTTGGGTCTTATTAAACGCAACACTCTCCAGTCCCTTGTGGTGAGCAAAGCTGGGGAGGATGAAGGAGATACTCCACTGGGTATAGCAAAGAGGTTTGTGGTACAGCTGATGGCTGCAAAAAGGTAAGAGTTATTCCTGGAACAGCAGAGGGAAGGAAGCATTTCCCTCTGTGAGGATAATTCTGGAGTTTGTTATACGAGAAGGAGAAAGGGATTCCTCAATAATGCAAAAATTAAAGAAACTCAAAGTACGATCATCATTGCTACTAATGGCCTTACAACACACCTTTAATGAAGTGTGGGCATATATCACATTTCCAGCTTGAAAACAGGACCACCATTAACACCATTATCACATTTCCAGCTTGAAAACAGGAGCACCATTAACACCATTAAATAGAAACTCAATTATACAAAACTCTGTAATGGCTGTTTCTATGGTTTGGCTGTGTATTAAGCAATGTTCCTGAATTCCCTATCTTTGCAAATACTGACAAAATTAAATCATTCAATCTGTGTCACAAATGTTTACTGAGTAAACATGACAAAAAGTCTGCAAATACAGGATATCTATTACGGAGGCCAAGTGCTTCCCTTGCATGGTGGACCCTTTAAATACCCACTTCAGTCTCAAAACTGTATTTCAGGAGGTACTTTTCCAAACAAGGAGGTTTGCTGAGCAGCATACCAATGATGGCAAATAGGCAACCTAAAACATATGAGAAGGCTTATTGAGATAAATTTCTAACTCTACAGCCAGCAGTAAAATAAAAGATGGCAATTCATGCAAACAGGCTTCAAAATGCAGCATTTCTTTGTGGTTAAAGATACTGACACTTCCTGAGAGCTTTCCTCTTTTTAAGCACAGAGAGAGTGTGTGATCCTCCCTGTGGTCCTGGCATTAGAAAACTCCGCGTGGTAGTTTTGGTTTCTGAGAAATGGTGAATTCTTAAGCACAAATCCGAGTTTGGAAAAGCCAGTTTTTACCCTGAAATGGCAATCTCAGGTACACTAGCTGGCTGCATTGAGTACTTGGTTACTGACTATTATGGTCTAAGTGCTCCCCCGTGTGTTTGCTCTCACCTTCTTGCTGTAATTTTGGCTTAGAAATTCCCTACAAGCTTAATAAGAATAAAAAGGTGGGTGAAAACTCAGCACATTTCAGCCCAGTTTCTAGCTCATCCTTATTAAATACCAAGCCTCTCAGAAAAACCTTAGATATTTCGGGTTCTTAGTCATGGTCACACTTCTGTCTCTGGGGTTTTAGGAATCAGTCTCTGAACTGCCTGATGGGTGGATTGAAGCAGGTTCATTGCCAGATCAGGTCTGTGTGGGATGGGAGAGGTGCTGTGGAGTTGTCATCTGCAGCTCAGATGCCCCTACGACTGGAAATAACTCAGAGGGATGAGGAGGCAAAGGAGCATTCTCACCTTGTCGTGGAGCTCAGAGAGGCTCTTCAGGAAGACCCTGTGAAGAATAAACCCCTTCCTGCCAAGAACCTGGTCCACCACACTGAGCAACAGCAAAAAAAGCACCACAAACTGCACACGCTGACCATTTGTGCTCCAAGCAGATGTCTTGGAAAGCCATCAGAAATGAAGCTGTAGCTGATAAAATTTCCTTTTGTATTTGTTTGCTGCTCATTATTAAGGGTTCAGGGCAGCCCATGTGCACTTGGATAACAGGAATGGAAAGTTTTCAAACTCTGATGTGTCTGCTCTGAATGAGCAGAGTTTGCTAAATCAGGCTGCAGTGCATACACCAAGTTATGTGACACAGCCATAGATGAAGGGTAGATATATTTCTGAATTTGCTATCTGATGTTCTCTATTGATTTTCTAGGCAAATCTTTTCAATTTTGTGCCTAAGATTGCTCATGCCTTCGATGACCGATGTATGATATAAAGTGGCTTCCTCTCACAGACCTTACGGGCCTTTAACTGAGGTTTGTAACATCAATTTTGCTCAAGATGTCACTAATAATTCAAAAGTAACAAGTGGCATAAATGAGCCTTGTACCTGTGAATAAACATTTAGATTTGCAGCAATCATTTTTCACCTATGAAAGTAAAATTTGCAACACCATGTCCTTTTACCTTGGAAAAGTCTTTCAGGGTCTCTCCTTACCCAGGCATCAAAAGTTCTTCCTCTGTCCTGCAGACTCCAGCTTCCCATTTTACACACAGCTTTGTAGTCACTAATCTGTTCCCCCTGCACGGTATTACATGGATAATTGTGTAGATACTAGATGTCTTTTAGCAGACTTACTGGAATATCTTGCACTACCATACAGCACATCTCTTTTATTTAAAAACTTCAGATGGTCTATTTAACATTCATCTTTTTTGACATTCTTCCATCGATTCACTTCGGCGACTTCCTAAGCAGATGCAAGAATACATTTTAGTTGAATTTCAGGGGATACTTATTGCATGTTAAATACCACCAGGCAATTATTTAATGAGGTTTAACAAGTATGTAATAGATAGATTACTTATGACCTAGATGTGAAACCTCAATGAATATGTTTAATCAATTGGCATTCAATTAACATACATTAGGCTTTTCCTGCAGCATGGTGCTTTATTTTAGCTGTCTGGCTGACAGACCAGGCTTGAATACTTGTTAACCACTTACAGGCCATAAGTTTAGGTCCAATGTTGTACCTGTAATAAAAAAAAAAACAACCAACCAAAATTAATTGCAAACCTGCTCTTGGTGAGTTTATGGGCCTGTAATTACCCATTTAGAAGCATAAGTCCAGTTTGGTGCATCAGTATTCTCTGTCTTCTTCTCAGCATTCCCAACTGTAGGGACCTTTCTATGCCCCAGGCAGTTATGTCCCTACCTTTTCTTTTATTCAGCAAAAGAAACTAGCTAGACCCTTCTTTTGAATGCCAAGATTTTCACTAGCTATGAGAAGGTAATATAGGATTAAGGTGGCATATAAAGGAGCATTAGTGATGGATGTCCTAGGATGGAAACATCACAAACAACCCAGCAATTCCTCTTCATCTCTGCAGTGCTACAGCTTTAAAAGCTTAATTAAGAACAACAAATTTGTATGGCTCTTTGTCCAGTTGTATTCATTAATTTGCATGCAACTTGTGCTTTTTGTTCTCATCATCAGTAGAAGAATTGTCTCTCTTCAAAAATTGTCAGAAACACATAAAGAACTATTAAATAATGTTGAAAGCAATCTTAGCCAGGAGAACTGATGAGAAAGGAATTAATTTTCACACCAAGTGCTATAGAGGCTGTGTAACATGTCATGTCTTCAGCTTCACACAGGGATTTGGAAACACCCTTGTCCCACCTCTGTGAGCACAAACAGCTAAACCATTTGCTTCATCTGGTTGAGAAGAGCAGAGGAAGACAGAAAGCATGGGTAATGCTGAATAACAAACAAGTTACTTTTGCTACAGACACATATATCTACAGCATATTCCACACAGAGCTCTGCAATATAGTTTCTAAACTCTGTCCTTTAACCCCAGTCTAAGTCCCCATCCGACTTTCCAGGCTTCACATCACCATTTGCTGCACAAGGAATAAGGCAGAGTTTTGGGAAAATGGAAGGTGGTTTTGTGAAGACAGAAGCCACAGTGGGAGAAGTGAGAAAAACGACCCAAATCTTGGTGTACTTCTAACTGGCTGAAGAATACATAAAATGCCCATTTTGGTTCAAGTCTCCATCTTTCAAACAGAAGAAGCCTCAGTGAACTCTGCAGAATGAGCTGGAGTGGAGGTTAAAACATTGCAGCATCCTCACGTGTACTCTCTGCACATCAAATAAGACAGAGTGTGTGCTAGAGGAATAGCTGTGTGCCTTTGTCCAGTTTCAATTCACATCTTTATCTTGGAGGAAGTTCCTTTTTAGAAATTCTGTGGCTCTGGATAATTTACCATGTTCTGTACTTTACAAACATGACTTTCCAGCCCCAGATCTCATAGTTGCAGGCAAACTTGGGTATCAAGATCTGAAAGGCTACAAAGCAAGAAGATACATTTTGTTCTTTTCTTCTGCAGAAAGGACACCCTGCAAGATTAAAGTAACTGGATTTTGATCAGCATTTCCCATTTGCACTGGGCTCTTTACGAATTGAAATGTAAAAGGTCAAAGCTCCAAAAGCATTTTTCATTTCTAAAGAGGTTTGTTCACCACTGTAATTTAATAGCCATGCCAAAGCTGATAAGATTTTGGAATCCGTCCATGGCGTGTATTGATGTCACAGGTCAAAAATAAAGGCTTCAATGTAATTTATTTCTCCAAGCACAGTGAAGATAATAACTCAAGCACAGAGCAATATGTTAAAACTAAATTATATTCAATAAAGATGACTTATGCCAGTCTTCTAAAAACTAAATACACTTGGCTCAACCCGCATGTGCTCATTACTGTGCTATGATGGCCTCCAAGAGGTACTCTGGCATTGCGCAGTGGCCAACCTACAATTCTGGATCTAGGCTGCGGGGTTTGAGAGCACTGCAAGGGGGATAAATCATGTTCCTCCTTTCTCTGTTGCAAATCTGGCTTGAGAGAGCATTTTCCTGCACCAGCTTCTCCTTCTGCTTTGCTTTCTCCTGGATGGAATGATGCATAAGAACAAAAATTTGTTCTTGCTATAAATAGTCTGTGCATGTGATACAAGGGGGAGGAGAGCAGATGCTGCACACATAGCTTCAACTGGAATGTCATGCTTTAGCACTGAGTTAGAGATGGGGGAAGGGGCACTTTCCAAACAGTGAGAAAGAAAGAAAAACACTTTCCAAACAGAACAGGTACACAGCAGAGGCAGCCACATACAGTGTTTCCTCTATCACTCATACTGTGATTTAAAGATTCTAACACTGAGGTCCAGCAGTTGGTCCATTCTTAGTCTTTCATCCACTGATCTGAAGGAAATGACTGACAGTGATTCTGTTCTCCCATGTGGATACTTACTGGATTCAGGAAATCCAACATTGTCATCAGTGGAGTGTGGAACTTCACCCTTTCAGCCAAACAGAAATCAGAGAGTTTCAGTACCAACCCTGAACTATCTTTTAACTTTTGCCCATTTTTATAACTGTTTTAGCACATTGCTTGTGGTTGTAAGAGTTTTTTACATGATCAAGAGTTTCTTTGCATGCCTCTCATTTGAGGTAACAAGATTTGATTTGGGCTACTGGCTTCTGACTGGAAACCACCAGACTATTTTAGGCAGTAAATCTTCCTGAGAATGTGTAAAATCATAAAAAAGTTGTATTTGATTTGAGAGAATTTCACAGGTTTGTGCCATCATGGTTCAGTTCTCAAGACTCTTGTAAGAAGTGAAGAGACAAACTGTGCCTCCCAGATGCAGGGCTATGGAGCTGTCGAAGCACTGGAGATACCATCAAGGAGAATACAGATTGCTCTACTCATAGCCCCTTGATTGAGATATATCCAGGGAGAGGAAGCAAACCTGTGATCTCAGTAGGTAAGCAAACACCAAGGATGCTGCACTGGATAAATGTAGAGGATCCGTGACAAGCCCTGGAATCTATAAACCAATATAACATCAGCTGGTGTGCTTCTCCAGAGCTGTGCTTACCTCTAGCGACAGAGTCATGCTGGGAGCAGCAATATGTCTGCACAAGTTTGCATGGAGTCTGAAATCTCTAGGTTATTTGGATGATTAAAGTTGTAGTACAGTGTCTACACAACTAATAATTTTCAGTAATTTGTGTGTCAGAAGAATTGCTTATACACTGGCATCTAGTGAGCCGATTGTAATTTATCTGACAGCAAACACCTACAAAGAAGTACAGGCATGAGTGGAAGGGTCAGGTCTGTAGTTTCCAGGCTCTAATGAAAATCCTGGCATGACTTCCTCTAAACAATGGGAGATTTCAGCTGGGAAAAATCAAGCACTGTGAGGAAAAGCAATCAAATAGCAGTCTTCATTATGCAAATCAAAACGGCAAAAGATTGGTGACATTTACCCTGCTCTCACAGCTGCAGTTGTAGAATGACCGTTGGATACAGACTGAATGAGGCCAGAAGGAATCATAATTTGCATTGGAAGGTTTAGGATTAAACTAAAAAGCAAATACAGTCCTAATTCATTAACCAAACTGACAGTGAAAGGCTATAAGACAAGCACAGAATCAATTTCAATTTGAACTGAAAAATAAATCAGGCACTTACAAGGCTTTGATTTACAGATCACACATCTTCCTGCAGGATACCACCAACCAGTAACCACCACTGCCAGCTTACAGGCAAGTAAACCTCAAGTCAGGGTAGGGGAGGTCATCTAGATTATGTGTGAAAGAGCTGAGACAACAATATCAGCTTCTCCAAAATGATACTCATGAACACAGCAGCAGAAGTTCTCTATAAAACAAAGAACAATGCTGGAAAATGCCACGTGAGTCAAGACAAGAGGAATGAGATGGATCATGAAGTCAAAAGTGGCTTCTCAAGGAAGTGACAGGAAAACACTTCATCTGATTGCTGAGGTCCTTACTACAGGCTACAGCAGCTGGAGCCCCTCTTAGGGATTAATACAGAAAGATTTTTAATAGCCAAAAGCAAAAGGTGAAGTGGTCAAACCACTTTTAGAAAGCATCAGACAGGCAGAAACTGCATGGAGCTATTAAGAAAAACAACAGTGAAACTGCATAGAAAACTCAACAGCAGTTTTGTTGAGGTCCATCAGGGCTGCTGGAACAGTCACTGTTTGCTGGGAACACAGGGACAAACACTTGTCTGCTCTGCAAAGGCCTTTAAACCTGGGGCCTGCAAAGCTCTGCAAGGGAATAGGAGAATGGCTCTATGACTGTAGTAAAGAAACAAGGCGAATTGGAAAGGTCTTCTGCAGTGTTTTTCTCATCAAAACAGTACAGTGGGTTATAGTAAGGCCTGCAAGAAGAGTTTGACCCAGAGGATTGTATGTTCACTATATAAACAAATCAAAAAAACATGGATTGTAATAAAAGAATAAATAATCAGCAGACAAGTTCCTAGGCTCAGGGAAGCATCATCATTTAACTTCTATATTGCAAAACAACACTCAACAGTGTCCATTGCAAGTGCATCTGGAGGTATAAAACAATACAAAGATGTGCCCTCTGCCAGGTGTTATCCCATGGTCAGGGTGAGCACAGTGGCAGCTTCTTTGCCTGATGCTACCGCAGTGCTGAAGTCAAAGGTGAGTTCTCCTATACCTACTACTTGGCCTTGCCCCAAACTTCACTGCAAGAAATAAATAACCATTTCCCTTATGAAATGCAGAATGTGCTTTCAACAACAGCTATTCTAAGAAAAAATAAATCAAATATTGTAATGACAGCATCACTCTTGTAAATGACAGCTTAGCCAACACTGAAGAGAAGACCAGAAGGCTTTGCAGAACTGTGGAGAAAACACTGATAATATTCACATTGAAAACACTCTTAGCGCTCACTGCAGTAAAACCTCAAGAACAGCTTTAGAAGGTAGGGATGACAACCAACTTCTTTACATATGCTGGCAGCAACTGTCTCCTCTGCCATGGAGATTTCAGAAAGGAAATAAGGCTGTGAATTAGAAGATGGGCATTGCCTGTACCACCTTAAAAATATTTGGTTATTGAAATTCCACAGTTTAGCATCAGAAAGGGCTTTCTTGCCTTTTTCATTTACATCTTAACATATGGATGTGAGAACTGAAAATCCATAGCAGATACAAGCAGATATGAAATGCCTTTGAAAGCAAATGCCATAGAAAGCTCTTGATAGCAAGTAAAATTCCCTTCTAAAAAATCAGGGAATGATCAGATCTCAGCAATCACACTCTCTGACAGAAAGAGACAGTCTGATGTGTCTGCTAAGAAGAAGGTCAGCACCCCTGCCCACATCTGGACCACAGAAAGAACATGTGAGGAATCTGTCTGAAAGGTCCCCTCCTAACTCTACTCACCCTCTATTCAGAGGAGAGCATTTAGTCCATTTAACAATATAAGCTCCATGCAAAGGTAGGCTGGATGTAGGATGTCTTTTAAAAACTGCTGGGGAGGTCTGGAATGAATGCAGTGGTGTGAGACAAAAACTGTTGTGGTGAGCTTAAAAATAAATGGATGGGTAGGAGGGGTAGATAGAGCAGGGAGCATCTGGAAGTAACAGAGGAGGAAGGAAATAGTCCCTGAAAGAAACATGAAGAAGGAAAAGCTGCTGATAACAAAAGGCCTGAGGGAGGGCAAATGCAAAGAGAAGCAATTTGGAAAGCAATAATAGGCAAGCCAGTTAAGTAGGAAGCTGGCCAGCTGAAAAGTTTCACAGGTGCCTGTATGCACATGTGAGAGAAAGAGGACAGAGGGAATAAAAAATAGTCTGCAGAAAATGAGGAGGCTGTGGTGGACGAGGAGTGCTGCTCTGTGGGCAGCCATGGGGCACTGCACAGGATGTACAGCATGCAGCAGAGCACATGCTAGGGTCAGAGCAGTGAATCAAACGGGTCAAAACTGATTCTAAATTTGCTAATTCCGTCAAGATCATCTAGACAAAACACTGAGGGCAGTAGTTGTGTCTTCCTGACATAGCTCAGTTTGCTCAGAGGGGGCATCTCACACACGTTTCCAAGTTCAGGAGGAAGCAGAGCTTTAGATCACATTCCCATTATTAATACCCATCAAACCTTTTGGCTGGCTTCCTAGATCCAGGATGGATGATCTACAAGTAGATCTGAGTGACAGATTTTTCTGGTTTGCTCATTGATATTGCAAGACTTTTTGCCTTTCCTCTGCAATCCTCCCTGGGGGTCAAGCAATGCAGAAGGGACACCAGACTCTCAAAGCCCATCCTCTCAGGGAATGTGTGCTCCCCTCTGGTCTTGATGCTCTGCAGCTGCACAGCCTTGGACCAGCTCCAGCCACAAGTTAGAATTAATTTTCTATTAACTCAGACTATTTCTAATAAAAAAATAATAGCAGCACTACTGGGTCAGACCAAATGTCCATCTGGCCTAGTTTCCTCTAAAGAAAGAGGTTTAAAAAGCTAGAAGAGTTGCTTGGTACAAGGTGAGTAGAGGTGGGTGAACATATTCAGTTAAATTCCAAAGGTTTCACACATTTTACTGGAAGGGAAAATATATTTCTGCTGCTTATTATGTTCTGCAGCAGGTTCAGGACTATTCTGCAACTAAACTGACAGATCAGTACTAGTAAAGGTTACTAAAAACATTGGTTTAACTAGATTTCTTTGTTTGCTAGGCAACAAGCCAAGGGGCAAATGCTTGCATCACATAGAAAGCGAATAGAGTGCGGACTCTTACAAACAGACCTCAAGAAGCATGAGAAAGGTGACTAATTTTGGAGGCACTGTAGCTCCAGAAGACTGGGGTTGTCTTAGACAGGGCAATAGGAAAATCCAACAGAGAACTGAGGTCTCTTATCCCCACTGGCCTTGATCTCTGTCATAGAGCAGGTTTGCAGACAGCGGAAGACTTTGAAGCCTTTTTCTGTCCCAGCAAACTGCAGTAGATGTAAGCTCAGGCAGCATACCTGTGCTCCCATCCATCCAGCACAGCCCAGTTATGGTGAGAACAAGGATTCTGGCTTTCAGTGAGCACACCACTTCTGCTCAAATCAAAGCTTCTGTGATGAGCCTGGGATCCCCAGCACTGCTGCACCAGGGGAGCAAACCACAGTAAAGTCTGTGCATCAGCTGCTGGTAGCCAGGATGGTCCACGTTGATAAACAGCAAAACCATCTCCTGCACCGGCCACCGAGGGGCTGGTGACAGCCTAATGGGAAAATATCAGAGGGCATAAATATAAATGCATCCTTCCCACTGCTAGTGGCTCATTACAGCTCTGACCTCCAGGGATCTGGGCTCATTTCTGTAGCTGGTGGAATTAGTGGTTTACATATAAATTATCTGATGAATGTAGCCTTGTTTTCTGTTCATGAATCATTCATGACCTGAGTCAGTTTTGGCAAAAGCATGCTTTTTCTGTAAGTATCCTCTGAATCCTTGAGGAGCACTGAGATCACGCATATGCACAGCCTGCCCATTACAGTTCTTTGCTACTCACAGCCTGTGACTGGGCAGGTAACTCTCCTGATCTGATTTTTGCATTCTTCACTTCACAGCTTAACTGTTGAAAACCGGGTGTAAAGTGATAATGCTGAATAGCAGTTTTCTTCAGACATGAATTCCTCTGCTTACCTTCAAAGATATATGTGTCAGGAACTGCATCTATTCTTCAGACTTCCCTATAGATGAATATCTTCTTTACATGCATGTGGGCTGCCATTACACAGCATACTCCAGCACACAATGCTCAGGGTGCCCAGTCCTTACCAATAAACATTGCATAGGAGTATGTTCTCTGGTCCTGACACCCAGGTCCTGTTGATTTCTTGCAGATCCATTAAAACACATGGTAACACACTGTTCACATTACATGGCTGCTAAAGGGGTTTGCCCCACTTATGGCTATATAGACTTGCTCTAATGTCAAGCCTAAAATAATTCTTGGCTTATTTAATCCATTTGTCTTCATGTCTCTTTCATCCTTATCGCTGTTATTTCTTTCAGCAGTAATTTTCTCCTTTGGGTGTTTATCTCCCTGCACGTTCCACTCTTAGTCTTTACCTAGCTAAACTCAGTGCTTTTTTCTCCTCTCACATGAATGGCCCTTGCATTCCTCTGATTGTCCTAAATCCCCTCACTGGACCATTTACTGTTGGAATTCTTCACTCTCACACTTAAGGGAAGAGAACTGTGCACACTCTTCTGATGAAGTCAGATCTGTAAAATTGACTTAGTGCTTCCCTAGACTTCCAGCCTAAACTCAAAATCCAACTTGGGTATATCTGATCAGTTTTTCTTCTGGCACTTAGTAGTTAACCAATAGACATCTAAGTGCACTTGGGTTTTCCCCATCCTCAGTCATTTCTTACAAATAGCTGAAATTGTCACTGCCACTCTGTAAATACTTGTCCATACTTTATATACTATTGCATTTTGTGCCTTTTCTATTACTTCAGTGTTCAAGGTCTATCTTCAATAAAGAGCCCCATCCTGGTTTGCATTGACGATGCTCCTACCATCTCATGAGCTGTGACAATGGCATACTCAGCGTTCCTTTCCAGGGTCAATACAAAAATGAAATATGTTCAGTCCCACTCCTGATCCTCAGGATCCTCACTTCAGAATGATCACTCCCTCTCACTGTCTCCCTTTCAGCCAGCACTGTACCCACTTTACAGTTCCTGTATAAATTCTCAGTGCTTTCACTTGATCTGATAATTTCCCATGTGGCTCTATATCAAATGATATCTTTAGTCTAGATAGATGGGATATCTTGCAGTTCCTTTGTCTAGAAAGATCATTTATCTTATCAAATTTATCACAGATGGACACGGTTTGGCCAGAATTTAATCCGCAACAGGACGGTCGCTGACTAACACAAAATCCCCAGAGCTCTGCCGGATGCACACACTGCTTGAGGGGACCCCAATGGCACAGACAGTATTTCCTGCACTGCTGCCCCTTGAAATGACCCACTCTGCCACTACCAGATGTGAATAGATGGTGACTCTCATTCCTGGTACGGAGGTTAAAGTCAACACAAGTGATGTATTTCCATACAGCAAGCAGTTACAGCCCAGCACTCCAAGGAGAAGAGCTGAAGCATTTACCTGCTTTATTTTGGTTGCTGTTATATATCTATTTGTTTATTACAAGAGAATAGGGGCATGTTTTTTATACAAAACTGATATGGTTAGTGCTTTCATTTTATGTTTTGAGCACTTAAGCTATTCAGTGTTTAAAGGTAGTCTTGGTTCTTTATAACTCTATGCTGACAATAGGAGTCTAAGATAATGGAACCTAAAGAGAAAGATTTTGCTGTTCCCATATTGTTTCTGAAATATGGAGCAGTCAAATGCACTCAGTAGGTTTCTAACAGTAAATCTTCAGAGGAAATGCTTTTAAAAGTAAGGTAGAAACTGGGGAAAGGAAAATGGCTTCAGGTTTTGATAAGAACTCACCAAAGTTTTGTGAGAATTTGTTAGAGGCCCTGGAGCAAGTTTTCTCTAATTGTGATATCAAAACACCTCTCTCATCCTCATCATTCTGGTGCTTTGGACCCATTTCAGCATGCTCTTCAGTCCTCAGCATTCCTATCAACTGGAACAGAAACCAAACATGCTTCAAATCAAGTATGGGCTGATCTGGTCTCTGCTGTGAATGAAAAAGCAGACTTCTGTGAGAGCTGAGAAATGGGATGCACTTCTCCAAGCTTCAGCCTCCCTGTAAAGTGATTAAAGGGTGTTCACTAATAAAAGCCTCCGCACAGGGTAGTCTGAAATTCAGAACCATCCCAGAACAGGCAGGGTGCTGCCATGTCCCATGGACCTAAGCACACTGAAATCCATGCTGCTTGAAGGTAACTGCTTCAGCCCCTACCCATCTCACTATTCACATAAAGAATAAGAACCCAAGAAGGAGTATTTGACTTTTCCTCATCTTCTACGCATCAATTGCCTTGCACTAGGCTGAAGAGGGAATGATTAACATGAGCCATACTTTTAAAGCCCAGCAATCACTGTCCCAGGTTTAGAAGGCTCAGGCTGTCTTCCTTCAAGTGTCTGTCCCTGCCACGGGGTATCTTGAAAGTGCATCACAAATATTTTCTGTTTCTCAGGTTTGTAATCTTCACAAAATCCTGCCTGCTGATCGCAGCCCAAATGTTCATTGTTTGCACCCTGCTAAGAAGTCCTCATCCCTCTTGGGTGTCTGGTTTTAAATTCTTGCCAGGGCACATTTCCTGAAGTGAACAGAAATATGGGACTCACCTGCACATGCAGCTGATATGATCTTCTGCAAAACCTGCCCACGGGCAATTATGCATTGAAAGGGCAATTACAAACAGAGTGACCCAATTTGCATACAAAATCTAGATTATTGCCAAGAATTGCATGTACATATTCAGAGAACAGGGCCCCAAAGACATAAACCCTTTCTTCTGCTACCAAATCACTTTCTACTTCTGCAATAAGAAACTGAATATATAGGAGTCCTATTAGAAAAAATCTTATTACCAGAAAATGAGGATAGGGAGATCAGGTCAGAGTGCAGGCCTGTCCCCACCCTTACCACATCTCTCCCAGTTGGAAGGATGAAGATCAGCATGCCCCAGGGCTTGCTCAGCATACTCTCTTAGCCTCCAGCAAAGTATGGCTCAGTGACTTTCAGAGTCAAAGAAAGGATTTTAGTATTTAATAGCCTGGATTATTCATTCATAAATGGACTACTGTTGCAGATAAAAATTCTAATGTAGCATAAACCAATTCCATTTGCTTACATTTGTCCATATCAATATAGTATCTGATGAGCAAATATGCCACAGTGAGCAGATTCCGTTTTCTGCCTCTGCATAGCTCAAGTTATAGTGAGTGGGGAAAGAGGGGTGCAAACACTGGTGTCTCTGCTGCATCTGCAGAGTGTGTCTATAAAGAACTCTGCCAGCACAGCAAGATGTCAGACCAAAGTATCTGCAAACGTTCTCATGGCACACCTTTAGCCTTGGCTGCAATAAGGACCAGCAGCAGAAGCATCTGGTTTCAAAGCATTTCAGCTTTGCAGCACTGGTGGGAGCTGCTGGTGGTCCTGCAGCTTACACCACAGCACCTGTACCCCCACTCCAGTACTGTGCACATTCCGCAATCATAGAATGGCTGGGTGGAAAGTTCCTTGAAATCATCCAGTTCCAACCCCTGCCATGGGCAAGGACACCTTCCACTGGAGCAGCTTGCTCCAAGCCCCTGTGTCCAACCTGGCCTTGAACACTGCCAGGGATGGGGCAGCCACAGCTTCTCTGGGCACCCTGTGCCAGCGCCTCAGCACTCTCATAGTAAAGAACTTCTTCCTTGTATCTAATGTAAATCTCCCCTGTTTCAGTTCAAACCCATCACCCCTTGTCCTATCCCTACAGTTCCTGATGAAGAATCCCTCTTTAGCATTTTTGTAGCCCACTTCAGACACTGAAAGCTGCTCTGAGCTCTCCACTCAGCTTCTCTCCAAGCTGAACAGCCCCAGTTTTCTCAGCCTGTCTTAGTATGGGAGGTGCTCCAGCCCCTGATCATCTTCATGGCCTCCTCTGGATCAAATCACTATTTCACCTACCTCAGAGTTTCAAAATGTGGGATTTGAGATGAGGTTATTTCAAGATGCACGAAGACATCATATTGATAAAATAGTGACATTTTTACTGTCCTGAAAGTTTTAGTGTCCATTCCTAGGAGACAAAAAGAAGGTGGGGGCAAGCAGGGAAGTCAGACAGCAAGAAAATGTTTATTAGCTTCATAAACTCCCTGTTAGTGAGGCCAAGAGCACCTTCCTGTGTGACAGCCCACAAAACACCCAGCGTGCTCTGCATTGTCACTGAGATGTGGCCTTTATGCTGGTAAATGTTCTCATTTAGCCAGTATATTTCAATAACCCCGCTTCCCACTGTCACAGGTATTCAGATTCAAAAAATAAAGCCACCCTTTATAAAAGTACATTTAATGAGAGTTTAATGTGCGTGCTGTAAATCTGCAAGCAGTTGGATGTGCTTTTAAGTTTGCTTGACGTCTTTTATTTGTTTAATACATGGGTCTATAAAAGCTGTTTCTCTGAGCCTGCTAATGAGCAATAGGGGACTTGCAGCTCTCTAAAACCTGGAACAAGGCATCAAAATGAAGAATGCAGTAAAGGCTGCTGGAGGAGGGAGCTCCAGATGTGACAAGAGGTGTTTTATGGTGCAGGATGATGGAGCACCTGCCATGTGGCTGCAGTGTCACACCAGATACAGGCTGGCTTGTAGGAATCCAGGGCCCTTCTTTCAAGTGAGCTTAACATGAGCTAATGACTTGTTCGTGTGGGTGCTAATGAGCTTGGCTTTTGTCCAAGGTGCAATGGGAGACTCAGCATGGAAGGCTTAAGAGGATGGGGTAGGAAGAGATAGGACCTTTGTGGAGGTCCCTCTGAATTTGAAGTAGACTTCTATGGCTGTAGACAGGCTCTGAAATATCTGAACTGTAGCGATGTCTCTGAACTCTGTTCCATGCAATTCATCCAAAGTGAGGAACAATCCCCAAAAGCCACACAGAAGGAGGATCAGTGGCAGTACCAGCCAGTACTGGATTGTACATGCAAGTGCTGGGTGCCGGGTTAGTTCCCATCAAGCCATTGTAGTGCTGCAAGCCCTTGCTTCTAGAGGAGATGCTGCCTTGGAGAGCACCACCTGCCTCAGTGGCCCTGACGTCTCCTTAGTGCTCGGGATGCTAAAGCTTTCCATGAGAAATAGCCATGATAACAGTGCCCCCCCCCCATGTACATCATGTTTTACAAAGAAAAGTGAGCCCCCAGAAGCCCTCAGAATCAGCTGAGGTTGGACTTTCCTCTGAACATGTCCCATCAGAAACATGAAGACACTCATTGAAGAAAAGATTTTCCTAATATATTTTGGTTTGAGAAACTGCTTTAGAAAAAGAAATCCTTAAGAAAAAAAACCTAAACTAAGGTGTTTTTTCTTGATGCCTTTGAACAAAACATTGATAAGTTACAGAACAAGACATCTATCTTATTTTAAAAGAACAAAAATGTGGATAACGAAAAGCTTTTCATGAAAACGATTTTTTTACTTTAATTTCACCAAACAAATTTTCTAAATCACATCAGGTTGATGTGAAACGATTTCTTTTTACATTTTCTTATTCAGGTTGTGCAACAGACAGAAAAATCAGTTCTTTGCACATCTTTACTCCTGAATATATTGAATTCCTCAGTGAAGATGGAAAGGATGGGAATCCTGGCGAACTGAGTAATTCAGATGAATAGCGTTTTCAAAGTCAATTACCACTGTGCAGAGATGATATCTACTTCTGTCTCATCTGGACTCTCCAGCTCAATTTTTGCTCTCCCCAGAATATTCTCAAGGTTCTTTATTCTTTTTTCCCCAGGCAAACTATCAAGGGACCCCTCTGTTGTGCACATGGATTAATTAGAGCAAGGAAATTTTCAGAATCACAGTCCTGCTTTATAAAATAACTCACCTCTACCTTTTCACATCTTGATCCATACATCTTTGTGATTGCTCTCATCCCACCTGGTTTGGAATCCTTGAGACTTTCCCCAAAAAGCAGATGGGTGAAAGGCAGCCCCAAGCCACCACAGGGCATCAGTCCACTGGGATCTCATAATGCATCACAGCAGATTCCTTCTTGCAGACTATATAAAATTAAGGGAAAACACCAGTAACTATGTTAATATCATTAATACCACGTACATTACTGCTTATGAAAGACAAGCATTGAACTTCCCTGCGTGCCTGTTGGTTTAAAACAGGAGAGCTGACTGCAACACTAGCCTCTGCCTGCCCAAGGTATCTCTTGAGTAAGCAAAGGCATGAATTTAAAGCACCTTATCTGCCTGCTGTTACTGTCCACCATGGGCAGAAAAACGAAGTATTACTTCTTTCCCAATGTTCACATCCATCATATGCCTTCCTGTTTAGACCAGCACTGTGCTGTTACGCTTCCTGTTCTCTATTGCTTAGGAGATAATAAATAAGGCCAATTATTCTTACCAGAGTTGCAGTAAGCAAGCTTACTTCCTCCAGTGCAATGTAAATGCCACTTCTCATTCTTTTATGATTCTTTAGTCAGTTGTAGATTCATGTAGCTGTGCTTATATCAAAGCTGGGTTTAATTTATTTCGAGATTAAAATTTTATGAGCGATTGCATCAGATGCTTTTCTAAAATTCAAATAGACTACACTCACCACATTCCCTTCAGCCAGTAACTGTAACTCTATTTTAATAAGATATTGAATTTGTCTGCAAGATTATTATTTTTTTCTGCACAAACCCAGCCTCAAAGAAGTATTTCTCTCCCAGTATTTGTTTCAGATTTAGGAAATCTGTGCATGGGAACTGACTGCCCTTCTTCCTCCAGTTTTCTGATGAGTAGAACAATATTTGCATTTCTCCCTTCTTCTGGTGCTCCTCAGATACCTCCTATAGTTTCTTAGGAATAAGACAAGTGACTCCATCCTTTATCACCCTGGGATGAATATCGCTTCTCTTAGCTGGGCTGCGCATTTTAGATTTCCCAAGGAGTTCCCTAATTTCCCTTATGTCTCTTTTGGGGCTTTTTTATTCATTGTTCTCTTTTCATTTGTGTTTAAAACCATCTTTAAACTGAATCTGGATCCACTAGACAGACGTTATTTATTCTACCGCATATCCCAGTGCAAACCCATGTACTTGCATCAGAATGTAAGCACAGTTCTGTCAGCAAAAGGGATTGATTCCCTTGAGCTGTGCCACCTGCAAGATGGAATTCTCTGAGCCAACCAGGATATCTTCATCTGAAAAGGATACTCAGAAAGAGGTGTATCAGGAATGTCACTTCATGATAAGCCTCTTACTGCCTGACAAGAGACTGTTCTAGCTGTAGCATATAGTAGGATGCTAGGATGTACATACCCTGACTCACAGTAGTTCCTTTTTCCAGAGAGACTGAATATGCATCAGTGTGGAAGGATGTCCATAGACTAGCCCATGGCCACCTCATATCCAACTCCCAGTTGTCTTGATTATGGCAACATCTGCCTCATCTTAGTGTATTCTCATCTCAGGCAGCCAAGTTGCTTCTGTCAATAATAAAAATAAGTAGCAGAGCAACCAATGTATTATTGATCAGATACTAAATATTTTATTGGTTTTCAATAATTCAACATTATCTTAAAAAAAATCTCAACCCAAAGCCCCATGAACAATGGAGAAAACTCCCCACATCCTGAGAGGGCTTTGGGAAGAATGTTTAAAGGATAAAATCCATGTTAAAAGCAGCCATGCCTCTCTCATTTTAAAGAATGTTTTCAGGTTCGATAACATAGGAGAGGCTTTGATGCACTTAATGATTTGCCTGAGCAGGGTGGGAGGGTAAAATATCTTTCCTACCTCAATAATTTATCAGAAATAATGTTGCAGTGGGAAGTATACAAAAGGTTGAACCCTGTTGGAGCAAAGCAGCGAGTATCTGCTTCAATACCATGTTTGCAAGTGACTTTATTTTTATGTGCTACCTCTTTCTTTCCTTAAAGAAACTGAGCTACTTCTCTTACTCTAGAGTTTTTGTCAGATTTACTTATTTTTACCCCAGGTGAAAAACCCTCAACTCTTCTACTTTCAGTTGCAATAGACTGTGAAATCGTACACCCGGTGATAGTTTGCTGAACATCAAATACTCTTATTGCTTTTCTCGGCATTTACTGGCAGAGCTATCATGCAAGCAGTGTAGTTTTTAAAACTATAAAGATCACATTTCTCTTCTCAAATGTGACTTTGTAAAAAATGGCACTGAGGAATTCCACCATGTTTTCCCCATTTACAGCTCCAGAGGGATGGTTTCCTCAGCGCCCAGTGCTGCGCACTCACGCATACCTGATAATGAAGCTCCTTAGCCCTGAACCAGTAATCAGTCAAAACTTCAGCAGTGACTTCATTTAAATGATGCCTGCACTAAGCAGGATTTTGTTTACTCCCTGAACTTCCACCAATACCTGTGAAATGATGGAAATGCTCTTCTTCCCCTCGTCTTTCTGCAAGAATCGCTTGCATCAGCGGTGTACACACTGCAATGAAATAATAGGAAGCAGCAGATCAAAATATTCGGCCAGAGGTTCCTTTCCCAAGGCTCTTTCTCTGCTCTGCTGTTCATGCTGCAATAAATTTTGCTGCCATGAGTCCAATCTGTGCCTATTCCCAGGCTGTATGCATGGATTTAGAGCCTGTCAAACCCTGGACTGGGTGAACCCTCCAGCCTCACCATGAGCAGTGGTCCAGGCTCCAATATTTGCAGCACCCTTAGGAAGGCTGAAATCACTGCTGAGAGATCAGACTGAAACTGCTCAGCATCACCTGAGCCTGAGTCACATAAATAGATCTTGGGCCTGGGTTAAGGGGCAATTGTTTAATTAATTGTTTAATTAATTGGCTGCTGGCAATTGTTTCCTGTATAGAGACGATGCAGTGATCATCTCCCATAAAAAAGAGGCTCCACGAGGGGGCTGATGAATTCATATCACTGTGAGAAGAGGGGAGATTGACAGGCATCACTCTCTGTCCTCTTCCAGTTCTCTGGCCATCACCTCTCTTTCCATGTTCATAGTAAACATTCACGTAGCTCCAAGAAAAACCTTAACCCTGGAGGATGCTGTGAGATATTGGTCCAGCTCAAACCAGTGCAGTTCAACTCCAACAAAGAAGCAAGCAGAGAAGCTGTGACAGTGATGACATCTCCCATGTCCCCGGCACCTCATACTCTCCTGTGTGAGTCCACATTAAATGTTCACACTGCTGGGGCTTGGCTGATCTTAACCCTTAGCTAGAAGAAAATCAGCTTTCTCTGCCCAGCCATTCTTAGAAAAGAAGATGCCATTTGATTTTATTTTAGATGCAGGCATTCAGTTTATTAATAATAATGCGAGCTACAGTAGCATGGACTAGACCTAATTTCCATGAACGGCAAGCTCATTGGGAAAAATGGCCTAGCTGGGGGATGAATCACCATTTTTGTATCAAAGTGGGGAGATTCAGATGAAATGCGCTCTTGATGCTGATTCTGTCCTTACTAAGCTGCAGTTCCTAATGGAGATCAAAGATCCCATTAGACAGATTTGATGAAGAGACAGTCCCTCATTAGAGACTTCGAACAAGCTGAACAAAACCCATTTAAAAAAAAACAGGGGCTGCTCTTCCTCTCAGCCAAAACCTGGCTCCTCTGCTTGGCTGAAGCATCCCAAGTAAAGATTTTATAAGCTCTTTTCTGGAACTTGCCAGAGATCTAAGTAATCCATCCTGCTCTCTGACATGGAGGAAGGAATGAGGGAATAGCTCAATAGCTTAAATAAAACAAATGGGAAGAAAATGCTTTGAAACGGAGTCGTCAAGGCATTAAGGCTGTGAATGTAATTTAAATAACAGACTTCTATGGAATGCAAGTGAGAATTCAAGTACTGGAAGAATTTGGGCTTTGGGGGTTTGAGTTTTGTTTTCCTCTGGCTTGCACACAGGGCCATCAGCTGTGCTGTTCCTGCTAATGCCCAGGAGAAAGGCACATTCAGGAAGGACTGGGAGGAAAGCATTGGTTAAGGGGAGATGTTCATTAAAGGCTCCTATCCCAGGCAATCCTATTGTCACTGACTTACAGAAGAGCTGCTTCATTACCACTGAAGCCTGCACTTGCTGGCCAAGGAGCTGTCATCTTTCCAGCAGCATTAGTGTAGCCTGCAGCAACTGGGAAGGCTCTGTAGTAGTCAAAGGCCTCACCTCTGGTGCTTTTCCTGTCCTTTCTTAGCCACTGTATAAATATGTATTTATCCTGCGATGCCTTGAGGCCCCACAATACTGGAATCCCCTAACAATAACATATGCCAGATACCAGACAGCTAAAAATCAAGATTTGTATTTCTATGGCAAATATATTTCAAAACTTGTCATTTTGTGTTGCACCTTTCTTCACCTTAGAATCACAGAATCACAGCATAGTTAGGCTTGGAAAGGACCTTAAGTTCATCCAGTTCCAATCCCCCTGCCATGGGCAGGGACACCTCACACTAAACCATGGTACCCAAGATTCTGTCCAACCTGGTCTTGAACACTGCCAGGGAATGGAGCATTCAGAGGTTCCTTGGGCAACCCATTCCAGTACCTCACCACCCTCACAGTAAAGAATTTCTTCCTTGTATCTAACCTGAACTTCCTCTGTTTAAGTTTGAACCCATCACTCCTTCTCCCCATTAATCAATACTCATGGAAAAGAAACCCTAAAACATTTAAAAAGACTGCCTCATCTTACTGGCCAAAATCTCAGCTCTTCATCAACTGAAGTTCAGCCTCATGCACTTTTGAGTTTTAATCTGTGGGGTGTTTCAGGTCTCTGCTGCCTCTGTCTTCTCTTGATGACAGGAGATGTCTTCTCCTGGAGACAAAAGTCCTTACCATTTCCCAGCTCCTGCTGTTCTGCTCCTACCTGGAGAGGATGGAAAAGAGAGAAATTCAGTGCAAGAAGGCTCCAATTTGCTCGCCTTAGTGCAGCCCTGCGGCTGCAGTCTCAGTCAGCTTCCCACTAAACACTTTAGTTAATTGGCAACAAATTGGAAGAGATGAGCTGATTGCAATAAATATTTTATTAATGTTAAAACACAAAAGGTTGCATCCCTCCCAGCCCCGTCTGATTGGGCACAGTCACACCTATTAATATGGAACTGCCACATCAATTGGCAACCACGGGCTCAGAAGGAGCTCATTATGAAAAATACTTATGCATGGATCCTCAGTAGGTGTCAATCAGCATCGTGCCATTGAGATCAATGGCGCCAGGCTTATTAAGAGAGTTAAAGCTCCAGTAATTCACCTGGAAAATGAGCCCTACAGTCTGTTCTCATCTAGAAGCTGGGCAAAGGAAGAACAGGTCTTTCTGTAGTTTTTATTTACCAAAAAAAAAGCAGCTTCAGCTGTATCTAGATCTCAGCTATGCTTGGAAACAAATATTCAGTAGGGGTTTACTAAACTGCAAACTAAAATGCAAATATTTTAACCCAATACCTTTATAGCTGTCCACAACCCCTCTTTGCCATCTTTTGGGGATACACTGCAGATGTAGGTCCTGAGATACTGTAGTGCTGCTGGTAGGGCCAGGCTTATTTCCATCCCCAGCAGTGTGGCAACTCCACACCAACATGGTACATGAGGGAATATCTCTGGCCAGAGGGATGGGAAACCATGTTATGCCCTTCCCAGCTCCAGTTTTGAGGTTTCAGTGATCAAATCAAATGTGGTGATGACAGAAACATGGGTAAAACAATGACAAGAAGTGGAGGAGGAATATATTAGCAATGAGCACAGCCCCTTCCCAGCTCAGGAAGACTCTGTGAGGTACCTCTGAGCTAATGGAACCTTGTGTAGATCAAGAGTAGCGACAGTTCACTCAGACTTCTGCTGGGGGGAAACTAGTATCAGGACCAGGCGTGTAACTTGCAGGCAGTCACTAGAGCCTGTGGTGCTTCATTAGCAAAAGTGGGTTTCATTATCATTGAAATGTTACGCAGGAAACCGCTGACTTCCACAACATTTTTGATGGGAAAAAGTCAAAATAAAGCACTTCTCTCTCATTTTGATAAGGCAAAAACATCACAGCATCTCTTTAGCTAATTCAATTCTTTGTTTTTCTGCATGTTTCTAATGTTCTCACATTTTATAAAGGATGAATCAAATATTTTTGTTTATTTTTTGGTAACATTCTTTATTCTAGGGAAAAAAGAAAACAATTTTTCTTCTCTTTGCTTTTTAATTTGAGGGTTTTCTGTAGAACAAAACCTCCTGTTTCTGACCAATTTGTTGTGTGGATGGGATGAATAATTTTTCAGGCTGCATTTTCATCATAAGTTGTTTACTTTGTCTACTCACTAGTCATTTGGGGGGATATTTGAGCTGTCACTGGAGTAATTTTGGCTTTCCTTCTGCTCCTGGAACAGAGGACAAACTGTTTAAACAGAAAAAAACCACGAACCGATGAAAAACAGCAAGTAAAGAAATGTAAATAATTCATAAATACTGGTTTGTGCTCGGCCTGGCATCAGTGCACGGCACAGCCGCTCTCAAACAGCTCTGCAAACAGAAAGCTGTTTGTGCCACGATGCTCCATCCCCTTTTCCATCATTTGTAAACAGCAGCTCAAAAGCAGAGCAAATAGTTGTAAGAAGTTAGCTGAAAGGGGCAAGATAAGGCACCACAACAAATATTTCCCCATCAGAAAGATGTGTGATTAGTCCAATCTCATCAGTATTTTATATGATACTGAATTTAGTTTTATGTCAAGGGTCAGGACTTGCAGTGTGGTGGTCTGCCTGCCAAAGTCACACATCAGAAGGTAATATCATGAGGTTAAATTCCTCAGCTTTCTTTGAAGTTTGGGGGGTTTTAAGTTTTTCACATCTGTAGATGGGATGTGTTCTATCAGTACAATCTGAGATCCCAGGGTACCTGAGCTAAAGATGCAGTGAGGATGATGTTATTTATGAGGGGTTTGACTGAAGGTAAAAGATTGGCTTAAGGTGATGAAATAGCAAAGCATCTCTATTTAAGACATAGAGGTAGTAAAATATCTATTGAAGCATTGAGGTATTTAAAAATGCATAAAACAGCTCCTGAGGGCAGAAGGCTTTTCATGAGGAGTGGAGCAGATTGGGGTTATGGGCGGGGGGTTATGGTACGTGGGGCAGGGGAGAAGCAAGCTGGACTCATGGCAGAGGGCCCTGCAGGACCTAGAGAAGTAACCAGCTTGTGCCAAGGAAGGGCAAGTCAACCCCGAGACAACAATGTCTCAGGGAGATTAATGCCAGCCATGACGGGGGCATTTCCCAGGGATGCATGTCTCCATCTGACTTTCCAGAAGCATTGAATTTGTCCAAGAAATAGAGCCAGACATTTTTCTTGGCAACTCCTCCCCCTTTCCCACGGGGCTCTGGTGCCTCTGAAGCAGATATAAGTCATTGAACAGCCAATCAGTACATCACAGGCTGCTCCAGGCTCCCAGGACCCCACACTGGCTGCTCAGATACTGGCATAAAACCAGGTCTTCTAATGTGGTGCCTTGTGGTCCACCACAAAGCTGCTTCACAATAGCTCTTGCTAGTGGATGGCTCCAGGAGATGTGTGCAGAGCACTCAACCTTTCATTTAAAGATGCACTTCAGTAAACAAACACCAAAGAATAAAGCATTTTAGACTTTCCAGTTTCAGGTAATCCCCTAGTGACAGGTCCCCTAGTGACCACAGATTAACTGTTTACCTCCAAGAAAATATAAGCTCACTGTTGGCTCCCTTCAGACTCTTCCTTAATTTTCCTCTTCACCACCAGCAGTCAGTTGCTGTACTTTTCTTCTCCTAAGCAAAGGGCTATAATTTATACAATATACAATATAATGTATACAATATTTCTTATGAAATAACAAAGGGAAGAGAAATGGGTGGCAGGAGTGCCAGGACTTTCTCATGCTATGAGTGCATCAGACACTCTCTGCAGTGTTTTATGGTAGGACAGAAAAAAACCCAAACAAAATAAACAAACCATGAGCAGACATCCTACTCCACCATGATTCCAGCAAAGGAAATTTCCAGGGTCAGAGCTGGACAAATGAGCTTTTCCAGCGATCCCTGACGTCACCTTGCAGAGAGCCGCCAAGTCCCCTCTCTCTTAAATCCCTCTTTGTGTTTCACCCAGCCTAATTAAGTTGCTTAATTCCATTTTGTGGATACAATGTGGGAGCAAAGCTCTGTTCCAACAATGTTAATGAGCTTGGGTTAGAAGTTAAAGCCCCCACTAATGTGTTTAAATTAGTTCTTACCCGGAGCTTTACAATCAGCTGGAAGATGCTTGGCTTGTCCTTTCCATGGTGGTGGGAGGGGGCAGGGTCAGTCTCAGGTTAAGATCCCTCTTCTCACACCTCAGCGCTCACTCTGAGCTCCTCAGATCAATCACAGCCTGCTGAGACCACCTAAAAGAGCTGAAACATTCCTACCTACCGCTTGAGCTTTGCCCTTCGGAATAGTTTTGAATGTTGATGATTTTGGTCTTTCCTAAATGATATTTCTTGGGAAGTGTCTCCACCCCTGGGGGAGAGGGGAATTCATTGCAGCTGACCCCTCTCCTCCTGTCAAGAATCCTCCTGGTGCCCAGCAGCAACTTCCCCCTCCCAGAATCAATTCTGCAGAGGTAATTGATGGCTCCTTCATCAAGTCTTTCTTCTCTCAGTAAATACACTTCCTCATAGTCGGCATTAGCATGGCCAAGTGAACTCTTTGCAATCAATGGCTGAGGGTGAGGAAGTTCCTCTGAGAAAAAGATTGTGTTAGCAAACTTGGAGGCTTGCTGCTGGGGCAGACTGGGAGCACTGAAAGGAACAGCACTCGGCTTCTCTCGGGCTGTTTTCCTCCTATACTTTTTGTGCACTTTGCATAATAATGCAATAGACTTGACAAAAGATTTATTCCTGGCGCCTATAAAATGACAATACAATGAGTTTCAAATGGAGAGGAGACAAAAATTCAAGAGAAAAGGTAAATAAGCAAGTTCTTCTTAAGTCTGTAAATGTTATGGACAAAAATTCAATTAGCGCAGAGGAAGCTGCAGAAGCTTCATTTTTCCTTTCTTTTTTTAAAGCCTTTTAACATCCAGGCAACAGGGCCTATTTAAAAGATGCCAGTTGTGCCTGTGCACGAGCATGCTGGCACCCACAGGCAATATAAGTCTGCCTGTGTATAATTGTTGCTGTTCTGCTTTATATCCACACACAGCTGTTCTCTTTCATGATGGAGCACCACTTGCTTAACTAGAAATATTTTTACAGATTATGTATAAGCTTAAACTGGTGGTGCTCAACCACAGGATATAGTGTGTGCGTATGGCTCATGTAAATCAATAACTCGCACAGAGCACATTTTGCTTTGAAGTACATGTTTGGACTGAAAAAGAGCTGTTGATAGGAGTGCTAGGCACCCAAACCATCTACAGCTTGACTTTCTCTTTAAGAGCTTATCATATTCACACCCTGAAGTGTAACAGTCCCCAGAGAGGTCTTCACATGGATGTTTATCCTTTTAGAAGTGATTTTTGAGGCTTTATTTGTCCACCCGCTGATGCATCCTCTCAGGTACAAAGTGTCATCTGCTCCCACGCAGCCCCTCGTGGAAGTAAAACCTAAACATGGAGGTGTAATTGCCATAATTTAAAATGTGTGGCTGGACAAAGCAAACTGGTAGAGCAGCCACCTTACCCAGAACCAGCAGAAGCCAGGCTGGATGTGGTCCCGATCAAGCTGATCTAGTTGAAGATGTCCTGCCCATTGCAGGGGCGGCTCAATTAGATGAGCTTTGAAGGTCTTTTCCAACCCAAACTGTTCTATGATTCTATGATCCCTGTACCAGCTGTCTATGACAGGGATGCGTTGCCCCAGAGATAGATTCATCTTCATCACTACATTGAACTTCTCCAGCCCCACCTTGCCTGGTTTAGTGCTTCCTACAAAGAGAACACCACTAAAAACACCATTAAACAGGAATCTCACCTTATTCTTCCTGTCAAGAACTCTTTCCACCCGAGAAGGGTTTTGCAGAGCTGTAAACGTGGTACTGGCTGACAGATGTTTCTTTTGCTGACAGACCTCTCCAGGAGATGGTGCTTGCAAGAACCATGGAAAAGCTTCTTCTTGCCTGTATGTGTATGTAGCCTCAGCACATTCTTTAAGGACATGTCAGTAGACTGTGTACATGGTGATTGAGGGCCATCAGGAGACTGAGCAATGCTAATAACATGCTTGGGCATCTCCAGCTTTGCTTTCAGAAGGACTGTTTCACTACGGACAACCTTAAGAGCCTACGACCTCCTTGTGCTATGTCTGTGGCAGCTAATGCAAGCCAAGAGCACCATCTACTGTTGTGCAGTGCTGGATTATCAGTTACTGACAGGTCTTTGGTTCAATAAAGGTGCTGCTCCTACAGTCAGGGTTCTTGACTGTTGCACTGAACATTGTTCAATAGCTTATTAGAGTTTACTGATAAGGAAACCTCTCAGAGGAATGGATTTCTCTATTCAGCAATTACACCCGTATGAAACTCAGCATTTACAGGGAGACACGTGGTGCAATACCACAATAAAGTTAATTCCCAGGGTACGATAATGCACATTATGGACTATGCAGCTAATTAAAAGAATCATAAAACAAAGCACTGGTTTTGGTAGAGGTGATTTGCTGGAACAGCAGCAGGAGGAACACATTATCCTGCACTATGGCAGCACCACACAGAACTTGATAAAAATAGGGTATGAATCACATGGCCCTGGGGCTGGGTCTGTCCTCTCCAGGCTGTGCAGAGCAACCTGCTCTCAGCCTGGCAGCAGACACTCTTGCTTGGCAAATGCTCCTACTCAAGTGTTTGCCCACAGATACCCCAGTTGCCTGGAAAACCCAACATGAGCATGGGAGAGGATGAAGGCAACAAGCTATGAGGACATGGCTTCCAGCTGGGTGGGCAAGGGTTGCTGATAGTGGCCATCAGGATGGCTCTTCATCCCCATGCCCAGCTACTCACACCAAGCAGGGTCCCCTATCCCCACCAATCCCAACACTCAGGGTGCTGCACAGGGACAAACTAACAGCAAGTGGAGTTGGGCTGAAACCTTGCACTGTGCAATCCCTGATGTGGAGCAAAACTTGAAGTCTTTCCCTGCAAATCTATGAGCAGTGGCTTTTGATTCCTCTTGACAACTGTTTCATTTCTTTGGTATTTCTTTTGCGGGTCTTTAAACTCTGCAACAGCCCTGGCTAGGAGCCCCAGCTATGGATACAGGAACAGAAGCTAATCAAAGGACTAACTTATCCTTTTCTCAGTCATCATTAAACCACATCTGTACCTGATTTTGAGCCACCCAGCAGAAACATAAAATGGTTTGTGTTGGAAGAGACCTTAAAGCTCATCCACTTCCAACCCCTGCGACGGGCAGGGGCACCTTCCACTGGGGCAGCTTGCTCCAAGCCCGTGTCCAACCTGGCCTTGAACATTGCCAGGGATGGGGCAGCCACAGCTTCTCTGGGCACCCTGTGCCAGTGCCTCAGCACCCTCACAGGGAAGAGCTTCTGCCTAAGAGCTCATCTCAGTCTCCCCTGTTCTGGCAGGTTCAAGCCATTCCCCTTGTCCTGTCCCTACAGGCCCTTGTCCCAAGCCTCTCTCCAGCTTTCCTGCAGCCTCTTTAGGCACTGGAGCTGCTCTCAGGTCTCCCGTTCAGGAGCCTTCTCTTGTCCAGGCTGCCCCAGCCCAGCTCTCTCAGCCTGGCTCCAGAGCAGAGCTGCTCCAGCCCCTGCAGCATTTCCGTGTCTTTTCTTTGGACTTGTCCAAGCAGGTTCATACCCCTCTTGTCTTGAGGGCCCCAGAAAATAACCTTCATCACAGTCGTAAGCATAAAGGTACTGATAAAAGGAATTCTGCATCTAGTAGAGCATCGCCAGTTTGATTCAGTGGCATTTCATACCCACTTTCATTTTGTGTAATAAACAGCCAAGGCACACATCAACTGGCCTCATTTTTACAGTAAGGCTTTCAAACCCTTCCCTGCCAGATCAAGAAATGCATCATTTGCAGTCAGTTATCAAAAATAAAGGTATTTTGATGCACTGTGTCACAGCCAAGGTGGAGCCTGAATCCCAAACCTGAAGACACATTTACTTCATTTTCTATTGTTTTCCTTTTCCATTTTGCAAATGGCCAAAGTTCCAGCAGTTCACAAAGCAGCTCAAAGAGCTGGGGCTAAGCTGCCACCACAGGCATTTGCTTCCCAGGCCCATAAATCTCTCTCGATGGGGTCTCATTTTTCTTGCCATTGCTTTCACATCCCCCATGGACACTGAACAGTGGGGTGCATCATGGAGATGAACACTGCCACGGACAGGGCTGGGCTTCCCAGCTCCATGTGATTTGTGAGTGGTACCTGCAGCATGATGAGGCACTTCAGAAAGCAATCGATCCTCTTTTTATGTGTTCTTAGAAAACAATTACCAGCAGGAGTGATGAATGCACTTCTAATTATATCCTGGCTGTCTCACCCCCTCCTAGTCATGAACTACTTTAATAAGTAAAGGGCATTCAGGAAAAAAATTGTTTCATTCAGTGACAATTAATTCAGTGTTTCCATGCCTGGTTCTGGGGAGATGTTCACAGTACCCAGGGCAGATGTTGTGGAGGGCTGAGAGTGGAGAACCAACAACCGGACTGAGCCCCCAAGATGTCTTCATGTTTTTGCACATCAGCTCTGTCACCCCTCCATGTAGTGCTGCCATTCACAGCAGTGATTTGGGTGGTGTAGCATTTGGGTGCATGTTTTATTCCTTTCACTTGCTCAAGTAGCTCCTAGCTCAAGCAGAGGCACTCACGTACTATGATACAGGTGACCCTTTAAAGCAAACCACTTGCCCATGCTGTATTTTGACAACAGTTTTTAAATGAAGGGTGAAAAACACATTTCAGCTACTACCTTATCGGATAAAAACTATGAACTGAGGACTGCCAGTGTTAGTGGATGAAGACTGATCAAGTACCTGATTTGGAGACGTGTCTCTGCTTCATCAAGCATTGTACATCTGTTAAACAGCCCTAGAGAGACCATGAAAGCATTCATTTCTTTAGGAGATTGCCACTCCAGGTACCTGTCCCTGCTGCCAATCTAAAAGCAAACATCTCTGCAAACAGCAGTAGGGATAGAACAGTTCAGTCCTTCCAAAGTCCTGCAAAGATTTGCATCCACCTCATTTTAATTAGCCTTTGTTGGGCCTGTATTTAGTTTCTCTCAGTTCTTCCTCTCATTTCATCTAAATCATTTGCATTACATAAAAGCACTGTGGTGCTCAGCTTGTTTTGCAAAGGCTGCACCATGAGACTGCCTTTCTCATGTGCAGCTATTGAATCAGCTTCCTATTGTCTCAAAGTACCTTTTCCCTCCTCCCTCCTAGAAGGCTTTGAGAGACATATAATACCCTCTTTAAAATGGCTCATCATGGATGTATCACCTGAGGATCTATTTCTAACCAAGATTCACAGTGAATGAGCATTATCCTTGATAGACTTTTTCATGCATTAGATTGGAAGCAAGCATTGATCAATGCAAGTTAAAATAACATTCAGCTACATAAATATAGAGCTCTATTTTGTAATTATTTGCAATACTTGAATATAAGCTTGAAAATAACATGTCTTACCTCATCAAGTGTGACCTTCTGTAGGTGCCAAACACTGAGCAGCTTTTCCATGGGGGTTTCAGACTTCCCTGTGTCTTGGGATAGGGCATGGTTTGGGTGCTGGAGAGGAGTCACCCTTTCTAACCTGGGAGTGCAGAAGAAAGGGCAGCTGCAGTGAATTGACATGATGCCCCAACCTTTAAGAAACCTGGGGGCACAAAATAAGTTAAAAATGGGTTAATACCTAGATTGCTAAATGCCAGCAAATAATTTGAGCATCTTCACATCTTCTTCTTACACCCCTCTGATTACAGCTCTGTGGTGGCTGAGGTTACAACCCCAGCTCTTTTTGACATCACTGGGGCTGACTCAGTATAATTTTAAATTTACTCTCCCAAATCCATAGCACACTCTCTTTTATACTATAATTGAGACTTCTCTTTTCCTCTGTGGATTTATTCTTTCTTTAGCTGGCTCATGGCAATCAAACAGATCGCTTCATCTTCCCAGGAAAACTTCCACTTCATTAAAATCCTCCTCTTTTTTCCTTGTTCTTTTTGTAATTAATGTGAGTCACAGAATATTTTATATTTGGAATCATGTTATTTGTAGACAGTATTCAAACGTGTTTGGTTAGCAGCCAGATGCTAAGCATATGCAGCAGAGGAGTGAGATGAAAGGATGTAGGTAAACAGGGAAGACACATGCTGATCACTGACTGACCCTCCCACCCCTCTCCATGCTGCTGTACTTGCTATAATAGATGCCAGCCTGAAAGGTAAAGGAAAGCTAAATTCAGATGGAAGCAGAAGTAATTTGGAGGATAAATTTTTAATTAAAAAAGCAGTATGGGATAGCAAGTTTAGAAAGATTGCTCCTAAAAGCTTAAGGCTCTGTTTTTCTGCCCTCTATCTTTAGCTTTTTTATTGATATGGAATGAGGGAAGAGCTTTTTCTGGATGCATTGTAGGAAAGCACAATTCATGCTCTAAACATCTTTCTCATTTCCATCCAATATTACTGCTCTGCCCCTTGAAAGGTTGCAAAAAAATACAAATAGGGAAGAAAGAAGCTATCTGCTTGCCAAATTATATGTTTCAAGCAGGGAGCACGCAGATCCAGAGCTGTAATAGCTTCTCATTATCTTGCAGGGGTAATTTAAATTAGTTCAACTCTCATTTATGAGTGTGACATTTATTTCTTTGTATTGCAGCCATTCTTAAATGCCTTAATGCAGGATCAATATCACTTTGTACCAAGCACAGACCTACACAACGTGCTACTCCCCAGAAACCATGTGCTTTTGCTAGCCAGGGCTTTTTGTTTGACCCACTTCCAGTGACGAAGTGAACAATGGGGCCCTCCAAGATGGTATTCCTTCCTGGCTCATGGCTGTTTGCTTGTGTGCGGCTCCTCATGTCCAACCAGGCATTTTGCAGTGATGCCACCAACTCACCGCAGCACATGTGGCCTTTTGCCTGGATGGAGAAAAACAAGAGAAAGGGAGGACATGAATGCTGCTGGGTACATCAGAACAGAGCACATGGAGAAAATGTAGAGCTGAAAAATTTGCTGTATGTAATCTAAAATAACCCCTCTACTACACACACTGCAAATTCACAATGCATATCTATACAACAGTGAATATGCTTTGAACCCTCTCTTTCCTTTATCTTGCTGTTCCAATCATCCACCCTGCTAGATGAAATCAGCCAAGCAACATTTAGGTGGTGCTCTCCAGGTTTCCTCTCTGGAGTGCTGATGGCAGGTGAATACGAATGTTGCCAAGCAGCACCTGCCTGGGGCTTCAAAAGTTCAAGCTTTTGATTTGCTTTGTGTAGCCACAAATGGATGAGTTTAGTAAAATAAACTACTTGTATGCCATCACATGATAGAGACACAGCATCTCAGCAGAGACCAGGGGAAACTGTAAGTAATGGTTATAGAAGGAGGATAATCTGTAATTTAGTCCTCCCTAAGGTATGTGGAGTTGGAGACTGGAAGCTGTGATGTGAGAGAGAGATCAACAATGAAAAATCTTTATAAAGGAATTTCTCAGATGATAGATCCCTCTGCAAGTTGTCACAGTCAGAACTCCATGAGATTTGGTGCTGCACTAATGTGGTTAGTTGATATTTTTAATCACTGACATCTGTAAGGGCAGAGATAAAGTAATGGGGGTCTACCCACTTTGAAATAAAGAAGTGCTGGAGCTCCATTCACTTTCCACTCGCTTTCATAGGATGCAAAATTAAGTGAATATAAATGCCACTATTCACCTTATTTTTCTGGGCCATTTGTTTCTGATTCGTTTTATGGTGAGATGTCCCCTGTTAAACGTTTTGGTTCAAATTCATGCTAAGGGAACTCCATGATCTTCAGGAGGATCACATCAGCAGTGAACTCAGAGCAGGCTGTAGCAGGCACCCAATTCAAGACCTTTACTATTAGTGACATCTTGTAAATGCACTTTGAATCTAAACCGAACATGCTCAGCTTACCTGGATGAAGGTTACACAGAGAAGTGCTGGGGATAAAAGTGATGCAGCACCCAGCAGCTCCAGCACAGAGGTCACTTAGTGCTGCTGACACCAGCTTCAGTCTTGCACATTGGCAGATGAGTTCCTGAATGCCAGGCTGAACCTGACTCCCAACAGCACTAGATATGCAGGCAAGCATAGAGGTAGGAACGAGGCAATTGTGGCCTCTTTAAAAAAAGAGGCAATCAGAAATAATGTTGTAACAGTGCTCTCACGTACCTGCACATGACAACTTTAAGAATCCAGAATCTTTACAAATTTAAAGACTAGTTTATCTACCCTGGTCTCCTCTTCCAGTGCTATTTCCAGTTACACTGATGGCAATTTCTCTACAATTACACATCTATGTCTGTCTGCAAGAATGGAGCTGGCTCTTCTGAAACTTTGGAGTAGATAAATCAAATGAGGGAGCAAAAGCAGTACTTGAGTGTGATCTGACTTCAACAGATAAAATCAGAGCAGCTCCAGCCAAGCTAGGAGCAATAAGCTGATATCAGAGCAGCAAGTCCAGAAAGTGTCTCTAGAGGACATTTCACAGTGCTCTGATGCTACACCCCAGCATTAGCCTCAAAAGCCCTGCAGTAACATCCCTTCTGGCATAGGCAGAGGTATTAGAGATCCAAGTCAACATGGTTAGCCAACACTGTCTGGTGCTAATATTCACCCTCATTCAGCAGCCTCAGAGGACAGCTGATACAGCACATGATTAGGCACAACAAGCTGAACCTCAGAGAGGAACAAGACTGTTGATAAAGGACAAACAAGCATTATATTTTTATGACACTAGAAATTAGCATATCAAAATCTTGTTCTTTCTTCCCATAGCCCATATTTCTGAGGAGGGAGTATGGAGCTGCAGAACAGAAGGCACTTTTGCTTTGGAACATATGTTTGTGTTGCTGTTCGGCCGGTTGAAATTCCTCATTAGAAAACATCATTTGAATTCCTAAGTAGCTGCAGAAGAACAATGGTTAACAGGGATGTGTGGCAGTGCTTTAAGCCTGAAGATGCCAACTTCATACAAGTCTCTCCCTTAAAATTGCAAGTTATAGACAAGAGAGGCCACTCACTGTCAAGATGAAAAACTGTATTAGCAATTCCTCCTCAACATTACTGCTAAACCACCTGAGGCATGTTTCACTGTGGCTATTTCAGGAGGAGCAATCTCTGATGTTTGAGTCTTGTGGCATAAAGCAAAGGCTGCTGGAAATGAACCAAACCTGCCAGCAAATATTTTTTGTAACTATCACCTTTGTTTTCAGCTCCCATGTGGCATTAATTATTTGCCCACAAAAATAACATCTATGGAAGCAGGGGAGCTCTGATGGGGCTCTTTGTCCTAAGAATCCAGATGGATTCACAGCTCAAGGTAAGCTGTAAAGGACAGGAAGAAAGAGAAAAACTCTCGCTTTTGTGACTTCTGCCTGCGAGAGCCTAAAAGAGGGGATGAGTAGGTGGAGGGAAGTTATTGGGCCCATCAACTAATCTGCCCAAACCACTTCTATCAGATGTATTTTTTTACCCTCTCACCTACTAGACACACACAACTATGAAATGGGGCTGATAAAAACTCGTCTTTCACCAGCCCATCTTGACAACAGGAAACCTTGACATCTTCTAAGTAATTCAAAAATCTCTCAGAGTCAAGATTGAGAGGGGAGGGGTTAATTTATTTTTAGGCTACCCATTTAGAAGAAAACAACTGCAAATAGGAAGCTACCCATTGCCAAGGTTAAGCTTCAGAAAACTTCTCTCTAGCTGTAGCCTAATGATTTTTTTAATAAGAACCAGACACTTCAAAGCTCAAGATAGAGTCCTTGTTTGAGCTAAGCCCAGCAGCTATTGCTACAAAAAAAGAATTAATTCCATCCGCTTTCAGAGGGAACAGGTATCCCATCCCAATAGCGTATTATGAAACGCTCAGTTGCTCCCTACATAAAGGTAGCTTGTGATATTTTATTCCTATTTAAAGGAATCTCTAAAGACAAACATTAAGAAAGAAACCACGCACAAAGTCTGAGTGTGTCTTTGGGTACAGCAGCACCTGAAGTACAAGCTGCCTAAAGAACAAGAGGCAAGTTTTGTGGGGAGGTCTGATACAACTTCTGTTAGCCAAACACACATTGATATAAGCAAACCAGGAAAGCAGAGACACACAAATTACAAACAAAAAGTTCCATGTGCCAAACCATGTACGTCCCTATTTATAAACCCAAATGGTCACAAAAATATTCTTGTTTTAATCCAGCATGGTCCTTTTCTTACTTTTGCAGAGAATCTGCTAAGCTTATTTACCACTGGATGCTTTAGCTCTGCTGCTTGCTCCTGGCAGAGCTGGGGTGTCTGGGACTTGCACCTTAAAGCATTAATATTGCTCTCTGATATGCTGATGGAGTTGCAAAAAAGTATTCTGGTGAAGGCTAACTGCTGTCTGCTCAGAATGTAAACGTGGGAATCAAATGCACAGTGGGATGCACCAGCCATAAGAACTGGAGACAAATCTGTGAGGTCTTCCTTTGACATGCTGGGAACATTTTTCCACTCAGCCTTGAAAGAGTCAGGGTTGTTCCAAGTCATCCAAGTGAAGCTAAATTGTTGATCAGCACCCAGAGCAGACCTACCTGGTCGAGGCTGTGAAAGAAAAATGGCTTTGTTAGGGTCTGTCAAAGCATAAACCCGTGCTGAAGACACTGCTTCACTGTCTGTGATAAAGATCCTCTGTGTAATGATAGGTTCAACCCCAAGAGGAAGATAAATAGGCAGCAGAGCCTGTCTGGATGCACTGGATGTGTCTTCATCAGGGAGCCACCGTGGAGAACACGGTAGCTTCAGCTGGGGTTTAACCTTCTCGGGCCTCCTACAGCATGAATTCTCCTGTTATACATCAGCCCCATGTCTTACCTGACTTGCACACACCACCTCCAGGCTACTTCAGTGTATAGGAGAGGTGCACCCACTGAGCCATCCTCCCCCAGGTGATGTGGGTACCACTCCAGGGAGATCAGAGCAAATGCTGCAGGATTCAGCTGCAGTGTCCTCAGTAGCATGGCCAGCACCAAGTCAGACTCCTGAGAATAAATGAGTGTGTCAGCCAGGAAACTCCTCACTTCAGAGGGGAAAGGTAGGCAAAAACCCCTGGGAACACCACTGCCCTTCAGAGAGCAAGCTGAGCTTCCAGAACTGCTGCTTTCTCCTTCTAGAAATTCCTCTCCTGAGTTGCTTTTCTACAATCAAGTGAAGCATTTCAGGGTATGGGTAAGTACTGTCATAGAAACACACCAACTTCTGCTATTTTGATTCATCAAGACAGAAAATTAAAAGAACACAAACTTGAAGTTGAGAAAGATGCAAATATAATTATCACAGCCTTGTCTTGCTTCTTCTGGCCAAGGCAAGGTGAGAGCTGCAATGGTAACCTTGTGCTTGTTTATCTATTGGGGTGTTTGGATGGTGTCCAAACAGAGAACAGCAGATCTATAGTCTTGTCAGAGTAGAAATATAGCTCAAATCACTCTTAATCCAATTCTGCAAAACTGAGCAGGAGGAAAGTTGTAAGTGCCTAGTGTGTCCAACAAACTGCATGATGTGTGTCTATCAAACCAAATCTAGAGTTTCAAACTCCAGTCACTGAAAGGTAACCATATGTCATCCTGCGCTACTGGTACTTCAGCAGGGATAACTCTCTAATTTTGACAGGGAGAAATCATTCAGCCTGGTACTTCAGGACCCAAAGTGGTGTCAAGGATGGTGTCAAGGATGGTGTCATACACAAAGGACATTAGGATGGACAGACACAGCTGCCTGTTACCACCATCTCATCTCCAAAACAGACAGATACAAGACAACTATAAGACCAGATGATCCTAACAGTCACATTAGCATGGCATGGAGCACAGCAGAATAGCCAAGCTTCTCTGTTTATTCCTACATTTTTTTATGTGTTTGTAGTCTTTAAATCACAGGTCCCTCCCATACTAAATGATCCCAAACAGGTACAACAATAAACTGCAATATGAGACAGAGACTGTGAGACAGAGATGAAAATAGTACTGGTGAATCACAAACACTGAAACAAAATAAACGAATCAGTCCTAAATAGTCTAATTAATAAAGGTTAATATATTTATCATCCTGGCTAACCTGATATCTCCAAACTCATCTGACAATGCAAAATGAACAAAGCACAAGAAAGGCAGCAGTAATTGTAAAGCTTCAGTAGATAACATTTTCCAGAAGCTTCTTTTTCTGCTACATGAAAAGCATCCTGGATTCATTAATACATCAGTGTGGTCAAGGTGCACAGACATGCTCATTCACATCCTGACTGGCAGCAGCATAATTAAAAGGATGTTAATGGATTAACTCTGAGTTAGAAACAGATCTTTCTTCCCTTTATCATGAATGGCACCAGAGATGGTCACCAAGCCCAGCCTTACCCACACCTAAAGAGATGCTACATCTTACCCAGTGCAGTCTGGAGCAAGGAAGGGTTCACCACTGCCAGCAAATCAAGCCTGGGACACTTACAGGCTGAGAAATAACTGTTTAAGGAGCCTAACTGCAAAGTAAATCCACTGTAACATGCTACTACATTTTTACATCTACCTACTGCCCAGTGGAGCATAGCATTCACTATCTGGACTAGTAAAAACATCACTGCTCTTGCTGGCTCACAGTAATTGTAAATGCAGCTCCCTACAGAATTGAGCCCTCCCCAGAGAACACAATCCCCCAATCCTGATGCCTTCTAAAACAAAGTCTTCCTTAAGACTGAAAACTTAAAGAAGTTTCATGGTTCACCAGGACAAAGCTAATGTGAGCACTGCACTCCAGGCTGGCACCAGGAGTGCCAGAGGCACCTGCAGGTGCTCCCACTAGTCCTAAGCTGTCCTACATGAAGTTCATGCAACAAAAAACAAAAAATTGTCTGATACTTGGATAGCACAAAGAAAATCTAAGATCTGTGCTTTCTGTAGCACCATTCAAACACTTCAACGTGTGACAGGCAAACTCAAGCTTCCCACAAAGTCATTACCCCTTTTTAATTCAGGAGCTTCACAGGTTCTCCCCTTGTATTTTGGCTCTGTGGTATATGCAAGTTGCAAGACTGATTTCTAATACACTTAAACAGGAAAATAGTTGCCTAGATCTACAAAAACTGTTTCATGTTGCTGATTTCTGAATTTGTTGAGGATATCCTGAAATCAACCTTTGGATACCCTTTTAAACCCCACATGCTCAGTGGCTTCTCAGGAGATACTTTTGACTTCTGTCAAGAAGGAAAGATGTGGCCTTCACCAAAAAGCTTCAATTACAACCTACAAAACATGGCTTGAAATAGGGAGTGAAAGAGATCTAATGGTGGTAAAAAAGTAGAATCTGAGCTTTTACAGCAGAGTTATGGCCATAAAGTTAACTAATTCCCGTTTCTTTTTAAGAGTCCTTCTGGATTACTGAGTCCTCTACACTCTAGGTGGCTGCATTTCATTTCTGAAGACGTAAGTGCCTGTCATTTCAGAGTAACTACCTGTAGGAAATGGTAGGAGGGCATGTCAGAATGTTCAGTTTCAGATGGGCATGTGCATTTTTCACTAGTTCTTTCCTTGACAATTGTGCAGATGTTAAGGAATTCTTCCCTCTTTCACACACAAAAAGAGAAATTTAAGACTGTATTTTTTCTGGTTTTAAAGAGGTAAGTGCAGGTTTTGGAAAATGAAGATAGATTCCCACTCTGTCTGAGAGACCTGGGAACTCTGATGTGTCACTAGAGAGAACAGCAGAGCAGTTCTGGGAGGTTTTAAAGGTCACAGGTTAACTGAGCTGTAATTGACTTTCAAATATTGATCCATTATTATTAGTGTTCGTTTAAAAATCAAATGTTATTTGATTTACAGTTATTGTGCTGCTTTCAGAGGCTGGAACTAAATTTGATCATTCCACCAAAACACAAAGCTTTTGAGAAGTATTTCTTCCAGCAATGCTCTCTGTTTCCCCTCACTTCAGACTTAACTTTTCCATATCCATCTGCCTGTGGAGACTGCTTAGCTCCAGAGCAGCTTCTACTTGGCTTTGACTTCATTATTGTGAGTACTACCCATTAGCAGACAACCCTGTTTCCAAGTTCTGGATGTGGCCAGAAAGATTCTTCAGAAATAGCTGCACAGAGAAAGCATCAATCTTCTAACATGGTTACTCAAGGTAAAAGAGCTCCTTTTGTGCTATCGACCCATGAGAGGCAACCACAGGTTGCAGCAGGAGCCACCAGAAGGTCCCAGGCTTCCATCAGAAGGTTAAAAACTTTCACATTTAATTTCTGCTGGTCCAGATAACTATTGCTGACTTCTTGAAAGGACACACCACAGCCTGCATGCCCAAGTGGGTCATTGAGACACAGTTTCCAGTTCCTTATTCATTGACTATTGTAGGGAAAAGAGCTCCAGATATTTCATTTGATGAACACCATTTAATCATGTTTTTCAACTACCACGAAATAAGAAAACAGACAGCTTGAGAATTGTGTATAACTCCATTATTACCAGACTTAGTTGGAACAGAATTGTGATTAATAGTCCCAATTCTCATCTCAGCCCGAGGTTGACAAAAATCAATGTCATCTTAACCTTAATCTTATAAGAAATACTTTCATTTTGCTGGACCTATTGAGGTTCGAATCTTTAGAAGGTTAAGTTTTCATAACAAAAATATGGATATAAACTTCAGTTCCCTTTTTCAAAGCAGTGGTTTTCATAAAAGCATATGGCTCCACCTGGGACTTAAAAAATGGTCAAGTGCTGCAGAAAAGCTATGAGTGATTGACTGGGAAGTGTATGAAGCTCCGGGGACACTACTTAAATACAGCCAGGTACTAAGCATAATGGGTGCTAACAAGTGTTAGTCCCTAGTGCAGGGGCTGGTTTTGTTTGATTCTGCACAGTAGCTAGCTGGACCTGAGGCACAACAGTAGTATAATAGAAACCATTTGGGTACTGACCATATGGGACCAAACCCAGAGCTGGAGCAAGGATAGTTGATCTGCTGCAGAGAATGGAACGATGCCATCTTATGCTGAGGAAATGGCCCAAAAGATGATCCTGTTTGTGGGAACCAGATGATGTTTTTCCCCCATTTAAAGTTCCTCAGACTCGTAAGGGAAAAGGGAGAGAGGAGAGATGTATGCAGCAGGTTGCGGGGTAATGATGTGGAGGGGGGAAAGCACAGCAGTATTTTCCTAGCTTTGAGGAGTATGAAATAGAATGAAACAGCATTAGAGACTAACCAAAGTGCTTGATACTCTTGGATATGAATATATATTCCTGTTTTTGGATAGAAGCTTTTTTGTCTTCTGCTCCACTGAAGCCAACATGGGATCTGGCTGGTTTACTCCAGCTGTGGGTCAAGTCTAAGCCTCCTACACATCCACCCTGCACCCCTCATACTACTGCTAACAAACATGTAAGCCCAAGCATGTTACTCCACTCTACCCACACTTCCCACATGGAAAGAAAAAACTACTACTCTACTCTGATCCTTTTCCTTCAGAAAGAGTCCTACTATGCTGAAATGCTGAAGAGCAACAGCTCCACAAAGTGCAATGAGGAGGCCAAGAAACTATTTAAGAACTTCCCAACACCTTCACCTTTTGGAGGGAATTAATAAGCTGCTAAGCCAGGCAGCAGCACAGAGAGACTTTTCAGAAGAGAAGAGCTCAGCAGCAGCTCTGCCTTGCTCTGCCAGGCACAGGCTCCCCTGGAGAGCTCTCCTGCTGGATGGATGGCAGGAGCCTTGGCAGAGCAGCTGTCAGGTCACTGACAGTCCCAGCATGACTGTTCACTTGGGCTTGTGCCTTTCCTTCTCTATATGTGCCAATGCAGCTGTACGTGCACACATAGACATACATACATTTATAACATCTCAGTCAATACTGTGGAACACGGGTCTTCAAACTTTGTATTCTGCAATTTTGCAGTAAAATGAAAAGCTGTTTTCATGGCTAAGGAGTATCAAGTGATTGTCACCTAAGTGGATGCTGTACAGGCACAGAGATCCCTTGCATTATAGTAGATATTGTCATTCCTGGCCAATCTTAAACTTGAAAGAGCAGCCAAGGTAGGCAGAGCAGTCAGAAGTTACACCAAGACACCCCACATAGTCATCCAACAAAGCATGGTGATCATAATCTCCCATTTCCTGATGAGAACCAGCTCATCCTTGAGATCATTTGATTTCCATTGCTGGGCTGGGATAGCTCCTGCCAGCTCTCAGCTGAGGGGAGCAGATCTGATCTCCACATTAGCACCCCAAGCACCTATTTCCAAATGTAGAGACATTTGCCAGGCAGCAAAAGCACAGTGGGAGCTATTTATTCAAAGGCAGGGAATGGCATCAATAAATCCAGACAGAGCTTATCTGCTTGCTGGGAACACTGCAAAGAGTGATGAAACCTCTGATACTACTTCTAATTACAGCCTTTGCCCCTGGGAGCTGCAGGCTTTATTAATGCAATTATGATTTAGCCAAAGGCAGGGAATGTTTCTGATGACCTTGTAGGGGAACAGAGGCCTTTAGTCACCATGGGAATTGCTTCCTCCCCCAGCAAATGGCACATAACCAGGTATGTTCCCGTTCCTGCAGATGTACCACCTTGTCATTTGGCCAGAGTATGCAAATCGCTGTTTGATGCCACCTCCCTCACCCCCACAAATCAAATCAAATCCAACAAGTTTCAAGTTGGTCTTTTGGTAAAGAAAAGAAATCAACCCAAATCAAACTTAAAATTCTACTGAAGTACACTTATACCTTGATTTACAACAAGTAGCAATAACTCTCACAGTCCTAATTACAACCAGTGTCGAGCTCTGATTTAACTGTAAGCTGATGTCTCAGTTGATGTCTAAATGCATTCAACATGGAGACCTGCTCTCAAAACTATGTTTCCATGAATTGAAACTGGATCGTGGAAAGAAGCTGCCATTAAAAACAACAGGGTGTTCCTGGGGAGATGTCTTAATCATTCAGGAATGACATTTCAGACCACATGCTACAGACTAAGAACCAAAGCAGGTTCTAACCTCAGAGCATCATCTACCCTTAGTCAAAAGAACATTTCATAAGGTTACCATATGTGCTTTGTAAACACAAATCCGAAAGAGGATTACCAGTTTTGCTTGGATTTTAAAGGACCAAAAATACCTCTCTCCAGACATTATTCCCAGCACTTTATCCCCAATGGCTCTAAAATTGTACTGATTATCACCAAACTTTGAGTTTCCCATGTAACAGACCTGTCACAGAAACTCATAAGGACCATCCCATGACTGGACATCTCAATTTGACTACTCAAGGCAGACAGTGAGTGCTAAAAATGAGAACTGTTACTTTACATACAAATATTCTGAAACTTGGAGGAGCTGGATGGCTTCGCCAGGTTCATTCAAGGAATTGTCAACACAATTATGGAATATCCTGGCATTGGACCTACCTTTTCTGGTGCTGGCTATGGTGTGCTGTTGGTGGCCGTCTGTGCCAGCCGTGTGGTCTTTGGCTGGACTTCACTGCAGAAGAAAGTAAAACATCCACATTCAGCACTTTTCACCCCCGAACACCTTGTTGGGGGTTTTGGGGTCTTGTAAGTGAAGGACATGTGCAAGATCTGTTTTCAAAGTACCTGAAAAAAAGCCCTACAAGGATATTTTGCAAAGGAGAGGATTGAGTATCAGGAAAACTAAACAAATGCATGGGTGCAAGTTGGGCAGGCTGCTTGCACCTCCCCTAAGGACCTACCTCTTGATGCAACAAGGCCCTAGGGAACTGTGTGCCACCAGCTAAAGGCCCAGAGAACTTAGAAGCCCTCCCATAATGTGAGGGAATGAGACATGGACAGATGCTTTCAGTCAGATGAATCATCTTCAAGAAGCCTGAGGGACAGAGTTTTAAAAGACATTATAATGCATTAGTCAACCTTAAAGCAAAGGCTTCTGTAGAGCTCAATATCTTTCAATAATTACACCTTAGAGACTTGCCTCAGGTTGCACAGCAACTCTGACAGTGCAGGGAAAGAGCCATGTTCATTACAGCCCCAGACCACTGAGCTGCTCCTCAGTACAATCACAAACACCCATTAAGGAGCAAAGGGGGATTAGCATGAATTTTACTGTGCTGCTTGCAGCTCCTGGTAGCTTTCCATTTTGCATGATGCTATAGTTTAACCTCCTACTGTTAAGCATGAAAAACTGTCATCAAGCAACAGCTGGTGCTAGCAATATCTGCTCAGTCCTAACACCACCCAGCATGTACCAGTACTGAATATTGATGAAACTCAAGCCTTATTACAGTGTAGCACAATATGTTCCTTGCCTATAGACACGCTTTGCAGAGTTTTCTCATTATAAAGCAACCAAGACACAAAATGAGGACCCAGGTCAGGTCCAGGTTCAAAAAACCCACTTGACCCAAGGTTTTGGGAAAGCCCCAGGGGTCTTACTTAGCTCTAGGAAGGAGTGTTTCCTACTGCAGGAGTCTAACCCAAGTGAACCCAAAGCTGGGGGTTGTCAAGTCTTCATCCATCTCTCCTTAAGAACACACTTTGTTGCAGTCTTATATTATGTCCTGATGACAAAGGCAAATTAACCACTTCAGACCAGCAAGTGTTTCCATGCACAGCAAATGTTCTCTATAGAATCCAAATTGAAAATCCCTGTTTACTAAATTCACTTTAATTTTGATGCTTTTTCAAGTTCAAAACTGGAAATACAAAATGTTATGAGCTGTATCAGTCCAGAAATAGGAGCACAAGTGTAAATTATAAGACAATGTTATTCCAGATACAGATAAATTTTGAAGGAGTTCTGGGAATTTAGTGAACTTAGAAGATCTATGCATTATTGATTCATCCTTTGGTAGTGGTCCAAATTACACAAAATCCACATTATTAACTTGTGTAGCTGATAAGTCACATTATGAATTCACACATTCACCCCCTCAACCAAAGAAATACAGAGAAACAGTAAAAGCAGTGTTGTGAACACTCTAGTGGTCTGCAAGTCAGTAGAAGACACTCTATAAAGCAAGACATGAGAGTCAGTGGCAGGGGAATATGCTCACTATTGCCTTTGTGCACCCACACTCAGGGCTGGTCCCTTATAGCTTGTAGCTATCAGACAGCAACCAAACCACCCTCTCCCACCTTATAGACCAGAAATAAGGAGGAAAGAGACCTCATCAGGCCAGCCCTCTGTAATGGGGGAGAATCACCCTCAAACAACTATATCTTAATTTCTTTCTCTTACACCATGCTTGTGCTGAAGTTTTCACAGTACCCTGGGGCAAGCAATGGAAGTACTTGATTATTCTTCCTGTTGGAAAGTTGTACCCAATGGTCTAAGGAGAGGAAACCCAAACCCGCAACTTCTCCCATGAACAGTGGGCATGGGGAGCATTTTATTCCTCATTTTATTCCTCACCTCTTTGTTCAAAACAGTTTGAAATCCTAATCCTTCTGACATATTTGCTGCTGAGACCTTCTGTTTGACCTCATTTGAAAATTTAATAAGAACAATCTCTGTCTCATCCTTAAGATCATTAATGAAAATACTGATGGACAGTAAACCCAGGATAAACCTGTGCAGAACCTCTGCAAAACCTTCTGGTTTGAGAAGAAACAACTTTCTAGCATGGCTTTTCCAGCCAATTTTGAAACCACCAAATGAAAATTCTCTTCTAATGAGGTTTCTCTACCTTGGGTATGAAAATTAATTGGAGAAAAATTAGAAGCTTTATTAATGTCAAGTTATACGATATCCACTGCTTTCTTTCTGACCATAAAACTGGATTATACTGACACAGGAGAAAAATCACAATGTTTTGAAAGCCATTTATTCATGACAAAGCCCATGGGATGCTGCTGACTTCCTCATTATGTGCGAACAGTTGCATTATTTGTTACAGTGTTTTCCTGGCAGATAACATCAAGCTGCAGGTCTGTACATGGAGGTTCCTTAGCCCCACTTGAAAGAGAATTATTTTACCTTTGCCAGGGGGGCATCACCCATTCTTCATAAGGTCTCAAAATCAGGGAACACTCTGAGTTTGCTCCAGGCTTTTCTCTGCATCCCATACAGTGATTTCTCACTGCACCTAGCAGATCTGAGAACAATCCACATGTTTTCTTGCTTTCTTCTGTGTTGGCTGCCTGGTGGTAGCTGCACGTTTTAGTTGAAGCTGAAGAATTTCAACATGAAACTCTAATGTGCTGGGCATTGCTCATCCACAGCCTTCCCTCTCCACTGAGGACCAGGCCAACACTTCCCCATCTTCCTCTTGCATCTAATGTCTCATCCTCTGTATCCTTCCTAGTTCCCTTATCATTTTGTGCCTTAGTCATTTTGTTTTGTCCCCCCAGCTCACACACTGGTTTTTTGTATTCCTCCATAGTAACCTGACCCAGTTCCCATGGTCTGAACTGGCCTGCTTTGCATTTGTGGTGACCAAAGGCATCATGACTTAGCAATAATAAACAAAGCCCATTAGATACACAGATGAAGCACACCAGAAAGATACAGGTCACCATCACCCCTGTCCAGCACACCCAGTTTCTCCCTGCATATTGATTTGAAAGACTTCTGCCTGCAAAAAAAAAAATAGGAAACAGACACTTCTCTGGAATGCAATTAGAAATTATTTGCACTCATGTCTGGAAGAACTGGCCTATGAGTCAGGTTCTAGATGTTCAGTCTAGAAAGTCTCTTCCTTAGTTGAAGGTATTGCATGCAAAGCTGATGGGATGGCATAGGGAATTCTGTCAGGCCCTGGGCAGAAAGCTGCAAGGGGCAAATGGCAAGAAGCTGTTTTGAACTCTTGCACATCATTCATTCCCCCTATGATTTACTGCTGTCTCCAGCAAGATACTGAGCAGCCCCATGGGCAAAAATTCTAGGTCAGTGGTTTGCCTGGTGTCAGGATTTGAATGTGCAAACCAGATGTTTAAGGGAGGAAAGTAAAAGACCCATTAGATTTCTCATAATGATGCTTACAGGCAATATGCCCAGGCATAGGAGACTGTGTAAGAGAGGCCATGAAGATGCTTGTCAAGAGGGTAGATTGGCATCAGGGAAGGAATGCACTTGAAGAGTGAAGACAACAGCTTTGCTGGCACATGGGTACTGTGGCAGGGATAGGGAGCAGCAGGGGTGCAGGCAGACAAGACATTGTCACAGCAAATTGGTAAAAACAAGGTTCCAAGAGATGTTTTAACCAAGCAGAGTGAGGCAGGACTGTATTTGCTGAGGCATGGACAGGGCAGTAGCAGAGATGAAGTCACATTCCCAAGGTTCTGGCATGTCTGGGTTTACACAGTTGTGTGTAGGAGTCCATGCGAATGGAAAAAATCTTGATGAGGAGAAGAAAATAGGATTCAGAGCACTTCTTCGGGTTTTCTATTACTCTGAAAGCCCAATAAGAAATTGGGGTTGGCTTAAGGGTACCTACAAACCTGCCTATGCACAAACCTGCAATCATTTCGTCAAGCTCCAGACCCACTGTGGCTGTGAAAGTCTTTAATACCACCCCCCCTGCCAGGCCATGTATACCTGCTAGCATGAGAAGAAACACATGAGCCCTAGATAAGCCAAGAGGCAGACACCATACCTGCATAGATGGATCAGAAGGGTTGAATTATAGAAATGTTAGGCAGAAACCCTGCAAAATTTAGAAGTAGCTTCAACACCAGGACCCAGAAAGAAATCTGAGTCAAAGACAGCTACATGAGCTGACCTGAATGATAATCATGGTACTGGCAGCAGATCAAGGAGGGATGAAGGGGAGCACATGAGGAAGAGACTGAGGTCTCTGGCATGCAGAGATTGAGCTGATGGCTGCATCTCCAAGGACATTGAAGAGACAGGCTGAGATTTTCATATGGACAGGAGGAGACAGGACTAGAGTGATCAGAGTCATCAGCACAGACTCAGGAGCTATTTCTTTGCAGAAGAGATTGTTCCCAGGCAAGACCTAAGGAGCCAAATATGTGAGTCAGAGGTGGGTGTTGTTTGCTGCAGACAGTCAGAGCAGGCAACACCACATTGCAGCCTTGGCCCCAGGTCTGGCTGTTGCCAAATAACCCCAAGCCAAGAAAAAGAGCCTGGCATGACCACATCACTCCAACAGCAAGTAACAAGTCACTTAGAGCAGACATGCATAATGTCACAAAGCAATTCAGGAGAGACAAATGAGGGGAAGGATCCCACTGGAGTGGCTGGGCTAGGCAGAAGAAACAACAATTTGATGAAGAATACAACTGATCTTTCTTACTGCTGTAGAAGCAAAGATTAGAATACGTGTCTGAACAATAACAAAGGGTGCAGCTGATCAACAGGTAGCATGAGAAAAAAACCCAAACCGGGATTGCTTTGGGTTTGCCACGTTACAGGAACAGGTTGCAACTTATGTTATGCTTCTTGGCCAAATTATTCCTCAGAATAAAACCAAACAGAAAGACAAATTCAGCTAACTGAATTCACTAAGTGCATTAATACAAGCCAACGAAACCCACATTGCCTCTGGTGAGCCCCAGCAGCTCTCCTGCAGTACAGAGACACAAGCATCACTGGGTGAGAGCACACAGTTCATCGCCTGCCTACACACAGGCAGAACCAACCCCACACCATCCCCATGGGGGGGAACATAGGCAGAACTCAGGAGCTGCCACAAATGAAGATTTTAAGGACCCAGGCACACTGGCAGTGGCTCAGCTGCTGCTGGACCCAGCCTGTGTATTGAAAGCTGAGGGGATCTCCATATTCATGGGCATCTCAGTGCACCCTTTGGCTCACAGCGTGTTTGCATAGCAAACACACAGCAGTGGGAATTCCTGCCTAAATTATTTAGCCTCTCTCAGTCCTGTCTTAACTGTTACTGAATCACTATGAGGAAAAATCTTCCTTTGACTTCAGAGGACTCCACATCAAACCCTGGTAATGCTTTTATTTCTAGATGGAGAGGCTCTGAAATGAAAACTGAAAACACAGGTTGACGTGTAATTCCTGGCTCTTTTTGTATTTTCTATAGTATCTTCTTTGAATTGGAATAACCCAGAGCTTGGCTTAAGAAGAAAGAAGGATCCCTTTGGCAAATGCTTGCTCACTTTTTGTGAAATACCAGATTTTCTAAGAACTGCCCACATTTTTCAGGACACTGATCAAAGAAATCATTATTAATGAAGAGCATCATTTGACCGAATATGTTCAGAAAAAAAAACAATTTTCCCCCTAACAAGACTCTTCAAGATCAGGAGCTCAGCATCAAAAATATCCCACACAGCCCCCCCAGAGCATCATAAATAGAGGGGAAAGGGCTGTGGGACAGAAGCTCCATGCCTGCTCTCCAGTGCCTACACATCCAGGGTGACCACATACCATGAAACCATAGAATCCCAGACTGGTTTGTGTTGGAAGGGACATTAAAGCTTGTCCAGCTCCAACCCCTGCCACGGGCAGGGACACCTTCCACTGGAGCAGCTTGCTCCAAGCCCCTGTGTCCAACCTGGCCTTGAACACTGCCAGGGATGGGGCAGCCACAGCTTCTCTGGGCACCCTATGCCAGTACCTCAGCACCCTCCCAGGGAAGAGCTTCTGCCTAAGAGCTCATCTCAGTCTCCCCTGTTTCATTTTTAACCCACTTCTCCTTGCCTGATCACTACAAGTCCCTGATGAAGAGGGCCATGAGCTTTGTGTCAAGCCTGCAGACCTTCAGGAAAGAAACAGAGACAAGCATGCAGCAGAACCATGCAGGTGTGGGGGGAATAGGAGCTGAGGCTGGCCCTGGGGACACCACAGCTAGAAACAACTCACTAACAGTCAGTTAACCAAATGCAGACCTGGAGCTGGGCTAAGTTGGTTTTAGGCAAAACACAGAAAACAGAAGCAGAATCTAATACATGGAAAGGCCCCTGCATATGATAAGTTTAGATGTACCACAGCTGCAGACCATGAAGAAGCAATGGAGTAAAAGCTTCTTTACTCAGTGAAGAAAGAGAAAAGGTGTAAAGGCATGTTGGAAATATAAAGAAATTACTCCAGAGCAAGCAAAGCAAAATCACCACCAAAATAATTATATTCCGCCAAAGGACCCAGATGCTGGCAACTTACTCTAACATCCACTATTGGTACCAGAATGAAACCACAAAACTTAAAGGCCAGGGGACAAAGGCAAGGATGAACGTAACCCCCCAAAAAGGGGTAGAAGCCAAGGGCATATACAGATTTTTAACCACATTATTTCTTTTTTCCAGTAACAACCTATCTTGTCTAATAATTGTTAAGCTATTAGGATACTGCCTTAGGATACTGTACTGTATTATGTAGGATTGCTAGTATTAGGATACTACCAATATGTTCTTGCCTTACACACGAGTGTGCTTCCTCTTTGCCTATACAGATTTTGAACACATGAACAGCATTCACTTCTGAGTGAAAAGGGGCTCAGCAGAAGTTGCCATATTTTGTATTGTTTAATGGGATTTGGCGACTATCCCTCTGATGGGTTTTCCTATGCAGGGACTCTCCCAGCTGCAGCCGATGGTGCTCACCCTCCATCTGTTCCCCCTGAAGAGACCTTTGCACAGACACTGTGAGAAACCCTCAGCCGTCTACTACAGCCACAAACTCATTTTCTGTTAGACCCGGTGCCATAAACCCGCAGCGAGAGCCCTGTGTAGTGACGGCTCAGTGAACAGGGTCCCCTGTCCCACAGCACCATCTCGTGGGAGATTGCGGCTTGAAAACACCCGCCAGCAAAACCATCGACTTGGGTTATGTCTGTATCTAAGAGTCCGGTCACTCTTCAAACAGCTTCAAACCCCTGCGAGAAGCTGCTAAGGCACAGGAAGAGCAGCACTGCAGCTCTGCAGGGCTTGTGCTGCCTCCGGAGTGCAGCTAAGCCAGCAAGGAGGCACAAGGAAGCCTCACCACGGCACAGTATCACCATGGGCTTGTTTTTCCAGGAGGGAGCAAAGGATCCTGCATCACATTGACAAGTCAGCAGCTCAGGGAGGGGATTCTGCCCCTTTACTGTGCTCTGGGGAGATCATCCCTGCAGTCCTGATCCAGTTCTGGGGCAACAGCACAAGATGGACGTGGAGCTGTTGGAGAGAGTCCAGAGGAGGCCACGGAGATGCTGCGAGGGCTGGAGCAGCTCTGCTCTGGAGCCAGGCTGAGAGAGCTGGGCTGGGGCAGCCTGGACAAGAGAAGGCTCCTGAAGGGGAGACCTGAGAGCAGCTCCAGTGCCTAAAGGGGCTGCAGGAAAGCTGGAGAGGGGCTTGGGACAAGGGCCTGTAGGGACAGGCCAAGGGGGAATTTCATGATTCAATACACAGGGAAGGCTCAGATCAAAGTGCAGCAGCTATTTCGCCCATCTCTAAAGCACCCTATTCCAATTCTGTCTTTCACAGAAGACTTTCAGGTGCTGCCTGATCAGCTCAGGACACAACCAGTGGAGGAAGAGCCCATCCAAGCTCCCATATCACATGGTCCCAACACCTGGCAAAGCCTCCAACTCCTCAGCTGCAGCCACCTTCCTCAAGCTGAGAAGTCTGACCAGGTAAAGCCATAAAGATATTTCAGGAAACGTCTCTTCTGGCAGTCAGATCTTACAGTGGACCCAAAAGCATATACCTCAAGGGTACATAATGGAAGTCAAGAGCTGAGAAAGTTTTCATCATCTCAGGAAGTGTTTATGTTTGTGGTTTTGTTGTTTCAGGTCATGATTGAAGTGGGCCATCGATTGATTGAGTGATTTCCCTCACATTTATAACATCACCCACAACAGGGCTGTGTATGCCAAGGAAGAGGGGAACCAGACCTGGCAGATGCAGGCAGGGCTCCTGCCCAGAGGCTGCGCCAGGCTTAGACTCAGGACTCATCCTTCTTCCTGAGATTCCCTGGGGAACATGCTGGAGGATGGAATTACCACCCCTCAGAGAAACCAAGTGTTAAACCAGGGTTTTGAATCACATTTGACTTCATTTCTGCAAGGTTTATTAAAAAAAAAACAAAACAACATTACTTCAGTCTTAGGAGCCTGCTGCTGCTGCTGCAGATGATTTGCTGGGATACAGTGACAACAAGAGGAAACCAAGCCTGGGTGACCATGATGTGTCCCACCATGGGGCATGGAGCTTTCCACCTTCCAGAAAATCATTCTCAGAGGCTATTTCAATGGCACTGTTTCTCCAGATGGACATCTACACCAACTCACCTCCCCATAGAGAAACATCTTCTGTTGCCTTTTTAATGACAAAATCACCCTTCTTATCCAGCACTGAGTGTGAAAACGTAGGAGCAGCAAACAGCTGCTCTCTGCTACAAACACTTGACACAAAGCATATCAAATCAGCTCTACAACACAGTAGCTAATGCCTCATACCTACACAGCTCAGCAGCACTTCACCCTAGGCCACACGCTGGGAATTCTCTTTGGTGAGCAGCAGTCTGCACCCAACGGCAGGAGATCCAGATGTTTGGCCACATCTCCCACACACATACCCCAAACTAGAATTTAACCTCCAGCTTACAACCACAGGACCTCAGTGTTTCCAATTCCTTTAGATACAAGCCTAAAAGAGTTATTAATATGCTCAATTTATAGCAGCACATTGCAAATGTGGTCAGGCATCCATTAAGCTTTCAGGTATCCTTTTGAGCCAATATCCAGGCCAGTTTATTTCTCCAGATGGAGTGAGATCCTGGTGGTGGGGAAAGCAGTGTGTAGGGTGGTCCCAGAGCCAGTATCAGACACAAACAGCAGAGCAAACACCTCTGTCTGAACACTAAGTCCTTTCTGAAGAGGGAGCCAGCAGACAGGATTTCACAGTGGTTTTGCCCATCCTCGCCTTCTTCAGTAGATGCTCTTTGCATCTAGTGATGCAAAGTCTCTGGTGGTTTGCATCTCATGATGCAGAGGCTCTGAATCTGCAGTGATTCACAACCATTGCAAACCCAGCCCTGTAGAGCTCAGCAAGGCAGAAGCCAAGGTTCACCCTCCTGCTTTGTTCATCCTCTGGGTGAACCAGCCCTTGCATTAAAGTTCTGTTATTTCATCTCCTGGAGCCCGTTTTGCACAGATTTTCTTCTCAGCCAGGAGCATTTTGTGCTGTCTCCCACCCAGAGCTGCCTGCACAGGGAGTCGGCTGCAAGTTTAAGCCTCCCAAAACGTCCCAAGAGCCCACGCTCATGGGCTTTCTCCAACATTTAATAACCTGCTTATCAACCCATTAGGTCCCCAAGTGCTTCCACACCTCAAACTCAGAGTACAATCAAGCCTGGCTCGTGCTTTGTTTTGGGGAAAGTGGCCAAGAGGCAAAGACTGAAAGGATTTGCTATTGTCATTCACACTGTGGGGAATTCAAGCAGGCCAACATGGAAAAGCTTCAATTTCAAAGCCTGCTGTGATCAGGTGGGAGACTAAAATGTCTACCTAAACTGTAGGACTTGCTTGGAGCTTTATAGCAGAGGCAGGATTAGAGCTAAGACCCTCACAAGCTCTCAGCAATTAAACTGAAAGAGGTTTTCCATTAATGAGCAGTAATCAGAGCTGCTGCTCAGAGCCAACCAACTCCAATTCCATCTGAAGGTGGAAGCTGTGCTCTTGTGCACTGGCCAGCTCATTACAGGGCTATATTTGCCATCTTCATGCAGACAGCATGAAGACAACTTACCTCATACCCTCCTCTGTCACCACCATCATCAGAACAGCTCCCACACTGCATAAAGGCTGCCAGTGGGCAGCGTAGAGCAACATAGCTGAGACAGGCAGTCCAGGGTTTAGGCTATAGGCAAACTGGGAATCTACTTATAGTAAGTATTACTTTCTTATACACTATGATTCTTTTTCACAGCATCCACCACTTAAAAGCTGGTTTCATTTTACTGATGCTGCATGCTCTGAGGGCTTTACAATGCCTAAAGCTTAAAAAGCCCCAACATATTGTTCAAGCTCTCAAGAATAAGCAATGCCTGTTTTATTTCTGTTTCTGAAGAGGCAGTCCTCTACAGAAATCCCAACTCTCTAATACTGACCTGACACAAAGCTGCTGCACTTGGAAGATGGAAGCTGAGAGCATAGATCAAAGAGTAGCAGCCACAGGGACAGCAGCATTCCTAGCACTGCTCCTACAGAGCTGCAGGACCCAACTGCTACAGAGCAGAAGAGGCACAACTCCAAGTCCTAAAGATGGAGCCTTCCTCATACTTGGAAGGCACTTTTGGACAGAGAAGCTGTTCGAAGCTTGAATTTAGAGGGATTTTGTAAGTGGGCCATTGGCTTTTGGCTGAACTAAATCCTCTTGAACTTTGAGGCCTGGGTCTGTGCACCAGCTCCCCTCTGGATTTTGCAGCCTGAGCTCCACTCCACTAATTAGAAGTGGTCTTTAAGCAGCACATAAAACAGACTTGGAAGATGAGAAGCAAATGGTAAATGCAAGGCATAGGGATGGAGTGGTAAAAGGCTCCCTCACTCGATCAAAGAGGTCCTTATACTGCATTTGAAACTTGAAACTCATTTAAAGTTGTTGGCTTGATATTCGCATGTAGTCACCTTCCCCCCATGTGGACAGCCCCACTCCTCTTCCTCACAGCAACCTGCTACCCCAGGGTTCACTGCCAGCCTTCCTCACTTCCTACAAGAGGACAGAAAGTGTCTTCATTAAGCCTGACCAGCGAACAGCTTCACCCAGGAAGGTGGGAGCAACCAGAGGACATGAACACAACAGGCACACAAGAGCATGCAGAGCCATTCCTGTAGGCTGGGCTGGCCCCAGACTGCGACACCCAAACCCACCCAGCAGCCCTCTGACAATGCTGCAGGGAACCTGCTGCAGGTGGTACAGGGAGGAAAGCACAGCCTGGGCTCAGGAGGGGAAAGTGTAAGAAGGCAACAAATAACACAAAGTGCTTTGATTTCAGGAGCACCCCATTACTTGTAAATGGATTTCCATGTAGAAATGTTGAACCTTAAAATGTAGGGGTTTGAAAATTCCCCCCCAGGAAAACTCCAGGACAAGAAGTGTCATTTTCCCCCTTGTGCTCTTGCCAGAACAGCCCTGAATGAGGAAACTTCACATCCCCTCAAAGACTGCAGCAACCCCTTGCAAGAACACTGGCTGTTCTTTCAACCATAGCTGTGGCAACGCAGACTTGGGATGGGTCTGAAGCTTCAGGAAACAAGATGGTCAGGCAGAACCGAAGAAAGACCCAAGGAAAAGCCTTGGTGACGAAGCCACCAGACTACCACAAGCCTGCCTGGAGCAGTTCTCCTGCCCTCAGTCACTGTTATCCTCACATTAGTAACCAAGGTGCAAGGCTGATATAAAAATTCCTGAGATCAAAATACAACTTCCCTTTGCCCATAATACTCTGTCACTGCTCTCACACAGTCCTGTACCAGCTTCTGCTCCTTCACTTGCTTTTCTACAAAGCAGAGGCATGTCAAGCCCCAGAGAGGGAAAAAAAAAAAAAAAACAAACAGGGAAACAATTGCTTTCATAAGAAAGATCCAAAAGGGATCCAAATGGGCTAGGATCATAGAATGGTTTGTGTCGAAAGTGAGCTTAAAGCCCATCCAGTTCCAGCCCCTGTCACAGGCAGGGAGACCTTCCACTGGAGCAGCTTGCTCCAAGCCCCTGTGTCCAACCTGGCCTTGAACACTGCCAGGGATGGGGCAGCCACAGCTTCTCTGGGCACCCTGTGCCAGCGCCTCAGCACCCTCATAGGGAAGGATTTTTTCCTAGTATGAAATTCAATGAAATCCTGTTTGCAGTTGTTGCCTTTGTGTGTCTTGAAAATGTTTCTGGAGCTGAAAAAACACCTGAGATTTCAGGCAAACGACAGTCTCATCATTCAGTTCATGGCCAGTGCAGGGAACAGCACAGTACAGCCTGGCTCAGCACAGCACAGCTTCACATGCCAGAAAGAAAAATCCTAACTTACAGGGAAGGACTGAAGCTTCCAGTGAAAATCCTCTAGGTTATCACATTACAATGGGTGCATATAGATATAAATATAGAAGTACACACACATGTAGATATACATATGTAGCTATACATATGTAGATACATATATGTAGCTACACATACAAAGATGTACATGTAGATATATATGTGTGTATATATATATGTATAGATATATATACACACACATACATACACATTAATACCTTTAAGACTGGTTGACTTGATAGTTAGGGGGCAGGGAAGCTCCATAACGTGCCCTATGGGTCCCACACACCAATGACAGGGTGCCAGGAGCCAGCAAAGATGCCATGCAGGGAGGGTCAATCTTCCCTGAGAGTGAGACCAAGACCGAGCTCTGGCCCATACCAGAGAGGGGCAAGGACAAGAACAACCCAAAAGTGCCACAAGCCCCTTTCTCACCACCACCACTGCAACGGACTGGGAAGCACACACGGCCCTAAGAAACATCACTGGGATGGGAAACCATTGTGGGATGGGAAACCGCAATTTAGGGCAGGGAATCATCAGCAGGAGAGGGAACCACGGCGAGGGGAAGCTATTGGGATCCGTTGGTGATTGGTGGAACTTTGGGTGGGTCCTGTTGGAGAGGGGCCCTTGGCCCAAGCCCAGCTGACACCGACCCACGGTCATGGCAGGTACAGCAGCAGCTCCCGCTCCTCCCGGCGCTCCTGCCCCACAGGTAACCCCCAGCTGGCTCTGCCGGACACTGTCTCACCCCAGCAGCTCTCTCTGCTTCTCCCAACAGAGAGGTCTCCCCTCCACCTGCCAGTGCCAATGGCAGTGTCTGCTCTGAGCTCCCATGCTCTGGCCATGCAGCGACCGATCACAACCTGCGCGTTGCCCCCTCTCCTGGGGCTGCCGCTGTCCTTGGGGCCTGCCCGGGACCGGCCTGGCCCCCACCAGCAGGCGCAGGGGGTGCCAGGGCCCCCCGGGGCAGCGGCTGCAGCTCCCTCAGCGCTGCCGCTGCCCCCCGCGGCACAGCTCCCCTGCGCCCATGGGCAGGAGGCGGCCTCCACCAAGGACCGGGCAGCCATGGGGGACACCATCCCCTCCGCCAGGCCCCACCGGCCTGCCCCGGCTCTGCTGACGACCACTGAGCCCAGAGGTGAGGCCTGGGGGGCTGAGGAGCCTGAGCACAGACAGCCAAGCTGAGCAAAGCTTGCATCGCCCCGCGCCTGCCTTCCCTTTGCTTGCTTTTGCAGCAGCAGCGACCACCCCAGCAGCTCTGGCACAGCCCATGCAGGTGTCCCAGCAGGGACCAGCCGCCCTTGCTGAAGCCTTTCCCCAGCAGGCAGCAGACACCAGCTTCACCCATCGGCTCCAGCCATCGTTTGACACCATGCACAGATGTGGCACCATCCCTCATGTGCCCGACTGGGATGGCTTTATCCAGCAGTTCCCTGAGCTCTCCGAGTACGTTGCAGAGGGTGGTGGTGTGGCGGTGGCGGGGCCAGGGGACACTGGGGACACTGTGCCTGATGTCTCCATTTCCCCAACAGCCTCACCATCACTGAATTCTTCAGTGAGTTCTTTGACTTCTTGGAGCATGTGGTGAATGGAGACTGCATTCTGGACCAGGCGGTGCTGGCACAGCTCCCCAACAAGGAGGACAGCACCGTGACCACTGATGAACCCAGCTGTTCTGCTGAGATGCCCCATGAGCTCCTGGAAACTGCAGGCACGTGGCACAGGGCAGCTGCTCCAAAGAGCCATGGGTGGTGGTGGGGCTGGGGGCTGGCCAGGACACAGCTCCTGATGTCCCCAAAGTCCCCATCCCAACCAGCTCCCTCAACAACCTCACCCCCTTCTTGGTGTATAGGGCAGAGGACAGCAGCACTATGGAGATGGAGGATGCTGACACCACCTTCCATGGTAGCCCTGACAGCCAGGGCAGCATCAACTACCATGATGAAGTCCCTGATGCGCTGCAGCACTGGGTGCACATCAGGAGAAGCAAGGGCTGCTCAGTGTCAGCAATGCTGGGGGATGTCGACCCCTTCTTGGGGCTGCCTGACTCCCCCTTGCAGGAAATACAGGAGGAACAGGTCAGGGGATCAGCAAACCTCCCCCCGGCCACCACTGAGCCCCTCGCACACTGCAGAGAAGAGCTCTCTGGGGAGCTCTGTGCAGAGCTCTGAGGACGCTGCAGAGGCTGCAGGGGACAGAGCTGTGGAGAGTGTCCAGAAGGATCCCATGGCAGCTCCTATGGAAAATCCACTGCTGAGCCCTCATGGGCAGCCCAGGGTGCTTCTGAACCACGAGCCACTGCAGAGTGACCTGGCCCCAGCTGCCCTCCCACACCATGCACCCATCACACACAGACTGGTGCAGGAGGCACTGAACAGCCAGCCCAGGGTGGCTCTAAGGCGATTGCCAGTGCCCGGTCCTAAGGCCAGACCCTTGGGTGCCTCCCAGCACCAACCACCCATCACTGACAGACTGATGCAGGAGGCATTGCACAGCCAGCCCAGGGTGGTTCTAAGCCATTTGCCACTCCCCCAGGGACTCATCTCCTGCCACAGGGTGCCCACACTGGCAGGGGTGGGCAGCAAGCCAGCCAAGCACCCCATGACAGCCAGCACCACCAGCGAGCAAGAGTCCTCCCAGCAGGACAGCTTCCCAGCAAAGAAAAGGAGGAAGATGGAGCTGCGCCAGCTGAGCAAGCACTAGGAAACGCTGTGCCAGGGGCAGACACACAGGCACAGCACAGCGGTGGACAGCAGCTCAGAGCAGGCAGGAAGCAGCAAGGGGAGAGATGAGGATGCCCTGCACCGACCGCACGGCAGCTTCCTCATCTCCATCCCGAGTTCGCACCCACTGGGGCAAGGAGTGAAGGTGCTGGGGCCACTGTGACCATTGCGACAAAACCCTAGCAGAGCTGGCAATGACCCCAACAAACCTGGAAGAGAGCGCCATGGGGTTGCTGAATGTCAAAGAACAACAAGTGCCAATCATGACCACAACAGTGCACCAGTGTCAATATTGCACCAACCGAGACTCCCTGATTCCCATCCATGAGCTCATCCATTGACTGGAGAGCTAAGGAGTGATCAGCAGGACCCACTCACCCTTTAACAGCCGCATATGGCTAAGTGCTAATGTCTAACAGAGAGTAGAGACTAAAAACAGACTATCATGATCTGAATAAAGTCACACCACCACTGAGTGCTGCCATACCGGACATGCCAGAACTTCAGTGTGAACTGGAGTCAAAGGCAGCCAAGTGGGGTGGCACAGCTGATATTGCCAATGTGTTCTTCTCAGTCCCTTTGCAGGCCACAGTTTGCTTTCACTTGGAGGGATGTCCAGCACACTTGGAACCGATTGACCCAGGGGTGGAAACAGCCCTGCCATCTGCTATGGACTGATGCAGACTGCACTGGAACAAGGGCAAGCTCCAGGACACGGCAATACATTGGTGACGCCATTGTGTGGGGCAATATCAGCGGAAGAAGGTTTTGAGAGAGGGAGGAAAACAATCCAAATCCTGCTGAAAGCCAGTTTTGCCATAAAGCAGGGTTAAGGTCAAGGGACCTGCACAGGAAAGCCAGTATTTGGGAATAAACTGGCGAGATGAACAGGGAGACAATGAGCTCAAATAAGTCACCCATAATCACCAATACACTCCAGTCACCCAGGAATCCTAGGAGTCCTCATGGACTGGGCAGAGGGCAAAGACTGTGGAATGTCACCAGAGGAGGAGGTGACACGTGCTGGGAGGCCTCACAGTACCACAGACTTCCAAAGTATCTGCTGGGGGAAACAGTCTGGGTTATTCCTGCCTCGGGCAAAGGCAAACCCCCTCGTGGGACTGCTTTCGCTCAAGGACCTGGGTGCACTTGGTGAGTAATGTGGGAGGATGGGCAAGTCTGGTGTATACCTCAAGGGGATTTAGTCTTGGGTGAGAACAGCCACTGAACTGAGCTGTGTGATGCTGTATACACTGGATACTATCACTGCCAAGGTGGCCAAACACCCAATACAGCGCTGGGCACCTCATGGCACCCATCTCCACTGCTCCAGCTTGGAGGATCTGAACCCTTTTGATCATCACATTAATGAAGCATGGACTCAATAAAATTGGACAAGTGCAATGGAGATAGATTCAGAGTAAGCTTCAACATGCAACAAGCCCAGCACCACACGCCACACATATTTCCTGCCTGGAGAGACACATGACAGATGGAGCCCCAAGGCATGGACTGAATGAACTCAACAAACATCTGTAGTGATGGTCCACAGACTAGGGAGTGGTATCTCTGTGTGTGCATATATATCATATGTAGATATACACATACATATATCTGTGTGTGTGCATATATATCATATACATGTATATATATCTCAAAGGACAGGAAAGCTGATGGTGGAAAGTGTGAGACCTGGCATGTCATGAATGGCATGGAATAAGGGGAGGAAACTGTCATGGTTTCGGCTGGAATGAAGTTCATTTTTTCCCAGTAGCTGGTGCAATGCTGTGTTTTGGCTTCACTCTGAGTACAATGCAGATAACACACTGATATTTCACTTGATGCTCAGTACCATGCACCCTGATGAAGGACTTTTCAGTCTCATGCTCTGCCATGAGCAGGGCACACATATCTGGGAGGGAGCAGGCAGGACACCTGACCCAAACTATCCAAGAGTGTATTCCACACCAGAGCACGTCATGCCCAGTATAGAAACTGTGGGGAGTTACCCCAGAGCCACAGCTAGCTGCTCAGGTCGGGTATCGATCAGTGGCTGGTGAGCAATTGTATTGTGCAGCACTTGTGTTTCTTGGGTTTTCCCTCTTTCTTTTCTCTTTTAGTTTTATATTCTATATAAATACAACCTGTTGTACTTTTGTTATTAAACTGTTCTGATCTCAACCCATGGGTTTTACATTCCTTTGATTCTCCTCCACATCCCATCCAGGGAGGTGGGATGAGGGGTTGAGGAAGCAGCAAGTGCAGAGAAAGCCACAGGTATGACCAGGGGCTGGAGCTCCTCGTGTATGGAGCCCGGCTGAGAACACTGGGGCTGTTCAGCCTGGAGAAGAGAAGCTGCGTGGAGACCTCAGAGCAGCTTCCAGTGTCTGAAGGGGGATACAAGGATGTTGAGGAGGGACTCTTCATCAGGAACTGTAGTGATAGGACAAGGGGTGATGGGTTTGAACTGGAACAGGGGAAGTTCAGGTTAGATATAAGGAAGAAGTTCTTTATCATGAGGGTGCTGAGGCGCTGGCACAGGGTGCCCAGAGAAGCTGTGGCTGCCCCATCCCTGTCAGTGTTCAAGGCCGGGTTGGACACAGGGGCTTGGAGCAAGCTGCTCCAGTGGAAGGTGTCCCTGTCCATGGCAGGGGTTGGGACTGGATGAGCTTTAAGTTCCTTCCAACACAAACCATTCTATGATCCTATCCCAGCCATGTGGCACAATCACAAAGTACAGACCCCACCATATCACAGGGCTCATGTTTAGGAGAGCAGCAGCACAGCAACCACTGAAAGAGCACCAAGTGTTATACCTCCTCCTAAGAAAAATAATCCTTACAATGCAGCTCTTCTCTTGGGCTTTGTGCCCTTAGCATAAATAAGACAGAAATAATGAGCATGCACCCTCCTAGGACTGGCTGCTACTCTTGGCAGCTACAGTCACCTCCTCTGCATGCAAAGATGGCTGCCCACAAACCAGCTATCAGATTTTGGAGCCATGGACATAAGCTTCACACTCACTGTGCTTTAGAAGGGCAGCAGAAGTCAGTCAGGGCTCTAAAACAAACTCCCAGCAGCATCAGCTTTGAGATACCACAAGAGAGGAACTCCCCCAGGAAGCACCACAGCCAAGAGGCAAGATGGAGCCTGGGCCTGAGCTTAAACAGAGCTCCCAGGTCACAGGTGGGGGTGAGCGAGGCCCCACGTGAGGCTCCTCAGGAACTGTGGTGCTTGGCGTGCCCAGGGCTCCCTCGTGCTGCCCGGGTAGGGGCAGGTGTTGATGGGGTGAGCCCGGCTCACGAGACACTTCCTTTCCAGTGCAGCTGGAGTTGGAGGAGCTTTAAAGTCCCTTCAACACAAATCAGGCTGGGATTCGATGAAGCAAGTTTTTACCACCTTTAGTACGAGCACAAGGGTAACAACATGTACACGTACAACGATGAGTGAGTGTCTCTGCAGAGTGTTTTGAGGAGCCCATGTCAGGGTCCCGCAGGCGGTGGCTGCAGCCTCTGTGCTGGGCTGCAGGTGGCAATGCAGCTCCGCCGGCCGCGGAACGCCGTTCTGCGGGTTTGGCTCTGAATTCTGCTTGCAAAGCCCCTTGGTTTGCTTTGGGCTTTAGGGTGCGAGGCCAGGGAAGCACCTCCCGGCCCATAGGGATGCCCTTGTCTCTGTCCCCAACCGAGCAGCTCCTGCGAGGTTGTGCTGGGAACGGGCAGCCTGAGAGATGCCCTCAGCATCTCAGGGGCCCCCGCTGCTGCCCTGAATCCCAGTGAACATTCCTCAAGCAAGGCACCCATGTGCTGGGGTAGCCAGGCTGCCTCCTGGGGTCCTGGGTCACCCCGTGGTGGCACTTCCCCTGGTGCCATGAATGTGGCTGAGATGCTGAGTGCTGTGTTGGGTTTCCAGAGCATGTTTATCCCTGTTGCCCCTCACAAACACCCCATCCTGCCACACTGCAGCATCACCAGTATTGGGACAGCCAGGCTGGGGGCTCATTGTGTTGTCTGGACCTGACCCAAGACCTGACCTTACTCTCCTGCACTGCTGCTGTTGCAGAACCAGATGGAGACCTTATTGCAGCCTTCAGTACTTAAAAGGAGCCTGTAAGAAAGATGGGGATATACTTTTTAGCAGTGCCTGTTGCAACAGGATGAGGGGTGATGGTTTTAAACTAAAAGAGGGAGATTCAGGCTGCATGTGATGAAAAAGTTCTTTACAATGAGGGTGGTAAAACACTGGTATGCGCTGCTCAAAGAGGTGGTAGATGCCCCATCCCTGGAGACACTCAAAGCCAGGCTGGATGTGGTTATGAGCAACCTGATCTAGTTGAAGATAACCCAGCTCATTGCAGGATCTTGGACTAGACGAGCTTTGAAGGTCCCTTCTAACCCAAACTATTCTATGTTGGAGAGGAAAGCTGTGCAAGGGTGGTGAGCCTGGACCTGAATGTGGTGGCTTAGTACCCCAAAAGTAAGAGACCCCCAGAAGCAGGTCCAGGAGCACTGACCCCCCAGACCATGCCTTCAGGAGAAGGCATGGCGCAAGGACCTGCATCAAGGGCTGGGTGAGGAACCGCAGGCGTCACCAGTGATGAGCTGCAATGTCCACACTGCTGGAAGGTGGGATTGGCCCAGTGGGAGGCTGTGAGGCTGGTGGCCAGGTTCAGCGGGTCCCGACCAGTGGATGCTGCAGCAGCCACTGGCACAGGAGTAGGTGCTGCTCTGGGAAGGGGAGTTCAGAGTGTGTGTAGTGTTGTATTCATCTTTGCATCCTGGAATACCTTCCAGCAGGTCAGGGAGAGGTTGGGGGTGTGCCATGGAAACTGGGTGCTGCTCTGATCAGCATCCATGAGGACTCCTCTGACACCCTAAATCCCAGTGACTGTTCCGGACTCAGCCCCATCTCCAAACCCCAGCAGTGGGGCAACACCATTGTGCTCTGTCACACAATGCTGGCACTGCTGTCTGCTTACAGAGTGCTGCTGACCTCAGAGATGTTTGGGTGTGTCAGGGTCCGATTGGAGAAAACCCCAGTGCCAAACTGTGTTTCAGTTCGTGATCCCAAGAGTGAAATTAAGACGAAAGTGAGGTCAAGTACTGGAATCGGACAATTTGTTTATTACAAAAGGACAATTGTTGTAAAAAAGGGAAATTATTGTAATAAAGGGGATAGCAATAGAACAGATTTTTAAAAAAGGTAGAAAATGATGCAAGGATTGGGGGTGCAGAGAGAGGCAGAGAGATCATCACCACAATGGATCCAGTGGTGTCCCAGAGACCCATTGTTGTTGTTGATGGTGGGAGCTCTTCAGGGTTCATAGTTAGTATGGGAGCAAAGCATCCCCCAAGAGCCCATCGGAGGTGGGTGTCCTCGTAGAGGCATCTTTCTGGGGTCGTCTGCATTGAGTGTGTCTCACAGAGTTGCTCTCATGGCAATGCCTCATGGAGGATATCCCTCAGGGTTCATAGTATTGAGTGGAAAGTGTCCTTACCGAGTTATCCTTACGGATATCCTATCCTACCTCATGGCAACGGCTCCCTGGTGATGTCCCTCTTGGTTGTTACCTTTTCCTCCTTTATAATGAGTTGGGGGGAGTACCCTTGTTCTTCATGTAATGTATTACACATTCCTAGTGGACCAGTTTTCCTGGTCTTGCAGCCAGCTCTTCAACTGCACGTGTCTGCACACACAGGTGTCTGCAGCAATTCTTGGGATAATGGGCAGCAGTTCCTCACACCAGTCCTCAAGGTAATGGACAGGAGGAGTCTTAGCTCTTTTCCATTCATCCCTCAGGCAATGTATGGTGGAGTCCCAGTTCAGCTCTTCACACCCTTCTCCCAGGCAATGGAGATTAGAGTCTTATCTAAATTTCTCCCACCCATCACTGAGACAAAAGACAGGCTTAGCTTCTCAGAGCAGACAATGGACAGACTGATTTCAGATCAGTCTCTCACAGCATGCTTGGCTCTTCCTCACTCGTCCTTCTTCCTCTTACAGGATCCAAGCTGTTGGTGCAGGCAGGCAGTGCTTCCCACCCTGCCGATGCTGGATGGAGTCAGGATGTGGTTTGTGGTTCAGGGGTGGTGGTGGTGGGAGTGCAGAGTCTGGGTACCTTCCCCAGAGGCAGATCAGCCTCCCTCCTGCCTGGCCAGAGGGTTTTTGCTGGCATCTCTCAGGCAGCAGGGAATTTGGAAGTAATCAGCATCACTTCTGCTGGGAAAGGTGGAAAACCAAGGCAGTGCTGTTGCTATGGTTGCCGCAGACTGTCCTTGATGCAACACCATGGCAAGCAGCGCTGCAAGCAGATGTGCTGCAGCTGGAAAACAAAGCAATTCCCCCAGGTATGAGCACGGCATAGCAGGACACACTTGCTGTCCCCTCCACTCCCAGAGCCTCCTCTGGGATGCAGGCTCTGCCCTTGCCTGCATGTCCATATGCTGGACCCTCCCTGGCAGCAAACCCCAGCAGTGAAAGCAGTGCTGGGGAGGGGGAAGCAGGGCACTTCACCAAGCAATGCATGTACGTACTTAAAAATAACACTGTCAGAAAGTTTGTCATTTAAATAGTGTGTATGTGTATGGGAAGTGCTTAGTATCAGATTCAAACACTTTGAGCAAGAGGGATGCTGAAAGTTGGCTGAGCATTGCAACCAGTGCTAAATCTTTTTTCCCTAATAAGTGACAGGATGAATTTGTGGGGTTTTCTTGGCTTTGATCAATAGGGTTTGGGCCATGTGTAGGTTCACTGGGTCCAACTGCACCCTCCAAGGCTGAGGGCTCAGGCTCTGCCTCCTGCCACACTCCAGGCTTGCTGCTTTTGCTTTGTAGCTCTTGGCTACAAGGCTTTGATCATCTTAACCATACACATGACAACCTCATCAGAGGTCTGGAGCAAAACCAGCACTGGCATTGAGAGCCATAGGAGCAGCATGCAGAGTCCAGGGCCTGATCCAGAAAGGTGTTCAGGTGGGAAGCCCTGCTGCTGCTTCCTAGTGCTCCTCTGGGCTCTGCCCTTTGTGCTGAGGACCCCTCTTCTGAGATCTGTCTCCCTGTACCTCCGGCATTCTTCTGCCCTTGTCTACACCAAGCACGGTGCCATCAACTCCTATGAGCTGGTGGCCCTGGAGGTGCTGACTGGGATCTGCAGGGCTCATGTCCTTGTGCCAGGAGCAAGCACGTCTCATGGATGCTGTGTGGTGCAGTGGGAGATGCTCCCTCTGGCCACCTCGCTGTGTCCCCTCTCCAAGGTCCTGGTGGCCCTCAGGATGTGCAGAGTGGCCAGGGGGAACTCCTGCCCTGCCTGAGCCCATCTCCAGCAGCACAGGCGTGGGTGAGCAGCCCTTTGCCTTTGTACAGGAATGCATTGATTCCTGGCTGGGGCTGGCTGCCAGCCAGACCTGCGCAGGGCCCAAGGGGCTGGTTAAGCTCATTGCTTTTGCTTTCAGAGGCTTCGGGAAGCCGTCCACCAGCATTTAATTCAAACTCATTGAACAGTTCTCCTGGGAGCAGCTAGTTCAAGACCAACCACTACAACAGAGCATCCCTGAGATCAGCTGGCACGGCCCCATGGAGAGCTCCATGTCCTCCAGCTCATCTCCATGGCTGTGCCAATACAATGGTGAGTGCAGGACAAGGTGCCTGGCCCAGAGTAATGTTGGCTCAGCTCTGAACCTGGCTGCCTGTGTTGCCTCCAGCCCCAAGGGGTATCTTGAGGTGTGTTAATATCCCTCCTACTTCCACCCCAAACCTGTTTCTGCCTTGGAGCAGTTGCTCCCCAGGCAGCAGTCCCAGAGCAGGCCTGGCTCAGCCCTCACCAGCCTTCACAGCCTGTTGCCAGCTCTCTGTGCTGCAAAGGTGGTGGGATGCACACCCTACTGTGATGGGATTCATGTCCACCACTGGATGCAACAACCTCAGGCCACCTGGATAGGAGTCTGAACAAGGCAGAGCCAGGCTGGGAGTCCAGGGATGAGTTCCCAGCCCTAGCAAATGAGTGGTGTGTGATGGGACCACCCTGGGACACGAGTTTTCCTGAAGGAGGCTGCTCTCTGGGAAAGCCTTTTCACTCTGTGCTCAACCTTGAGCAGTTTTGGGGCCATCTGTGCCCCATTCTTTGGCATTCTGGGGACTCTCCCAAAGGACAAAGCTGAGGCCATGTTGCCTTCATCCCTTGCTCCCCTGTTTCTGTGTGGCTCTATGAGGGCAGCCCATGGTGTGCTCTTTGTTACACCATTGACAACTAACTGCTCAGAAGAAAACTAATGATCTTCATTAGTGAGCTGAACACTTGTGGGTCAGGGCCCAATGTCCTGTGCAGAGACATGTGCAGTCATGCAGCAGGACTGAATCACAGCTCTGCTCAAGGCTAACAGCCTTCCTGCTAGTTCCGGACACATGTAGCTCCACAGCACACACAGAAAGGCAGCTCCATGCTGCCTTCCATCCATCCCTCGTATCCTAGGCTGTGCAATGGGACCTGTGACAGCTCATCCTGCTTCCCTGGGAGGTATGGGATCAGGCAATGTGTCCCAGCCTGGAAAGCAGCATCTGTGTCTGTGATTTAGCCTAGAAAGGGCAGGAGAAGCCAGGAACTGTCCTGCAGTGTGGTGGCTGTACTGCAGTGTGGGACTGGGGCACTGAGCCCCTCTCACCTTCCAGAAGTCCCTTATTCTGCCTACATCCCTTTGTCACAGTCATCATCTGTTGACCAGCTGAAGCCACCACTTTGGGACTCACAGAGCTGCAGGAGGGACTCAACAAACCATGGCCAGAGGCATCCATACGATTTATAGCGCTTGTTCAGCCCATGAGCAGCCTGGAGCTATTCCTGTAACAAAAGCCCCAGTTTGTTGTACAATCCTGATTTTCCTATGCCGGATGCACAGCTGATTTATGGCAGAGAGGGGACTCAATCTCACCCCATGTCCCAGAGGGTGCTTGGGGGGGCTCCCCAGGGGGGGCAGGGGGCTGCATGTCAAGCAATGCCTTAATAACTCCCATATGTATTTATCTCAGGCAGAACCCCAGACTGGTTTGGGTTGGAAGGGACCTCAAAGCTCCTCCAGTTCCAACCCCTGCCACGGGCAGGGACACCTTCCACTGGAGCAGCTTGCTCCAAGCCCCTGTGTCCAACCTGGCCTTGAGCACTGCCAGGGATGGGGCAGCCACAGCTTCTCTGGGCACCCTGTGCCAGTGTCTCAGCACCCTCACAGGGAAGAGCTTCTGCCGAAGAGCTCATCTCAGTCTCCCCTCTGGCAGGTTAAATCTGACTCGGACCAGCAGTGTGCTCTGCAGCTCGGCCAGGCTCGGGTTTGCCCCTGGGGGTAAGCAGCTGTTGCCTTGGGGTTGTGCTGCCCAGCATTAAAAGCCGAATCAGTGCAGGGGAGCCGGGGGGGGGGGGGGGGGGGGGCTGCCGGATGCGGCAGAGCCCATCGACCGCTGCGAGCAGCGGCAGCGCGGAGCAGCATTTTTCAAACTCAGCCCTCAGATGCTCGCAGCGGGTTTGGGGCCGGGTTGTAACGGACGAGAGACGCGGCGGGTGGGAGGGAGCAGCCTCGCACAGGCGCTGGCTGTGAATGGGCTCCCCCCGAGAGGCACCGTGCGGAGCTCCGCACGCCCCGATGGCTGGGTGGGCACCGTGAGAGGGGGGTCGAGGGGACTCCTATCCATGGGGGTGCCTCGGGATCCTCACCATGAGGGGCCCTGGGGACCCATCACCCAAGGGAGACATCTGCCTCTGAAGATGCTCTACACTTACAGTGATGCCCTGGGGACCCCCACCTCCGAGACTGTCCTGGGGGGCCTGTGCTTAGAGGCTCTCCCTGGGGACTTGTACTGCTGAGGACACCCTGGGGACCCCATTCCCTCTCCCGGAGCACCCTTACCCTCAGGGGTATCCCAGAAACCCTCCCCTCTGCCATACCCCGGTGTGACCCCCCGTGCAGGGGTACCACGGCGATCTCCTGTCCCCAGGGATGCCTGGGTGACCCTCACCCATAGCAGCGCGCCGGGCCCGCCCCCAGATGCCTGCGCTCTGAAGATGCCCGCGGTACCCCGTACCCCAGGACGCCTTTCCCCCGGGATGCCCCTCACCCAGGAGCGATGCCACCGCCCCGGGCCTGGGGACAGCGGCGCTGTGCGGGCGGAGGGGTCGCTGTTGCTGCTGCAGCCGCGGCCGCGGCCACCCCCCCTCTCCCCCCGCTCCGCCGCCGCCTTTTGTTCGCCGCCCGCGCTCGTCCCCGCCCGGCGGCGGGGCGGGCGGAGCCGGGGCCGCAGCCGCAGCCGCAGCCGGGGCCGAGCCCAGCCGAGCACAGCGCAGCGGGACATGGAGGCCGCGCCGGCGGAGCAGGGTCCCCCCGCGCCGGCCCCGCCACCGCTCCCGGAGAGGAAGAAGAAGCCGCAGCGGGCACCATCTCCCGCCCGCCCCAAGGAGGTGCCGGGCTGGTCGCTGGCCAAGAGCCGGCGCGGCGGCGGAGGGGGGCACCCGGGCGCGGCCCCGCGGCTGGCGGCGGGGGGCGCGCACCCGCGGCGGGCGGGCGGCGGCAAGGACGGGCGGCCCGAGAAGCGGGCGGCGGCGGCCCGGGCCGGTTGCAAGGGGCCGGCGGGGCGCGGCGCGGCCAGGGCGAAGGGGCGGTGCCGCGGAGCGGAGACGGCGGCCACCGGGGAGAAGCGATCGGGACCGGGACCGGGGCCGGTGGCCGGGCCCAGCCTGACCGATAGCAGCTCGGAGGTGTCGGACTGCAGCGCCTCGGAGGAGGCGAAGCTGCTCTCGCTGGAGCTGGGGCTCAGCGGCAGCGATGGCGAGTCCCCGGGCAGCGCCCCACCGCCGCCGCCCTCGGCTGGCGAGGCCTCGCCGCTGCCCGAGGAGCCCTCGGCCGCCTCCATGGCCAGCAGCCGCCTGCAGCTCAGCACCTCGCTCGCCTTCTCCGACCTCACCGAGGAGCTGCTGGACGCCGGCACCGACGGGCTGCTCCGCGAGCTGGAGGACCTGCGCTCCGAGAACGACTATCTCAAGGTGGGCACGGCGGCATCCCCGGGCACAGCATCTCTGGGCAGTGGTGTGGGTCAGCAAGGCTCAGCATCCCTGGCATAGCATGGTTCAGCATCCCTGGGCATGGCATGGCATGGTGAGGCACAGCATAGCATCCGAGGGCATGGCTCAGCATGGCACAGCATCCTTGGCTGTAGTATGGAGTTCTGTGGCATCCCTGGGCATATGCCAGTGTGACTTAGTGTCTCTGGGAACAACACAGCATCCCAAAGCAAGGATCATCACAATGTGGCATCCTAGGGCATGGTTCAGCATGGCACAGCCTCCCTGGTAATGGCATGTCATCCCAAAGCATGGCTCAGCAAGGCACAACATCCCTCGGCAATAGCATAGCTCAGACTTCCATGGAACATCACAATATAGTGCAGCATCCCTGGGCATGGCTGGGCACAGGGCACAGCTCGAGTCAGCCCTGTATAGCCTGACTCAGCCTGGCATGACACTGCTGAGCATAGCCTGGCCTGGCTCAGTTGGGCATCACTGCATGGCATGGCTGGATGCAGGACTTGGCATGGCTGAGCCCAGCACTGCATCACTGGACATGGGTTGGCATAGTACAACTGAGCTCAGCTCAGTGTACCATGGCACAACTGGGGATGGCACTTAATGCTGTGGATGAGCTTGTCTCAGTTTGGCGTAACATGATTTAGGGCATGGTTGGATATAGGACATGGCTTCCCTACCCCTGATATGGCCCAGCTGACATAAAGCAAAGCTCAGCTTGGCACAGCAGGGCCCATCTGGGCATGGTCCAGCATGGTGTGCCATGGCTGGGCACTGCTTGGCTCAGCACAGCATGGCACATTTTGGCAGAGGGCACACATCGGCACAATGTGAGCCAGCTTAGCCTGGCATGACCCAGCTGGGCATGGCAAGCCTTAGCATGGCCCCAGCTCAGCATGGCTAAGCTCAGCACAGCCTGGGATGGCACAGCTCAGCATGGCATGGCTCTTCTCCACCGAGCTTGGCATGCCAGAGCACGGCACAGTTTGGCTCAGCCTGGTTTGGCATCCTGGGACACTGCTCAGCAGGGCACTGCTCAGCTTGGTGCAGGGAGGGATGCTGCCCATGCCCTCCCTGCCTGCTAATGCTGCCAGACCCTGGGGACATTTTCCAGCTCGCCTCTTTCCAAGGTTTCTGTGCTTCCCGGGGCCTTTTTCCGGGCATGCAGCATGGCTGCCTGGTTCGGGGGGGGGGGGGGTATGGGGGTGAAGCCAGAGCAGATGGGCTGTGTGGGGACAGGGGCACAGAGCATCTTATTCTCAGTCACACCCTGACCTGCTGCCCCTTGGTAGTGCTGCCTGCTGCAGGCTGGGCACAGACACCCACCAAGCGCCGTGTCCTGGTGGGCTGCAGGCGTTTGGCACCCTCTGCTCTTCTTCAGGGTGGAGCTCTGGATGAGCTGCTGCAGGCACACACCTCAGTGGCTGCTCTTGGGACGTCACACGTTGGAAAGCAGGCCAGCTCTCACCCACTGGTGCCAAAGCTTGTAAATGCCTTGGGTTTATAGCTGTGAGGTGGGAGCTCAACGTTGGGGATGCACTCAAAGATGCTCAGTCAGGCCCTTTGCCCATTAGCAAAGCCCCAGTTCACAGCTGGTGTCCCAAGTCCTGCCAGAATTAGCAGCAAGAGCTTAAGGGCTTTGATTTACTGAGAGCTGGAAAAACACAGATGAGGCCCCTTCAGTGTCCAGGAACGTGCGTGCAAATGCTCCAGTTCCAACGTGCGGAGCAAGCGCTTCCTCTATTTCCACGTGATGCTCTTCCTGCAGGCTCCAGGCCAGCGGGCTACCAGTGTTCTACCTGCCTTGAGGGGTGGCAGCTGAACTCCCCCCATCCCAGCCAGGAGCAGTGGGGAGAGTAGATATGTGCACCAAGAAGTGCAATGGGGTTGCTGGTGGCATACCCCCTACTTGGTCATGAGTATAGAGTATATGCCATGAGTATATGCTATGTGCACTTGGGGCTATTCCCTGACATGAGCATCCTGCTTATGCCCATGTTGTAGGTTGTTTCTCATGATACTTGAGCAGGAGACTGATGAGATGGTCCCCGGGCTCCAGCTGGGCACCCCTTGTACTCCAAGGTGGAATGTTTGCTCTAGCAAGGAGCAGAAACCTGTGTTGCATTGCAGGAGGGGGCTGCCTTGTGCCAGCTCTGCTAAAAAATAGGGTATTTGTTTGGGGCTTTAGGGCAAAAAAGAAGCCCTAACCCAAGCAATCAACATCACCTGCCTGGCCATGCAGCCCAGGTTGGAGAGCAGCATGCAGGGACCCTGCAGAGATGCCCTCTGTCCCCAGCACCTCCCCTCCCCTTGGCTATGGATGAATCAGGCTCCTCAGAGGTGACTTATTTCCGAGGACTCCCGCAGTGAGCTGCAAATGAGTATTTTTTCATGTGTTCATCAGAGCCAGCTCAAACCTGGTCTGTTTTTAACGAGAAACAAGGAGCTCTGGGGGATGGGAGGGTTTTGGCAGCGTTCTGGCACAGGCCAGGTGTGTGTGGTGCTACTACACCCGTGTGCTTCACGCTGGGTTTGGAGCTTCCCAGCAGAGCACATCACAGCCCTCGGCAGCAGTGCCAGCTCACGTCGCATCCTCCCTCAGCTGCCATAATCAAACGTACATATTTTAAGCACACTTCACCCATTTCTCTCTGTAACCCAGATTTGTACAAGGCTCTGCCTTCCTCCTCCCGCTCTGGGTGCACTGACTGGGCTCGTATGTCCTCTTGTTCCTGTGCACCTGCTGTGACACCCCATAAATGGGTTATTTCAAGTGTTCCCCCTAAAAAAGGCCGTTCCTCACGTGCAGGGTGGCAGCCAGCGAGGAGAGGCAGCGTCTCGGGTGTCCTTCTTGCCCCATCTCACTGTTGCTGAGCCGTGTGATGGGAGAGCAGCTCCCAGCCCTGCTCAGCGGGCTGGAAAATGTGAGATGTGATACAGCAGCAGCTGCAGAGGGATGGGCAGACAAAGAGTGGGCACGGGAGAGGGTTTGGAGCGAGGGGAGGGAATGCCTGCAAACCCTTTCCTCTCCTCTCCTTGGGAAGGTGCTCAGGAGAGAGCTGTGTAACGCTGGAAGCATGGCCCTGTCTGTCCCCTCCTGCATCACCCGCATCCCTGGGGTTTGGTGTGTTTCCCAGCTCCATAGAGAAACAAGTAGGGTCGGTGGATGGGTGCCTTGTTTCTCCCAAGGCAGGCAGGGACCAGTGTGTGCTTCCAGTGAGGGCTCGCTGGGAACATCCCACAGTATATTCCCAGCTAGACAGACCCAACTGAGGGTGCATAGGGGACCTGGAGGTTGTGTCTGGGCAGCCTGGTTGGCACAGGGCTGTCACAGTGTCCCTATTCTGCTGCTGCTCACATCCTGCCTGCCCACAGGGACAGGGACTGTGCCCAGGGGTCCTGGTGAGCACAGGCAAAGCCGGGATGCAGGGATATACCGTGTATCACCTGCCAGAAGCCAGTGCAAGGGGATTCACAGGCTCTTGCCTCTTGAGGTGCTGCCCAGCACGGGCTGGGCTGCAGGGAGCCCCTTGCTGTTTGCCTGTTCATTATGGGGCAGGTGTAAAGCTGTGAGATGCAGATTTTCCCCTTGCTGATGTGCTCTGTGCTGAGCAGGAGCTGTGGTGCCAGCCAGGGCAGGGCTGTGCTGCACTGGGCTTCAGCATGACATGAAGGGAAGGATAGCTGATGTTTGCTGTCAGAGCTGGGCAAGAGCTGCTGTTGATGCACCTAAAGAAACCTCTGTGTGACACAGGATGTGCTTTACCCATCCTTCAGCCCACTGCACCCCAGCATGGGCTAGGGTGAGCTGCATTTGCTGGGTTCCCCTAACTGGCAGAGACACCACAGGCAATTTTCCTTTGAAATTCCCTCTTGATTTCATTTTTCCCCTAGCAAATTCTAGCATAATTCCCTCTCCTGTCTAGTGGGGGCTCAAAGTTAATGGGAAGCAGCTGCTTTTGTCCTTGTAATCTCAGAAGAAGCTGGTGCTTGTTGCTCCTGGACAGTAATCCCCACCTTTGCACCAGGGATCTCAGGCTCTCCCGCTGCCTGCATGGCCCCAGGCTCTACACAAAGGCATCAGTGCAAAGCATAGAGGCAGCTTCCACCCTTGCTCCTCCTCTGCAGCCTGTGCTGAGGTTTAAGGTGCAGATGGAGGGTGTGAATGCAGCCAGGGCTGGCCTCCCCGAGTGCTGCCTGTCCCCCCTGTGCCCCAGAGCCCAAGGCTGCCAAAGCTGAGGGTGTCTGTGCTGTCAGCAGCACCTCAGCCACCAGCCATGGCGTTGTTTGCATCATCCTGTTGTGTATCCGTTGCTGTTCCTGCTTCTAAGAGATAGTGGATCCTGCTGAGGAGCTGCGAGTCCCCTGTGCTGCTCTGAGCATGCTGTGTTCTTGCAAGCACCTAAGCCAGCGTGTCCCCCCTTGGGCAGGAGAGCTGACGGTTTGACTCTTCTGCCACAACACCGATGGGTCTGATCTGTGTTTTGAGGTGTCCTGCAGGTGGGCATCAGGACATCGCTGTAGCTGTTACCTCCTCCTGCTCTGGAACTGCATGCATGTTTTGCTGAACTAGATCCAGGCAGTTTGCATCCCATCTTGCTGCTCCTTAGTTTCCTTAATAATCTCCCCAGGGAGACACAATGTCTCTGAGGTTTGTGCAGAGAAGGCTGAAGTTATCTTGTCTCAGGTTCCTCTGTGCAGTATAACCTGGCTCCTGCAGGCATGCGAGGTGTTTGCTTCTGCACACCCTTGTCCCTTGGCCATTGAAATGAGCCCCCCTGAGCTGCAGGTCCCCAACACATTCCCAGGACAGGTGACCTGTGGTGTAAACCCACCATGAATGAAATCTTTGTGGCTGCAGAGATGGGGTGAGCACGGATACAGTGGTGGGTAATCCTGGGGGATGGAGGGGATGAGCAGCCCAGGGGTGCTGGGAGGCTGTGACTCCACGCAGGGGTGGGCACCTTTTGTTTATGGGAAGAGAGGCTGAGCCTGGCAGCCTCTTGGACAGAAGTCATTTATCTCATCCTTGATGTTGCCCTCTCTCTGTTTTACCTCATCTCTGTTTCACAAGGCCAGGTTGGACACAGGGGCTTGGAGCAAGCTGCTCTAGTGGAAGGTGTCCCTGCCCGTGCAGGAGTTGGAGCTGGATGAGCTTTAAGGTCCCTTCCAACCCAAACCAGTTCACGATTCACACTTGGTTTATCATTGCTATGGAGCTTCATGGTCACAATGCCACCCCTCAGCTGGGGATGTTTCTGTGTGGTTCTTCCCGGCTCCTGGCTCTGCTCTCACCTTATCCAGATGGATTTTTGCTTTGTTTTGGGGTATCACCCCCAGAAAATGTGCAGTTGCAAAGGGTGAGGCTCAGTGGCCGTCACAGACCCCAAAGCCATAGGGGGACCCCCGCGCCCCAATGTGCCACCTCCAGTCACCACAGGGCTGTTCTGTTGCTGCAGCCTGGCCACGGAGGGACTCAGCTTTGCCATCCTGAGCTCCTTTCCAGTTTACTGGCAATTTCTGCTCCCAATCCTAATCCAGTTAGTATGGTTTATGGCACAGCTTGGGGTGGGCTCTGTGGCTGCTGGGCTGCTGCTATTTGAAGGGTTTATTGGTATTATGGAGTCCATGCAAATTCTTGCAGCTTTCCCAGCCTTCCAGTGCCGACTCTGCTGCAAACCCCCCAGCCCCAGTCCTGGGAGAAGCAGCTCCAGGCTGTGCTGATGGGCTTTGTCGAGGCAGCAGCTCACACTGAACACAGCCTCATCCCAGTATAATGGTTGCTACAACCCGAGGGATAAACAAGAGGAGCTCTTGGTGCTGCAAGCCCAGGCTTCCTTCCAGCAAGGTTTGGCTGGGCTTTTTCCAAGGTCCCTGCTCCCTGCCCTGCTCAGCTGCTGCCTGGGGAAGCCGCCTAGCAAATGGAAGCTGGTACGGTCAGCACTGGAGCAGGATGCAGACAGCCCCGGGTGCCTCTGCAATCAGATTCAAGCCACGATTCGCATGACTTTGGTGGTGAAAGATGGTTTTCCATCACCCTGCTGCAGAGTGCATGTGATGCATGATGCATTTTACATAGAATCACAGAGCAGTTTGGATTGGGTTGGAAAGGACCTTAAAGCTCATCCAGTTCCAATCCCTGCCACGGGCAGGGACACCTTGCACTAGAGCAGCTTACTCAACCTTGCCCATGAAAACTCTGAAGGAATAGATGCCATGAGCCAGCTCCCCTGGCTGGTTTGGGTTACAAGGTGGTGTCCTCAGAGCTGTGGCACTGCTCTGTGGGGTGGGCAGTGCTGGTGATGTATCTCCATTGGGTGCATTGCAATGTCACGGGGCTGTCTGGTGCTGTTCAGCCTTGGGGGATTCACCTCTGAGCTGTCCAGGGGTGGACATGCCCATAGTGATGCCCCTTTATAGGGCAGTCTCTAGCTGTGTCTGGAGCAGCCCCAGCCCTGGCACTCCCCGCTGCCCATCTCAGTGCCTCAGGGCTGTTTGTGCCCTGCTCTTGTTCTCCAGACCCCCCAGCATGAAGCAGAGCAGCTTCAGGGGGGCAACAGGATGCTGGTGGCCATGGTGCCTCCACACTCCAGCAGCCTGGACCAGAAGATAATCCGGGATTGTCTCCTTGACGTTCCTTGTTTATCACGTAGTGCTTAAAGCCAACAGTGAGCGACTGTGCCTGTCCCTGCAGCTGCTGCCCCCCCTTCCGGGCTCTGCTTTGCCTTTAGGGGGAATTCCTGCAGCTGGGGCTTTATCCAGCGGGAAGAGCGGGCAAGGAGTGTGCCAGCGCCTGGCAGAGCCGGCACAGTGCTGCTCACCCTGTCTGTAGGGCACTGTCATGGGTCAGGAGCAGCAGGGTCCTGTCCCCTCTGCCTGGGGGAACTGGGGCTGTGCATCCCCACTGCCTATGCTGGATCCTCATCTTGTGGCTGTGCCATGGAGCAAGGCAGCAGCAGGAGCAGGAGGGACATTTGGTAGTGATGGGGTTGTTCAGTGGTTTCTGGAAAGCAGATGTTTGATCCCTTCCAGAAGCATGTCGGATCCAGGGTCTTCTTGAGGAGGAGAGCAGGCAGTGTGATGGCTGGAGCTTTGCTTGGGGGATGCTCACAGGGATGTGAGAAGAGCTTTGGGCAGCGCAGCCTGTGTGGGTCCCCAGGACAGGAGGGGACAGTCCTTGAGCATCCCCAGTGGCCACTGCCCTGTGCTGGATGGGGAGGTGGCACTGGGGTTGCAACTGATGCAGGGTTCCCACAGGTCTGGAGGAGGCTTTGGGTCACCGTTGGTGCCTGCAGGATGTCAGCCCTGGCCCTGCTGTGACAGTGACACTGCAGCTCCGTGCCAGAGGCTCTGCTGGGTTAGGAGGGGTTTGTCACCATGAGAGCTGATGTAGCTGGGAAGGGGTGGAACTGAGGACCCAGCCCAGCGGTTACTGCTTGGTGGCAACATGAGGGACAGCCTCTGGTTCCCAGCGCTGGCAGCATCTCGCCGTGTCCCTGCATTGCCTCCCTGTCCTCGCCTGCCATCTCCTCCTCCTCTTGCCTGCCTCCCTGACACATCTTTTCCAAAGACATCCCATATTCTCCATGCTGCGACTGCCGCCTGTGCTGCTCCTGCAACTCCTCTCCCTCCCCCATCTTCCTCTTTCTTTCACCATCAATGCTTACAGGCACCCGTGTTGACTGTTCCCCTGTTGTGGCTGGGTCATCAGTGGGTGATGGTGCCCAACTGGCTCTGAGCCCTGTTCCTGCAAGGATGGAGCTTGACTGGAGAGGGACTCTTCATCAGGGACTTGTAGCGATAGAACAAGAGGTGATGGGTTCAAACTGAAACAGGGGAAGTTCAGGTTAGATCTAAGGAAGTTCTTTACTGTGAGGGTGCTGAGGCACTGCACAGGGTGCCCAGTGAAGCTGTGGTGCCCCATCCCTGGCAATGTTCAGGGCCAGGTTGCACAGAGTCTTGGGTGGCATGGTCTAGGGTGAGGAGTCCCTGCTTGTGAAAAGGGGTTGGAACTGGATGATCTTAAGGTCCTTTCCAACCCAAACCAGTCTGGGATTCTGCGATTTTATGATTCTATGAGCTGAGGAGTTGAAGGTATGTGAAGAGTTTGTGGGCTGGAGGAGAACAGGGAGCCATGGTGGGGATGTGTTCCCACCACACAAAAAGAGGGGAGAGCATCTGCAGGGTCCATCCCCTCTAATGCACATCTCCACACAGGATGAGATTGAGGAGCTGCGTGCAGAGATGCTGGAGATGAGGGATGTCTACATGGAGGAGGACGTGTACCAGCTGCAGGAGCTCCGTCAGCAGCTGGACCAGGCCAGCAAGACCTGCCGCATCCTGCAGTACCGGCTGCGCAAAGCGGAGCGGCGCAGCCTGCGCGTGGCACAGACCGGGCAGGTGGATGGAGAGCTCATCCACAGCCTCGAGCAGGACGTCAAGGTGAGGTTGTGCAGTCCCCATGGCACACAGGGTGGGTTTAGGTGAGATGTGGATACCGTGGCTGGTGCAGCACAATGGGGTGGCAGGGGATGTGTAGGGAGTGCCATGGATTGTGCTGCTTATTGGGCTGTCAATGAGGGCATCATGATTCCCTGCTCATGGAGTTGATATGAGGAGTGGGGAGCAGTGCTTGCAGCTCGCAGGTGAGGTGTGCTCAGGGGGATCCTAGGGTGCAGAGAGACAGCATTGACCAAGGATAGGGGTCTCGCACTGCCGTATATGAGGTTTGTCATGTGCAGGCTGGAGCTGTGTGTCCCAGGGTCGAGCTCCATTACCCTGCACCAGTGGGGGCAGGATGGGGCCACTGCCATGAGCTGGAGCATCACAGATGCGCAAAGAGGGAGCATGGGGACCAGGATGCTGGGGCATGGGGGCTGCTCCTCTCAGCCATCAGGGAATCCTTGCAGAGCTTCAGGCATGGTGGCAGGCTGGGCTGGGGCAGGGACAAGGGGACTTCTGCAGGGTGATGTTGCTCTGCTCCACCAGCCGCTGGGCTTGAGGAGCTGCTGGTGCCGGTGAGTGTTTGCTGAGGGCTCTTGCTGCCAGGAGCAGGGTGTGGTGGTGGCCCCGGGGGGGGACGGGAGCAGCCCAGGAGTAGCTTTGGTTCTTGAGCAGAAAGCAGCCAGTCCTGGAGCTGAGGCATGCCCCAAGCATGGGGCTGTGAACCTGCCTTGTGCTGCTGGGGGCCCAGTCCCCTCCCAGGCCACCCAGCTTGGGTGCTGCTGCCTGAAACATCCCCCTCCAGCTTCTCCCCTTCATGGAAAGAAAAGCACAGCCCATCCCTTGTGGGAATGGGAGCCTGACCACATGGCTTGAGCCACACCATCTGCCTCCACAGCACTGGTACTCCAGGCAGGCAGGGGACCAGGGGCACTGGGGATGATTTTCCCTTCCTTCAGATGCAGGAGTGAATGCTCCGTGCTGTTAAGCTCCCTTTATGTCAGGAGCTGTTCCATTGCAGGAATCTGGAGAGGGGGTCTCTGGGTCTGTGCCCAGGATGGATGGATGGATGGATGGAGCCACCCTTCACCCGGGGCAGCTGCTGTTTGTTCTGTAATGTGATGCAGCAGCTCTCCTTTCTCCCTGCCAGCACAGCTGCTGCCTGCAGTGAGTGGCTGCTGCCTGTCTGGTGCTGCCTGCCTGCTTTCCCAGCCTTGTGGCAGTGATTCCAGCCTCACGGTGTGGGAAAATAGTACAAGGCAGTGAGCATCCTGTTAGGGCTGGGGAAGATGGGGTTTGGCCAGGGGATGGGGAGTGGGGCAGCCTAACAGTTGGGGAATGGGGACAGCAGTCACAGCAAGCAATGGAGGGGGGACACACAGGAGCCATGGTGTCACCCAGCACAGCAGCTGCTCCAGAGGGTCTCAGTAACAGCCTCATATGAGGCCTGTGGTGCCCAGGTGCTGCGGTCCCAGCCCATGTGCACTGTACCAGGCTGTGACAGCCCCGTTGTGTCCCCAGGTGGCCAAGGACGTGTCTGTGCGGCTCCACAATGAGCTGGAGGCAGTGGAGAAGAAGAGGATCCGGCTGGAGGAGGAGAACGAGGACCTGCGCCAGCGGCTCATCGAGACCGAGCTGGCCAAGCAGGTGGTGCAGAACGAGATGGACAAGCTCCGAGAGGTGAGGGGCATAGGGGGCACCGGGAGGCATCCCCAGGGCTTTGCCCATAGCAGGTGTCTGCTCTGTGGGATCCCATCCCTGCTCCCATCGCTGAAACCCAAACTCTGCGGCAGATGCTGTGAAACCGGAGCAGTGCCTGCCCTGTGTGAGATGTGCTTCAGCCCACCCTGGGGCATGGGGTGGCTCTGCCCTGTGCTGCGGGTCTATGGGATGTCCCCCTGTGCTAGAGCCACTTACATGTTCTCAGCCACTTGCTCAGACTGGCCAAAGCTCTGCACCATGTGTAGAGGCCGCTGTGTCCCTGGCACAGTGCCTGGTGCTGGCCATATCCTGACCACATACTGCTAGTTCCAGTGGGGCTGAGCCATGAAGCTGTGTGGCTGCGATGTCCCAGTGGTTGCCCAGCAGTGCTGTGGAGGTGTGGGGGGTGCATGATCTCATCTGTGTCCTGGGGAGTCAGGTGCCCATAGCACAGATCCAGAGCACCCCGTGTTGTGCCAGGTTTGGGAACAGTTCCCGGCCAGGAGCGATGTCATCAGGAAAGGCAACCTCGTGACAGTGCATACTTGTGATCCACCACAGCACTGGTAACCCACTTCCCTACTGCCCGGGATGCCTTTGGTCCCTCGGGAGCCTCGGGAAGCATCATCGCTGGCTGAGCCATCAGGGCAGCGCGAGAGATGTGCTGAGGCAGAGCTCTGGCCCTGCTCCCACCGAGGATGGGGACATGATGCAGGGAGAGCTCCCTCTGCCCCCAGCTGTGCCCCCTGTGTGGCAGGGCAGGGAACCAGCACATGGCTTGGGATCTCTGGGGATGGCTGTGGCTAATCACAGACCGAACATGGTTTGGGTTGGAAGGGACCTTAAAGCTCATCCAGCTCCAACCCCTGCCACGGACAGGGACACCTTCCACTGGAGCAGCTTGCTCCAAGCCCCTGTGTCCAACCTGGCCTTGAACACTGCCAGGGATGGGGCAGCCACAGCTTCTCTGGGCACCCTGTGCCAGCGCCTCAGCACCCTCAAAGGGAAGAGCTTCTGCCTAAGAGCTCGTCTCAGTCTCCCCTGTTCTGGCAGGTTAAAGCCATTCCCCTTGTCCTGTCCCTACAGGTCCTTGTCCCAAGCCCCTCTCCAGGGTTCCTGCAGCCCCTTTAGGCACTGGAGTAGTGTTATATGGTCTCCCTGAGCTGAATAATGCTGGGACCAGCTCCTGGCAAGCCACAGGACCCAGCCGTGGTCGCACCATCCCCTCTGAAGCCACTTTCTCTCAGTGTCACAGAGCAGCACCACCCTTATGGGGTGTCTCATCCCTCCTGTGCACAGGCTGCACTAACAGGCATGAAATGGGTTTCCCTGCAGCCAGCACAGGCTGAATAACAAATGGCAGCAGCAGGAGCTGGGCTGGAGGAGTCTTGTGCTTGAAAAACAGGCAGAGACAATGGTTGTGTGATCAGTGCAGGGAGCCCCAAGTGCCAGCTCCTGCCCTGCCCTGCCCTGGCAGAAGAGCATGGGACAGGATATGGCCCCTCTGCAGTGCTCAAAGGGTTGCTGCTGGCAGGACACCCAGCCCAGCTCAGAGCACAGCTCCAATGGTGTGTCCCCAGGCAAGCAAGGGCATGGGGTTACTCAGGGAGCACTCAGAGTGCTAATGAGACAAATGAGTGAGTTCACAGCCCTTCTCCACCTCCTCCCTGCTGCTGCAGGGCACAGAGCATGGCAGAGCTTGTTAGCAGCCAAGCTAGGGCTGAGCAGAGGCTGTGCAGGGCTGGGCTCACCCCTCAGGGCTCAGTGTTTCTCCTTTCCAAGAGGTTTCTCCCATAAGTGGATAATTGTCGGGATGGGCAGATTATCCCAAAAGTGCATGTGCTGGGCCCCTCCATGGCATGTGCTGGGGGGCAGGAGAAAAGTGGGACTGGTCCAGGTACCTTGTGCCACATTGAACTTGGTCACAGCGAGACCCAAGGGCACAGCCACCCCATGGGATGCACCTGAGGTGGAGCACTGACAGCAGCATCTGCCCCAGGGTGCTGTGCTGGGGCCAGGCAGTGCCTGCTGCGGGTGAGGGATGCGACGTGGCACAGGCAGCCCCCGGGAGAGGCCCTGCAGCAGCTCCAGTGATGGTTGTAGCCTTAATAGGAAAGCTGGAGCCCGGCACCTTGGCACGGGCAGCATTTCACATTTCAGCTGCATTTTCCAGCTGCTTTCTTTGGCTGCTGGGCCCCAGCGCCCACTTGGAAATAGGTCCAGGGCGGCTGCATGGATGGGCCGGTGCTCATGGGGGCTGTGTGGATGTTCTTGAGGGGTTTTCTCCAGCTTCCCTCCACACATTACTGGCCCTGCTCCGGGCTTGTGCTTTTCCCCCCTTTCTGGTCTCCTTTATTGCTCTGTTTGGCCTCCCCATCCCCCAGCTGTCCTGGAGATTGTCCCTTGTGTCCCCAGAGACCTCGAGGGCAGAGTCAGCATCCCCCTGCTGAGGAGCCCTCCCCAAAACAGTGACCAGGACTTTGCTTGGGAAAGAGGCTGCTTCTACACTGGGATGCCCCAGAGCTGTCCCTTGGCCTGGGGGTTGGATTCCCTGCTCCATCCAGCTCCAAAGGGACCATGACTCAGCCTCTCCACGGCTCATTTCCTGCTCATTCCTGCTCCCTCACAGCTCACTTGCCTGCAGGGGGAATTTCTGGCCAAACCTCATGAGATCATGCTGCTTGTCAGCCCAGCTTCCCCCTCAGCAAACAGCCTCAGCCCACTGGGGCTCTGGTGTTCTCCCGGGGTTTGCAGCACTGATGTCCATCCGTGGTGGGTCTGTCTGTCCGTGCTGGGGTGCAGAGCCATCGCTTCCAGGTAACAGCTCTCTTCTCCCTGCAGAATTCCCTGAAGAAGCGGGGGTCTCGCTCCATTGGGAAGGCTGAGAAGAAACCATCAGTGCAGGTATCAGTGCCAGGGTGTCCCAACAGCACCCCACATCATGGTGCCAGTGGAGCCCAGAAGTAAATTTGGGCACAGCAGAGCCATCCCCTCCCTTGCAGGGCTTCCCTGCCTTTCAGAGCCCCTGCATAAGGGAGGGATTGACTCCTGGGCCATCTTTCTCCATCCTCATCTGCTCCTTCAGCTCATTTATCAGTGGAGCACCAGTGGCTGTGGCTTTAACCCTTTCCATGGGTCAGAACTGCAGGAAAGAGCTGAAGGACTTTGGCTTTTCCATTGCAGAGCTGCTCCTTCTCTTGGGTTGCAGCTATTGCAGCCTGGGTCCCTCCTTACCCCATGGGGTGTGGGGAGCTGAGTGTCCCCATGGGACAGAATGGTGGCCGCATTGTCCCTGCCCTGCCAGGGTGCTGGGAGGATTTGGGCTGCAGCAGGATTTCAGCTGTCACTTGCTGTTGGGATGAGCTGCTGTGAGTCACTAATGCTGTTACTGGGGGTCGGAGGGGCAGAGCTGCTGCTGCTGGAATAGAAACACAAGTGTTCTAATGCTGGAAAAATCCTCTTTCAAAGGCAAAAGACCTGGAAAGTTTATTCTGGAGAGTAGATCTGTGCCCCTAAAGGCAGTGTAGGGAGGGAGACCCTGTAAAGCCACTCCCACTGCTGAGAGCATCTCATGTCTTGTGGTGGAGACCCTGGGCACCCCAAGGGTTGAGCATTGCACAGCCCAGTCTGTGCAGCCACGGGATGGGGATCCCCAGGCTCTCAAAGACTTCCCTCTTTGGTCTTTTATTTATCATCTCCTTGTAACTCCATCCTTGAGAGCCCTTTCAGGCCGGATGATGGTCCCAGAGTCCTGCCCCCATGTCCCCAAAGTGGCTTTGCAGCTACACCAAGCCCCAAGCCAGGGGGGTCCCTCCATCACTCCCCTTCCTGAGACTGAAATACAGCCCCTCCTCTCCCCTGTCCCAGAACAAATCCAGCCCTGGCCTGCAGTAAACCCCCCTCTGCTTCCCACATCCCCATGGAGTCAAAAACCCTAAGCCTGGGGATGCAGAGCTGGATCCCAGCTCTGCAATGGAATGGATGCTCCAGGAAGGAGCCAGTGCTGGAAAGCAAATCCTGAGCTTCCCCAGGTTCAAATGCCCCTTGACATGTCCCCCTGAATGCTCCCTCTCCCTGTGGCCCCACGGGCACAGACACGTGTGACTCACTGGTGGTTTCCTGGGCCCCTTTCCTGCCTGGGTGAGCGTGGCCACACTGGTGAGCACTGATGCTCCCTGGAAACAGAGCTGTGGGGGGACACAGACTCAGTGCTGGGGTCTGCCCTGACCCCATGAGCACTCAAGGTGGCTCTGGGAATGTGTGTGTCCCTCCAGCGATGTCAAGGGGCAGCGGGACACGCTGGCTGCTGCTTTTGTTTTTCCCCTGGATAAACAGGAACTGAGGTCATGTCTGCCCACACTGCCCCCCCCCATCTCTGCAGCTCCGGGGGGGCACAGGTTTAATGCGCCTTAGGGCGGCTGTGCCCATGTGTGTGAGTGTGGAAGAGCAGCAGGGAGGCTCCTGTGGCCATATGGGGACTAAACCAGCACCCTAAATTCTTGGGACAACCACCCCCATCAGCCATAGGCTCAATATGAGCAGCCTGGAAAGTTGGCAGGGTAAACAACTGCTGTGGGGCTTGGGGAGTGAGCATAGGCATGGCTGGGGGTCAGGAGCACCCAAAAAGGGGGACATCTTATTTGTGCCAGCCAAGGAAACAAGAAAGGGGATGAGCTCAGCCAGGCAGGGGGACAATGGGCGCCAGCACCCCTATGAGCTCCAGTGGGATGAGGGTCGCAGCCCCACAGGTCCCCTCCTGCAGGGACTGAGCTCGGAGCACTGGGGTGATCCCACAGCAAGGGAAGCCGTGAGCTGGGCATCAGGAAATACTGGTCCTCATCCAGAAGGGTTTCCAAAGCAGGGGAGCAGTGGGCCGGGGCAGGCAGCCAGAGCAGGGCTGCTGCGTTTAGGAAAGCACACATGGGGAAGTGCTCCCAGGAAGCAAAGGAGCTGGGGAAGGGACCGGGGGTTGCCGGGGGTTTCTGTCCCCTGGTGGCAACAAGGACAAATGGTGGGTAAGGAATGGGACTTTGGGAGGATTCCAACTGAAACTGCTGCTTCTCCATCCCATGATGGAGCGTTTGGGGCTCGGTGGGAGGAGCAGAGCCCTGGCAGGGGGGTGCAGCAGCAGCAGGGGCTGGAGGCACTGCTCTCCTTACCCAGGCATCCTGCTCTGTCTCCATGCCCTCCCTGAAAGCCTCCAGGATGGATCCCAAAGTTGTTTCCTCTCCATGAACAGGGGCTGCAGCTTCCTGGGGTGGGAGGGTGGCACATCCCCAGGGCTCACTCAGAGCCACCATAGTCCCCAGGAGCACCCTTTAATGCCTGCACCTTCTTGGTCCCCTCAGGAGGACAGCGCAGACCTCAAGTGCCAGCTGCATTTTGCCAAGGAGGAGTCGGCCCTGATGTGCAAGAAGCTGACCAAGCTGGCCAAGGAGAACGACGGCATGAAGGAGGAGCTGCTGAAGTACAGGTCCCTGTATGGGGATCTCGACAGCTCCCTCTCGGTGGAGGAGCTGGCCGACTCTCCCCACTCCCGGGAGGCTGAGCTGAAGGTCCACCTCAAGCTGGTGGAGGAGGAAGCCAACATCCTCAGCCGGCGGATAGTGGAGCTGGAGGTGGAGAACCGCGGGCTGCGGGCAGAGATGGATGACATGAAGGGCCAGGGGGACAGGGAGCTGCCGGCGCAGGACGCGCGGTTCCTGGCGGGCATCACGGGCTGCGGGGACACGGGGGACACGGTGGCAGAGCTGCGCCGGCACCTGCAGTTCGTGGAGGAGGAGGCCGAGCTGCTGAGGCGCTCGCTGCTGGAGCTGGAGGACCAGAACAAGCTGCTCCTGAGCGAGCTGAGCAAGTACAAGTCAGAGCATGACCTGGACGTGACGCTGTCGGAGGACAGCTGCTCGGTGGTCAGCGAGCCCTCGCAGGAGGAGCTGGCCACGGCCAAGGTGCAGATCAGTGAGCTGAGCGGCAAGGTGAAGAAGCTGCAGTATGAGAACCGTGTCCTCCTCTCCAACCTGCAGCGCTGCGACCTCGCCTCCTGCCAGAGCACCCGGCCCATGCTGGAGACAGACGCTGAGGCTGGTGACTCGGCACAGTGCATCCCCACCACCAGCTGGAGGGACGGCACAAACGGCAGTGAAGCCGATGTGCTCGGTGGTGGGAAGGTGCCTGATGGTCCAGCCAAGCTGCTCAAGCCCAAGGATTTGGAAACCTTGGTGGGCATCCGGGACCAAGCGGTGCTTGTCAGCAAAGCGATCAATATCTTGATTTCGGATGCCAACGGCTTCACCTCTGGGCTGAAGGCTTGCTTGGACAACGAGTGTGTTGGGGGGGCTGCTGGGCGAGGCGATGGGCAGCGGAGGTGAGAGCCCCAGCGATGCCAAGCTGATGAATGTGCTGCTCATGCGGCTGGGTGTGCTCCAGCAGGACCTGGGCTGCTTCGTGAGAAAGGTGGATCACCTCAGCGGCAGCCTCAAGGAGCACACGGACTCTTTCAGCTTCTCCAGCCCCAGCAGCCACGACACCACCAAAGATGGGCTGCAGAAGGAGCATGCCTCTGACTTCCAGGTACAGGCTTCTTGCCGCATCCCCCACAGCAGCTGCCGCTTTATCTGCCACCCGTTTCCTCCTGCTTTAATGGAGCAAACTCCAACCCCCAACGTAACCTCCTGCCTCTCCAGAGCAAAACCCAGACTAACACCTCACTGCATGCCAGGGGCACCGGGGACAAGGTAGGACTCTGCTCCAATGGAGTGTGCCCAGGGCAGGACAGGGTGGGCATCCCAGCACATCCCTGCATGGGCTGGTTGTGCTAGGGGCTCTTGGGTGTAATCTCACCTTAGCAGGGGCTGATGTTTTGGCTGCTCTCTCCCAGCTCAGCCCAGCATCTCCTTTGCTTATTGGGGATGAGCCTCAATAACAGCAGCCCAAATTGTGGGGACCCTGTTTGCAAGAAGCCTCAGTCCCCAGTGGTACCCAGGCAGGGTAATTTGGAGAGCAAAGGCTACAGAGCAGATCTGTATCCGATGGAGAGTACCTTTGAAGCAGTGGAGAGCAGTTTTGCTTTGTCTTCTCCCCGCTTTTCAGGGGGTCCCTCATGGCAGGGACCAGGGATGTCCATGGTGGTCGGGGCTGTTCGGCCAAGCCTGTCTGGAGCACACTCGCTTGTTCAGAGTCCTATTTTTCTGCATGTGGTCCCACCAGCCCCAGGTCCCAGTCTCCCGCAGTCACTGCATGGCACCATAACTGGTGTTTGCACATTTTTTCCCTCTTTCTCTCTTTTTTCCCCCTTTTCCCCAAACAATCCAGGCCACGTGTCTCCTCATCCTGTGTTTCCTTTTGGTTTCCGCCTTGTCTCCCGCCATGGTGATGAAGCTCCTTCTCCTCCTCATCCTTTTTGTCGTCTTGTAGTTCTTTACTGTTCCGGAGACCCATTGTTTTGTTTTCTGGCTTTGTTTTCTTCCCGCTCTTTTGGTTTGTTCTCATTAACTTGCCCACGCATGCAGCAGCCTGATTTTAGGGACGCCGACCCTTACCACATGCCCCACGCCAAGGACACGGACCCCACACAGCCCCGGAGCTACAGGACCTGCCGGCCCGAGGAGAATGACTCCTATGCCACCGAGGTAAAAGCCACATCCCCCTTTGGCCAGCGGGGATGGGGACAGGGCTGCAGGGTTGGGGCTGTCCCTCTGGATTGCTGGGGATACAGGGAGGCCAGGCCACCGTCTGCATCCTCTCTCCGGGCTATTGCAGATAAAGGAGCTGCAGCTGGTGCTGTCGGAGGCCAATGAGAGCCTGCGGGGGCTGCAGGAGCAGCTCTCCCAGGAGAGGCAGCTGAGAAAGGATGAGGTGGACAACTTCTCACAGAAGATCTGCCAGGTGAGTAGGCAGCAGCCCTGATAGCTGGGAGACAGGTACCCCTGCACTCATGGCCATGGACACCTCCAGGCCCAGGCTGATGATCCACCTTAGGGCATGGATGTCACGTGAATGTCACCCAGGACTGCACAGAGCGCAGTATCCCAGACTGGTTTGTGTTGGAAGGGACCTTAAAGCTCATCCAGCTCCAACCCCTGCCACGGGCAGGGACACCTTCCACTGGAGCAGCTTGCTCCAAGCCCCTGTGTCCAACCTGGCCTTGAACACTGCCAGGGATGGGGCAGCCACAGCTTCTCTGGACACCCTGTGCCAGTGCCTCAGCACCCTCAAAGGGAAGAGCTTCTGCCTAAGAGCTCATCTCAGTCTCCCCTCTGGCAGGTTAAAGCCATTCCCCCTTGTTCTGTCCGTACAGGCCCTACTCATCACCCAGTACCCCCAAGTCCTTTCCAGGGCTGTTCCATCCCATCTTCAAGGGGCACAGGGTCTGTGCACACTCCTTGCACACGGCCTTGCAGCTTCCCTCATGGCAATACCTCGATGTTCCTGCTGTCCCCAGCACCCTGCCAGGGCAGTGCAGCTCCCCAGGGGTGTTAGATATGAGGCTGGCACCAGGCTCAGCCCACACCCTGGGGCAGAGGCCCCACTCTGCTGTGCCAGCCCCTGTCTCAGAGCCCACATGTCTCTGCAGCTGAAGGAGGACCACCAGAAAGCACTGCTGCGGCGCGAGTTCGAGCTGCAGAGCCTGAACCTGCAGAGGCGGCTGGAGCAGAAGTTCTGGAGCCAGGAGAAGAACCTGCTGGTGCAGGAGTCGCAGCAGTTCAGGCAGAGCTTCCTCCTGCTCTTCATGAAGCTCAAGTGGTTCCTCAAGCGCTGGCGCCAGGGCAAGGTGGTGCACAGCGAGGGCGAGGACTTTTTGGAGGTACTGTGGGCTGAGGGGTTCCCACCTTGGCTGCTGTGGAGGGGTGACCACGCTGTTGGGCATCCCTCCTGGCCTCATGTCCCACCCAGAGCTGGTTCATGTCCCCATCCCATGCTGTGGGTCCCCTCATCACCCCAGCCATGGTGTCCCCGCAGGTTAACAGCATGAAGGAGCTGTACCTGCTGCTGGAGGAGGAGGAGCTCGCCCCACAGCAGCAGGCGGACAACAAGATGTGCACTGGGGATGCCTGGACCCCCAACACGGTGAGCAGGGTCCCCATGAAGGGGTAGGATCATCCCCCGTTGAGGCTGTGGGCATGGGCTGGCTGCTCCTCTCTGGAGCATGGCTGGGAGGGGATGCTGCCCGCTGACATGGCACCCCAGGGGTGATCCCGTGCCTTGGTAGCACCTGCTGTCCCTCACCCTGGGGCTGGTATGCAGAGAGAGCAGCTCCCAACGAGGTCCCACCTCATTGGGTGGCCCCAACTCCCTCTGATCCCCCCCGTCCCTCTTGTAGCCCAACGAGTGCATCAAGACGCTGGCGGAGATGAAGGTGACCCTGCAGGAGCTGTGCACAGAGCTGCGGGAGGAGCGGCGCGGTGCCAGCGAGCTCCAGCAGCAGTTCACCAAGGCCAAGGCTGCCTGGGAGATGGAGCGCGCCGAGCTCAAGTGCCACATCGCCCAGGTGGGGGCCCCGGGCACCCCCCTTTGCCTGGGGGAGCCGGGGGGTGCCTGTGTGCCAAGTGCTGGCGTCTGGGTAGGGCTGGGAAGAGGGTGGCACTGTGGGAATCTCAATTAGCAGCTGCTCCAGCAGGCGAGTTTCCATGGCAACAGGGCTGGCAGAAAAACCTGACTGGAGTAACAGAGGATGCTCTTTATTCCTCACTGGGTTTGTCTGGGGCCAGTGGGATGGTGCTGGGGCTCAGTGTCCCTCCCCAGCGATCACCATCAGAGCCCTCCTGTTTTCCTTTGTCATGGTGCAGATCAGAGCTCTGCACCCCCATGGGTGCTGCAAGAGGGATCTATGGTAGGGGGTTGGAACTGGATGATCTTAAGGTTCTTTCCAACCCAAACTATTCTGTGGTTCTATGGCAGAGACGAAGGCAGGAGGTGGCAGGAGAGCAGCCTCAGCACTGGAGGAATCTCCTGCTGCAGAAGCTGTCCCATCAGGCCCCCAGCCTTGCCCTCACAGTGATGAGTGTCCTTACTCCCTCACGCTGCTGGCAGCAGCCCATGGCCATACATCAGCTCCGCTCCTCAGCACCTTCCAGGCAGGAATTCTCCAGGCAGAGCTCAGTGATGAGCTCAGGTCCCCTCTCCCACCTCTAAAAGAGCAGAGCTGCCATAGTGGCAGCCCCCCAGGTCCTTCCTGGCTGCCAGCAGCAGCAGCATCCTTGGGGTTCACTCTACCAGCCCCTCTGCAAGAGCTGGGTCCAGCAGGCAGGGCTGCAGGCAGAGCACAGCCGAGCAGGCAGCACATTCAGTCCATGCCCCACTGGGTGACCGTCTGCCAGCCCGTCTGGCAGGACATGGCTGCAAGCCAGGGCTGCACAGCCTTGGGGACACCATTATTGGCTTGGGCAGCATAGGATCTGCACTGGGAACCCATGGCCTTGCCCCTGTGCTGGGGATGTTCAGCACCATGAGTCCCCCACAACCACCACCATGTCCCTGCAGCTGGAGTCCAAGGCAGGCAAAGGGATCACGGAGCGTGCGCTGCCGGATTGGAAGGTGGCGTTGAAGAGGGAGCGTGAGGAGCACCAGCATCTCCTAGCTGAGTCCTACAGCGCTGTCATGGACCTCACCAAGCAGCTGCAGATCAGCGAGAAGAACTGGAACCAGGAGAAGGTGGAGCTGCTGGCCCGCTTCAAGGAGGAGCAGCAGCAGGCAGAGCAGCAAGCAAAGGACCTGCAGAACAAAATCAACCAGGTATGGTGTGTCCCCATGGTGAACATGTCCTCCAGCCTCTGCTGGGCCACATTGCACATGTTGAGTGTCCAACACATTCTCTAGTTGCAGAAAGGAACCAACCCCTGGGCATTGAAGCACTCTGAAATGGAGAAGCATGGCAGCAACTGGAAAGAGGTGGGCAAGAGAGGTTGGAGGGCTCTTGGAGTGCCCATGGGGCTCAAATGTATGTTTAGATATGGTTAAGTGTATGGTTAGATGGGAGGACATGTGAGCCCCAAGAAAGACCCCCAGGAACACCAAATGAAGGGGAAACACCAGGGACTGGGGGGAATAAGAGGGTGGAGAGCATGGCTGAACATCAAGGGTTATAAAGAGTTGATTTATAATAGATATGGGCACAGTGGGAATGGGATGCCAGGCCTAGGTGCATGGGGGAAGGTGGTAGTGCCGGAGCGGAGCAGGTTGCAGCCCCTGCTCCAGCCCATCTGTGTACATTGGTCCTGTGCTTGCTGACACCAGAGCTTACTTCTGTGCCCTGCCAGGCTCTCAATGAAAAAATCACAGACAAAGAGACAATCTCTGAAGCAGAAGCCAAGGGAACCAACCTCAAAAGGTAAGTGAGCTGGTGCCTGCATGCTCCCTGGGGCACAGAGGGGGTTACGTGGGGCTGTCATTGGGCTTGGCAGCCCCAGCAACTGGGGGAGATGCAGCTGTGGGCCAGGGTTGTCCTGGAGGCCAAGGGCTCCCATGAGAAGTTGGACTGGGTGCTCAGGAGAGCCCCATTACGGGAAAGCTGGGTGCCTGCAGCCGCTCCCCAACCCACTGCCCAGTCCCCTTGTGAGCTCTCTCCTCTCTCCTCCCACAGGACCAAGTCTGTTTCCTCCATGTCAGAGTTTGAAAGCTTGCTCGACTGTTCTCCCTACCTCCCTGGAAAGACCACGTCAGGGCTGGGCGACCTCTCCCGGGGCAAAAAGGCATCTGCAGCTGCCCAGCTGCTGCCCAACGGCATCCGGGACAGTGCTGGCCTTCCTCCCTCCCACTGTACATATGTGAATATCGAGCAACCTGCCCCCGACAGCCTGGCCAAGGAGAAGCTGGGCATCTCCTCCTGGGACTACTCATGGGCACACAGCCTCTCTGGGCACGACCCAGCCCAGAAGCAGATGCAGAGGAGCTACACAGCACCTGACAAAACGGGGATTCGCATCTACTACAGCCCACCAGTGGTGCGGCGGCTGGAGGCACCGCTGGTGCACAACAAGGAGGGGAAGATCATGATTGAACCTGGCTTCTTGTTCACCATGGCCAAGCCGAAGGAGCCGGAGGAGTCAGCCAGTGCTGAAAGCACCTACAGTCAGTGGCTCTGCAACTTCTCCAAGCAGCAGCGGGAGCTGCTGGATGCTGGCACAGTGGAGAGCACGGTGCCACCAGTGCCTCGCTTCCCCCCATCACTGCATGACCTGGAGATCTCTGGCAACATGAGCGATGACATGAAGGAGATCACCAACTGCGTGCGGCAGGCCATCCGCTCCAGCTCACTGGAGAGGAAGGTGAAGAGCACCTCGAGCCAGACAGTGGGGCTGGCCCACGTGGGGACACAGACCATCCAGACGGTGAGCATCGGGCTGCAGACTGACCTGCCACGCAGCAGCAGCATGCACAGCAAGAGCTGGTCCCCGCGCAGCTCCTCCCTCGTGTCCGTGCGCAGCAAGCAGATCTCCTCCTCCCTGGACAAGGTGCACTCCAGGATTGAGCGGCCGTGCTGCTCCCCGAAATACGGCTCTCCAAAGCTCCAGAGGAGGTCTTCCTCCAAGCTGGATGCCTCTAAGGACAGGAGCCTCTGGAACCTGCACCAGAGCAAGCAGAACGGCTCTGCCTGGGCCCGCTCCACCACCACCCGTGACAGCCCCGTCCTCAGCAACATCAACGATGGCTTGTCCAGCTTGTTCAGCGTGGTGGAGCACGCAGGCAGCACTGAGTCCATCTGGAAGCCGGGCTGCCCTGAGAGCAGCCGGGCCAAGCCTGAAGCACCCAAGTACGGCCTCGTGCAGGAGTTCTTCAGGAACGTGTGCGGGCGGGCGCAGAGCCCCACTGCTCCCCTGGAGAAGAAGGACACCCCAGGGGAGGAGGGCAGCAAGAGAGCCGAGCACCCTGGCCTGGCCACCCATCACCCAACAGAGAGCATCTCCCGTGGCTTGAACAAGAAAGTGCTTAAGCAGAGCAGCTGCGAGGACCCCAAACCCTCGTCCCCTGGGCAGGGGGGTAAGGATGCAGCCCTGCGGGACCCCGACCTCATCTCGGCCATAGCCAGCGAGGTAACAAGGCCAGGTGCCCCCCGGGCTGCCCCACCATGGCGGGGGACAGGGTGCTTGGTGCCTCTAACCCCCCTGTGCCATCTGTCTTTGCAGGACATGGCGTGTGACTGCAGCTCCCAGTCCCTCACCTCCTGCTTTGCCCGGCCATCCCGCTCTGCCGTCCGCCATTCCCCATCCAAGTGCAGACTGCACCCTGCGGACCCCCCCAGGGCGGAGGAGAAGCTGGGGGCCTCAAGTGAGTGAGGCCGGGGGCCAGAGGCCGCAGCGTGCCTGCTATCCATGCTCCTGCCGGGACAGTGCCCGTGCTGACACCCTGCGGGGCCCCGCTCGGAAGCAGTGTGGGCAGATCTGTCTCCTCACCATGGGCACATCTGTCTCCTAACTGTCCCCTCACCCCTGGGGACGCTTGGGAAGCAGATGTGGAGCCAGAGGCAGAGGCTGCCGGTAGCCCTTGGGGTGCATGGTGACATCCACCGTGGTGGCTGCTTCACCTGCCTGTGTGAGATGTGCTCCCGTGGAGCTGCTGCCAGCACTGGGGGGGTCCTCACCGGTGCTGATCCCTCTGGGAACATCAGCTGAGACCCCACCATGCCCAGGGCTCGCTAGGGCCTGGAAAGGGGAGAGCAGCCAGGGGGGCTGCTTGTGTAAATAGGGCAGGGCTGGGGGGAAGTACGGCGGGGGCACCGGATGGATGCACCCGATGGGGGCACGATGCTGTGTTGGCCCTGCAGCTGCTGTCAGTGCTGCCCACCCTGTGGGAGCTCCAGCACATCCCTGCCAGCCCCGATTGCAGTGTGGTTGCATCAGCCGCGGGCCACACGTGCTTCCCAGGCAGGAAGGAGGCGGGGAAGGTCCCTGCGGTCACCCAGGCTGGGCTGGGCTGGATGCAGGGCCCTCCCTCGCCACCCTTCTGCTCTGGGGGGGGCTGCGGGGTCCTGCAGTGCCAGGGAGGGCCCGGGTGTCCCCCTGCATCATCCGGATGCGGAGATGAGGTGTCTGGGTGCACAGTGTGGGGAGGAGCAGCGTGTGTCTCTGTGTGTGCACACTGATGTGTGCATGTCGCCTGCCAGCTTTGCGAGGGGCCACGGCTGTGATGCCCCCCTGCTCTGTACCCACCTCCCTGCCTGGGGCCACCTGTAGTTATTTGCCCCTCCAAGTGCTGAATATCCATCCTTCTCTTTCTTTTTTTCCTCTCTTTTTTCTCTTCCCCTCCCCTTTTGGCTCTGCCCAACTCCAGACAGCCTGCAATGTAAAACCAAGTGCATTTTACAGACACTGAATGGAGCTGACTGGGACATGCACCAATTGCATTAAGAGATTGTGGGTTGGGAGCTGCAGCGTGGCCCCCGGTGACCACCAGCAAAAGCCTTACCTGGGGAGGGAGGGGGGCAGCAGCCACAGCCCCCCATGGCAGTGCAGAGCTCCCACAGAGCAGTCCCAGGAGAGAACAGCAATCCTGGAGGTGGCTGACTGACCTATTTCCAAGCTGCTGCCAGGGGCCAGGCAGGGATTCAGGGGGATGGAGCTGCCTGTAGGTGCCTCCAGGGGCTCAGTGCAGGCTGTAGGGCTCGGTGCATTGCTCTGGGGCTCTGTACACAACTCCAGGGTCTCTGCACATGGCTGTCATCTTGCAACCTGGCCTCAGAGCCACTGCTGCAGCCATCGCCCCTCCTGCTCTGGCCCCGCAGCAGCATCACTGCCAGGTCACAGTCTCCACAAGCATCTCCAGGCTGGCCGCTCACTGCCTGTGTCTCCGGACACACCAGCATCAGCCAGGGCCGGCAGGCCCAGCACCAGTGGCCTTTAGCTCCTTGGGGCTCCTGGCCAGCCCCTGGGGGACCCCCGGCTGTGGGACACATGGGGCAGGCACTGCCCACCCTCACCAGCAGCATTCCTGCCATGGAAGTGGGGTCCCTGCACTGCCACAGGCAACCTGCTGTACATAGATCCTTTTGGGGTGGTTTTTAGCATTTTCATTGGTAACAGGGGGATTGGTTTGGTTTGTTGGTTTTTTTTAAAGACTCTCTACTTTTGGAATGTGGTTTCTCATTTTTTCAGCTGCCTTTGAATGATTTGTAATATTGGTCGCTTCTGTCTGACTCTGTAAATAGTGGTGCTGGTGTCTCCTGTGGGGTGGGGGCTGAGCTGGTGCTGGTGATGGGTCTGCAAAAGCAATGGGGAGGGTGTGCTGGAGGTGGGGAGGTGGCTGGTGCTGCCCTAGCCCCTCACAGCCTCTGTCCTGTCCCCCCTGCACCAGTGCAAAGCCCAAGCTGCTTTGGGCAAAGCCACGCTTGCCCCTGCCCTGTCCTGCTTCCTCTCGCCAAGGTCGCATGAAGGGCACCTCCTGCCCCGATGACAGGCACCTGTCCCCCTGTCCCATGCGTGTCATGTGATGAATAAAGGCCCTGCAACCTCTCAATCCTGCCCGTGGTGCTGCCTTCCCCTGCTGCAGGGACAGGGGTGCCTGTCCTGCTTGGGGCACTGGTACTGCTGGAGGGGGAGGGGGGGCTGCAGCACCCATGGGTGGGGAGATGGAGGATCACAGAATCATAGAATAGTTTGGGTTGGAAGGGACCTTGAAAGCTCATCCAGCTCCAGCCGCCTGCAATGAGCAGGGACATCTTCAACCAGATCAGAGTGCTCAGAACCACATCCAGCCTGGCCTGCAATGTCTGCAGGGATGGGGCATCCACCACCTCTTTGGGCAACCCGTGCCAGTGTTTTAGCACTCTCACTGTAAAGAAGTTTTTCCTCACATCCAGCCTGAATCTCCCTCTTTTAGTTTAAACCCATCACCCCTCAGCCTGTCACAGAAGGACAGGAGCTAGACCTTGTCAGCTGCCCAGCCACACACTGTGTCCCATCCTCTCCTGACCCACCTGTGTCCCCAATACCATCCCTGTGTGCTGACCCCAGCTTGTCTCTTTGTCATCACCTATGGACCCTCCATGGGCTTGTCACCAGGGCTATCACCACACCACTTTGCTCTGCATTGTTCTTGTGATGCTGGTGTTGCTCATGCCTCCCCTGTCATGTCCCATCCTGCCCAGCAGCTCACCTCAGCCTGCACAGGGACCCCACATCCCCTTGCCCATCTTCTTCATTCCCCTCCACCTCCCATTGTCCCCCATTCTTCCTTATGTCTCAATACTGACCACTATTTTCCTGCTCTTCCTCATTCTCCACTTCTATCTGCCCAGTCCTTGTCCTCCTCCGACGTCTTCTTTATTGTTCCCCACTTCCCACCATATTCCACACCTTCTCTCTCATCCTCCACCTCGTACCTCTTCTTTCTCCACCTCAGTCTCTCTTTCCTTCATGTGAACCTCTACCTCCCATTGTTACCTCCCCTTTTTCATGCTCTTTCACCTCTTGTGTCCCACCTCATACTCAACCTCTGACTTTCTCCCCATCTCTTGGCATTCACCTCCCAGTCTCCCTCATACTCCATCTCTCAAGTCTCCTCCTCCCTCCTTATCCTCCAAGTGTCCCACCTACCTCACAGATTTCCCTTCTAGCCACCCTCCCTTACCCCCAACCATCATTCCTTCCTCACACCTCTCTCTCATACTGTGCTTTCATTCTTCACATCCCAACTGCATCTTGACCTCCCATCTCCCAGCCTGACCTCTGCCATTCATCCTCTCTTCCTTCCTCCCTGCACTCTTTTACTCCCAGCACATCTGACTCCTGCTGTTACTTTCCCCTCTTCTGCTTTGTCTCCCATCCCTCACTAACCCAGCAAAGCCACCACCAGCACCAGCCCTATGGGATATGGGGCTGGGTTAGCTGGAGAATCAGCCTCCCACCCCATCCCCACAACTCAAGGCACTTTCACAGCAGAGGTGATGGCTACAGCTTGCACATTCATGCTGGACACCAAGAAACACTTAGGGCTGGTGCATCTGGAACTGGTCACTGGGGAAGTGGGAGGATCCCCCTGCCCTTAGAAGGTTTAATTCAGCCAGATGAAGTCACCAGTGTGCTGATTTAGCATAGCAGTAACTATTTTGGAACACAGAGCTTGGCCCAGGGCCCCCTTCGATCCATTGAAACACACACATCTCTGGGAGAATCCTTGAGCAGTGGAGGATTTCCAAGAGGAGCAAGAAAGGCCAGAGATGGCTTTTGAATGCAGTGCTTGGGATGCTGCAGGACATGAGGATCTATTCCTGCCACTTGCAGCTGTTCTATGGTGCTCAAGCAGGACCATCCCATGCTGCCCAAGCAGGCCACCCTATGCATCCTGAGCAGGATCACATCAGCCTGCCTGTGCAGGACCATCCCACATTGCTTGAGCAGGACCATGCTTCTCAAGCAGGACCCCCCCCCCCCCATTGCTGCTCCAGCAGAACCATCCCATGCTGCTTGAGCAGGATCACTCTATGTAGCTTGGGCAGAACCTTCCCAGGTTGTTCAAGCAGGACCAGCCCATGTAACCTGAGTAGGACCATTCCAGGCTGTTGAAGCAGGACTAGCCAGTCTGCTTGAGTACCATGGGTCAGGCCAAAGTGGCTTCCTGAAAGACTGCCAGATCCCAGGCCAGAGAGCTATCTGTGACATGACCCCTTGGACCCTAAAGCCAGGGACACTTGCATCATCTTTGTTTTCCTTCCCTGGGGCTGGGCCATGCAGGGCCATGGCCATCCCTTTCCAACGACCTTATGGCTGCAGTAGGGCACAGGGCTGCTGCCAAGGGGGCAAAAGGTCTCCTCTCCATCCCAAGGGAGCCCCATAATCTGAGGGACCTGTCTGCAAGGCCTCCCACATCACTCACGCACAAGGACCAGCAGCCTCCTGTGACTGCAGACTTTGCCTTGGAGACTCCCAACCATCCCATGGAGGGGACACTGCCCCTTCCAAGGTGCTGTGTCTGAGGGACCATCCCCTTGCAATACTGGCAGTGTCTTGGTGGGCTGGGGGTGACCTTTCTAAAGCATTCCTGTCCACATGCCTTTCTGGCTGGGAAAACTGGGGGAGGGTGGAGGGAACTTAATACCTGTGTTAGAAACTAGCTGAAGTTCTGTCTCCCCAAGCAGGGTTTCTTATTCCAACTGTTCAAACTGTTGTATATTGTACTGGGATTTTTACATGGAATTATTGTAGAAAACAAAAAATGAAACCAAGTCTGTTAAAAAATTAACATTAAAAATCTCTATGAAAAAAAATAAATCAAAGCTGTCTCCAAGTCCTTTTCTTCAAACGGGTCAGAGCAGTGATGTGTCCCCAGTGATGGCTTTCCTGTTCCCAGCCCTGCATGCCCCAGCCCCTGGGGACACCAGCTATGGTGAAGATACAGAGCCTGCGGTTGGTGATATTCTGGATGGTGAAGGAAACAGTCCCTATCTCACTGCATCTGCCTGCCTGTGGACAGCTTGAGCTCCTGGTGCAAAGTAGCATGGGATGTTTGTCAGTGACTCCCTTGGGGCCCTAAAAGTTGTGTCCCCACCATGGGAACACAGTCGAATGCCTGGAGCCCAGTTTTGGGGTCCTGGATACCGAAGATATGGCTGGGATGGGACAAGCTGCTGCCTGTCCCCACTGAATGTAGGAGCAGCTCCCAGCTGAGTGGTCAGCAGCCTTTCCCCCTGCCCGTGAAGCTGCAGATCCAACAGGGCTCCACAGCAAATGGCCAGTTCCTGAGCCAGATCCCAGGTCTGAGCTGCACAGAGGGTTTGATGCTGTGGATGCATGAGCCCACACCACCCTCTGGTGTCAGCAGCGACCTCGGCTCCATGCTTGTATTGCTCCAGCCGTGTCCCCTTGCTCCCAGGTCTGCCTGGCTACCAGAGCATCCTTGCACCACCTCAAATCCCACTCCTACTTTCAGCATATGAACATCCCCACATGGTGTGGGGCAGGACATAGCCAAGCCAGAAGGAAGCAGAGCAAGAGCAAAGCAGACTTGCTTTGCTGGGTGCTGTCATCAGCCCTGGCAGTCCTACCAAGCACTGGTGCAGTCCTGCTACCCCCAGGCTGTCTGAGTGTGGGACATGCTCCTGTGCCCACATACAAACCCTTACTCCTGTCAGGGGTTCATGTCCACGTTTGGTATTGGGGTGCAGGGCTGGTCAACAGCTTCAGGCACCCCCTTTGCAGGTAGGTAATGGCTTTTTTGCTCTTGGGTACTGGAGAAGCTCCTGGGCATGGCAGAAGCAGATGGTGCCAGGGGACAGTATGCTGGGATGAGACCAGCCAATGTGCTGCATCATGAGACGTGGCTGCAATGAACTCATGCTTGGAGCCTGCATCACTGGCACCTCAGAACTCACACTACTGGCACCGTGTGTCCTGCATTGCCAGCCTCACAGACCCCGCATCACTGCCATTACTGACCCTGCACTGCTGTCAGCATGGGCTCTGGCACAGCACTGCTGCATGGCTGGAGTTCATCAGCAGAGGGCACAGCCCTGCTGCCTGCCCGGGCTGTGTGAGCCTGTGCTACCCGAGGTGCCCGCAGGAGACGTGTCTGCCCCATGGGCCCCAGACACTGAGCTCCAGCTCTTTCTCACCACCCAATACAGCAGGCACACAAGCAGGCAGTTACATTTATGGGTGTGTGAGGACACTCTGAAGCCTGCGGATAGCTATGAAGCCACGTGGGGAAGCCACTTCTTAAACCCCAACCGCCTCAGCGTGCTGCTGCTGAAAGCACCTTCTCTCCTGATCCGGGTTTCTCGTCCTCTGCAGCCTAGGCTCGTACTGCCCTGGGCCCCTCTTCCAGAATGCAAACAGCAGCAGCCAGCAGAGCCCAAGTAAACAAATGAGCTTCTGTGAGAGGAGAGTGCATCTTTATAAGGTTAACTGGCTCCGTCTAAGGGACAGGCATTTTCTTGTGGCTGCATCGCTCAGGAAGCTCAGGCACAGCACCAGCATAGCTCCTGGGTTTGATTTATATTCTTGATGGCGTTATTAGCTCATCTGCATGTAAAATGATTATGAATAGATGTCGGTACTCTGCAGAGGGCTAAATTAACCAGGCTCTGACATTCATCAGTTTCTCTTTGAAGCTTAAAGCAGCTTGAAACGCAGAGGTCTCCCTCCCAGCGGCAGCAGAGGGGGGAAGCAAACAGCTCAGGCTTGATCCTGTGTTCAGCCTGTTTTAATAGCCCCGTACCCTGATAGGTGGGAGCAGGGGGGTGCAGGGAAGCTGCTGTGCAGCCGCGTGTGCCAGAACTCCGTCCTGAGCAGTTACATTTACATACAAAGGCGCTGATAACTCCCAGCAGGGCTGCGGGGCTGCTATCTCCGTGCTGATTAAAACTCCCCCTGCCGCCAGCACGGAGGAGGAGTGTCCGCAGTGGGGAGAGGAGCGGTATTCGTGTTAACTCTGTTGCTGCTGTGTGCTGATTCATTCAGCACAAGCCCAGGGCTGCCCTGCTGGGCCGAGTGCTGAAAATCAGCACAGCAAACGCCAGTGGGAAGATCTGCAGCCTGGTCACATCCTGCCTCCACATCTCCTCTGGCTCCCGGTGCCCTCAGTGCTCCGGGGATCCACACCGCTTGAGTCCATAGGGTAATCACACACAGCAGAAGGGGGATGCCTGCAGCATAGCCCAAGAGTGGTGCTGTGCTGGTTCTGCACAATGCCTTCCCCTCTGTCCCTCAAGCCTGCAGCATCAGCCTTTTGTTCTCTGCTAGCAGTCCTGCTGCTTGCTTGCGGTGTCATCTCCCATGCATGGGACATCTCCAACATGGGTGTCCGCTGAGGCACGAGTACCACAGGCCCCCATTAATATAACTGACCTTGAGCACATCCCTTTGTCAGCACTGGCTGAGCAATAAGCTGGCCCTTGCTGTCACATATGCACCCTGCTCCTTCTCTCACGCCTGCTCTGCAGGTCCCAAGACCATTTGCTAGCATCACTTAGGCTTCTTCCCAGAATATACATTAACCTGAACCCTTTATGTTCTTTATTACTTTACAGGAGGAGAAAATGAAAGAGCCTGAAATACAGCTGGTTTTCCTGGTGAGGTCGGGGGAGAGCTGGAGTCAAGTTCAGAGCAAACCCTGCAGCATCCAGCCCCACCACACACCAGCAACCAGGGCAGGAGTGCGGCTGGGCAAAAACTGCTGTGGGGTGGACAGAGCTGGAGAAGCATAGTGTGGTCACACAGCAGGAGCACCTCAACTAAAGCCTATAAAATCACAGAAGGGGGGCCTGGACATGCCCGTTGCAGAGGGGAGACTGAGATGAGCTCTTAGGCAGAAGCTCTTCCCTGTGAGGGTGCTGAGGCACTGGCACAGGGTGCCCAGAGAAGCTGTGGCTGCCCCATCCCTGGCAGTGTTCAAGGCCAGGTTGGACACAGGGGCTTGGAGCAAGCTGCTCCAGTGGAAGGTGTCCCTGCCCGTGGCAGGGGTTGGAGCTGGATGAGCTTTAAGGTCCCTTCCAACACAAACCAGGCTGTGGTTCTGTGATTTTATATTTTAGCTGTGGACCACTGAAATGACAGCATAGGAAGGACTGTGCTTGTGCCACAGAGGGTGTGACTGATGGTACCAGCTATGCAGTTTGCAGCCCTGTACACAGGTTCTTGGAGGGTTACAAAACCCCTGCAAGAGGAGAGAGCATGGGAAAACATGCCCTGAAGGCTGTCCTGAGTTTTCCACTCACTGAGAGAGGTGATGCAACCTCTTCCCATCAGGCAGCTTCCTGTGGGCAGCTGAAGCCCAGCAAGGAAATGCCCTGGCTGTGGCAGCCCATACTGGGCAATGCTGGGTGGAGGGCAGCTGATGGGCTGGTGGGACATGGTGCTGTCCCGGCCTGGTGGCTCGGGATGTCCTGCCCACAGCACCAACAGTTGCTGCATAGCAATCATGCTGTCATTGAGCCTGGGGGGAGGAATTTCAGCGGCACGGGAGAGCCAAAGGCCAATGGGAAGGAAAGCAGAGGGTGCCTCCCAGGTCTGAAAACCACCTCCTCGCTGGCTCTGGGGCGCCTGCCCTGTGACACGGAAAGCAACAAAGCCCTTTTCGCAGCAGTGGGGTGAACTATAGGCTCCTGCCTGGCGTTGGGGGACAGAGGGCTTGGTAGTGAGCTCTGAAGCCCTGCTGGGGAATGCACACTCCTCGAGACAAGAGACTGCTAAAACTAAGGCTTGGCAACTTGTAACCGAACATTTTCAGTGTCAGGTGGCTTCTGAAGGACTTTGGAAGCGCTGGGCTTGTCCCACTGCTCAGGAGAGGATAGGTGTGATTTTTAGTTGGGGTTCTTCATGATGTGCCACATGTACCCCAAAATTCATGGGGCTGTGCCTGGACCACAGCTTTGAGGGGAGTGCTGGAGGAGTGCAACTGCTGTGGCTCCAGAGGAGCTTAAAAGCTATCCACATCAGAGAGCCCAGGATGCATGGACAAAGTGGCTTTTTATTCAGAAACACTTTTTGTGATAGGGAACTTGGAAATGATAATGGTGGCTGGAAGAGGGAAATACCATGAAGGGTTGACTGTGTCTGTACTGTGTCGACAGAGTGAGCCTGGGCTTGAGACTGGTGGTCCCAGACTGAAACTCCAACAGGGAATATGCTAAAATTTGGCATCTGGATGGATGTGGGCTTGTGCTGGAGACCTCACCTTCATCCGTGTGGTTTATAGTACAGGTTGAGTCCCTGCACTGCAAGGTCTGACTATACCTTCCAATGACTCTTTGGTTAATAACGATGCCACACTGCAGCTTTTCACAACAGTGTTTTTATACCCCATGGCTAAGGAAGCTCTGTCACATGTGCTGCAGAGTGCTGTGAGGGTGGCTGACCAGGTTTGGGTGTGAAGCCTGCTGAGGTCACGTTGGAGCAGTGTAGAGGGCATTCCTGGAGTGATGCTGCCCACAGGATACAGTCCATGGAGGCAGGTATCATCTGAACGCCTCCTGGGTTTCATCCTGGAGGAAAAGAGCTATGTTCTCCCAAATGGAGTCACAGAAGAACTTCTGCCCTCCAGCAGTGTGAGGGCAGTGCCCTCCCTCACACTCCCCAGCAGGGAGCTGCAGCACAGATGTGGGAGCATCCTTAATAGAAAATACACACCAGGACCAGGCACTTGTGTCTGTAGAAGAACTGTTTGTGGCCTCTTTGCTGATGAGAACATTACATGGAGTGGCAGATAATGCTCATCAGTCCACAGGTTTGCATCTCCTGCAGTGTACAGCAAGCTAATAATGCTCCCAGGGAGGGCATTCAATCATGGAAAACACCACGGATCCTGGAGTGGGCTGTACCTGCTCACTGGCACCAGGCCACTGCTTCCCAGCTGAGGAATACTGTGCTAAGCTCAAGGTTATGGATTTTATCCTTTGAGTGCTCCTCAGCAAAGGAAATGTTATGGATTGAGCCAACAATGGGGCTGCTGCTGGGGGTACAACCATAGGCAGGACAGAGACTCATGGAATCACCTTATCCCTTGGGAGATGCCAGGTGCAGCCTCCTGCTCGGACAGGGCTGGTTGGGCAGGGGCTTGTCTGGTTGAGTGTTGACTGTCTGCAAGGGCAGTGTCCTCCTGGGGCACACTGACAAGGGAGACATGGCTGATGGGGCATCACTGCCAATGGGGCACACTGCTGGCATGGGGGAACATGGCTGATGGTGGGGACATGGGTGGGCACTGCTGGTAAGACTCGACATGGCTGATAGGGACACCAATGATGGAGGCAGTATGGCTGACAGGGAGACATCAGTGGGGAAGAGGACAGGGCTGCATGGAGGTCATGGCTGACACAGGAGACGCCACTCATGGGGGTCACAGGAGTGACAGGAGGGGCATGGTGGGTGGGGGTAAACACGGCTGACAGTGGGACATGTTTGAGGGGAGGACACAGCTGACAGTGGGACACGGCTGAAGGGGGACATGGCTGACAGGGGGACATGGCTGACAGTGGGCCATGGCTGAAGGGAGATACGGCTGACAGTGGGCCATAGCTGACAGTGGGACACAGCTGAAGGGGGACATGGCTGACAGTGGGACACGGCTGACAGTGGGCCATGGCTGAAGGGGGACATGGCTGACAGTGGGACATGGCTGACAGTAGGACACGGCTGACAGTGGGCCATGGCTGACAGTGGGACACGGCTGACAGTGGGACACAGCTGACAGTGGGTCATGGCTGAAGGGGGACACGGCTGACAGTGGGACACGGCTGACAGTGGGCCATGGCTGACAGTGGGACACGGCTGACAGTGGGACACAGCTGACAGTGGGTCATGGCTGAAGGGGGACACGGCTGACAGTGGGACACGGCTGACAGTGGGACACGGCTGACAGTGGGACACAGCTGACAGTAGGCCATAGCTGACAGGACACATCGCCGCCGCCCCGCAGTCGGGTGCTGGCGAGCCCCCGTGTGCTCACGCTTCTCGCGGCCTCCCGGGCTCAGCGGTGCCGTGCCCCACGGCCGTTACGCAGCGGGCGGGCAGGCCTCGGCGCTCTGCGGAGCGGTGCTGCTCTCCCCGGCCGCGCGGGAGGCCTGGCCGTTGCCTCGGCCGTCCCCGCCCTCCGCCGCCTCAGCCGCTCCCGCCCCCGGCTCCGCGCCTGTTTAAAGCGGGCTCGGAGGCTGCCTGCCCGGGCAGAGCTGCCACCGCTCCGCCATGGGACAGGAGCAGGCCCGGACCTACCCCCCGCGGCCCGAGTGGCTGCCGGCGGCCCATGTCCCGTCGCTGGCCCAGTACGAGCGCCTGTACCAGCGCTCCGTGGAGGAGCCGCACGGTGAGCGCCGCGCCGGGAGCCCGCCAGCCCCGGGGAGGGCCGCAGCGGGGCCGGGGGTGCCGGGCGGGCTGGAAGGGGTGAGGCCGTGCTGAGCCCTCCCAGCGGGGGGTGCGGGGCTGCCGTACGTTGTTCCCTGAACCGTTGTCCTCCTTACCCGAGCCTGTGTGTGGGTCACGAGCTCTGGCCGTTGCCTTTGCAGCGTTTTGGGGTGACATTGCTAAACAGTTCTACTGGAAGACTCCGCACACGGGGCCCTTTCTGAAGTACAACTTCGATGTGACAAAGGGGAAGGTCTTCATTGAGTGGATGAAAGGGGCGACCACTAACATCTGTTACAACGTCCTGGATAGAAACGTCAACGAGAAGAAACTTGGGGACAAAATTGCTTTTTACTGGTAAATGTTTGGTTTTATTGTGGTGTAGAAGGTGTGTGTCATGCTGAAGTGTCTAAATAGAGTTGCTTCCTACTGAGGTGAACTAAAACATGGTCAGACCTGAGGGGCTTTAACCTTTAGATAGGGACAGCAGGTGTTTGCTTTGAGTGTTTGAGGGGGGTTGTGCAATGGAGCTTCTCTGCCCACCCTGGGTGCACTGGAGTGCCCAGCATAGCCACGGACAGCTCCTGACCTCCAGCTCTGCCTTTGCACTTGAACCTGCTAAAAGCAAAAAGCAGTCAGATGTTACTGAGGCAGGTACCACAATTCCTTAATGATGCAGGCAGAGAAATGGGATGAGGCATAGCTAACACCCAACAGCAAAAAGCTGATAAACCCCATGTTTTCTATCTTCATGTTCTGTGGGTCTGGCACTCTTCTGTGGCAGAAAGGTTCTCATAAAACCTGAGGGTATCCATTGATTCATTTACTGAGGTGAGCAGCTCCAGAGAGGAGCCTTCAGCACTAGAGTGAGGGGAAACAGCATGCAGGAGCCTCCATTCTGAGCGGTGAGAGCCATTGAGGAAGCATCACCCCCTTGACAGGCCTTGCTCAGGAGCCAGCAGCTGGCTCACAGGGGTTGTATGAGGAGGAACAGCCCCAGGCCCAAGTGGGTAAAGCATGGCGCAGGGAGTGCGGGCAGGGTGGGCTGTCACGGTGTGGTGTGGCACTTGGTGCAGGCAGTGGGGTGGTGAGTGCTCACCTCTGGGAGCTCTGCTCTGGCTGCCCTGGCAATGGCAGACCAGGCAGACCTGATGAGAGCAGAGGCTGCAGTGCGGAGCTCTGGGTGCAGAAAGTTACTCCATTGGTGTCCTGGGGCAAGGGTGCACTCTGGTGCAGGTACTCCTGCAGCAGGTGGCTGAGCTGTGGGAGACTGTCAGTAGGCTAAGAGGTACCAGGGAAGCTGAGAGGGAGCTGAACTGCTTGCTCCAGGCCCAAACTGGGCCAAAAGCATCCACCATAGCGCATGTAGAAAAGGAGGGCAATAATCCAGGAAGGTGGGAACTAGTAACAACAAAAAAGGGTGAAGAGAACAATTAAAAGCAAGGGTCTTCCTCCAAAACCTGCTGTCCCCACCTAGATCTGCTTTGTAGTTCTGCAGAGGGCTAACAAGGTAATGTATACTGCACAAAATGAACATCCTGCTCACGCACCAATAAAGAAGAGGATGGCTACTGAGTGCCTCCAGGAAAGAGCGGTGGGTCATAGCAGTAGGTGACTCTGCTTTAAAAGGCACAGAGGCACCCATCTGTTGGCCTGATCCAGTCTTGAGGGAGGTGTGTTGCCTACCAGGAGCTCAGATCAGGGATGTTGCTGAGAGGCTGCCTGGTCTAATAAGTCCCACTGATTATTACCCACTTCTTGTGGTCCATGTGGGTGCTTGTGATATTGACAGCAGTAGCTTGGGAGTCATTAAGAAGAACTACAGAGCCCTGGGAGAGGTGGTTAGGGGCTCTGGAGCTCAGATAGTTCATTGATGCTCCAAGTCAAAGGTGTTGGTGTTCGGACTGATCTTGTCTTACATTTTTTTGATTCTCCTCCCCATCCCATCTGGGGAGGCAGGATGAGAGGGGTGAGCTTGTGGCAAGTCCAGAGGAGACCATGAGGGTGATCAGGAGGCCTGTAGAAGAGAAGCTGTGTGGAGACCTTGGAGCAGCTTCCAGTGTCTGAAGGGGGCTACAAGGATGCTGGAGAGGGAGTCTTCATCAGGGACTGTAGTGATAGGACAAGGGGTGATGGGTTCAAACTGAAATAGGGGAAGTTTAAGTTAGATATGGAAGCTCTTCCTTGTGAGGGTGGTAACGCACTGGCACAGGTTGCCCAAGGAAGTTGTGAATGTGCCATCCCTGGTATTGTTCAAGGCCAGGTTGGATGGAGTCTTGGGTGACATGGTTTAGTGTGTGGTGTCCCTGCCTATAGCAGGGGGTTGGAACTGCATGATCTTAAGGTCTTTTCCAACCCAAACTATTCTGTGATTTTATGATTCCTTGCACTTGAACACATGTAACACTGCTTTTGTAAAGGCTGGCTTCCCCATATTCCTTTTGGGAAGAAAAGTTAACTTCCAGCCTTAAGGGTGTGTGTATTTTTTTTACTGGAATAGTTACTAGTGTTAAAAGCCATGTGGAACTTGGAATTTTCATACTAATGCAAAATAGGCTTTCCTAGTGATGTCCAAGATGCAGAACTAATGCTGCCTTCCTGACCTAGCCCTGGTATGACTGTGTGTGGTAGAACAGAAGCACAATTAAATGTGCCACTCATTAGGGATGCAATAACTTGGGTTGTGGAGAGTCCTTTCAGCAGAGCAGCTGGAAGAGTCTCACTTTCACTGTAGTGAGAATGCCAGATCCCCTAATGATGAACAACTGTGATACTCAAAGTGATTTTGTGCAGCTGAAGGGTCCCAGTGACCTTGTGTAAGGGGTACTGGGAGCTACCCCCCTACAGAAAGGAACATGTTTACACCAGTGGAGTTCTGGCTGTGACTGTAAAATTGGGTTCACACTGGAGTTTCCATCCGTAGAACTACCACTTAAGTAGGAGAATTAATATACTGCCTAGCAAATAATCATATTGATGTACTTGCCACAGGTGAAATGGTGACATCTGGTTCCTTCCCTGCTAGTTAAATATATTCTCTAACTCACCTGGTTGTAAAGTGAGTGCAGCTTCTTATGGAAAACTCCTTTGTACACTCATTCAGGTGTGCCAGCAAACAGAGCCCTTGGGCAGTGGAGTTTATGGAGGGAGCAGGTGCATTGTTCTTCTTGCCTGTAAGTCTTTGGGTGACAGCCTGGCACCAGCCTACAGCTTGGTAGTTATTTTGGCAGCCTTTGAGGGGTGTTTGTGATGCTGAGCAAAGCTTGGAGTGGCTATTAAAAGGGTGGGTGTCTGACAGTAACGGTGTTCACAGTGCTGAAAAACAAGGTCTCTTCCTCCTTAGCAGCCAGTTTTCCCGGAATACTTCAGCATAAATTCTCCTAGTGTGGTTCTGTCACCAGTGACCTGGCACTGGGGTGTCTGGAGCTGTTAGCTGGAAATGTCATGGTGAGGGACGGAGGAGGCATGTTAAATATGATGTGTGTGGTATTGACCTGTGAGCTTGTGGAACTGAGGTCTTAAGGAAGCAGGGCTATAGGTTGCAGCTCATAAAATTAATCTTTTAGAAATGTGCATGTGCGTTTCTGGACACATGTTCTTCAGTGACAAAGTGTACTTGTGGTTGTCTTAGCCTTTCACATTTTGTTTTGACACTGTTGAATGAGTCCACTTTCCTAAACCACTTGAAACTTGTCACACTGTATGGAAGGTCAAAAGAGAAATGAGAGCCTCCAAAAGCCAAAGAGGATTCCTGGGGAAGGCTTGGATGTTTGGGGTTTTAATAACTTGGCCACTTGCTTCTAAGAAAATCTATAGCTTGCTGGATGGGGAAAGGTGCTGGTGTTATACCAAGATATCTGACTGCCCACCTCTGAGAGCTTTGAAAAGATACAAGACCTTTGCAAGTGAGAAGAGATCTTTGCTTTCAGAGAGGAAATATTGGGGGAAAAAGTGAATAATTTTTCAAGGCACTGCTTGGTGTCTCTGAGATGTGTCCTGGCAGAACTCAGCTGCAGCATGGCCCTGACTGGGACTGTCTCAAGTGTTGCATGGACTGGAAGGAGCAAGCAGTTCATCTGGATGTGTTCTGGCCAAGCTGCTTTGAAGGTTCCTGCACCACCAGCAGTCCAGGATTGCCCAGACTGACTCTACTCGGAGGGTCTCATTCCAAGCTGCATGGAATTGATCTTTCAGCACAAAGGGTGGTACATGCCACTGCTTTGTGCTGCAGAACTTGTACATAGATGACACTTCCTGTTATGGTACACTCCTTTTGGTGCTGTTAGCTGTGTTTAGTTCACAAGGACCATCCCGAGTTGGTAGGAAACACTTGCATTTTGCCTGTGTCCTGTTTCACTGTGGTCTCTCTTGCTGCTTATGAACGTTACAAGTATTTCTGTTTCTGCTGCTTTTGATTCCTCTTTCTGTGGTATTGATGTTGGCCTAAAGAGGAACAGAAGCTCCAGGAAATGTTTCTCTTAAAGTGCTGCTCTCAGAAGTGCAACCTGCTTCATAATTGCAGGGAAAGGCCTAAGTCAGTAACACTGTGGTTACTGTGCAGGTAGATCCCTGTTTTGTAGGCCTCACAGCTGGAATGCACTGAACAAACTAGCTGGGACACTTGCAGGGGACTTGCAGGAGTGCTGAGGACTTGGTCTGTGGTGGGCAGTGTAAACAGTGTGTCTTTACCATGCTCTGGGCATACCTCTGCCATGTGGACTAACCTGTACTTCTGTGCTGAAGAGCTGTTGTTAATCCCCTGTAAGCATCAGCCTGTGCAGCTTGTGGAAGGGAAAACAGAACCAGGTAGGAATTCAAATAGCACAGCACTTATTACAGACCCTCCTTAATGATACCCTGAGGTGGGAAGGGACCTGCATGAAGCCTGTTCTTGGTGTTTCAGCTGTGTACAGGTTGCATGAAGTTCTTGCCTTTGTTTCACCCCACCTGCAGCACTGGTGGTGCCTGGTAGGAGCAGGGAAGGAGATAGAGCTTTGGACACTGTTATTAGCCTAGCTTATGGCTTCTGCCATCGCTGGGAGATTGATAATCTTTCTTCTGCTTGCATATGAAATAACACATTTAGAAAGGAGAAACAGATGGTAAAGGCTGCCAGACCTTACTGGAGCTCTATTTAAACTGAAGAATAACTGCTTGTGGTTCCCATTCTGGGCCTAGAACAAACATGACATGCAAAGATAAAATGAAGAAGGGGTGTTGTGTGTTGTTTTTTTAATGTAATAAAGGATTTGGGGTCTTGTAGCTGTGTCATTTCTTCCAGTGAATCCTTTTGGAAGGCCAGTAAACAACTACAGAACCTGTTAAAAAAAAAAAAAACAACAAACAAAAACCCCAACAACAGAAAACCTAAAACCACGAAATGACAACCAAGTGTCAGGGCCCTTTTGGAGGTTTTCACTAGGAAACTGGAAGGCTTTGTCGAGCAGCCTTCCAGAGAGGCTGTAGATTATCAGACACAGGTTTGGTGTGAGGATGCTGCTGAGCATAAATGGGACAAGCCCACATGTGTTGGGTCCTGCCTGCTCCCCATGCACCTTGATCTGGTGGCTGTTCCTCTCCATGAAGTGCTTTATCCTGGGCTGTGCCATCTCAGAGTCAAAACTGAAGCCAATAAACTGTTTGAGTAGAATTTATCCTGTAAAGGTCTGGTTCTCTTCTGATTGCAGAAATAATCTTGCCGTAAACTGCTGAGAGCCAAGTGCTTGGTCTCGCAATCCAATACTGTCGTATGCAGAGATGCTGTGGCTGAGGATGCTGGCTGCTACCACTCAGGCTTCAGAGGTGTTAACCATAGCCAGCTCCTGCCCCATGCAGTCAGCTCTGCTCCTCCACTGCCTTCAGGATGTCCCATGCCAAACTGATGCTTCATTTCTTTAGTAACTTCCTGCATGATTTGTTACATTTGCAGTGGTGCAGCCTCTTTCAACACTGTTCTGGCAGTGAAAGCATAGCCGTGAATCACACTGGGTGTTTAAAGAGTGAAGATTCACTGCTGGGAAGGTTATTTTTATTGATAAATACTTGCAGGCCTGCCTGTGCAGGCTGCTGAGAGCAGTCAAAGCTGTGTTGCAGGTGCTACCAAGCAGCCAAGCCCAAAGCTGCTGTTCCCCTGATGCTACTGTGGAGAGAGAACATTCCACAGAGGAATGTGTGTAACCTCTACAGCAGTGAGAAGCCTTGTGGCAGTTACAGTGTTTGGTTTGTGCTTACAGCAATACCCAGGCTCAGCACAGCTCCTTTCCCTGATGGGATCTCCATGGAAGTGGGGTGACCACCATTAGCCCTGGGTGAGCAGGAAGAAGGGTTCGGGACACACACAGCTTGGGAACAAACACAGCAACAGCCTGGAATCTCCAAACAGGAGCATCTTTGCTTGTGAGCTCCTCTCTGGCTCTGTGTTGCATCTGTAGTGCAGGAGTGGGAATAGTGGGAGCATCAGTAGGAATCTGGTATTAAAATCAAGGAGTAAAATCCAAGTATTGCACTTTCCTGACTTCTTTGGTGGAATTCTTCCACTCCCAGTTCTGGGACAGTCACCAACCAGTATGGTTGGTGCTATGGCAGTAGTGCAAACACCACTGTGTTCAGCTGCTTGTATGGAAGTGCAAACTGGGACAGCAAGCACTCACAGCTTGTCCCTGGTGTAGCTCTCTAGCTTTTCTCTATTGATGGGTGAAGTCTCCATCTTCAAGAAGATGGTGCTGCCCCAGGGCTGCATGGTGATGCCTGCTTAAGGGTTTGGAGCTTCTTGATTTGGCCTGAGGGCCTGGGAAACACAGGGATCATGGGCTGAAGCTTGGTTCTGAAAGCTATCTGTAAGTAGGGACCTCTGCCAGTTTTCTCCTGTCATATGTAGAGGTTCTCCTGTCCCAAGTGTTTCTGTTAGTGGCTTGCACTTGTCTGCTGCATCCTACATCCACTTCCTGACTAGTGAAAGTCTTGAGATAGTTTTCAGGTGAGTGGCCGTGCCAAACAGATGAACTAAGTATGTGAGAGCAGCAAACAGCTTCTTCAGGCAGGTATTTTCCTGTGGGCTTCCAGTGAAGCTTCCTGAGTGTTTCCTGGCTGCTGTGAGTCAGGGATCTGTGTACACGTTATTCAGACAGCTGGTGGGCACAGAGGCACTTGGAATTATTTTTCCCTTCTGACTTGAAGAGTAGCTTGAGTCATCCCTGTCAGCTACACATGCTGGTTTGCAGCAAGATGCCAGGAAATGGTTGGTTTAATGTTTTGAAGATCTCAAGCTGTATTCCTGCTGTGCAGAGCCTTTTCCATCATAGGATGCAGGGCAGCATCAGGCAAGTGCTGTCAGCCTGGTGCTCTGCAGTGCAACAAAGGATGGGGGTACTGAGGGTTGGTGACTGTTCAAGGCCAGGTTGGACAGAACCTTGGGAAACATTGTCTAGTGTGAGGTGTCGCTGCCTGTAGCAGGGGGTTGGAACTGAATGAGCTTAAGGTCCTTTCCAACACAGATCAGTCTGGGATTCTATGCCACTGCCTATGGTCTTTTGTGGCTTGCCCATTCAGAAGCACCTTTGGAGCTGTGCTTCCATGTGGAAGGTGTTCAGCATTATTGAAGATATTCATTGGAAGTAGTTTTCACAGAGCTCAAATAAGCTGTAATCCTCCTGCAGGATTGGAGCTCTTCTCTGTTAAGTCTGTAAAGAAAGAAGGACTCAGGCAGCACTTGTGTGTCCCGCTCCATGGCTGAGTAGTGAGGAGAAGGTTGTGTAAACTCTGCAGTTTGGGAACACACACACAGCAACAGCCTCGAATCAGGGCAGCAACTTTCATTTGGGTTTTGCCAGAACTGTTTGCTCCCAGCCTTTTGCTCTGAAACCTTTGGAAGCTGCTTGCTGGCAGGGATACAACATCTGTCTATATAAATACAAGGGAATATCCAGGAAGTATTTGAGAAGATAAACAAGTTGGATGGCAATAAGTGCCCAGGATTAGATGGCATGTGCCCCAGAGGACTGCAGGGACTTGAATGTGAAATTGCAGAGCTCTGGCCAGGGTATGCTGTGTGCTCTTGCAAAGGGCTGTTGTGCCAATGACTGGGAGGTTGCCAGCCCCACTCTGTTTAGAGAGGGCAATAGAAGGGTCCTGGGAACTGGTAAATCCCACAGATTCATTAGGTTTGGAAGGGACCTCTGGAGATCACCCAGTCCAACCCCCCTGCATCTGTAGTGGTACAGTGGAATCGGGTCACTTTGTGCATGGAAAAAGGTGATGGGAGTCCTGTAGGAGTGCAGTTGTGTGGCACTGAGCACATGGATATGGCTGTTTTCAGGCTGCCTTCTTGAGGATTCCCACAAAAAGGTTGTTCAAGGAAGTTCTGTAGAGCTGGTTTAGACTTACCCTTCACCTCCTCACTTTCAATGGTCATTTTTCAGGACCAGCAGCAGGTCTTTCAAGGATCAGTGTTGAAACTGAACTGTTGATGGTGGCCAGGCTCATGTGCCCTCCATAACCAGCTGCTCCTGGGGGCAGAACCCTGCACCTTGGTTTTGACTAGTGTTTTGTTGTTGTCTGGAGCTGCTGTGGCCCTGGGTGGTTCTGGGTGTGTGGTTGCATGATCACTACCTGGGGGAGTAGCGAGGGGCAATAGTTCCTGGAGTTTCTCACATGTAAAACTTGTAACTCTGGCAGCTATTACAGGCCCCTTGCTATGTTTTAAGAATAGTTTGCTAACTGTTGAGAGGCACCATGGTTCTGCAGTGATGGCACACTGTGAGTGCTGGTAGGAGAGTTGAAACGTGGGATGGATAAATGGAGTTCATGGGCACAGAGGAGGTGAACCCTGTATTGATCCAGGACATGGAAGGTCAGAGCCTTCGGTTTGTTTGTTGGACTAGAAATGAGCAAACAGAAAACATGACTATTTTATTTTAGCTGTGCAAACGGCTTGTGCCCTCCCTGGCACCTTGCAGTGAGTGGAGCAGAAGCGGACAAAGGCTCCATGGGGATGACACTGGCTCTGAGTAGTGGCATTGTCAGGGGACAGAGTTATCAGGCTTTGCCAGAAGAGGTGGGAGTGGGTGCTTGTTCCAGGCATGGTGTTTCTCCTTTGGGTAGTTGTATTTGTTACAGAATCACAGAATCAGCTTGGTTGGAGAAGACCTTTAAGATCATCAGATTGAACCATTTCCCAGCACTGCCAAGGCCAACACTAACCCATGGCACTGAGGCCTCTTCTCTATGGTGTGTGAACACTTGCAGGGATGGTGACTGCAGCCCTGCCCTGGGCAGCCTGTTCCAATGCCTGAGCACCCTCTGGGGAAGGAATTGTTCCTCAGCTCTATCTAAACCTGCCCTGGTGCAGCTTGAGGCCGTTTCCTCTTGTCCCATCCCTTGTTCCTTGGGAGCAGAGCCCAGCCCCTCCTGTCTCCATCCTCCTGTCAGGCACTTGTAGGGAGCCATCAGGTCCCTCCTGAGCCTTCTCTTCTCCAGACTGAGCCCCCCAGGTCCCTCAGCCATTCCCCATCTCTCTTGTGCTCCAGGCTCTGCACCAGCTCCATTGTCCTTCTCTGGCCCTGCTCCAGCACCTCAAGGTCTCTCTTGTAGTGAGGGGCCCAGAGCTGAGCACAGGATTCGAGGTGCAGCCTCACCAGTGCCCAGTGCAGGGACACAATCACTGCCCTGGTCCTGTTTCCACACTGGTGTTTGTAGAGGCCAGGATGCTGGTAGCTTCCTGGCTGCCTAGGCACAAGCTGCTCATGTTCTGCCCTGTCCGTCAACCTCTCCAGGTCCTTTTCCATGAGCAGCTTTCCAGCCACTCTCCCCCAAGCATGGAGTATTGCACAGCGTTGTTGTACCTGGTGGGCTTTCTTTACAGCCTGAATAGCTGTTAGGCTGTAGTATTGGCTGCCAGTGCTTTGACAAGGTCTCTTTGACTCCTCCACCACAATGAGCTTGCCTTTTCCTCCTGTGGCCGGCCCTGCATCAGAGCCATTGCACACAGCAGGGTTTCAGTTCTTTGTTTGCATATCTGCACGTCACTTATTGTAGATGGTGAAATGTGGTGTGATATGAGATCATGAGCCCTGGCAGTTCTCCATAGGCTCAAAGCTTATAATTTTTACAGATGGCACTTCCCTTTAGGGGAATCCCTGAGGAAACCCATGGCCTTCTTGATTATTTCTTCACGACTGGGTATCTACTAATGAAGCATGTTTTACATTCCTATCACCAGTGACCACTGAGATGACACTTCAGCAGGTGACAGCTGGCCGTCAGCTGTAGAGATGTCTGAGGCATAAAGTTGAAATGTCCACCAGAAATCACAGTCATAGAATCCCAGACTGGTTTGGGTTGGAAAAGACCTTAAGTTCATCCAGCTGCAACCCCCTGCCATGGGCAGAGATATCTCACCCTAGACCATGTCACTCAAGGCTCTGTCCAGCTTGGCATTGAACAATGCCAGGGATGGGGCATTTATCACTTCTTTGGGTAACCTGTGCCTTGGCCTCACCACCCTCAAGTAAAGAACTTCTTCCTTATATCTAACCTGAACTTCACCTGATTTAGTTTGAATCCATCACCCCTTTCCAGGTCATAGCCTTGATGGATATTGTTTGAGCCCCCACTGGAATCAGCTTTCAGTGTTAGAAGGTCTTGGAACAGCATTTCCCAATAGGGGTGTTTCCCAACTGTAGGCAGCTTGTTGACTGCCTTGCAGAAGCTTCATCCAGGATGTGTTTGTGGCCTCAATGCAAGTTGTTAGAACAAGGAATCAGCAGGAAATAGGCTCTCCCCCAGTGGACTCTGTTTCTCTGATAATACTGCTCATGATAGGCATCAAATGTACCTCTCTTCTCAAACTGTTGCATTATTCTACAGCATGACTTTAGCTTGCAGGGCTAGAAGTGCTGGCTGAAGGCAGCCAGACTCAGTGACCTACTGCACAAGTCTTCCAGATGAGCTATGTTTCAACACTATGGAACATTCTGTTTAATAATAATAAAAAAAAACCTTAAAATCTTTATGTTTCAAAATCTTAAACTTTCCTCTCACTAAACTTGGTATAAAGCTGTCATTGGATGCACTGGCTCTGCTCCTGTGCTGTACAACACTGAAGTAAGAACATAATCACAGAATCCCACACTGGTTTTGGTTGGAGGGGACCTTAAAGCTCACCCAAGTCCAACCCCCAGGGATACCCTCTTGATTTGCTGCTCTGTATCAAGTGAGTAGGAAAAAAACAAAGCCCCAGAGGAGCAGCATTCCCCTTGCTGCTGAGCAGATACCTGGCAGCACAGAATGGCTGCTGACACCAGCACTGAGGTATTTACGTGTGCTCTGTGTTATTTGTAAACTGCCTTATTTGATCAAATGTGGCAAAACAACAGCAGATTTCCCTTGACTTTCCCTGTTATCCATCAGTGTTGTGGCTCTCAGGTGTGAACACAGTATGCACAAACCCCAGCACACTTACTTTACCCTCTTGCTGATGTTGGCAGCAATGTAAGGCAGGAGGTGTTGGTTCCTTCAGAGATGTCTGAGCATCCCACAGTCCAGAGAAAGGGGCTTGAAGTAAATCTTAAGGGGTAGCCTGGCAGGTGAGTGGGAAAATTGGAGGGAATTCTGGAAGGTCAGCGAATGCTGAGTGATTTTGGAGCAGGGTCCACATCCAGCTGGGCTCTGTGCTGGAGGCATCTCTCAGGGGATGGTGAAGTGAACAGTGGTTGGACTGCACAAGGTAAAGGTTATTTCTTGAGATGCCTCTGGTACTCATTCAGGATCTGAAAGGCTCCAGACAGAGTAGCTGAGAGTGTGTGTAGTGAGAAAGGACAAAGATGGATGCAGTCTTTCTTGTGGGACACCAGCAGCCATGCAGGGTGTTGGCTGTTTGCTTTGTAAGCTGTACTTCCATATGGCTGTTTTTAAAGATGATTAGAAGACTGATGCCCTGCTCATAGAGCAGATGGTGGCCCTGTGACCCTTTAGAAATCAGCTCCATTTTGCTGTTTTGTGCAATACAGGCACAGTAATGTCTGTGTTTGTGTAAGCTGGGCTGGAGAGGATGGGCTGGACACACAGCCCATGGTGCTGTGTAGCGCACAGGGCTCCTGCTCTGGAACTGCATAGTGCTGTTTGCCATCTGCTTTGGGTTTCTTTACAGCAACAGTAGCCTGTTCATACTAGGGACATGATCACCTTTCAGTTGGGATGGTTTGGCTCAGAGATGGTTTTGACAATGGAGCTTTGTTAGGCTCTACCTATGTGTATGAGGGGAAAACCGTAGGGTGGTTTTAATGCAGGTCTCAGTTCACTGTATGGCTTTAGAAGGTGAGCTGTTAAATTGATGAAGAGTTTTCTTTCCCCTGGGGTTCCTGTGTCAGGTTTACTCCTCAGTGTTCCCTCAGTGCTGCCAGGTATCTCAACATGCTGGGAAACCCTTTCCACCAGCCCATCCCAGTTTATGTTCCATCATTTCACAACTTCTTCCTTTTTGAGCCCTGTCATGACGCAATGGGATTCAAGCATGACTGAAGAGGCTGGGCGTTCTGGGAAGCCTCTTGGCATTTCCAGAACTCCTTTGGGTATTTCCTGCCATGGATTGCTGTGGTGGGAAGTGGATGACGTGGAGCATGGTCAGGGCTGCGCTGTCAGTCCTGTTAGTATGAAATGTTCTCATGAAAGTTTCTTGCAAGCCCATTTCAGCCCCTCCCAGCTGCCTCCTGAAATCCTGGTGCTGATACTGCTGGAGATGCTTCTGCTTTGGGCAGTCTGTGTAGGAGCATAGAATCCCAGACTGGGTTGGGTTGGAAAGGACCTTAAAGCTCATCCAGTTCCAACCCCTGCCACAGACAGGGACACCTTCTACTGGAGCAGCTTGCTCCAAGCCCCTGTGTCCAACCCGGCCTTGAACACTGCCAGGGATGGGGCATCCACAGCTTCTCTGGGCACCCTGTGCCAGTGCCTCAGCACCCTCACAGGGAAGAGCTTCTGCCATAGGTCTAACCTGATCTTCCCCTGTTTCAGTTTGAACCCATCACCCCTTGTCCTGTCTCTACAGTCCCTGATGAAGGATCTCTCTCCATCATCCTTGTAGCCCCTTTCAGACACTGGAAGCTGCTCTCAGGTCTCCACGCCGCTTCTCTTCTCCAGGCTGAACATCCCCAGTGTTCTCAGCCTGTCTCCACACGGGAGGAGCTCCCATATGGAATGATCCATGCAAATAGAAGCATTTTTTCCTGATGAAATGCTGTCTTTCTGATGATCTTGCACAGCTGGTCTTTCCAAATGTCACATTTCAACATAATCTGTTTCATCAGGGCAGATATTACAGCATGCTCTCAGCTCCAGTGCCGTTTCCATGTCAGATGGGATAAGCAAGGCTGGAGGTGGAGGGAGAAATCGTGGTTTTCTTAGTTTTAGCTGCTGTTATTCCCAAACTCCCGAGCTGACTTCAGGCAGAGCCTTCTTGAGGCCACAGCTTCCCTGAGACTCTAGCAACAGAAGGTTTGGGAGCAGCTGATGGCTGTGGTAGCTGAGCACGCAGCCCAGGAATGCTGGGGCTCCCGCTGCCCATGCGGCCTGCACGTGAGCCCATTCCCAGATGGCAGGAGCTCTGCCTGGCATTTCAGCTGCTCTAATTCGGGATGCAGAACACATCAGGAAGCCCTGCCCCCAGCAACCTCACGTATGAGGAGGTGCCACCATACAAGAGCCTGTGGTAAAGGAAAGCTACTTGCTTTGCCTTGCACTGTGCCCTGGGGACAGGCTGCTGCTGGAGCAGGAGCTGGAGAACTTGCTGTCTCCATCCATGCACCAGCTTGGTCCCATGCTTAGGAGGGATTTTGGGCTCTGAGCATGTTTTAGTTCAGAAGGCACCAAAGATATTTTGTGACATACCTACAGACCCCGTCTCTGCTCCACTGGAGGGTTTTCATGGCTCCCCACTGTGCACACTCTTCCTGTGGTGTTTCACCATCTAGGGGAGGGTCCTTTCCCTCTCCCAGCACCTTTTTCAAATGGCAAATCCCTGTTTTCTTAAGGGTGTTTTTCTGTAGCTAAAATGTGGATTAAGCAAAACTGCTCTAAGAGCTGCCATTGCCTCTGCTGGTCCTGGGGTGAAACTTGGTGGTTTGCTTTGCTCTGAAAACTCACCTTCCAGGTGCCCCACACCCCAGCAGGGCTTCCTGACCATGGGTTAATGCTTTTGGTTGTGGGTGATGTGGTCACAGGAGCTTCGAGGAGAAACCTGAAGGATCTTCAGCCCCTTTGCTCCCCAGTGGGAGCATTTGCAGGCATCACATAGGCTTGGTTTTGTGCCTCAGTTTGCTTTGGTCTGTGCATTTTCAAGTTCCTGACTGTCTGTGGAGCTGCAGATGGTCTGGCAGATCTTGGAAACGTGTCACACTTCACTTGCTTGGCTTCGTTTCAGCATTTTCTTCTTACACCACCTCCCCTTAGTGGTGAAACCACAATGAGCATCAGCAATTACCTTGAAAACCAGAATTCCCATTGATGCAACCTGTGCTTCCTGGTGCTCCGTGCAAGTGCTGGGGCAGTGTAGCACAGGGAAGCTGTGCTCAGCTGGTATTCCAGCAGCTCGTGCACATAACTGTCCTTTAAGAATCTGGCGAAAGAGGAACCAAACAGCACTGATGGTTTGTTCTCAGGTCAGGTTTGCTTGGTCCATTCAGGTGCTCTGGGACATGGGCACGTCCTTGGCCACTGAGTAGAAGGTTAAGAAGCCACCACCCCTCCCTCCTGCTTGTTATCCTCCAGCTGAGGTGGGCTCTGCTTGCTTGGATGGCAGCATTGAGCCTGGCTTGGCTGTGTGATAGGTGCTTGGAGCAGAGCTTCAGGACAAGTGCTGCAGTCAGCCCTGATGCTGAGCAGAGCACGGTGCAGCTCTGCAGGAGTGCATCTGGCCACACTGCTGCTCCACAGCCCTGTCTGCTCCACAGGGTCAACCTGAGTTAATGTGGCTCTAAAGACATGCTTCTCTGCTCTTACAAACCACATTCCCTACTACACAACGTGCTTACAACACTGAATCTTTCACTGAACTAACAGGGAAGCTTAACCTGGATTTAGCTCCATGGGCACTGGGTGAAACAGGTCTGTGGCTCTGCAGCTCCAAGGTGAAGCTCCAGCTGAACAGGCAGGAATTCTGTGAGGCTTCTGGAAGCATGGCTGCACCTCAGAGGTGACAGTGTTCATGTTTCCTACCCGAGCTTTTCTTCCTCTCCTGCCCAGGGTAACTTCTCCATGGGATGTATGTACCATGGGGCTTGTGTGCATCACGGTGCCTGTTCAGAAGTGGATAACTCATTATTTTAACTGCTGGCAGTATGATAAGTGCTCTGCAGAGCCTGTTGCTCTTTTAAATATGCTGACAGGTTGAGCTGGGCACTACCACCCTGCACACCACTGTGGTGATGGTCCCCAGTGCCCCTGGGCTATGTGAATGGCTGCAGGCAGCTAGGAAGTCATCATCTTTGCATAAAACCTGCCTTACTCACCAAAGCACCATGTTCTAGGAGGCAGCCTGCCACAGAAGGTCCCCAGCTGTGCATCTGGTGGGTTCATTTAAAAGACTTGCATGTACTTAGTTGATGGGTGGTTCCCCTGAGACCGTATGGCCAAAAGCTGCCTTTCTCCTGCTGCGCCTGCAGTCAACATGCAGTGTGTAAAACACAGGCTGCTCAAGTGCTAAAATATCTCAAATACATTCCTGCTGTGCCCCAGATGATACTATGGAATTTGTGATTACTCTTTGCTACATGCAGGACTTGGGTTAAGGGACATGAGGAAAAAACTGTGATTCATCTCATGATGTCTCTGGGAAGTTTGGAGAGCTGGAAATGGCTTTTCCCTGTTAGATCAAAAGCAGCACACTGGCAATCACAGCAGTTCTTACCAAAGGCTTGTTTGAGGGTGCTGGATTCTGCAGGGCTGGGGAAGGTGAGCACTGTAAAATGGGTTTGGAAATGCAAGGGTTTGTATCTCGTTTTTAGTTCTTTTTCAATTGGATTTGAACAAGTGAGTTCATGCGAGAGGCTCAGCACTGGCAGCTCTTACATCTGATGGGCGAAGAAGGGGAGATGCTGCTTGCAAAACCAACCCCAGGGATTTGCAGGCTTGCTTTTGCTGCCAAGAGGACTGGGTAGCGTGCAAGTGGGCATTCCTTTAAATGCCCTGCCTAAAATCCATCATTCTCTGGACTTTTGTTCCCGAGAATAGGACAGAGCAATCTCAGTGCTACTGAGTGTAGCTGCGGGCACTCCACACTGTTTTCAGATGTGAGGAAACTTAAAGCAATGGCCTGCTCTTGAGAGATTGCTTGGAGGCCTTTGCTGGAGAAGAGGTGAAAGGAGGCAGCTTGTCCTGCAGAGGGGTGGAAGTGACTTGCTTCCCATTAAGTATCAGCTTCAAAGCCAGAGCCTGAGGTCACCCCTGCTGGTGCTCATGGAGTTATTCTGCAGTCACGAGAATGAGTGGAAAGGACTTTGAAAGCCCTCTGAGAATCCTTGTGAGTTTTAACTTCCCTTTGACGTTTCTTCTGCAGTGCTCTGCCTGTGCTGGCTTTGAGGACAAGCCTGGGTGCACTCCCTGGCCTGAATTTCCCTCCTGAAGCCCAGCACTGAGGAGGACCTGGAGTGCTTGAGATGCGCTTCTTGTGTGCAGGGACAGCAGGGCCATGAGCAGTAAATGGCTCTGGGCAGGTCCATGTCCCTCACGGGTACCAGCTGAGTTTTCCTGGGATTGCTTGTGTTGGAGGACTCCCAGGTTTAGTGCACAAAGCAGAGCCTTCCCCTCCCTTCTTCAGCAGGTATTGCACTACCACATTGATGTGAAAACCTGATTCTCTTGGCATGGGGAACCAGTGTGCCTTCTGTGGTGTCCTTGGCTAAAGCTCACCTACCGAGCCAAGCCCCAGACAGCACAGAGAGCACAGGCTGCTGCCTGCCCTATGTGGGAAGCTTTCCAGATGGGACAGCCTGTGATGGTCTTTCCTCCTGTTGTGTTTCTTCCTTAGTAAAGATTGGAAGTAGATCCCAGGCTACAGCAGAGCATGGGCGAAGGATGGCCCTCCTCCCTCTCCTATTCTGTAGGTTGATGGTGGCTGTGGGCTGGATTGTGCAATCAGGGCTTGCCCACAGTACCCAGCAAACCACAGTGCAGGGATTAGTGGGCTGGGATGCTCCAACTTGTATTTGGAAGCATTATAATTGTCTTTAGGAGGTATTTCATTGCAAGGCTTATTGCTGAGGGCAGAGCTGCACTGGCAATGATACTGCAGGCAGGTTTGCAGTGCTGGCCTTGATGTTGCTGCACCTGCATTGTGGATCCAGCATGAAAGACCTATGCATGGTGAGGGAAGGCACTCAGCATGCAGCCAGATGCACCAGCAGCAGATGCTCTTCCTTTGAGCCAGATCAGTTACAGATGCGCAGTCCAGCACCAAAATCAGCTCTTTGATCTTTGACCCTCAAGTAATAGAAGCAAAGAGGAAGCTCTCTGATTTCCTGCTGTAAGGGACCTCATCTCACGGTTTCATGTGGCAGATAGCTGAAAGCGATGCTCTTGCTCATGATGGGGAAAGGAGGAAACTGCTTGGATGCCAGGGCAGAGCCACCCTGGGCGCTGGTTCTCATTCCTGTGCTTTTCTTCTTTGTATTCTTGTTTCTTTCCTTGTTACACTTAAAAAGAGTTCAAGCTTGCATAAAGGATCAAGCAGGGAATTCCCTTTCAGGAGCTACTGGTGGGAAGGTATAGTGCCCTGTGCATGTCAGTGCAGGTATGGATGCACCCACTTGCTGCAGAGTACCAGGGAAGCCAGGAGTATAACCAGGTGTCAGGTGGGGTAAATCAAGTTTGTAAGCAGCAGATCCATTAGTAGCTTGGAATGGGATAATCCAGATGTAACCACGAGTTCTGATACCCCTGTCCTACACAGGGCAGGGGGCACAGAGCTTGTAGCAGTGGGGGTGTCCCAACTCTAATGCTGTTTCCACCAGGATCTCCTTCATTTCACAAACCCATGTGGACAGGGCCCTCAGTGCCATGGGTTAGTGGTGGCTTTGGCAGTACTGGGCTAAAGGTTGGACTTGATCTTACAGGTCTTTTCCAACCTGGCTGATTCTATGAATTACATGAGAAATGAGGGGGTGTGTTTATGGATTTCTGCATCACAGGAGCCCTCCTAATGGTGTTGCTGAGGAAGGGAGAGCAGTGGTTAGTTTTAGCTACAGTGCAGTACATACTGTGTATGCTCTGGGCTGTTTGAGATGCTGAAGAAGTGAGGTTGCTGTTCCTGAGTTAGCTGGAGCCTGGCTGCAGTCCTAAGGGAGGACACACGATGGAGGTGCTTCCTGGCTCCTCCCCAGCACCCGTGTTGTGTTTCACTTGGCTGCATATACTCAAGGGAACACTTTTCCAGGCGCACTATCTGAGAGTGATACTGCTTTTCTTTCATGGATCACTGATGGCTCTATCCTGGCTGCCTTGGAGAGAGACCTGGGAAGGTGTCTCCTTCCTTCCTGCATGTGGGAGACCAAGTGAATGAAGTCATCTCACATCCTCCATTAATTTCCTGGTCTGTGGCAGTGCTACCTTGTTTGCATAGCTGAAGTGTTGTGTCACATTCAAAACAGCTGGTTTTTGGTAGCAAACTATTTCTTTGGGGATGTGGCATCCAGGGCCATCTCCACGTGCAGCTCTTGGCTCTTCTCCCCATCAGTGTGTCTAATGGCAAGGTCCTGCTGAACTAGCACCAGGGCTGCAGGAGCCAGAGCTGGTTCATGGAGAACCACAGAGAGGATGATGCAGAGGAGACATAGCACTGACAGAGATACAGGGGTATATTTATATATGACCTTGGAAAGTAAGCCAGCCCTTGGCATCCCATCCCAGTCAATCAGATGGGAGGTATTTAAGGGTTGGGTGTTGCTGCACAACAACATTGGCCCGTGTTTCATGCAGACATATCTGCAGGCACAAGTACATGTGAGCAAGGGTGCTGTGCCATCAATCCCAGCTTGCTCTCAGCTTTGTTTCTCTGGACCCTTCTTGTCTCTCTGAAAATCCCATGTATTTCCACTGCATGCACTCTGTTGCTTTCAAGTGTACTATTTACACAGGGATGGGGACTTCGGACTAAATTTTCCTACTATTGGAGAACTTTAGTCCAGGATTGGATTTCTGGGCTTTGGTTACTCTGTGCTCAGAAGGGCAGGGGAGGACATACATATTGCCCAAAGCAGTACCTCTGACTTTGCAGTGTCCTTCTCACCTTGTAATGCTTGTACACTAACAAATATTACCTTGTTTTCCCAGGGAAGGGAATGAACCTGGGGATTCCATGAAAATCACCTACAGCGAGTTGCTGCACAAGGTCTGTCAGTTTGCCAACGTCCTCCGCAGCCAAGGTACGCTGTGTTGGCTACTTGGAAAGCATCGGAGCAGGGCTTTGGAGGAGATTGCACCCATTCTGTGTGTGCTCGCCAGCCTGTTGAGTCATTTTGTGCAAAATCATTGGCTTCTCTGTCTGCTCCCGCAGTTGGTGGGTGCAGCTTTGCTCCACAACACACTTTTGGAGGTTGATCTCTGGCTGTGAGTGTGAAAACTGATTCCGTTTTTACAGCTGGTGGTTATGGCAGCTGTACAAGGAAGAGATCTGTGCTCCAGACTTCCTGCTCTGGGATTTCCAGTGAGCAGCAGGCATTGGTTGCATTTCTGCTTCCTTCAAGGGGCTGTGTCCTGGGAGAACTTGGAGTCTTTGCAGTCATCTTAGAATCATAGAATCATAGGAATCACAGAATAGTTTGGTTTGAAAAGGACCTTAAGCTCATGCAGTTCCAACCCCCTGCCATGGGCAGGGACACCTCACACTAAACCATATCACCCAAGGCTTCATCCAGCCTGGCCTTGAACACTGCCAGGGATGGAGCATTTACCACTTCCCTGGGCAACCTGTTCCAGTGCCTCAGCACCCTCACAGTAAATAACTTCTTCCTTATATCTAACCTGAAGGTTCCCTGTTAACTTAAACATTAACTTAAACCTGTTACCCCTAATGGCTCTTACAAGAGCTTCCCTGAGGTCTTACAACAGCTCCTACAACAGCCATTAGGTTTGAAAGGCAGAACCCAAGGCTGGCTGGCTCTAAAACTTGAAGCTTTATTGTATGCATGTAACTGTTGAGTTTCAACCATCAGTTTTTTTCTATACCCTGTTCTTTTGACATGTGTCATATTTGTTTTTAAAAGTCACGTTCCTTTTGCCTCCCCAGGTGTGAAGAAAGAAGACCGTGTTTCCATCTACATGCCAATGATCCTGGAGCTGGTTATAGCCATGCTTGCCTGTGCCAGGATTGGAGCTCTGCACACCATTGTGGTAGGACCCAGCCCTTTGAGGGGGGACCAGCTCTTGTTCTGGAAAGAGGAGCTGCAGGGATGGGTGCAGACCATGAGATAGATGCATGGAAACTAGGTTAAGGTGCTGCTGTTTCTTAGACTTTTTCTGCATTAACTGTGGAATAAGTTCCTTCAGCTCTTTCTATCCATGCCTGGTGGTATCATTTGCCATGGGTGAAATGCAGGGCTGCTGCTGGGTGTTCTGGGTTGAGGGTTTTGTGTGTCCTTGCTGACTTGGTTGTGTGCTCTGTCAGTTTGCAGGCTTCTCAGCAGATTCCCTTTGCGAGCGGATTGTTGACTGTGGTTGTTGTCTCCTCATCACAGCAGGTAAAACATTCATCTGTGCCTCTGAGACACTGTTGTTGAGGTACAGAGAAGGGCAATGAAGCTGAAGCAGGGCCTGGAGCCCAAGTGTGATGGGGAATGGCTGAGGGACCTGGGGGCTTCAGTCTGGAGAAGAGAAGGCTCAGGAGGGACCTGATGGCTCCCTACAAGTGCCTGACAGGAGGATGGAGCCAGGAGGGGCTCGGCTCTGCTTCCAAGAGGAAACGGCCTCAAGCTGCACCAGGGCAGGTTTAGATGGAGCTGAGGAACAATTCCTTCCCCAGAGGGTGCTCAGGCATTGGAACAGGCTGCCCAGGGCAGGGCTGCAGTCACCATCCCTGCAAGTGTTCACACACCATGGAGAAGAGGCCTCAGTGCCATGGGTTAGTGGTGGCCTTGGCAGTGCTGGGGTAAGGGTTGGACTTGATGATCTTAAAGTGCTTTTCTAGCCTGGCTCATTCTGTGATTCTACCATTGCTTGTCTGAAAGGAGTTGACTTTAAAGCCAGATACTGTGGAACTGGCAGAGGAAGGGGCAGTGCTGCGGCTGAGCTGCCACAGGACGGATGTGCTGCTTGTAGCTCTGCTCGAGAGCTGCTTTCCACCCTGAAAACACAGGGAAGCACTGAGCAGCCCGCCCACTTGGGCCTGTATAGCATGATGTCACCAGCTGCTAATAACATGTTCCTAAATGCTTCTCATCTGTGTTCCTCTCAAAACCAGCCAGATGTTTGCAAGATGTATCATTTAGGGAGCAGTCCTTACATGAGAATTCCCTCCCTTCCCAATTTCAGGGATATTTGTGCTGCACTTCTCAATCTTGTAAAGCCAAGGGATTAAGAAAATGGGAGTTCTGCATGTAAGCCCAACTGCATTTCCCAACTGGTTTTTGCAATGCTGCAAGAAATAGTAGTTTTATTAATAGATCCATGGCATGGAAAGGACCCACTAAGATGCAATCTGTGTTCTGGCTGTGTTGGATTGTTTCCCGAAGAATATTCCCAGCAGACTTGTCGGGTCAAATTGGAACCTCTCTCAGGGAAGGAGTTCCACCATTTCTCTTGACATTTGTTTTCTCTAGGCTAAAAGGGAATGTTAGAAACCTTTCCCTTCAACTGCCTGTCTGCTTTCCTCACTTCAGTACATGGGCCCTGCTCTGCCCTCCTGGAGCTGCCTGTTGCTTCCAGATGTCCCAGGCTGCCTTGGTGCTGAAGCCCCTTTAATGTTCTCCTTTCCATTTTGCAGATGCCTTCTATCGAGGGGACAAGCTGATCAGCTTGAAGCAGATTGCAGACGAAGCCCTCCAGAAATGTAAAGACAAGTAAGTTTGGGATTTAAGGGTGCTGGGGTGGGACTCTTCATTAGAGACTGTAGGGACAGGACAAGGGTTAAAACTTAAATAGGGGAAGTTTAGATTGGATATAAGGAAATTCTTTACTGTTAGGGTGGTGAGGCACTGGAATGGGTTGCCCAGGGAAGTTGTGAATGCTCCATTGCTGGCAGTGTTCAAGGCCAGGTTGGATGAAGCTTTGGGTAACATGGTTTAGTGGGAGGTGTCCCTGCCCATGGCAGGAGCTTGGAACTGCATGATCTTAAGGTCCTTTCCAACCCTAACTATGCTATGATTCTATGATTCCCTTCTAAGAAGGGCATTGCTGCTGTGGAATCTGCTCCTTCACTATGGGTGGTGGGCAGACTCTGCAGCAGTTCAGACATGAGCTGCACTACATTCATGAGTCTTTTGGAAGTAATATAATGCTTCAACTCCCTCATCTTAAAAATACCTTCTTTTAACTTTCCTCTTGTCCATTCTGACCTCAAGGCCCACATATTGGATGAGAGGATGTGCTGGAGCCAAACTGATCCACTGTCATTACAGCCCATGGCCTCACTTGCCTTCCTTTATCAGGGAGGCCAAGAGGACTGAATTACATTGTTCACCTTCCTTACCTTTATTCACTGTTGTGAATACCCCACCCCTGGTAGTGCTCAAGGCCAGGTAGGACAGGGCCTTCAGCAGCCTGGTCTGCTGTGAGGCAGCCCTGCCCATGGCAGGGGTTTGGCACTGGATGATCTTAAGGTCCTTTCTGTCCAATACCATTCTATGATACTGTGGCAGATCGCCCAGTTGTGCAGCAGCAGCTCTTGGAGTAGAGGGAATAATGCAGTGCCAGTTGTGAACAGATGGACACAGTGCCTTGGGGCATGTCAAGACGAGGCTTAAATCTCGCTCCAAAGCCACTAATTCAATAATAATATAGTAAAGCAAGTTTGGGAACTGGCTGTGTGAACAGGAACAGGCATTCCAGTGGCCATGCACAATGTGTGTGCAGGATCAGGGCCTGGCTGTGCACAAGCCTATGGTGAAGCTACTTTATTTTATTGAACATCTTCACTGAGCTCCTGTAACCATACAGAGATAGACACATCTACCATCAGATCTTACAGAAAGGGAAATGATCATGGTGAAATGACTTTGCCGTGCTTATAGACAGTATCTGCATAGCTTGTACAAGACTGAATGTGGTCTGATAAGTTAGATCAACCATGGACATCTATGGCAGATAGTCTGTGCATGTTAGAAACTCAAACTCTTAGAGCATTTCAAACTCGAGAACTTAAGTTTGTATGTCTGTAGAAGTAGGGACCTGGGAAGACAGGGGTGATTCTGAAGTTGCCAGTTACCTGATGGAGACAGGGTGGTGGTACCCTAAAAGGGCTGGAGGGAGAAAAGGGCATTTTGTTTGCATTATAGGTAGGCTGCTTTCCCTCCTGAGGGGACAAATGCCTGCTCTTTTCTTTGATGTATAATCTGGCTTTGGAAGTATTTCCTCTTTCTGACTTAGTCAATCATGCTTATTGATGGGAGCAGCCACCTTCTGTCTCCTGGGTGCTGTGGGAGGTGTTCATTGTCACAGATGGGCAAATTTGGGATCTGCGAGGAATCTCCCCAGCAGTGACCTGTGAGAAGTGCTTGTGGGATCCCGTTTCCTGATAAATCCCCAGTGAGATGTGCACAGACCTTTCCTGTTCTCCAAGCCCTGTTCCTGTGCCTGGTGTCCTTTGGCAGTTCATGGTGCCTGGAGCCTGCATGGCAGCACATGCTGTAGCTCAACAAAAGCTGCTCAGAGCCCCCGCTCTGCCTCCAGTGCTGCTTGGGAAGGGCAGGCTTCGCCCTTGACCAGCCGGATCTGACAGCTCCTGCTTTTTAACAGGGGCTGCCCTTTGAAGAAGTGCATCGTGGTGAAGCACCTGGGAAGGGAAGAGACAGCAGTGGCTGGGACATGCAGCAAGTCTCCACCTCTCAAAAGGGTGTGCCAGGATGTACAGGTATGCTCCTGGGGCTGGGAGGCAAGATTTTATTGCTATGGGCCTGAGCCCAGAAAATCAGTCGGTGTGAAACCACCACACTGCTTCCCTGGATGCTTCTGTTGTCTGACTCCTGTTCCTGTTTCCTCCTTCATTGCTGTTGCGTTGAGAATGGTCTGGAAATGGTTCCTTTGTCTTAACCAGATCCTCTCTCTGTTTCTTCCTTTAACCCCATCAAGAGCTGCCAGCTGCAGGACCTCTGAGAGCACAGCAGGTCCATCCTCACTCTGAGGGTGCTGAGGTGCTGGCACAGGGTGCCCAGAGAAGCTGTGGCTGCCCCATCCCTGGCAGTGCTCAAGGCCAGGTTGGACATGGGCTTGGAGCAAGCTGCTCCAGTGGAAGGTGTCCCTGCCTGTGGCAGGGGTTGGAGCTGGATGAGCTTTAAGGTGCTTTTCAGCACGAACCAGTCTGGGATTCTATGAACTTCTGAAGCCACTAGGACAAGGACAAGATGCCTGTTTTCCTCCACATAATGAAGAACTTTTCCTTCCTACCCCTGTGTTTCTCTCCCTTTTTGTGCAAAGAGCAGTGCCCTCCTGCACTGTAGCTGTGACAGTGGCATTAGCAGAGTTAAAACACATTTGTGCTTGTGGTGTGGGTCCAACAGCCCTCCCAACAATCATGCACTGAGAACAGTGCAGTCTCTGTAGCTGGCACAGCAATTGCGTCAGCTGTCAGGGCTGGGGCTTTCCTTTGCATCTGAAACCAGATAAAAGGATGTAGGCCAGAGGCATGTGGTGAGATGGGGGTGGAAGGAGGAGAAGGTGTCCTGCAGCCCTGGCTGCTGCTCAGCTCCTGAGCAGTCCTGCTGCCTCCATCCACACAACAGGCAGGTTGCTTCCAACTGCCTCAGAGCTCCATGTCTTCTACCCATCTGTGTTAGGTGATGATTTGCATTGGGTCACCCCCAGACTGCTGCTTCTTCAGAAATGGGTTGTATTTGGGGAGTGCATTTGAGCTCTGGGCTCTGCTTTCCAAAGGGATGGTCTGTGCCCATTCCTGGAACAGCAAGTCCAACAGATTCTGTATCTTTGAGTTAATTTTCCTGGCTATTAAAGGCTGCTTTCCCTGGTGAATGCACTCTCACCATGCTGTTGGCCTGTGTAACGCTGTTGGTCGCCCTGTGGGCTATATTCTGGCTCTGTGCTCTGCACCCAGCTGGCCAATGTGCAGGGGTGGTCTCTGGGTGCCCAGGGAAGGTGATAGCAACAGGTGGCACTTTGCTCAGGGGCTTCTCCTGGCCTAGCCCAGGATCCAAATGCTCTCCAAGCTGCTGGGATGGTTTCCCAGCATCTCTGCCTGCAATTCCTGGTGTGGATCCTCCACTTCTCCACTTTGACATCCTCTGTGTGGATTTTTAACAGGGAAAAAAGACAGACAGCTCACAGAGACTCCATCCTAAGGTATTTACACCCATCACTGCCTTTCTTCTCATGGCACCTCCCTCTGCACCCCCTTCCTAACTGCTGTGATTGCACAGCCACACATGCCTTCCTAACCTAGCTACCAGCAGTTGCATGTTAATTGTAGACTCTACTCACTGCTTGGCCAGAGCTTCTCACAGTTTCAGGGTGAATACAGTGCCACCAACTTTGCTGCCAGAGATAAATCTGTGTCCATGAACCCCCCTGAGTGCATGTCAGGGTGCTGAGGAGGGGAGATGCACAGTTCCTGGGGTGTGCTGCCAGTGTGTCCATGATGTTCATCTCTCTGCCTTCTTAAGCAGCTCTTGCAGCAGACTCCCCTTTGTGGTGATGCCTTTGGGATCACCCACAGCTTCCTGGCTGCAGCAGCCAACCTGGAGCTCCAGACCCAACATCTGGACTCTGCCCATCCCATCCAAGGAGCTGCAGCCTCAGGACCCCATGAGCAGCAGGCAGAGGCAGGCCTGGCCTCCAGGGCTGGGTGCTGTGGTGTGTATCTCACGTCCTGAAATTTGGATGCTAAAATGAAGGGATCCTTCAAGGAGGGATGCAAGAAAGCAACTGCTGGATGGGCTGGTGGGAGCCTACCTTGGGCTTCTTTGACCCTGTGCTTTGCTTGTTGGTAGGGACAGCCTTTTAGAAGCTGCTTCCCCAGGTAAAGCCCTGGGCATCTCTGAGAGCTTTCCAAGCAGGCTCTGATATGCTGGGCTGTGAAGTGTCTGGTATCCCCTGCAGCACATGTGCTGGACCATGAACATCTTTAAGGCTGCAGAGAGTCACTGTGTGGCCCGTGGCTGCTCTCCATGCCCCACAACCCAGCTGAGCAGGCTGTAGCTCTTTTAGGAGGAGATGTGCCCCATGGGGGAGCTGCAAGGCCCAGGGTCAGTGTGGGAAGTGGAGCTCTGTGCTGGGGAGCTGCTGCCCCCAGACTGCTCTGAGGGAAGGTGAGAAGGTGGAGCTGGGTCATGCACTGTCCTGTGCCACCCTGGAGGGGTACCAGCCAGCGCAGCTCTGGGATTGACCTGTGACCATCAGCCAGAGGCCTCGGTGGCTCTGATATCCTCAAAGCATCCTCAAGCAGCAGCCTTTGGCAGCCAGTGCTGGGTGATGGTTCAGTGATGGAGCAGTCACTTCTTATGAGGGTAATTGCCTTAAAATCCAAATAACAGGTTTCTGGGGGTCTGCAGTGTGAGCCGAATCTGTTCCTATTTGTCTGGGCCATGCTGCCATCGGGGCCTCTGCAGTGCGTGTGGCTGTGCTCAGTGTTTGCTGCTTGGCTGCTTCATTGCAGCCCAGGAGGAGCATGTGCTGTGAGAGCACAGGGCAGCCCTCTTCTGGCTGCTGAGAGGGATTTATCAGCATTGCCAGTGCTTCAGGTGTGTGCAGGCTGTTTGAAGGTTTTCCTTGTAACTGTGGGCTGAGAAAAGGAGCTTCTGGAGTGAGAACTGCAGCTCTGATGCATGGTTTGCAGCAGGCAGCTCTGGGACAGAAGCTGTGCTATGAATATCTGTCTCAGTGGTCCATGAGAGGAATGAAGTTGGGGCCGCACCCTCAATGGCTTTGGGGTCTGTTTCTACTCTCCTGCTCTCCTCAGATCGCCTGGACCCCAGGTAGAGACATGTGGTGGCACGAGCTGATGAGTGATGCCAGCACGGACTGCGAGCCCGAGTGGTGCGACTCAGAGGACAAGCTCTTCATCCTCTATACCAGTGGCTCAACTGGGAAACCCAAGGTATGCTTCTCCCCAGCTCACCCCCGGAGCTGGGCTGCAGTAACATCTAGAAAGTGGCCAGGCCATGCTGGGAGGCCCTAGTAAGAGGAGCCACAGAGGTCTTAGAAAGGAGCTGTGCTGGTCATTCCATCACTCGGTGGACCAGTGATGTTCAGCTTGGCCTGGGAGGGTGAGGGCCCTGGTGGGAGCTTACCCTCACAGTTGTGTGCCTTCTTTTTGCAGGGTGTGCTGCATACAGTGGGTGGATACATGCTTTATGCTGCCACCTCATTTAAATATGTGTTTGATTACCAGCCTGAGGATGTCTACTGGTGCACAGCCGACATTGGTTGGATAACAGGTCATTCCTATATCACTTATGGACCCTTGGCCAATGGGGCAACCAGTGTGATAGTAAGTACTGACTGGTAGCTGGGTGCTTTGACTCCAAGTGGAGAATGTGGTGCTGAGCTGCATCCCTACATTGCTCTCTCATGAACATGCTTTTCACTTGCGTGCAGTGCCTTGGGATGTGCAGGAAAGGGTGGTGGTCCCAAGGAGGACATGGTGACAGCTTGGGGACAGCCAGTGTGTGCTTTTGGAGGTTAACTTCTCAAGTGCTGCCTGGTTTCTTTCCCTTACAAGTACAAGCCTTGGGGAGCCAGGGCTGCTGCGGGTTAATAGGAAAGCTGGACCAGGAGCAGGGAATGATGTTTTCTCTGCTGATGCTGATGGCACACCCTGCATTTAACATCTGTGGCAGTGTGCCACTGTAACTTGATCAGGGGGACAGAGGCCTGTGTCCTAGGCTCCCTGGGGAAATGTGAGCAGGAAAATCACTGTCACGTTGAGGGAGTCCTTGGGGTTCTTGGTACTTTTGATTTTGTTTCTGTCACTGTGTTTGGACCTCTTGCCACTTACCATGTGGGCACGGGTCATTTGGGCTGGTGGGTGGTACCACAGTGCCTGGGCTGCTGGGTGATTCGGGTGACATTTGCTAGGACACCTGTGATGGGTGATGCCCAGATGCATCCCCAAAGAAGCAGTAAGAGAGGTCCCTGGGTTGATTCCATGCATGGTGCCCCTGTCACTGCCCTGTCCCCTCTCAGTTTGAAGGTGTCCCCACCTACCCTGATGTTGGGCGGATGTGGAGCATCGTTGACAAGTACAAGGTGACCAAGTTCTACACAGCACCCACGGCCATCCGGCTACTCATGAAGTATGGGGACGAGCCTGTCAGAAAGTGAGTGCCAGTCCCCAGAGCATGGGGATTCCTGCACAGCCAAAGGCAGCAGTGGGGGAAAGGAGCCCCAGGTTCCTCTGAGCAGCAGCTCTGGGGCAGCAGCACAAGAGGGACGTGGAGCTGGTGGAGCAAGGCCAGAGGAGGCCATGGAGATGCTGCGAGGGCTGGAGCAGCTCTGCTGTGGAGCCAGGCTGAGAGAGCTGGGCTGGGGCAGCCTGGACAAGAGAAGGCTCCTGAAGGGGAGACCTCAGAGCAGCTCCAGTGCCTAAAGGGGCTGCAGGAAAGCTGGAGAGGGGGGCTTGGGACAAGGGCCTGTAGGGACAGGCCAAGGGGAATGGCTTTAACCTGCCAGAACAGGGGAGACTGAGCTGAGCTCTTAGGCAGAAGCTCTTCCCTGGGAGGGTGCTGAGGCGCTGGCACAGGGTGCCCAGAGAAGCTGTGGCTGCCCCATCCCTGGCAGTGTTCAAGGCCAGGTTGGACACAGGGGTTTGGAGCAAGCTGCTCCAGTGGAAGGTGTCCTTGCCTGTGGCAGGGGTTGGATGAGCTTTAAGGTCCCTTCAACACAAACTATTCTATGATTCCCCAGCAGATTTTCTGAGCAGATCAGCATCTTCTGCCTCACAGCAATATGTAGGCCATGTTTCTGTACCCCCAGCACTGATTTCATTATGGCACCTCTGAGCATGTCCTCTTCCAATGTAAGCTGCAGTTAAGTTCAGAGATTGTAGGTTCTCCCTGCTCCTGACCCAAAGCTCACAGGGGTGTGCTGGGCAGAGAGCTGCTCCTTGGCCCAGGGATGAGCAGAGCCAAGTGGGAGCTTGGGGTGGGAGACACCAGAATCACAGAGGTCTCCATTCTTCACCCATGGGAGAGGGCTGAGAAAGGTCTCAACCATGCCTGGAAGCTCCGCATACACTCTCAGGGTTAGCCCAAGGGCTCCTGTAGGCTCTGCTTTGCAGCAGGCTCAGAGCTGCTGTCCTCCATGGCCTGCTGAGCACCTGCCAGCCCCCTCCTCTCTGCAGGCACAGCAGGAAGTCTCTGAAGGTGCTGGGGAGCGTTGGTGAGCCCATCAACCCTGAGGCCTGGCTCTGGTACTACCGCGTGGTGGGAGAAGAGAGGTGTCCCATTGTGGACACATTCTGGCAGACAGAGACAGTGAGTGCTCACCTGGGTGTCCCTGGGGCCTCTCTATCCCTCGTGCTCCCTGCAGGGTGCTGGCAGCTTTGCCATGCTGTTTCTTTGGTTCTATGGGCACTAGTTGTTCTGCTTGCCCGGGAGACTCCAGGCTTGGACTGCAAGTGTTAGTTCCCCTTCTCCTCTTTCTTTCCTGGAGCTCAGACAGGCTCCAAGGGGAAACCTTCTCCATAGGGTCCCTTCCAAGGTCTGTTCTGGACCCTGCTGTCTTGCCCTTCTTTCTGTCCCCCAGCAGCTCCAAAGCTTTGTGCCCAAACACAGGCCCCCATCCCCTACTTTACCCTTCTCAAGGCCCTGTCTCCACAACTACCCTGAGCAGCCTGTGTCTGACGTGGTGTGATCAGAGCTGATGCAGACAGTGTGGGCCAGGCTGGCATGGCCCAAACTCACTGGGATTTCCCTCTCTTTGCAGGGTGGCCACATGCTGACACCGCTCCCTGGTGCCACCCCCTTGAAGCCGGGCTCTGCTGTGAGTACTGCTGCTCTCCTCCCAGGGGCAGGGGGGCTCCCCGGGGCACTGCAGCAGCAGATGGCACTGCCTGTACCATGGCCTGGTGTTTTCCAGCCTTCCAGGGTGGTTGTGGGACCATGGTACATGCAGGGAGGTGGTCCCATGTGCCATAGCCTCTGCAGAGCTGCCCTTACTCTGCCCTCCAGGGATTGCTCAGGGCTCACCTCCATGTCTCCTTTCTCTCTGGTCCCCATGGCAGACATTGCCTTTCTTCGGTGTGGTCCCTGCCGTCTTGAACGAGTCAGGGGAAGAGCTGGAAGGAGAAGCAGAAGGCTACCTGGTAAAGATGATCTCACCGTCCTCTTGTTCCTTCCCTGGACCTTCCTGGTACCATACACATGTATCTGGTTACTCTGGGTCCACACAAGGGACCCCCTTCTTGGGTGGTAGGAACTTAGTTCACTGTCATAACTTGCTGGGAGCTTTTTGCTGTAAATAAACTGATAACCATCAGCTGATGGTTAAATGCAGGAGGATGGGAACAATTTTTCATCCAAGCTCCTTCCCCCATGCCAAGCCTGGTGAGGCTTTCCCAGTAGATCTGCACTGGGCAGCAGGTGTGGAGGTGTCTCCTGGCTGTCTCTGGCATCTCTGACACTGCATGTTCATTGGCAGGCTGAGAGAGCTGGGCTGGGGCAGCCTGGATGAGAGAAGGCTCCTGAAGGGGAGACCTGAGAGCAGCTCCAGTGCCTAAAGGGGCTGCAGGAAAGCTGGAGAGGGGCTTGGGACAAGGGCCTGTAGGGACAGGCCAAGGGGAATGGCTTTAACCTGCCAGAACAGGGGAGACTGAGATGAGCTCTTAGGCAGAAGCTCTTCCCTGGGAGGATGCTGAGGCGCTGGCACAGGGTGCCCAGAGAAGCTGTGGCTGCCCCATCCCTGGCAGTGTTCAAGGCCAGGTTGGACATGGGCTTGGAGCAAGCTGCTCCAGTGGAAGGTGTCCCTGCCCATGGCAGGGGTTGGAGCTGGTCCCTTCCAACACAAACCAGGCTGGGATTCTGTTTCATCCTATGCAAAGCCTGTGTCCATCTCAGCATGGCAGAGCTTGGGCTGCTGGTGTTGCTCTCTCTGACTCAGGTGTGTTCTCAGGTGTTCAAGCAGCCCTGGCCGGGGATCATGCGCACGCTCTATGGGAACCACTCACACTTTGAAGCAACCTACTTCAAGAAGTTCCCTGGGTACTATGTGACAGGCGATGGTAGGTTGGGGAGCACACAGCTGCAGAGGCCTGGGGACAGCAGTCTCAGTTCTGGCAGGCAGTAGCTGGGTGCTGGCACTGCTCCTCACCCTGGCATTTCTGGTTATTTTTAGGTTGCAAGAGAGACAGAGATGGTTATTACTGGATCACAGGGCGAATGGATGACATGCTGAATATTTCTGGTAAGAAGTTTTGTCTTCAGTGGGGACCAGTGTGCTTTCTGACACTGCCTGAGAGATGCCTTGGGGGGGCACTTGCCCATCCATTCCTGACACTAGTTATAAATGCACCTTGGCTTATGGGGGCTGGTTCTGCGTCATGACTCTGCCCAGCAACCTGCCCTCCAGTGGATCTAACTGCTGGATCATCTTCTTTCTGAGACACGTGTCTGACTTGGTAGCTTTCTGCATCATTTCCTCTGGAGACAATGCACTGCAGGGAACGAACCTTCTGTAACCACTCAGAGGAGATCTGTAACCAGCCAAGTGCCTGTGTGCTGAAGTGTTTTGGGCACAGGGAATCACAGAGGTTGGACAAGACCATAGGGCTAATCTTGAAGCTGAATCAGGGAGCTTGGAGCTGTGTCTACAGAGGGTGGAGATTGTCCCACCTCTCTTGAGGGAGTCTGAGATTCAGCTACTTCTCAGCCCATCATTATCCATATACTGCATTTAATAGCTTCTTCCCTGGAGGCTGTAGTCTGTAGGTACTGTATACTGTAGGTATACACTGCTGGCTGTGATATACTGCTGTACTTGTCCCTGCATCAAACTAAATCCTTTTCTCTGACCAGCAGTGCTTGATCCTCCATCTGATCATTCTGGGGGTCAGCCACCTTCCAGTGGTTTTCGGTGGCAGCACTTCCAGGGTGGAATGTCAGAGTGCAGGAGCCGGGGTACAGGAAGGAGTTGTGCCCCTGCCCTGAGGTGTGAAGCATCACATCATCCCCACACAGCCATGAGCTGGGCAGTGCATGGCAGGTCCAGCCTCTTTTTCCTCTGCACCTTCCAGCTCCCCATGTGGGCCGGTCTCTTACCACATCCAGCTCCTTCTCAGCCTGTGCTCTGTGCTCCCATGGCTGTAAGCAGTTCTGGGGCTGGTCAAGAAGCCCAGAGGTGGCAGTGGGGGCAGTCAAGGGAGGTGGCCTTGCTCTGCAGGTGGCTGATACCTGGCAGCCTTTGGGGTTTCTCTCTCCAGCCTTCGTCTTTTCTCAAGCACATGGAATTGTTGCTCTCAAACCCATAGTTTAGGGCCTTCTCCCTCCTCCTCCCAGCAGCTGGAGGCTGCAGGACATCACCTCACCCATGCAGGTCTAAAACTCTGCCTCTCTTTGCTCCCAGGCCACTTGCTGAGCACGTCAGAGGTGGAGTCAGCCTTGCTGGAGCACCCGGCTGTCTCGGAGTCTGCAGTGGTCAGTCACCCCCACTCCCTGAAGGGAGAGTGCCTCTACTGCTTTGTCACCCTGAGGGTTGGCTATGAGTTCACCAAGAGCCTGGAGGATGAGCTCAGAAAGCAAGGTACCACCAGCCAGGCCTGGGGAGGTGCGGGATGGGTGCTGCAGGGTTTGGGAGTGTGGGGAATGCAGCAAGGACAAGTGTGACAAGGTGCACCTCTGAGCAGAGCATGGCTGGCGAGCACTAAAATTAGTTCTGGAGTCTCTGGCTGCACATGTGATGCCCTCTGGACCTCCTGGGATGGGAGCTGGCAGCTCTGTGAAGGACTGGGGTGCCCAGAGCCTTGTTAAGCTCTTCTGTGTGGGTACGGCTCCCAGTGGCTCCCCTGGGCACATCCTGACTCGCTGAGACGGTTGTTGGGTGCTCTGGAGTGTTTGTGCTCTGGTCTCAAGGGAGCTCTTATTTCATGGCCACATCAGACCTGAAATGGACCCTTGGCACTTTCCTGTCTGGATGAACCCAACATCAAATCAGCCCTTGCTCTGTCAAAATGGTGTTTAGTGCTGGCTGTAGCTATTGGAGAGGTCTCCTGAGGATGGAGAGGATGAAAAGATGAGTGCTGCTGCCTATGGCAGGACGTGCTTATGGCCCCATTGGCATTGCAGGTCTCGCTGCCCCCCCCCAGCAGCCTGAAGGCATGGGTGCAGCAGCCCTGAGCCCTGCCCTGCAGCTGGGCTGTGCATGTCATGGGCCTCCTGCCTCAAAAGGGAGCTGTGTGGTGCCTCATCTTACCTGCATTTAAAATCTCTTCTTCTTTGTAGTCAGAGACAAGATTGGACCGATCGCAACGCCCGATTACATCCAGTATGCCCCCGGCCTGCCCAAGACCCGCTCAGGTAAGGGAACCAGCCCTCAGCTGCTTGTCCAGGGACACCCAGAGTCAGGGGGGAGCAACCTCAGGGCAAAGAGGATGCTGCAGGTCTGGGCACTCCCTACTCGTGCTGAGGATATGAGGAGATGCTGACTCTGCTCCCCTCTTGTGGCTGTTGTTACAGGGAAGATTACCAGACGGATCTTAAGGAAGATTGCCAGGAATGACCGTGACCTGGGGGACATGTCCACTGTGGCAGACCCGAGCATCATAGACCAACTCTTCAACAACAGATGTAACACTGGCCAGTAGCAGCATCGGCCCTGCTGTGGCAGCAGTGTCCTGTGAGTAGGTCCCAGCTGCCTGCCTTGGGATACGGACCTTCACCCATTGAGTTGAATGTACAAGTGTTTGAAGGAGGGACAGGCTCTGGAGAGGCTACTTCTCACTGGTGTGTCCCTGCCTCAGAGTGAGTGCATCCTGTTCTACATGGGAGCTGTACATGTGAGGCTGAGCCTCATGCAAAGGGGCACTCCTCCCTTTCCAGCACCTCCTTCTTGATGTTTAAGTTAGTTGGGGCTGGGGTTGTTGGTTAATTTTATGTAGTTGAGGGGGTCTGGCACCTTGTACACAGTGGGAAGGAACACTGGGGTTTGGAGGGGAGAGGTGGAGCTGGAGTTACCTGATGCAGGCAAGGAAGGGAGCTGCAGCCCCCACAGGCCCAGCTGAGCTCCCTCTTTCTCCTTGAAGCCCTGCAAAGCACATTACAGCTGTGCAGCTGAGCCTCGGTCTTGCATCCACTGTCCAAGCCTGCTGCTAGCAGAGGTCCTTGCACCTGAGAGGGAGTGGGGCAAGGCTGAGGGAGCACTGTCCTTTAAACAGCTTGCTTAGAGCAATGGGGTACCAAGATCCGCTGCTTCCCAAGTGCGCAGTGCCATGGGCTGTGTTTTACCCAACCCAAGGTCTTGCACTGGCCATGGACACGAGAGAGAGCCATGAATATTCAAGGAGGAGAAGCCTTGGTGTGATGTGCTCCAGAGCTCACAGCTGAGCTCAGGCTGATGCTCCTCTTGTGTCCTGGGGTGTGAGCAGGTGCTGTGGTACCCAAGGCAGGGAGCCCATGCAAAGGCCACCAAGGCAGGCAGGGCAGTTAGTGCTGGTGTTTCATCATCAGGAAGAACATTGTGGAAGATGTTTAAAGGTGTCTTTTGCTTAAACATGTCAGGGATTTATGCTGTTGAGAGGGAAAAAGAACCCCAAAACCCATAGCCCAAGAGCCTGAACATCACAAGGGCACTGCCAAAGCCATTCTTCTTCCAGTGAAGTACATTGAACTCCAGCCCTGTGTTGAGCTACCTCCTCTGTAATGTCTGTATAAACACTGCATGTGAGCTGTTTGATTTTGCACTTAAACCAAAGGAGAAATGGGCTTTAAAAAGTGCTGCAGCAGCTATAGAGGCTTTATCTGCAGCTGGGCAGAGTGGGGAGGGTTGAGGCAGCTGCCTCTGGGGCTGGCTGCTGTAGTCCAAAGCCTATGGCTCACTCCTTACCTGCTGCTCCTGCTGGCACAGCCCATGTCTGTGATCTATAACCTGAGTGTGCAGTCCCCCACAACTGTACCACTGGATTGTGCCACCTTGTTCCTATTCACTCAGTTACTGTCCTCTGTTACTGTTCACTGTGTTGTGTTGGCTGGAAACAGCTCGAGTTTTATGGAATAAAGCTCAAGGAAACAAAATGGAAACGGGCTCAGAGCATGGGCTAGGGTTAGAGGCTGTGACTGCCTGTGCTGCTCCTGGGCACTGGGGCAAGGGCAGAGATTCAGTTTCTCCCTGGGCTGCAGCCAAGGTTATTCCATTGAGGCTCAAGGTGACACCCATCTGACATCAACACCACAGGACACTGATGCAGTTGAGCACCCACAGGAGCTCAGGGCTCACTTCTAAACCAGGCCTGGTCCTCACACAGGCACAGCACTGAGTACCAGCCTCTGTCTCCACACTGTGGTCCTGTGTCAGCTCCAGGGCCATGCTCCATCACTGTGCTCCTGCTGCTCACAACTGGCCCAACCTTGTCCCTTCCCCTGCTGCTCCAGCTCACTGCATCCCAGATCCTGGCTCAGCATCTCGTCGTGGAGATGTGTCCTACCTGGCAGCCCTCACACCAGCTGCAGTGTCAGGACCCACCACCACCACAGTGCACACAGAACACAAAGGGATGGACTGGCTTCAGCCATCCCTGGGCTCAAGGTACACAGAAGGACCATGCACACGTGGGCCCCTGCCCAAAGCAGCCCAGGCACCCAGGAGGCAGCCCCTGGCCCTCCACACCCAGCATCACACAGAACAGGCACAGGAGCAGTGCGCACATTGCACATCATGTTTTAATGTGTGGCTGGGGGCAATCACTGCCCCTGTGCCACAACCCCCAGGAATGTCAAACCACTTCTCCTCACAGACAGGAGTGACCACTGAGGTGCACAGTGAAGGCAGCAGCACTGCACTGGCACTCAGCATAGTTCGGCTTCAGGAGTAGTGGCTTTAATCTGCTCCTCTGGTGTCACCACAAGGGCAGAGCTGAGGCTGCTTTAACCAAGGCACTGCTGGAAAGGTGCATTGTGATTGCTCCCCCTCGAACTGCTCAGCTGAGGAGGAAGAGGGGCTGGAGGAAGAGTAAAAGACCTGGGGAAGGAAAGGCTGCGCCCACATCCCTGCACTGCTGCTGTTCCCAACCCATGAAAGCTGGAGGGTGACATGCAGTGCCTGTGCTGGTCCCAGAGGGAAGCATCAGCAGCAGGGCTGCACCTACTCAGCCTCTCCTGCAGTTCCTTTGCTTCCTCAGCACAAAGCTCCCAGGTCCCACAGGACCATTCACTGAGGTTGGCGCTCCCTGACACCCCTTTGGGCTGTACATGCTGCAGCAGCCCAGGCAGGAGCTGCTCAGTGTGGGACCCGCAGTGGGAAGTACTGGGGATTTGGGGCTTATGGACAAAGTGACTAAAGGCTCCAATTCCCCATCATCACTGGGGGTCTCAGATGCAGCCTGCACTGCTGCCTGCCTCGTGTGGCACAGGGGCACACTTTGGGGGTTTGCGTCTCCAGAAACAGCATCACGGAGCACACACCCAGGAGCAGCACAAGTGCCTGCTGTGGCTCCCAAGGCACAGGAAGAGCTGTGCTGTCCTGGGAGGCCATGGGTGGGATGTGCAGGGGCAGGGACATGTGCAGGGGAGCCCCTTTGTCCTGCAGAGAAGCTGGGGCTGGTCCATGGGGTGGTTAAGCTGCGGTGTCCTCCCATCCCCTCCTCACCATCCCCAGCAGGTCAGGCCTTGGCAAGCGCACCCCGAGAACAGCTTGGGGCAGCTCAGCTCCTGGGGCAGCAGCAGGATGGGGTCACCTCCTCACACCAGGTAGGGGGTGTCCAGCACGGCCACCCCTGCCGCCACCCCCCCATCCGCATGCTCCACTGCCTTTGTGCGCAGGAGGTGCCCCACAGCCTCATTCAGCACCAGCTCCGAGCCCCGTCTGCAAAGGAAAGGGACAGGTGAGCACCACACAGCATGGACCTGATGGCAGAGTCACAGCCTGGTTTGTGTTGAAGGGACCTTAAAGCTCATCCAGCTCCAACCCCTGCCACGGGCAGGGACACTTTCCACTGGAGCAGCTTGCTCCAAGCCCCTGTGTCCAACCTGGCCTTGAACACTGCCAGGGATGGGGCAGCCACAGCTTCTCTGGGCACCCTGTGCCAGCGCCTCAGCACCCTCACAGGGAAGAGCTTCTGCCTTATATCCAACCTGGCTGAATTTAGCTTGGACAGTGGGATTTGTGTTCCCCACCCCCGTGCAAGGCAGGTAAAACCCCTAGGGCTGGTGCAGAGGTGTCTGCACACAGCAGAGCTGTGCCCGGCCCTCTCTGTGCCTTCCCTCAGTGGTGCTTTGGGTGACTGCACACACAGTGCCAGGTTCTGAATGCTGCCAGAGTACCTTTGTGTCTAAAATTATACCAGAAGGACTTGAATTGAGAAGCTCTGGAACCGTTCCAATGGGCCTACGAGGGTTTTAAACGAAAGCAGCAAGTACTTAGGGTTAAAATTCAGCCTTCAGGTACTACTGTGCTAGCCAGGGCTTTAGAGAGGCACGTGGCTGCACTGGGGACCTGAGCAGTATTCCCAGAGTAGGAGTGCACACACCAGCTCTACGTGGCTGTTACACCCGTCACTGCCAGCATCAGCTCACTGGCAGCGGGGCCAGAGCACCAGTGCAGGGTCTGAGCAGTGCCTGGAGCTGCAGCCAGGGCAGAGGCTGCACTGCCAGGGCTGTTCCTGCACCTCCACCTCCCCGCAGCCATCAGCCCTGCTGCTGTGCTCACAGTGCACAGGGTAGAATGCTCCCAGCTGCAGTGCTGGCTGGAGCAGGAAATGACCCTGCAGTACAAGCACGCTCTCACCTGACATAGACACCAAAAATTCCCAGCTCTGAGATGCACTCGGACACTTGCAGGGGGCTGTGAGCCCGCAGCAGGTAATTCATGGCTGGCCGTGGCTTGATCTTATCCATCAGGATGTAGGAGGTTCTCTGAGGGCTGTCTCTGATCTTCTCCATAACCTGTCTGAGCTCTTCACCATAGAGGTTGTTTCCTGACAACAAAACCAGCAAGTCAAGGGCTGCCCAGCACACCACAAACCCATGGCCTCAGCTATGTAGCCCCAGCAGTCAGAGACCCAGCCTGGGGCTCCCCATAGCCCAGCTCCTCCACCCATCTTTTACAGACAGGTTGTGCCACGGGCAGGGACACCTTCCACTGGAGCAGCTTGCTCCAAGCCCCTGTACCCAACTTGGCCTTGAACACTGCCAGGGATGGGGCAGCCACAGCTTCTCTGGGCACCCTGTGCCAGCGCTTCCGCACCCACACAGGGGAGACCTTGTGCCTAAAACACAATCCCAGACTGGGCTGTGTTAGAAGGGACCTGAAGGATTACCCAGTTCCAACCCCCTTGGCAGAAGACCAGGGGCCACCGCACAGCTACCACCTCCTGCTCCAGCATGAGCAGCAGTGAAGCCCCACATGGGTTCAGCTCATACCTCCACCTTCTCGCTGCGGCTTCAGCACGAAGCGGTCGGGGTCGGCGATTGCCATAGCAGCCACCTTGTCCCCCTCTGCACCCTGCCAGGGAGGATGGAACAGCAAAGCATGATGGAGGAGCAGGGGCTCCCCAGGAACCCCCCTGTGAGCAGCATCAACAGGGTCCCTTGGGGATCACAGCATCTCCTTAACCAGAAACATCCCACAGGCCAAGCACATGCTTGTCTGTCTGTCTGTCCCTGCACAGCCCCACTCACCATGTCCAGGGAGTAGAGCCCAGCAAAGGTTGCTCTGATCCTCGTGACTGCCTCAGCGTGGCCGGGCAGGAGCCTCTCCAGAGTCCCCGGGCAGCTCAGCTCCTGCTGCACCTTCTTGGTGCCCGCCAGCTGGGTGGCAATGTCAGGGCACTTCACTGCCCGGGACCTCTCCAGCAGCAGCCGAGCCTCCCAGTTCTGAGGCACAAAGACAGCGACGGTCACATAAGCAAAGGTTTAAAGCTTCTCCCCACTCCTTTCTGTTCAGTTATGGACATATGAGCTGCCTCCTCCCTCCCTCCCTGCCTGCCTGGCCGGGATGGGAATAGCACCCTGGAGATGCGCACACGGATTTCCCATCACCACTGGTCCACCTCCTCTGCCGCCAACCCCTGCCCAGCTTGTCCAGTGCTGCCACCTGCAGGCAACAGCAAGATGTGGCCTGTATTAGCTGCAGCCTAACAGCCCTATAGCAGAGGGCAGCGCGGGCTGTAGATCAAACCTAAACCCTTTAAGGTGGTGCTAATACCTGTGCTAACTCCTATTGTACTGAAGCAGTTCAGTGCTGCAGTAAGAAAGCCACTCATTTTGCTTACTGTATGCCAGGGACACCCATAGCACTGCAGCATCACAGCTTCCCAATGCCATCAGCCACGTGGACCAGGACTAACCCCAACCCTCCTGGACAGCAGACAAACCCCTGGGATCACAGGGCACTTCACACCCACTGGACAAGGCCAGAGCATGAGTGGCTTTTTGGAGCAGAGGTGTCAGCACTGACCTGCTCATTGTAGTTGCTTGGCACATAGCCCTCTCTGTAGTACACCACAGCTACCTCCTGCCCGTCCCTGGAACACAAACCAGAGGCACTCACAGACCAGGCCACCCCTGCCTGAACCCCAGCACCAAGGGGGCTGCAGTGGAGTCAGGAGGCAACATTCCAGCATTTGCCCCTTCTCCCAGGCTGCTCTGCTCCTGCCTGGCTCTGCCAGAGGAAGCTGCCAGCCCTGGCTCCTCTCCACTGCACCCCAGCCGCTTGCCTGAGACACAGGGAGCTGACACCTCAACTCTGCCCATGACCAGCCACAGCCTCCGAGGCTCCAGCCAGCACGGAGGGAAGACCCTTACTTTTCAATAGCTTTTGCCACCAGGAGATAGGCCTGTGAGATGCTGGAGGCTGGGAGGGAACAGGGTCCTTGTCCAGTGGCAATTCAAGGCAGGACATCAACTCAACAACCTGCCCAGGCACCAAATCACCCTGCCAGGGCAGGGCCACCAGCACCCCTGCAGCACCACACACTCAAACCTGGGCCACCCTGCATGTGCTCAGGGAAAGCAGCACAGAACTTGCTGGCAGCATAAGTATAAAGGCATTCAGCAGGGAGAGGAGGATGCTCTGAGGAAGTGCATGGATACAGTTTGACTGTATGGCAATGGCAAATGTGTTTGTTAATTAAACACAGCAGAGGCACCAAAGGTCAAACCAAGGAAAACACAGCCTAAAAACACTGCCATGGAACCATAGCTTCCTCTGGGCTTGTACAGCTCCAAGCACAGTACCTGGAAACAGGACAAATGTCCCACTTGGGACCAATGGCCAGCACTTGGAGCCTGTGACCTGCACAGGCCTCCACAGGGAGAGAGCAAGATGCTGAGTGTATTTAAATCCAACAGACAGCATGAGGACATGGGATGCTTCCTCCTCCAGCACCCTAGCCCCCACTAACAGAGCCTCATGTGAGCAGAAACAGGAAATGGCTTTGAGGAAGCCTCTGGAACAGCCAGGACTTCTCCTAGCAGATGTATGTGGAGGATCCCACAGAGCTCTAATGGCTGTTGCTTGAAGGAGGGAAATTACATTTCCAGCTGTAAGGGACTGGTGTGTGCATGCAAACAATCATTCCAGACCTAAGGAGAAGCAGCAGCCTGAAGTATGCCTGACACTCAGGCACTACTGACACTCATAACATCCCACCAGCTTTGGTTGAACATTCCCACTGCAGCCCCATGTGCCCAACACAGAGCTGGGATGCGCACCTTGGCTCATACTCACATATACAGCCTCCTGGCCTCATCCAGAGATCCCTTCTCAAACACATCCCTGAAGCGCTTCCTGATGACCCGGATATCCCTGTCAAGAGAAGAGTGGGAGAGTCACCAGCAGGGCATTGAGCTGGGAATCAGAGGTGGAGCCATTTGCCCCAGCAAGGAGGAGCTGGTGGCTCCTTCACAGACTTTACACTACAGCCAGAGGAATCCTACAGGGCAAAACAGTCCCAGGTTTTAGCACCTCTCTGCTGTGTTTCCTACCCAGATACTATAGGAAGCAGAACATGTCCCCGAACCCCTGGATTTCTCCATCTCTCCTTTCATCTCCTAAAGCGTTTCTCAGAGAAGTTGGTATTCTGGGGTTTTTATCCCTACACAACAAATTCACCCACTGTTGCCTTCCAAGGAAAGAGCTGCAGACAGTGACTTCCCCCCACGGTTTATCTCCTTCCTGCTTTCCAGCCTTTCCTCCACACAGCGGCAGTGTGGAGCTGCTGATGTGGAGACACTGCACGATACGGGATACACCTCCCACCACTCCAGCACTGCTCCGGGGCTAGACCTTTGAACACCTCCATCTCCCCAGTGCTTCGCTCCACGGTCACGTTGCTTCCTTTTGCTTTGGAGCTTCATTATTTAAGTTTCTATTAAATGCCCTGTGCCAAACCCCGAGCGAGAGGCAAGCAGGACCCTCATTAACCTCCTCTGCTCCTTACTGTCTCATCTAAGAGACTGGGCACACAGCAAAGCTACCACTGGTGCAGCTCTGAGGACTACACAGGCTCAACAGCAGCAACGAATCAGCCCGGAAGAGCAGAGGCTTTGATGCTGCTGGCATTTCCAGCAAAGAGCTGGTGAGAGGCTTTAGGGAGTTGGTGAGAAGGTGAATGTGGGTGCTGAGGCTGGGCAGGAGGCCACTGAAGGAATGCTGAGAGAGCTGCATAACAGAGCAGAGATAAGTCCAAGATAAAAGCTGCCCTGTTACATACCAAGATGTGGCCTCTCACAGCCCCAAAAACTAAAAGTGTTTTGACCTTATCTGTGAGCTGGTGACAAAGCTAAAAGCAAATGGATTCTGCATACCACCATCTTTCCCTGCCCTTTTCCTACACTCTCAGTGCCTGCTGGAGAGCCTGGAAACACCCCAAAAGCTGCATAGAGGGAAACACCACAATCTGGCAGCAGCTCACTCCGCTTCCCTCTTCCAAGCCTGTTCCACCTCCTTCCCTTCCCATCCCAGGAATATCCAACCTTTACCTGTTCCAAAGCTCATTTTCTACACATCGCTGATCAAAAATGTTCCTCTGGACTTCCTCCACCAGAAACATCACCACAGCACTGGAAGAAACACCAAAGCCATCACTGAACCCAGAAACACTCCATGTGCACCCAAGAATGCCAACTTTTGACCTCTGTGAGCTTCCTGCATTGCTCCTGCTCATTTTCACCAGTCTCTATGGGTCAGTATGCAAACAGAGAGCAGCACTGCTCCTGTGTAACAACCAAACCAGTGCAGGGCATGAGCCCAAGGGCAGGAGGAGAAGCAACCTCTGTGCAGGGTTACTGAACCCCACAACTTCTCCAGGGCTCCTCTGCCCCTCCTTGCCTCTGGGACACAGCAGCTTTGTGTACTAAGACAACCCAGTGCTCTTCCCAGGGTGTCCCAGGCTTTGAGAGCAGCTTGTCTTGCAAACAGAAAGCACAGTTTCAAACCTAAACTCGTGCATCCTCAGTGCAGACAAGATAACAGAAGCCTCCAGCACCTCCCCTCTCCTTACCTTGGAGAGCCGTAGAGCTCCCAGGCTTTGGCAATACCCAAGGCAAGGCCTCTGGATGGGTTGTTGGGCAGCAGCCGTGATGCCTCCTGATGCTTTCCCAGCACTTTCAACACCTGCCTGTAGAACAAAGAACCCTGTCAATGCCACAACAGCCCCTGGCCAGTGACAGGGAGCAGGAGTTTGGGAGCATGCAGAGGCAGGCTGTGCAGCAGGCCATGCATACAGCTGCTGCAGCACAGGCCAGAGATGCTGCCTTACCCATGGACTGCCACAGTGCGGGAGGTGAGGCCTCCAAAGCTGGCAGCAATGGTGTTTATTTCTATCTGCTTCAGAGCTGGTGGCCCATCCACCCCAGAGTCAAACATGTAATCAGAGCGATTTATGCCTAAAAACACAGACTGGAACAAAGGGGAGGTGAAGTGGGGGCTCCTGATGCCTTTAATTGCAAATCCCTTTGATGACCTTGCTTCAGAATACTCCTGGGACAGATCCAGTCACCTTCATGTTGATACAAGCCTCTGCAAGCCATGCCCATGGATGCTTAGGCCCTTGCTTAAGAACCACAGCCCTCCTTAGCACTCCAAGGAGTTAACACTTATTAAAGGAGGTTCTGAAGGGAGAGCCTGCCAGCACAGGTCCTGATGTGGAACACATCCCTGCACTCTCCTTAGGCTCCCAGAGGACAAAGACATATTAAACCCTCCCAGTCAAGGGCTGTCTGCTTCCAGCAACACTAACCAAAGGACACGACGACCACACAGGGCAAAGTCCCAAGCTCACAGGCTGTACCCAAGACACTGTGCTGTAGGACTGAGCAGGGGACAGTCCCAAGCAGCAGCAAGCCTGCAGACAGAGCCCAGGCAAGGCAACCAGGGTGCAGAGAGACACTGAGCACAGAGGTCTCCTGGCAGGTACCTGAGCCAAGCCTTCTTCCAGAACTTGTGTGTAGATCCTGAAGAGTCGAGCTGTGAAGTCATCCACCTTGATGGTGCTAGAGAGGAACACACATCACATCAGCCCCTTACACTGTCACAGGGGAACAAGGAGTTAACTCTTGAGACAAGAAGGCATAAAATGAAATACAAACCTTCCTAAATATGAAAATCAGTTCTAAGTAGCATTAAGTTTGGGGGCTTTGTAACAGGAGCAATGGCAAATAACTGAGGTACATGTTTCACAGAAAAAATAGCAGAGTGCAGCTAGAGAACATAACAAGAATCCTTGTATAAGATAAATCATTGTAGCTGATGCAGTTTTTGGTCCTTATGTTCTTAGTACAAAAATAAGTGTAAGAAAAACAGGATAGAAAAACAGGACATGTAGATAAAGAGTATCTGAACCTAGCAGATGTCCAGGATGGGCTGCAGCTAAGCTAAGTGACAAGTAGAAGGACAAGATGATTATGTCTGCAGTGTTACTGAACCAATTAAGCTGGTGTAAGCATTATGTACTGCATGTGCTTCAGACTGCCAGAAGTGATGCAGATTATTGGAAGAAGTAAACGACCCCCAAAAGACCACTACCACGTTGTTGTGAACATGTGAAAATGGGCGTGGAATGCCGTAAAGCGGTTCTTGGACGGTTAATGAATATGTATGTAATTTAATGAATATGCACGTGAAGCAACAATAGTATCACAGTCTGTTTGAGGTTCGGCTGAGACACACTAGGAGGAGCTATCCCCCGGCGCCGCAATGAAGAATTCCTGCTTGTCAACTTCAACCTTGTTGGCGAGTTCCTGGAGATTCCTCTCAATCCCTTTTCTCCACAAAGAAAACCTTCCCTGGGACACTCCCCCGCACAAACAGCAGGGCTGTGACTAAACCAGGTCCTGCAGCAGTGTTAAGCATCTCACCATGAAAGCACTCCTCATCAAGGGTGTACAACCTCAACACAAACCTGCTTTGCTTAGCACTGCACCCTACAAAAAGCACCATGTGAGAGGTGACTCGTCTGCAGGGCAAGAGACAAGCAGAAGCAAAGGACTGCAGCAGAATTCCACACACAGGAAAGGAATGAGAAGTCCCTCTGGGCCTGCACGCACAGCTCATAGAGGAAGCTTCACAAGCTTCACTGAATCCCCATCCTGTTGGGTTCCAAATCCCACACACCGTGGTACCAAGTGGCCCTGCTAGAGAAGGTCTGGCTTTTCTTCAGGATCCCAAATCCCTGAGCCAGTGGTGAGCAGCACCTCCAAGGAGCTGCCCCGAGACAATGCAGAGGAGGCAGCACAAGGCAGGCACCCAAGTGCACCCAAGCCCCAGGCACTGCATTCCTTCGCCACAGGTATAAGCATGTCCCCACAAGCTCTGGCTGCAAACAGCTCTGGAACAGGCACAAGCATTTAACAGCTCTGAGGGGCCAGAACAAGAAGGATGCTGGAAATGTCTCCTCTGCTCTGTCCCAGTGCCAGAGAGCCAGCAGCACCCCCACACCAGCAATACCCCCACAGACAGCAGGAAGGAAAATGGGTTTTGTGGAAGCATCAGCCCTATGGATTATGGATTCCATAGTGAGGGATGGTCACTCCATCACCCAGAGCTTGTGGCTCACCTTCCCAACATGGCTGGGAGAGCAGGGGACACTGCATGTCTGAGCAGAGAGGATGGCAGGAGGACAAACACCTCTTCATTACAGCAGGCAGGGCTGGTGGTTATTGGACCCACCAATTTGAATTTAAGGCCCAGGGGCTATCAAGCTCACAATAAGAATTCACAACCTTGAAGCACTGGCAAAACTGAAGATCATTGCAGCGAGTCACCTCCGTGGCCAGATGTCCCATCCCCTGAGGCCCAAGAAAACCTCAAAACACAGAGACTTGATGGGAATTAATCTTGGGACAAACAATGCAGGAAAGGATACACTTTCTGCAGAGGACAGGAGTACCTGCCTCAGGTGAAAGACATGAATGGATGGAAGGTGGGAAGGCTGAGAGGTGGTAAATGCTTTGCATTTAAAATAGTTCATTAAAATGCACCATGAAAGAGCATTACCTGGCCAGAGTATGCTCCAGAAAATCCTTGTTTTGACTAATAGCATCCACCAGCATGTTAAAATCTTGCTGAACAGCATATGCTTGTTCAAACAGGGCACTGGGCACTGCAGATGGGAGCAGCGTGAAGGGAGCGAAGTTCACCACCTGCAAAGATGCAGCAGCAGAGAGGTCAGGTCTGTGCAGCTTAAGTGGGACTGAAAAAGAGCTGCCCCTGCTTGTGTGAAAGATGAAGCCACCCCCAGCCCTCCTGGGTGCACCCTGACAGACACATGGCTCAACCCTGCTGACCCCTGGCTTTTGAGGGCTTTGCCTGAAGAGCATTCACAGGGACTGCAGAAGCAGCTGCTCCACAGCTAGAGCTGGGCAGAGTGCTTCCCGCTGGAGGATGCCCCGTTTGTGCTTCAGCTGGAGAGCACTGTCTCCAAAATGCCTCTGCTTCAGAGCAAAGGGGAATTTGCCTGTTGTGGGTTTCAGCCATCAGTCACTGCCTTTGATCTCTGAGTCCCAGGGGTGATTCCAGACCCCACAGCTCAGGCACAGGCCCACCCTCAAAGGCAAAATACAACAGCAGGGAGGAGCTCCCAATACCCCTTGACTTTACACAAGACAAGTGACGCTGGCAGTGTGTTTAGCCTCTCCAAGCTCCCTCTTCCTCTCACCCCCTGAGGTTCCTTCAGAGCTCTGACTATGGGGTTGACATCAAGGTGAAGTCCTCATGGTGGAGACCTCCCTCCTTGCACCCCTGCCAGGTCCCAGTATAGCTCCCTGCTTGCCCCCAAGCTCCTCAGGGACCCAGCCCTGACAGTGTCCCACCCTTCTCGCACAGGAGTACATCTTCCTCTCAGACCCTTCACCAGGTCTCCCTCCAGCAGGCCGAGACCCCCATCAGCACCCTCACCCCAGCCAGCTGCCAGGGATTCACCAGAGGTAACCCCACACATCAGCCACCCCCATCTCTGTCACCTCATCCCAGGTATGGAGTGCAGGCTGCCTTGCAGCAGGGAGCACTCTGCAAGCGATGCTCCCCTAGTTCAAAGGATCAGTGGGGTGCTGCATGAGGGATAAACTCGCACCACCCCCCACATGCAGGCTCCCGGCAATCCCCCCAATCCCGAAAGCTTCCGGATCTCTCCCTCTCTTTGGAACTGTACTGCAGGGCTGTGTCTCAGCAGACGCCCTCATCAGCAGGATGGGGGGTGAGTTAAGCCCCAGGCTGTCGGCCTTCAGCCCCCAGGATGCCAGCCGGCTCCTCCGGCGCTCCCCGCCTTTGCTGACTCACACCGCGGCGGGACCGACCCCGTCCCGTGCCTGCGCTCTGGCACTTACATCGGAGGCGTTGGGCTGCCCCTCGGTCCGCATCAACACGCCCTGCAGCAGCGCCGCGTCCACGGCCACCGCCGCGGCCTCCTGGATGGCCGGTCTGTCCCGCAGCACGTCCTCCCAGGGCGCAGCCATGTCCGGCGCTGCGGGGCACAGCACAGTCACACCCCCGGCCCGCAGAGCTCAGCACGGCCCAGCCCCGGCCACACCTCAGGACCGGCACCGCGGGCTGACGCGGTCCGAGGCCGCGGCTCCCTCAGGGAGGCCCATGCGGCATCCCCGCGGCCTAGCACGGGGTCGGGCCGCCACATCCCGCCCTGCTCCAGGCGGGCCCTGCCCGAGCAGCGGGACCCGCCCCGGGGAGCCGGCCCGAGCCCCGACCCAGGTACCCGAGCAGCCCCCGCCACCTCCTCACCTGTCCCCACCGCGGCGGCCTGCCGTCGCGGCACGCGATTGGGCAGCGCTCCCCGCTCGCCCCGCCCCGGACGCAGATTGGCAGGGCATCGGACCAATCAGCGTTGGAGAACTGTGGTAGAGGGGGCGGGGAAAAGGCGCTGTGGGCGGGGCTGAGTGGCGGGAGCGGGGGTGCCTCACTGGGAAGTGTGACGTCACAGAGTGACGTCACGCGGGTGCTGGTGTGCGGCGTGGTCTCAAGGTAATTAATGGGATTTTCATGACCAGCTCTGCCTGTCCCGCCCCAGGGAGGGGAGCACAGAGGCAATACCGCATCTGCTGCTCAACAACCGACCTGAGATCTGACATTAACCAATTGTCTGCTGCTCTGAACTTCTTCTCCACCCAACCCAGGCACAGCTACAGGTTGGGCAGAGAAGAGATTCAGAGCAGCCCTGCAGAGAAGGACTTGGGGGTGTTGGACGATGAGAAAATGAACATGAGCCAGCTTCAGTGTGCACTCACAGCCCAGAAAGCCAACTGTATCCTGGGCTGCATGAAAAGAAGCATGACCAGCAAGTCAAAGGAGATGATCCTGCCCCTCTACTCTGCTCTCGTGAGACCTCACTTGGAGTATTGTGTGCAGTTCTGGTGTCTTCAGTATAAAAAGGACATGGAACTGTTAGAACAAGTCCAGAGGAGGCCATGAGGATGATCAGGGACTGGAGCACCTCCCATATGAAGACAGGCTGAAAAAGTTGGGGCTGTTCAGCCTGGAGAAGAGAAGGCTGTGTGGAGACCTCATAGCAGCCTTCCAGTATCTGAAGGGGGCCTACAGGGATGCTGGGGAGGGACTCTTCATTAGAGACTGTAGTGACAGGACAAGGGGTAACAGGTTAAAACTTAAACAGGGGAAGTTTAGATTGGATATAAGGAAGAAATTCTTCCCTATGAGGGTGCTGAGGTGCTGGCACAGGGTGCCCAGAGAAGCTGTGGCTGCCCCATCCCTGGCAGTGTTCAAGGCCAGGTTGGACACAGGGGCTTGGAGCAAGCTGCTCCAGTGGAAGGTGTCCCTGCCCATGGCAGGGGTTGGAGCTGGATGAGCTTTAAGGTCCCTTTCAACACAAACCAGTCTGGAAGTCTATGGTTCCATGTTAAGTCATTGGCACTTCCTCCTGTACTGAAGCTGTGCCATCCTTGCCTTTGCAGGAGCTGAAATCTGCCCTTTGCAATCAAAGAAAGACAGAGGCTCTGCAATCCTGGAGTTGGAAATAAAGAGCCCACACTGAAGCTGTTGGAAACACCTTCATGTGTTCCCTTCCTTCAACATTGTCATTGCCCACATCCCTTTGCTGCGCTGTATCAGCAGGACCTGCGGACAGGGTGACCAGGGGTACCTGGATGCAGTCTAGCACTTAGCAGTCCCCTTTGTTCCCAGTTTTTGAGAGCACTCGGCTGTCCCATGGGATGTCCCTGGCCATGTGCTGTGCTGCACAGGGCCTCAGCGGTCTCCAGGATGCCCCACGGCATAATGCAAGCTGATCTTTTCTCACTCTTTAGCTGTGTGTTTGTGCTGACTTTGGGTTCCTCAGCAGATAAGGTTGCTCTCTGCTCATGTTCCTGACACATCCAAGGCTGGGGGCTGTTCTGTGCCTCCTGAGTTGAGTACATCTGGTAAATCTCAGGTTTCAGAGCAGTTTCATAGACTTGCAAGATGCTCATTTCCCAGCAATGGGGCTTAAAATGGCAGTGTGACAAATCGAGGGGGAGAGTTCTGCAGGAACGTGTCTGGCTTAGCAACAGATAAAGTTGATTTATGTGTAAATAAATCTAAACCAAACCAGGTCCTTCCTACTTCTTTGTTTAAATATGCAAAGGGACTGTCAGTCCTAACTCTCTGCCCTTATGATGAGTGTAGTAAAATGTGTCATGAGTGTAATAAAAGTGATAAATAAACCAATTCTAACTCATTTGCCAGTAAGGTACCATCAACACAACAGCATAAAAAAGATTTATTGTCATTCCAAGGTAATTGTTTGGGTAGCTACTGGGGTAATGTAGTTACTTAAGCATTTTCACAGCACATTCATGATGTAACTGTGAGGCTCCAACAAAAGCAGTGGGTCTGGACTTGGTTTGTGACCTCTGTTATGAAGGTTTGAAGTAATTGCTTGATGCTTGTGTGGTGCTTGTGTGTAGCCAGCAGAACAATGGCTTAGCACCAGCCTCAGATCTACATCTTTATTTGGACTTGATTTGTCACTAATGCAGCTCTGTACTAGCAGCAGAACAAGTAAATCCACATATGATGCTCAGAAACTGTGGGACATTGTGAATTATTTCATTGATTCCAATGTCTTGCCTGTAGATACTTACTTTTTTTGTCTGCTCTACCAGCAGGGATTAGCTTGGACATTTCCTCATATCAGGGAATGAGTGAGGGAAAGGGCTCGTATCTAACCCACCTCCTGCTCACAGTGGGATCATCCCTAGCACTGATCAGAGTGGCTATGGCTTTCCTCAGCCAAGCCCTGAAACCTCCCAGGATGGAGACATCCTTATCTCCCTCATGACCCAAGAGAGGGGTAAGATGCCTCAGAGCTGTACAATGCATTGCTGGACTGCCTGGGAGGGAGAGGGGATCCTTTCCCTGCTTGGTCACTGACTTGCTGATGACTTTGTGGCTTTATTCTTTGCCTCAGTTTCCTGTCTGCCCTAGGAGCCACTGTTACCCAGCAGCGAAAGCAGCACCAAGCCTGGAGCTGCACCAAGTGCCAAGCCCTACAGCAAGTCCTCACCCTGAAACCTGTGCACAGAGGCTGTGAATGGAGTCCAGAGGAGGCCACAGAGATGCTGCGAGGGCTGGAGCAGCTCTGCTCTGAAGACAGGCTGAGAGCTGGTATGGGTCAGCCTGGACAAGAGAAGGCTCCTGAAGGAGAGACCTGAGAGCAGCTCCAGGGCCTAAAGGGGCTGCAGGAAACCTGGAGAGGGGCTTGGGACAAGGGCCTATAGTGACAGGCCAAGGGGAATGGCTTTAACCTGCCAGAACAGGGGAGACTGAGATGAGCTCTTAGGCAGAAGCTCTTCCCTGTGAGGGTGCTGAGGCACTGGCACAGGGTGCCCAGAGAAGCTGTGGCTGCCCCATCCCTGGCAGTGCTCAAGGCCAGGTTGGACACAGGGGCTTGGAGCAAGCTGCTGCAGTGGAAGGTGTCCCTGCCTGTGGCAGGGGTTGGAACTGGATGAGCTTTAAGGTCCCTTCCAACCCAAACCAGGCTGGGATTCCATGATTCTATGCTATATACATACACAGGTATTACCCTAGAGCACAGCTGAGGAGGGTCTCAGCTCACACATGTGCTGCTCATGCCCTCACCCTGTAGCAGCAAGGGAGACCCCCAGGCAGGGGCACCCACAGCCAGAAGCATGAAGAAGAGGGTGCAAAGGCAGTTCCTGACCCTGGGACAGGCTTGCCCATGGTGGAGAGGTTTCTCCAGCAAGCACTGGGCACTTGATTGCCCTCCATAGGCAGATTATTACCAGTGGCCAGAACAGGCTGGGAGATGACCAGCTGTTTATCCTATTACCAGTGCCAGCAGTTGTCCAAGTCTTTGCAAGCCTCTTAGCTCTGCTCTGTCACTGAAATTAAGCTCTGTGGTTATAGCTCTTTAATATACCCACCTTGTCTCTTTCCTCTCTGCCATCCCTTTGATCATTAGCTGTGGATTCACACCTTAGTTTTTACAGATCCAGGCTGTGAATTTGGAAGTGGACTGATGATCCAGTCTTGTCTTGCTGGAAAACTGCCCTGTGCTGGAAGCCTGCTCAGACCCCATGACAGGGCAAATGATTCACCCACACGCTGGTCAAGGGATGGAAGTGAGAAACAAAGTCCAAGAGCTTTAATGATGATGCAAAAGGACTGAGTTTACTCAAACAGAAGCATTTCCCCTCTCGATCCTCAGTTCTGGCAGGATCCTGAGTCCCCCCTCCTATGTTTGCTCTGTGGGTCTCAGAAAGGGCATAAAAAGCTTGAGTATCTAAGCAAAAAATGATCCAGTTTCATTGCAGAAGGCTGGTAAATGGTGCTGCCCTGTCCTTGGGAGTTCCAAGACTGCTCAGTTGGGAAAAGTCTTTATAGAGAGCTGTGATTTGCCTTTTCTTTCTCTTTCCCAAATTCAGTTTGGACAATGAGAACTTTTCCAGTAGCCTGGGGAGGATTTGTACGTGCAGATAGCCCATAATCTCTGCTGCAACGTAAGAGAGCCACAGAGCAGCTCGGAGAAGGTTACATGATAAAAGAATATGGCAGACACGGTAAGTATTTGGCATGTTACATGCAACAAAAGATGAACAACAGCAACTGGGACATTATCTTTGTTTGCTAAAAATAGACTCCTGCAAAGTTTAAAGAAAAGCACTTTATACTTGTAAACCTCTCCTCTGGCTGTGAAAGAGCCTTTAAAGATGGGCTTTGTGGCTTTGGGATGTCGCGTTCCCTTTCCGAGGCTGCCCAGGGCTCAGACAATTGAAACTCAATACAGCATCAGCCACAGTGGGATGTGTGGGGGGAATAAATAGCTCTGACATGATCCTGCTTTTCTCACTCCTGACACATGAATGGTTCTACAGCAGGTACACCCCCCCCGGCTGTCACATCCACACCAGGATGCCCATGGCACAGCCCAGGACCCCCAACCATGCAGGGCAGATCAAATGGGCACCAGGGCGCTGCAGAGCCACCAGCAAGTGAGCAGATGCTTTGCCCACAGCACTGCTGAGGTATGCACTGGCATCTGATCCACTGCAGCTGACAGGCTGGGGCAGAGCTGGGTGGGTGGCTGCCCATCCATGCTGCACAGAGTGGCTCCTCCACTGCTCGCGGGCACACTCGCTTGCCCTGGCACCCTGTATGGGGGACAAACCAAATAACCCCTCAATTCTCCTTTGCTCTTCCAGCTGCAAAGAAACCAACTGAGCCCAGCCTGAGGTTTTGGGCAGCTCTGTGGTGTCTCAGGTTCTTTGTGCATTAGTGCAACTCATTTTTGCAGTAGAGCCATACCAAAGCCATTAACTTGACTCCAGGAGTGGAGGGATGATGTGATGTTCAGTACCAGCCAGATAAAGGGAGAACAATAGGGCTATTTTCATGGAAGAGGGTTCAGAGGGCTCCCTCGAGAGCTGAACCTCTCATTGGCCCAGCATGCATAAGAACGAGAAGACAGAGCTCTTGCACCCTGGCTTCTCTGTCGGATAAATACCAGCTTCAGGCAGGGCATGAAAGAAATCTATTGTCTCTAAGGCCATATTTCGATGCGAAATGCTCTGGTAAGGCCAGCAATCTTAAACCCCCCACACGTGTGCCTATTGTTTGGCGTGCAGAACAATTGAAGGGTGCTCTCATGGGCTAAAGATAGAAAGGCAGCTGGTGCTGTCCTTTTCCCTGTAACTGAGAATAAAACAATGCCCAAGTATTGTCTGCATTGCTGGAGCGATGACATTGGACTCTCTGCCAAGAGAGCATCTAAAAGATCAATGAAACCCGAGTTATTTATAAATGGGTAGTGTCATTTCTTCCCCAAAGTAATTTCACTTCCTTAGCTCTTCCACCAGGCCTTTCTGCACCGTGAAGTGCTGTGGAGAGAGGTATAAATAGCACCGTGCTGGGAGAGAGGCAGACAGGAGCTGCCGAGCTGAGCTGGCCATGGATGCTGATCCCTTCTGATCCCTTCTGCCATCGGAGCGGGTCCCTGCAGCAGCCCCAGCAGCACCATGCTGGCCATGCATCGACCTGGCAGCTCATCCCCTGGGCCACAGTCCCACCAACACCAGGACTTGCTTTCTGGGGGAGCTTTAAAGGGGGTTTATTTCATCCTGTGGCCAACAAAGAGTGGTAGCATGGGCTCTGTGTGTGTGTCCAGCTCAGCTGCTCTGCTGGGGTAACCCTTGAGCCCAAACACAGGGGACAGACTTTGCTTAGGGACAGGGATATCTTGTAGGGGAAAGCCAAAGCCTGCAAGGTAGGATCCCACCAGGATGCATCTAAACTAGAGGCTGGAAACCTGGATTCATTCGCTGAAGTTTGGAGAAGGAAAAGCCTGTGTTGTTTGATGGGCCATAGTGAGGTGTCATGCCATAACATGATGACATGCAGGGACATTGCTCCCTCCTGCATGACAGCCAGTCTTGAGAAAGGTCTAAGCCTACCAGAAGAACTTCCATGAAGAACTCCCATGTCTGTTGCTACTTCGTTGTGAAAAATGGTTCCTTGCCATGAGATAGACTGAGCTCGATCTAGTGTGAGGCTTGATGACCAAGCACAGTGGGGAGCACAAGGCAAAGTGTCTGAGCCTGGGGTGAGCAGAATGCTGGGTCAATGGGCCAGGAGAGCTGAGCCATGGCCTTCATCAAGCCACAAAAACATTGCTAAAGCCAAGCAGGTCCCAGCCCAGAGCAGCCAATTCCATCAGCTTATGTCCTACATGCCACCCTAGTCTAGTTTCCCATGGAGTAAAGGAAAAGGTACATGAGGGATGGAGAGAGCAGGGGGCTGTGATGAGATCACTCCAAGGACCAATGCTCTGTGAGCAGCTATTGAAACCAGACCAGGTAGGGCACTGCAAGGACAGATCCTGCACAGTTACTGGCAGAACTGCATCCCAGCTCTGGTTCTGGTCAGGCTCTGCACTGCCCTTGCAGCCTCCAAGGCAGCTCTTGGTCATAATTCCCCATGGCTGCTCTATGCCAGGGTCTGTCCTGGCAGGCCAGCTGCAGTTAAGGTGCTATTAAGTATTCAAATAAACAGATTCTCTTTGCTCTCACTGTTTTGAAGTACATTGCCAAAACCTCAAGTATCTTCACTGAAGGCTCAGACATTCCTGTGACATTTGGCTGTGTTTGGTACAACCTTCATTCCTTTGCAGTGGCAATGCCCAGAACAAACCTCCTTAAACCTCAAAGCTGCTAAATTCAAAGCAAACAAACAAAACCTCTCCAATGGTCCCAGTCTTCAGGTGACCTCACTGTCTCCATGCCTACATGTGACTGTACTTGCTAACTCTGGACACTGATTTTGCATATCATGTCTCTTCCAGGTACCTTCTCAATCCTGATACTAATTTTGGAGACATCCTGCATGCAATGCAACCATGATGTACTGAGAGTCAACTTCATGCTTCTCAAGCCTCATACTATGGTGAGCTGCACCTCAACACTGCACCAAGGTGCTCATGGCAGCAGCAGATTCATGCATGTTCATGAAGGGTTCTAAAGGCAGCACTTCACCGCTGGCCAGCTCAGGACATGGTGACCAGCACTGGATGGGACATCCAGGCAGCAGAGCACTCATGCTGGGAAGTCCCCATGGAGTTGTGAGATGAAGGGATCCAGTGCTAACCCCATCCTGAGCCTCGCAGGAGTCTCTCTGAGGTCCCTGCAGTGGCACTGATGCTGCACCCATCTCCTGTTGGTGTGAGGGGTGCATGGTGGTCTGTGCTGCAGTGGTGGCTGCTGCCTCACTTGCTGTGGTGGGACAGGGCTGTGGGGCTTTGGGGGTTTGCTTTGGAGAGAACCTTGCATGGCCAGGCTGGGCTATGGGGTGCTATGGGACTGGCAGCGCTGTCCTGTCACCTGCGCCTGTCCCACTGTGCACAGACATTCCCGCTGGATGGAAATATGCCCGAAATAGCCCCTCTGCAGATTGTCTTTATCTAATCAGCACTCCCCTCCAGTGCATTTCAGGGAGCTGATAGTGGTGATATGTGAAGTGTGGAAACCTCCAGCAAACTGCCTGACACGGAGAGTAATTCTCCTTCCTGCACTTATCAGAGCCTGCTAATGGGAAACATTCCTCTTGGGGGTCAGGGAGCAGGCGGGGGATCTCACTGGAGAGGATGGCTGAGCCCCTGGCACCCTCCTGCCTCCCCAGGGATGGGTTGGAGCTGATCTGACCACCAGATGCTCATTGAAAGAGCAGCTCTGCAGTGCCCTGTCCCATGGGGAGAGGCTTGTCCAGCCCTTGGGGGTACATCTGAGGGGCTCCATCCTCTCCCATATACCCCATCCTTATGCCCTCTGTATCATGGGACAGCAGCATCAAGTACAGATCTATGGAGGGAAGAACAGGGGTGCCTCAATGGTCGGGGGCAATGCTCCCACTATTGAGGATGGGTGTGTAGGGCTGGTGGGACATTGGGGCAGCCTGTTTTGGGCAATGGTCACCTAAAGCAAACTCCTGTCAGGCTCCTTGTTGTGCCCATGGGGTTTTATGGGAGGTCCATAGGAGCTGTGAGGATGTCGTGGGCATGTGAGCAGGGCCCAGCTCAGGCCTTGCCAGCAATGTGAGGATGAGCTTCCTACCGCCCTGAAAACCACATCACAAACACCAGTGCCAAAGGCGCCCGAACCCGGCGGAACTGCACTTCAGCAGCTGCCGGAGCAACCCTTCCACGTTCCTCCTTTACAGATCTGCTCAGCCTTTGATGGACCCTGCTGGAACCTCTTCAAAGAGGGACAGAAACCAGGGCGAGCAGAAGGAGCTGCCGAAGGAATCTCTGAACATAAAACCTCTTTAAAGACAAGGCCGGGAGGGGGTGAGCGGAGCCCTGGTAAGAATGTGCGGGGCTGGGCCAGCTGCTGGGGCTGGGCTCAGCCCACTGCTGGGTGCTGCAAGCAAAGGTGCTTGGCACTGGACCCACCAGAGCCTTGGGTCCCTCCAGGCTGTGGGTGGAAACCTGACACAGAGCCCAGGGAAGAGGCAGGAGGCCATGGGGGTAACCTCAAGGGACCCCTGGTCCTCCGGTGCCCCTGGCTCTTCAGGACACTGGCACTGCCGCCTTGGCAAGGTTGGACACCTCTGCCATTGGCTCTCAATGGAGATCCCAGCTCTCGTGTCCCCAGAATGGTGTCCTCAGGGTGGTTGCAGTGTCCTCATTCATGGAGTCCAGTCCTGGTGAGGACCTGAGCCTCTGAACTGAGCCTAGTGAGACAATGCCCACATGTGGGGACATGGAGGTGAGGGCTTGCTGATGTGCTCAGAGTCAGCTTGTTCAGGCTACAGGCTCCCCTCCATGGGACCATTGTAATTCATGGGAACACTGGCACCATGTGATGCCCTTACACTGCACAGTGCAGCCAATGAAGGCAACATCCACCCATCCCTGAGCCCAGCCATCCTCTCTGTGGGGCTCAGGAGGACCGGTCTGCAGTCCTCCATCCCATGAATGTCCCAGGCTTCACTCCACAGCAGGATGGGAGGCCAGAGGACCTGCCTGTCAGTGGAAGAAATGGCACTGGGCACCCAGCCTGGAGCGCAGCAGCAAACCATGCCTGTGCATTGGATGGAAGCCTGGCCACTGCTGGGCTTCAGCAGAACCCCCCTGCAGTGCCTGGCTCAGGGTCAGGGCAGGTTCTGGGGCTGCAGAAATCTCTGTGCACCCTGGGCTGTGTGCCCAGCCTGAAGCCGCATGCCCTAAGCATAATGTTGCTATTCTGGCTGTGGAAGAGGCCACCCCACATCCAGTCTGAGCACAGCACTGTGCAACTAATCCTTCATCACCCCGTGCCTCGGTTTTCCTTACTCTACAGCCCCAAGTCACTGTGGGGTGTGAGGGGTGCTGTATGGGGAACAGCAAAACCCTGCAGCCACGAGCCTGGGTTTTCCATTATCACCTCTTGGGGTTATTTCTATGTCCCCAGGACATGACCACAGGAGTGAGGAGCCAAGAAGTGGCTTGGCACCAAAGCCCTTTGCCTTGGGGAGGTTGTGTGCTGGTCCTGCCTTTGACACCAGCATCTCCCGGGCTGATGCTGGCAGGAGGGAGATGGGGTGCAATAAAGCACCCAGCCTTGCTTTGCTTTTTGAATGCACCAAAGCAAAGGCCAAGAGGAGCAGAGTGCTTGGTGGGCAGGCATGGATGTCCTTCAGCAACATGGGTAGAAACCTCAACCTTTGGATACCAGCAACTAAAACAGCCTATGGCATGTCTGTGGGTCTGGGTGCCCCAGTGGGGTCCCATTCCCTTTTTGGGCAGCCCATGGTGCTCCAGGCTGTGACTATCATGTTGTACCCAGTAAAATGGTGTGGAGAAACCCAGTACCCTCTCTGCTGAGAGATTCTGAATCTGGCCTAGCCATGGACCAAGCTCATGGGAGCAGGACCTGGGGGTTACTGTTAGGCAGAGCTTGCCAAAGCAGAGCCCATCCATGCAGTGAGGCAGAGCAGGGGGCTCGAGCTTGCCCTGGGGGCTGCCCACAGGCCACTGCAGCTCAGGGGAGCATCAGGCCCCTCTGACAAAACTGAGTTTCATGCATGTAACTGGAAAAGTCAGTCCTGGTGCTTGTGGTGGTCGGTGTTAAAACAGACAGTGGCTGCTGTGCCACAGGAACAAGCCAAGCCCCCTGAGAAGATGACAGTGGGGTAGCAGAGACCAAGCCCGGAGGTCCTGGGCAGTCTGTCCAGGGAGAAGCTGAACTGGAGCTGAGCAGGAGGTTGGGATGCTCCAGTTCGGAAAGCGGGTGGCCACACACATCCTGCCAGGCAGCAGCTCCCCTGGCAGGGTGTGGGGAAGAAGCAAGAGGGAATGCCCAGGTGCAGGAGGGAATGGGGAAGCTCCCATCCCTCTGCTCCCCACCAAGCAGGCAGCACAGGCAGGCTGGGAGAGCTGCGCTGCCTTCCCGAGCTGGAGTCTCTGCCTTTGTACTCGCCTGACAATACAGGAATAAAAATAACCAGGCTGCACTTGCAGAGAGATAAAAGCGAGGTTTGCCTTTTGTGTCTCTCTGGGCAGTGGGACAGCAGCACCAATGGAGCTGTGTGGACATGACACATGGGAATTTCTGACATATCTTTTCCCACTCTGACCTTGACAGACACAATAAAAAGGGGCTTTGCTGCACGCACTCAGCCACTCAGTCCTATCACCAAGGTTAGTAAGAAAGAGCATGTCTGTGTTGTGCGCTTGTCCTCTGCTACTAACCCGCTTCACCTCTGCAGGGTGGGTGATCCCACAGGACAGGGGCTGACTGTGGTGGTACAGGGGAGGGTGGGACAGACCTGCACCAGGAGCTCTTCTGCTAAGGGCTGTGTGCTGTGCCGTGCTCCTGGCTACCAGCAGTGGCCATGGTTGTGGTCGCTGCCATGTCCTGGTGCTCTGCTGTGTGATACTGCAGTAGATGGATATTGGAAAGCACCATCTTCTCCAGCCACTCTCTTGGCGATTCTCTAGAAGGGGTCTTCCCAGGGATAATACCTCCAGCCTTGCTTTTATCTTCCAGCAGATCCGCGTCTATGCAGAGGTTTTGTGCAGTGTACCAGGGCTCCAGCAGGTCTGTAGAGCTGGAATAGGCTTAGCTGAGTTTATCAAGAAAAAGAGTGTTGTTGACTATCTCTGGTGACACCTATAATGTGAATGATGGTTTTGACACCAAAGTGGTGCTGGCTCACCCAGCTGGGACTGGATAGCAGCAGAAGGGAAGGTGGTTGATAATTGTCTTGTTATTATGGTTATTATTAGCTACTGTTGTTGTTTGCTATTTTCTCTCTAAAGTTAAAAGCTCTTTTGGTGAGCGTGTTGCTCTGGGTAAGCAGCCCAGCGGCGGGCACTTTCCCCATGCACTGATTCACTGTCCTTTCCCTCCTTGCAGTGTTCAGGTGTCCTGCACTCTTCCTTCACTGCTGTCAGGTCTTCCTCCAGCCAGGCAAGATGTCTATGCTGGACATGAGCGAGTTTGGGGAGGCGGCTGAGTACCTCCGGAAGAGCTACACAGAGCAGCTGAAGCTGCAGACAATCCCCTTCGATGGTAAGACCCTGAGGCAGCTCTTGGTACAGCCCCATATGTGTGCCCCATGCCAGCCCCTTGGCCATGGCTCTCTTTGGAGACCATCCCCGTCCCTTTCCCAGTGCTGCTCCTCATGGAGCGGGTGTTACAGAGCTGCCCCCACCACCCTGGAGGAAGATCTCACAAGCAGGAAAAGCAGGTTTTTAACTTTCCCCTCGTTTGTAGAGGTGGCCTTTGAGGGAGATGGGCTGAGGGAGGTCAAAGCCTTCTCCAGCTCCAGTTTGGAGGTGTCTGCACTGTCCCAGCCACCCGGCTGTACTGCAGCTTGGGCTCCAGGGCCCAACATGCTCCTCTTGGTTCAGCAAAAGAGGAGAACTTTGCTTCCTCTCACCATGCTTTCTTCATGATGGTCCCAGTGCAAGCGCACAAGAACAGCAGACTTGGGTCAGGCTAAAAGTCGATCCTGGCAAAATAAGAAGCTGCCAAACACAAAGAAGGCAAAGAAACCCCAGCTCCTATGACCAAGAACATAGGAAGGAAGAATCGCTGTCCTTCCACTTTACCTGACTGCATTTGTGAGGCTTTCAGTTGACAATGTCAAATGGTTTCCTACATTTCAAGCTGGTTTGTGTCTTTTCCTCTCCTCTCCTCTCCTCTCCTCTCCTTCCTTCTCCAGGAAAGAAGCGTGCTTGGATCCCAGATGAGAAAGAAGCTTATATAGAAGTGGAAATCAAAGAAAGCACTGGTGGCAAAGTCACTGTGGAAACCAAAAATAAGGAAGTAAGCAAAATGCCTTTCCTTTACCAAGGGGGAGCAAGTGTGTGTGTGTTGATATACATGACAGGCTCAGGTCTGAAGCTAGCTGAGCTCCTGCTGATAACCCGGGTGATCAGTGGTGCCCCGAGGGGACGTGGTGTCAGGACACCGATGACCTGCCAAGAGTGGCAGTGGTTCAGCATCCCCCCATAGAACGCTGGCTTTCAAACACAGTTCCTGTGTGGGGCAGACCCAAGGGGACAGCCCTGGCCCAGCACAGCTCCAGCCTGTGGATGGAAAGGCTGCCCCAGCACAGCTCTTTGCAATGCTGAACCCACTGCCCGGCTCCTCTCCGAGGTTCAGACCAGAGGTAAGGGGCCAGCTGGCCAATTCCTGCTCGTTTTAGCCGGGATTTGCAGTGGACTGTGGTGCTCTTGAGAGAGCAGGCACTAGGAAAGGGGCAGCACCAGCTACACCTTGTGGTGAGGCTCCAGCCTGCCAGCAGCGGGAGGGAGGCAAAGCAAGGCAGGATCAGCTGGTATTTATCAGGATAATAAGCAAACAAGGATCAGTTGATATTTGTTAATGTAATATCCAGTGCCAATAGCTGCAAATGGAACAATGAATATTCCTCTCTTGGCTCTGGGAGTCTCATGGCCCCACTTCATAGCAATGCAGAGACTCAGACTGGGGAAGAAACCCAAGGACCTGCCCGGGCAGTAAATCACAGACTTCATTATAGCTATTCCTCAGCTGGTCAGCGTGGCACTGAGAAGTGCTTGTGTCTGCCAGGTTTAGGAGAAATGCATGTAACTGTCTATGAAAGTGTCAAGGCTTTGAAAACATTTTTGTTTGAAACTGGGAGAAAAAAGGAAAGAAATTTGCCCTCCCCAAAATAAAATGTATTGGGGAGGGGGGTATAACTTTTAAAAATTATTCTGATATTTGAAAGCTCTTCAGCTTCTGTGAACAAAGCAGATTTCAAACCTCTTTTGCTGTTCCTTCTTGAAACTGTTTTGTTTAACAATGTCACAGATTTCTGACTTCTGAAAGTGCATCTGCTTTCCCTGGATCAGCATTTCTAGCTCCCGCTTCTAATACCTAACACCTTCTAACACCACACACTTCATACCCCCTGTAAAAAACCTCTTTGAAAGGTTTCATTTCATCTTTATTAACAAGACCATTTGCTAAATGCAGCTTCTCCCGTAATGTGATAGCTTCCCAACGCTTGGGATTAAATAAACACAGTTATCAGTGATGGGGTGCAGGCTTCAGCTGTTTGCCCAAATAACCAGGGATCTCTCTAAGCAATAATCCATGTTTCCTGCAGGGTTTTAGGCTGTGAAGAAGGGCACAGGACAGGGATGTTGAGCACATTGTGGGCTGATATCATGGTGTCCCCCAGCTTGCATCCCCTCTGTTGGTCTCAGCCACAGCCCATCTGCTGGGAGAGAAGAGGTCTGGAGCTTGCTTGTCCCAGCAGGGCTTTGTGGCTGGGGCTCTGCTAACCCCACCAGCCCACATGGGAAAACAGCAGGCATGGGGCAGGGTGCCCAGCATGGGGATGTCATGTCCATCCATGCAGCAGGTTAGAGAGTGTTCACTGGGGGCTGGGGTCCATCTGACCTGTCCCCCTCCTCTGGCAGACACGGGTGGTGAAGGAGGATGAGCTGCAGCCCATGAACCCACCCAAGTTTGACATGATCGAGGACATGGCCATGCTGACCCACCTCAACGAGGCCTCTGTGCTCTACAACCTGAAGCGCCGTTACTCCCACTGGATGATCTATGTAAGCCACTGGCACCCAGCAGACGGGGGTCACCTGGTGGGGTGGGGAGATGAAGGGGCATCGGGGCACCCCCATCCCTCACCACTCTTTTTCCCTTTGCAGACCTACTCGGGGCTCTTCTGTGTCACCATCAACCCCTACAAGTGGCTGCCTGTCTACACGGCACCGGTGGTGGCTGCCTATAAGGGCAAGCGGCGCACAGAGGCTCCTCCACACATCTACTCCATTGCCGACAATGCCTACAACGACATGCTGCGCAGTAAGCCCTCGCTTTGGGCCCCCCATCCTGGGGGTCTGAGCTCCGGGGATTGTGTGTGAGGTGGGTGGCACTGTCCTAATACCTCCTCCTTCTCTTCCAGACCGTGAAAACCAGTCCATGCTCATCACGTAAGTGCCCCTTGCCCTGCTCACTCTGATGCTAGGTGCCTGGGCAGCACCCCGTGCCCCAGGGGAGCCCCTCGGCCATGTCCCCCATTCCTTCCCACCCAACCTCACATGCAGCCACCATGTGAGGTGACAAGCAGGCTCCCCTGCACCCCAAAGCTGCCATGGCACACCCCAACTGCCTCCAAGAAGCAAGGGGAAAGGAGAGTTGGAGGCCAAGGCCAGAGGAAGATGGTGACAGAGGTGGCCAGAGGGGCAGTGGTGGGGGAGGAAGGTGACGTGGGAGGGTGTAGGCCAGGTTGATTTCAAGTGACATATAGATAAGGGCTATATAAAGGACTCTAAAGGACCCTATGCCGCTGCCAGGAGCCGTGGACATTTTTAGCCTTGGCCATAGCCTAATTAGGAAAGGCAGGGGCTGCAGAGAGATGCTTGGCGTGTGTCCGGTGGCAGCTCTGCTCCCCCCGGGCTCTTTGTGATCTGGGATTACAATGGGAGAGCAGCTAACTATAGGGATGAGCTCAGCCAGCCCACCGGCTGCGCCTGGTGCAGGATCCACCCGGTGTGGTGGCTCCAAGACCCCCCAGCAAAGCAGAGCGTGCTGAAACCACCGGAGCAGGAGCAGCGGACCTGGGTCCTGCCTGATCCTGCACAGCTGAAGCCCCGGGGCTGGGGCTGTACGGCCGTGGTGGGTGCCGGCACCTCCTGCCATAGCTGCAGTGGGCAGCTGACCCCCTGCGGCACCCCCAGCAGGACACGGTGAGGATGGAGCTGGATTTCACTCCTAAGACAAGCCCCAAAGACAAGCACGCACACCCGCAGGCTGGAGGGCATTGACAGTGCCACCCCTCCGAGACTGCTTCTCCTTCCTGGCGCAATGAGCAGGGTGGCAGGGTCTCTGTGTGAAGTTTTGCCTGTTCTTTGCCTCATGCCCTTGATCTGTGTATTTCTGTTGCTCTAAGCGGAGAATCTGGTGCTGGTAAGACTGTAAACACCAAGCGGGTCATTCAGTACTTTGCCATTGTCGCAGCCTTGGGCGACACACCGGGCAAGAAATTAGTAAGACCATCTTTTGAAACAAGCTCGTGCTGTTTTCTTCCTTTCTTTGGTGTTTTTTTCTTCTTTCCCTTCCCTCCCCTTTTTCTTCTTTTTACTTCTTTTTTTCTTCCCCCATCTTTTTGCATTTGGAAGCGTGTTTTGGTCTGACCCACCCAGGGCTTGGCTTTTCCTCGCCTTTTGAACAAGCAAGGCTTGAAATTACTTTGCTCAAGGGGAAATGGACTTTTTTCATGTGGCTGCTCAATCTGTGCAGCCTGGAAGAGGTGCCTTATGTACCCTCTTTATCTTCTCTTCCTCCTTCAACACCCCATAGAGCTTCTTCTTAAGGAGTATTAAAAGAACGCAGTAAACCTGCCATTTCCCACCTGGCCTCTTTTAAGCCTTGCTTTTCATCCTTTTCTCCTTTTTCTTTTTCCCCTTGTTCATTTTGATCCTCTTCTACCTTGTGCTTTTCTTGCTCTTGTTTTGATTCTTGCATTTCTTTGGTGCTGGTTATTTTTGAGCTGCCTTTGCAAGTGCTTATTTCTTCTTGATACGTTGAGGCTCCAGCCTGCTTTTCCCCTGTAGAAGCAAACTGGCTGCTTTAGGTATCAGTCAAGCAATACCTCAGCATTATTTTCTTTACTCTTCTTTGGGTTTGGATTTAACCGTTCTTGCTTTTTGATGCATTTCTTTATTTTCTTGAGCTAATCTATTTAACAACTTTTTGGCATCTCTTGTAGAGTTTAATCCTCCCATTTTTCTTCTTGGACGGTTTTTTTGGCACTAAATGGTCATGCCCTGCTTTTCTGACCATGCTTCTTGTGGTTCTTGCCTGCCTTTTCTGGATTGCTAAAGACCATTTTCTTTCCTTTCTCTAGGCAGCTCTTGCCACTAAAACTGGGGTAAGTGTTGTAGACTCCTAATCTTTAATGCTGAGGACAGTTCTGGTGCACCACAGAGCAATGGGGTGATGAGGAATGCCTGTGTGGGGCCTCTGCTTTGGGTCTGGGAGCAGGAGCAGTGTTTAGTTCTCCATTCCACTTTGTATCTCCCACCTTTGCATAGTTTGGAGCTTTGGTGTTTCATCTCTTAGTGACTTTCTAACTTTTTGGCTCCAAGCTCTCCTTCAAGGGATCGTTGGTCTTCAAACACTGTTTTTAGCCAGCACCTTGTGTTGCCTTGGGGGGGATGTGGGCTCATCCAAAGAGAAGATGAAGCCCCCACAATCCAAGCTGTCAGTGTTCCCCCAAGCCTCAAAGCCCAGCTGAGGAGCAGGGGAAGAGCCCCTTTGCCATGGGCAGCATCGTGCTTTGGCTTCAGATCTGGGTTCTCATAATGCCTGGACATGCCATGCTCTGCAAAGACGTGAACAGGCTCAGCCCTCCATGTTGCAGGCAGTTCATGTCCTTCTAGGGGTGCGTTTCTGAGGTGCTTGCTTAGCTCCAAGGAAACAACTGGGCTCCTTTGGAAATCCAGCACAGGTTCAGTCCCTGGCACTGCCAGCACCTCCAGGGCTCAGCCCTGTGTCCTTGGTCCTCAGTATCTCTGAGCACTGAGGGACAGCCTTTAGCTGGTGCACACTAAAGGGAGGCTCATTAACACATGCAATTGCTGGAGGGCTGGAGCTGTGGGTCCAGGGCAGCCCACATTGAGTCTCACAGGCCAGACAGCTTAGATCAGGCTGGGTTTAAGGATAACAGATCAGAGGCTATCCCAAAGTGCAGTTGGTTAAAGCTGTGATTCACGGCTGCTCCCCATCCCTTTACCCTCCACACAGCTGGAGCTGCTGAGCTGGGGAGTGGTGGTGGGCACAGTACAGCTCTTGGTGGGCAGAGCTCAGAGATTTCCTATGCAGGGAAAGCCCTATCGGCTGGAATGTGTCAGAGCATGGGCATAAAGCTCTCATGAAAGATCCTGCAGGAGCCTGTGCCATCAAACTGTACTACTGTTGTCAGCCTCCACTGTTCTTTGTGTGGCTTGGAGTGAGTCTCTTGCTTCTCTCCTTGGTTTCTTGTCCTGCTTTGCCCGCATTAGGTGGAGGTTGTCTCTTTATCTTTGAACTGTGTGTGTGAAACAAATGGAAAAATGAGGTTAACTCTGGGGCTTGCTCAGGAAAAGCTCTGGTGAGCTCAGCAGATCACATTGGCTGGGACTGGTGATGTGTTCCCATCACACTGTGACCCTGCTGTGCATGTTGTTAGTGTAGAGAGTCATGGATCAAGCCTGCTTTCTGGGTCATTTCTGCAATGTTCTGTGATTTAAACTGTCCCAGACTATGTTTGGTGGAAGAGGAAACTCCTGTCAGTCAGAGCCTGGAATGTTTCAGACTGCTATGGTGACAGCGTGTGCTTGCTCTTGGTTTCGTATTGTAGCAGCCTGAGAAAGGGGCTGAGGGCTGCTGTGTGCAGACAGGAGAGTAGCCTGGGTCTTCAGAGTTTAGGCAAGGAGAAGCCCACAGAGAGCATTGCTGCAAAGCCGAACGCTGCTGACCCTTAAACCAAGCTGCATTGCTTTGCGAGACAAGGAGATGCCAGAGGAGCAGCAGGCTCTTCTGAAGGGCAGAGAAGGGAGATGGTGCAAGGAGCCCCACTCAATGTTTCCCTGTGTTGTTGGTAACAGATCCCCTCCGGCTGGGTGGGAACTGACGCATCCTTTGGGTTTGTTTTGCAGGGCACCCTCGAAGATCAAATCATTGAGGCTAACCCAGCCATGGAAGCTTTTGGCAATGCCAAAACCATAAGGAATGACAACTCCTCGCGTTTTGTAAGTGTCTTGAGCAAGACAGAGAGTTGAAGTGCTGTGTTTATGCAAGCTGAATGCATCACTTGTGCTGTTGTGTTCTCTATGGTGTGAGGCAAAGGCACGCAGCAGGAAGGAGGCTCTGCTTCCTGGTGGGATTAGACTGCTGAAGCCAGGCTGCTTCTGGTTACATCAGTGCAGTAAATGGTGTGCAGAATGAATGCCTTGTTGTCACAGCCTGTGGCTGAAGAGACATCCCTTAGAGGACCAAAGCTGAGGGGCAGTAAGCACAGGCTGGAGTTCTGTGTGCCCCTTCCAGGGAGCAGCACCTCTTTTGCTAAGCGCAGCCTTGGTCTGCTGTGGGATACTGTGATGCCTGTTCCTGTGCCTTGGATGGGAGACACTCCAGGGTGAGATTCCTCAGCACACCACAGAGCAGGAGGCTGGAGCAGACTCAATATCACACTGCCTCACAGAACTACTCAGCGTTAAGAGTAGGTCTGTACTTAAACCTGGAGAGGGGCTTTGGACAAGGGTCTGAAGGGACAGGCCAAGGGGAATGGCTTTAACCTGCCAGAACAGGGGAGACTGAGATGAGCTCTTAGGCAGAAGCTCTTCCCTGGGAGGGTGCTGAGGCGCTGGCACAGGGTGCCCAGAGAAGCTGTGGCTGCCCCATCCCTGGCAGTGTTCAAGGCCAGGTTGGACACAGGGGCTTGGAGCAAGCTGCTCCAGTGGAAGGTGTCCCTGCCCGTGGCAGGGATTGGAGCTGGATGAGCTTTGAGGTCCCTTCCAACACAAACAAGTCTGGGATTCTGTGATGATTCTATGAGAGGGATTTATCTGCTGTGAGTGAAATCTCTGCCTGCCTGGTGTTCAAAGCCTGGTGATGCTGGTGATACAAACCAGAGAACTTCACCCACCCCTCACAGAGCCCAGTAACTTTCCTGGCATCATCAGAAGCCTAAGAAGTGGGAAATCACCAGTGCTTGTAGTTGTCTGATGTTTCTGGGAGCTGTTTAAGTGTGTAGCCAAGCCCAGCACTCACCTCCTGTGCATGTTTCCAGGGCAAGTTCATCCGGATCCATTTTGGTCCCTCAGGGAAGCTGGCCTCTGCAGACATTGACATCTGTGAGTAGAGCTCTGCCCGCTGCAGTGGAGAGCGATTGCACCTCCCCATGTGTGCTGATGCTGGGTCAGCTCTGGGAGTGAACAACCCCTCCTCTGACCCCTCTGCCCTGGCTCTAGATCTTCTGGAAAAATCAAGAGTGATTTTCCAGCAGCCCAAAGAGCGGAGCTACCACATATACTACCAGATCCTCTCTGGGAAGAAACCAGAGCTGCAAGGTAAGGCAGCCAAGGCTTTTCTAGCACGGTGGCCTGAAAATGGCCAGAAAGGGCTCTGTTATCTCTGGGGTCTGCAGGGAAAGAGCAAACCCAGCTCACGTGCAAGTACTGCCCTCAGATGCTTTGTTAGCTGCGCAGGATCAGAGGATTGGTGAATAATTCAGGGTAGAAGGGATTTCGCCTACTCCAGCCTCCTGTATCCTCCCAGAGAGAGAAACCAGACCAAAGCCCTTTCTGCAACTGCCTAGGAGCAGAGGTTGTGCTGGGTCTATCTGCAGGGTCCCCCCAAGCTGCCTTGCATAGGTCCTTGTCGTATGGTGGGTACAGCACTGACCTCAGCATGTGCAGGGTAGATTCTTACTCCTTTTGGGGTAAGGGGAAGTGTTTTGCAGCCTGCTCTGAGCTCCTTCAGCCACCCGAGTGAGGTGATGTGTTTCAGGTAGGCTTGGAAACAGCTACACAGCTCACTTGCTGGTGTTAGACACATCCTAGATAGTCTCAGAAGATCCAAGCTTGCCCTGGGGTAGTCCTGTGCTCTGAGGAGCCCCCTGCTCTCAGGTCCCAGGCCCCATGGAGTGCACAGAACCCTCTCCACAGTGCAGGAAGATGCTGGCACAGTCCCCCAGGGTGGTCAGCCCCTCGGCTGCAGGCTCATTGAGCTCAAGGACAAGACCTTATTAGGCAGGCCTGGAGCACTGTGCAGAGCAGTAATCTTATCTGGTGGTCACGAGGACATGGATGGCCACTTCTAAATCAGTCTGCAGCCAAGCCATGTCCCAAGATAGCAAGCAGGAGGCACATCACAGAGGAGATGGACCCATGTGTGGACCTGCCTGGGCTTGAGGAGGGTTCTTCTCCCACCAGCTGGTGCCCTCTAGTAGTTGAGGCTGGTGAATCCTTACCTGTTCATCTGTGCCCCTCTGCTCCAGCTTGGTCTCTGTCAAACTGGCCTCACCCTCCATATGTCTTCCCCCAACAGATATGCTGCTGCTCTCCCTCAACCCCTATGACTACCACTTCTGCTCTCAGGGTGTAACTACTGTGGACAACATGGATGATGGAGAGGAACTCATGGCAACAGATGTATGTGAACTTCCTTCCCACTGCACAGCGTGAAGTGGGCCTGGGGGAGGGCACAACCTCCATCTCCCATGGGGAGATGTGGGGACATGTCCTGGCTTTTCTGGGTCCCTCTCTAAATTAGCTGTGTGTTCCCTCTGGTTTATTGGCACATGCTTTGAGCTTACAAAGAAAGAGCAAAGTGACTCTGATCTCCATCAACAGCCTCATCCAGGCAGAGAAGGCAGAGTAATTCCCTGCATTAGGAAGGCTCTGTAGCACATGAGCACTTCCCATGCTCCCAGGAAAAGATGAGAGAGTTCAGCCCCTCCTGCTTGTGGATGCTAGGCTAGTCCTTCTGCTTTCAGATGTGTGTGTTGGAAGCTGGCCTCACATTCAAAATCCCATGGACAGGATTCCTCAGCTAGGTGTGCACTGAACAGAGCACCCTGCCCAGAGCCCCAGGATAGGGAGAGCACGTTAGGAGACCTCACCTCAGAGTGGTGATGTTGTTCTATCTACACTGCTTTGTCTCTCCTCAGCATGCCATGGACATCTTGGGCTTCAGCAATGATGAGAAATACGGCTCCTATAAAATAGTGGGTGCTATCATGCACTTTGGCAACATGAAGTTCAAGCAGAAGCAGCGAGAAGAGCAGGCAGAGGCTGACGGCACTGAAAGTGAGTTTGGCTCCATGCTGCCAGCTCTGCCCAGCCTGGCCTGGGCATGCAGACCCCTCCAAGGGCAGAGTGTGGTAACTTCCCTGGCCCGGTCAGTGGCTGCCATCCCAAGCAACCACATGGTCTGTAGGTGCACAAAGGGATTTGTCTTTAAGTCGGCACACTTAGGGCAGCCTTTTCTACAAGCAGTGGGTGGTCTCATCTGCATCAGACTTGCCTCTGTAGCATCATAGGCTCTCACCCGCTGGCTGTGCTTCACCTTGTTCAGTCTTCTGCTGCCCTTCATCTCCTCTCCTCTGGCACTGACAGCCCCCCAGAGCAGGTCAGCCACACAGCATGAGCCAGGACATGGTCAGGACTTCAGGGACCTGCTCAAGACGCAGCCTCCTGCAGAGTAGTTAGAGTAGGATACAGTCACTGTCTAATACTTCTCCTTGTTTGTTGCTTATGAAAATCCAATACAAATCAGAGGTCAGGCTGCAAAGCAAACCTGGAAATTCAAACAGAGCTCAGGTATTTTGTATGGCTTTTGCACTGCTGCATTATGCCTGGCTCCCATATAACAGCAAGCTCCAAGGCAGGATGAGAAGGGGGAACCCTATCACTTAAGTGGAAGGCTTCAGCAGTCACTATACTTCAGTTGAGTGACTACCTGGATCAGACCTTCCTGCTCACGTTCATGAAGGAAGAGTTCCCCCTGCCTGAGGAATGTCAGCACAGAATTCAGCTGCTACCTGGCCATTACTGAAGATTTTGCTTCAACAGTGATTTCCCCACAGAGGTGATTTTCCAGCTGCAGTCTGCTGTTAGCAGTCTATGAAAAATAAGAAAGAAAATCACCTCTCTTCTGGTCACTTTAAATTCACTGTGGGAATTCAGGCTCCCACTGGAAAATGCATAGAAATTCCCAGATAAGGCCTGAAAACCTGGTAATGTGCAGCAGGTCTGCTACAACCATCTCCAAACAATAACTTCTCAGGCAGGAGGTCAGACTTTGAAAGCATCATATGATACCCAGGATGGGAAAACACACCAGACTCTGGAGAAGGTGGAAAAACGTGTATAGTGAGCAACTGCACAGCAGGAGACCTGAGAAGTTTTAGTTATTGTCTTTTTTCCTTCCTCCCCGGTCCTCATGCCTTTGTGCTGCTTTACAGGTGCTGACAAAGCTGCCTACCTGATGGGAATCAGCTCAGCTGACCTCATCAAGGGCTTGCTCCATCCTCGTGTGAAAGTGGGCAATGAGTACGTGACCAAAGGTCAGAACGTGGAGCAGGTGAGTTTGCCTCAGTAACCCTGAGCCCCTGCGTCTGTCCTTGGTGTGCCAAGAGGAGCTCTCCAGCCTCTAGCTCCTACAAAAGCAGGGAGAAGGATCAGTGCTCATGGCCTGCTCTGTGATGTGCTTTGGCAGGTTGTCTATGCGGTGGGAGCCCTGGCTAAAGCCACCTATGACCGCATGTTCAAGTGGCTGGTGACTCGCATCAATAAGACCCTGGACACCAAGCTGGCCAGGCAGTTCTTCATTGGAGTACTGGACATTGCAGGCTTCGAGATCTTTGATGTGAGTTCTGCAGGCCCCCTGCAATGGGACTGGGGGAATGTAGCCAGACAGCTCAGTCTCCTGGTGTTTGACAGCTCCTTCTCCTCCAAGAAACTGCCTTGACAGGGAAATGAGCTCTTGTCTGGATGAGTCCCTCTGGAGCTAACAGGCAGCTCACACTGCTGTGGGCACAACTCCAGTGATCCCTGGCTACCTGCTCTGGTAGCAGTCCAGCTGAGCCTAGCAGAGATCACTCCTCACACCCAGACAAAACAGAAGAGTGAAGCCCTTCATGTCTGGGCTCCTCCTAATGCAGAATTGTTTTCTTCTGGCAGTTCAACAGCTTTGAGCAGCTCTGCATCAACTTCACCAATGAGAAGCTGCAGCAGTTCTTCAACCACCACATGTTTGTCCTGGAGCAAGAAGAATATAAGAAGGAAGGCATCGAATGGGTCTTCATTGACTTTGGCCTGGACCTGCAGGCTTGCATTGACCTGATTGAGAAGGTAAAGCATGAGTCAGGGCATGGGAATGGTACTGCTGGTAGGTGGCTTCTTTGCAAAGACTGGAGGTGCTCTGCTACCAGGGTTGGAATGATCCCCCCAGTGAGTGGGAAGTGCCCACCTTTGTTTTCCCCACACTTACCCCAGAGCCTCCAGCCCAATGAGTCCCTTTGGCACAAATCTTGACTTTCTGAAACCACAGACATTCTGTTCCTACCCACTGCTGAACCACAAAACCTGGTGCAGCCTTTCCCTCCGGAGAGCACCAATCTCTGCCCCCTTTTCCTACCCGCCTGCTGTTCCTCAAAGCCTCTTACTAATTACTTACTGATTCAGAGCAGCTTGTACAAAAGGTTTCCACCACTGCATGGTGGAAACTCACCTCTTTCAGTGGGAAGGAGCTCACCTATCAGGATACTGGAGAGGATCTCCCCTTCCCACAGCCTGATGGACCTGGACAAGCCCCCAAGTCTTGCAGGCTTGGCCAGTCCCACTCTGACTGGCTGGAGGTCAGATGCAGCCTGGAATACACCAGTGATAGTTCGTCCTGTAGTCAATGTCTTGCACCATTTGCCTCTAAGAGGATGAGGTCTCCCAAGTCAAGCTCTGCTCAGTGGCACAGGGAATCCCCCATTCTGGAATGGGCTATGGCAAGGCTGAGCTCAGACTTCTTTATATCACATTCCCCCTGCAGCCAATGGGAATCCTGTCCATCCTCGAAGAGGAGTGCATGTTCCCGAAAGCCTCCGACATGTCCTTCAAAGCTAAGCTCTATGACAACCACCTTGGGAAGTCGCCCAACTTCCAGAAGCCCCGGCCGGATAAGAAGAGGAAGTACGAGGCACACTTTGAGCTGGTGCACTATGCTGGCGTGGTACGTCCCGGGCACCCTGCACAGCACCCACACCATCCCCTTGGAGCACCGACCTTACCTTTGCCTCTTGTCTCTGCTCAAAGGTGCCGTACAACATCGTTGGGTGGCTGGACAAGAACAAGGACCCCCTGAATGAGACAGTGGTGTCTGTCTTCCAGAAGTCCCAAAATAAGCTCCTGGCTTCCCTCTATGAGAACTATGTGGGCTCATCTTCAGGTGAGGAGCAACCTCATCTTTTCTTGACCTCGACTTCCCCTCCCTTTGCAGGAAAACCTCCTCACCCTCACACCCTGTTGGTGTAGTATTCCTGCACCTAGCAGCCCAGGCAAGGGGAAGAGCCACATTGACCCCTAAAAACCTCTGACCTGGGTAGGTGGGTGCTCTGGCCATGCAGTGCTGACCTAGGGGCTATAGAGGCGGGTTAGGACCAGGCTGAGCTTGTGTGGTTCTGAAAGAACTGTACTGGTGGCCCTCTGTGACCTAAGATGTGTAAAGGAGTCTGTTGGTATGAGATCTGAGGAGCAGCACCCGGAGTTGGATGCTCTATGGCTTTGCTCTGCAGCAGGGCACTACTAGAGAGAGCAGGGGCTGTGGGTGTTTCGAGGGTGTTTGGGGTGCTCCTGTGTCCTCCAAGCCAAGCAGATGTTGTGCTGATGTAATGAATCAATATTTCAACCCAACAGAGGAACCTCACAAGCCAGGGACCAAGGAGAAACGTAAAAAGGCAGCTTCTTTCCAAACAGTGTCTCAGCTGCACAAGGTAAGAGCCAGCCCCTCATCCGAGGTCCATAGGGAAGCATGCTCAGGGTGTCCCAGTGTCATCCCACTCCCCTGCCAAGACTCTGGGGTATCTTGCACCTGAGGGACCACCAGAGCTCCTGAAGGAGCAAAAGCTCCCGACACCCTTTTGTCTGTGTGCAAGGGGCCGGTGCCTGGCAGAGTCCCAGCCCTGTCCCCATGCCCTAGGGAAGGACGTGGGGCTCCAGGCTGGGAAAGCGATGGTTCCCTTTGGCTTGTGCTGCTTTCGCCCGGCTGATGCTTGCGCTGCTCACAGCTCCTTCGCCTTTGAGAGAGCGGCAGTTAAGACTTGTAGTGATGTTTAGGTGATGTATTACATGAACATCACTTTAAGTCTGTGCTACTTCTCTCCTCATTCTGGTCAGCGGGAAGGACAGCCTTTGGGCAGAAGAAAATGGAGGAGGAACTTGCAGATTTCTGAGCAGGCAGCTCGCTGCTGTCCTGTGCAGGGAGGTGACCTGAGCTCTGTCCCAGCTCAGGGTGACACCCCATGCTCACCACAGAAGTTATTTGTCCACCCCAGAGCTTAAGCCACTGGAAAACAGCACAGGGGCTGGGGGGGGGGTGAGCCCAAAGCTGTGTCCTGCCATGACAGCCCTGTGGTGACAGGGTGCTTGCAGAGGACAGTGCTGCTGTCAGAGCCCCCACAGGGACATGAGTGACTTTCTTCCTCCTGGACAAGTCACAGGCCTTAGGGAGAGGTGTTTGTGGCAAGGAGTAGGGCCCGTGGTGAGGTGGAGCTGCGGGAAGGTGTTCCCAGGCAGGCTGAGCCTGTACGAGCAGGGGAAAGCAGCCTGCAAAGATCGAGGGTGCAGATGCCTTTCCCATAGGAAAAGGCAGGGCCATGTGTTGGCTTGAGCCCTGCCTTGGACAGGAAAGGAGGCCCAGGCTGGATTGGCAGGGCTCTCTGTCATGGACAAAGGGTATGGGAAGCACTGTGGAAGTGCAGGGGAAACCTGGTGAGCTGAGGACTGCAGGCAGTGTGGATGGCAGCAGGAGGATGCTGGTGGCACCAGAAGAGCTGTTTTCCAGGATAAGCTCAGTGCTGTGCTCCTGGCTGTCCCCTGCAGCAAACCTTTACCTGCAAACACTTGAGAAGCACCCAATCCCCTCTGCCATTGCTCCCACCCTGGCAGAAGGCAGTGGTCCTGCTTGCAGGGCTGGGGTGTCCAGTTGCAGGATAGCACAGGTATTAGGAAGAATTCCCTCTTTCCCATGAAGAGTGGTAGAGGGCTCTCAGTGTCTGCCCTCTCCCTGCCTGTGGGGGGAAGGAAGGGGCTGCAGAGATGTGTTGTAGGGGAGCAGAGGTGTCCCCCTGTGCCTCATCCCCTGTCTCTGTCCCACAGGAAAACCTCAACAAGCTGATGACCAACCTGCGCTCCACTCAGCCCCACTTTGTCCGCTGCATCATCCCCAATGAGACAAAGACCCCAGGTATGTGTGAACTGAGACAGCACCCAGGGGGTTCCCTTGTGTGACATCCACATGTGGGAGCTGGCAGGACTCTGGCACCCACCTTCTCTCCAGCCTTTGTCTTGCAGCAGTTCTGCTGCCACTCACACCAAGCCCCATCTCAGTGTGGAAACCCCTGTGACCCACACCAGCCTCCTCTACTGGGGAGAATGAGCTCTGCCAGGCTCCCATTTTGGCTGTGCATTGATGGTTGGGCTGCCTTGTGTATGACAGCAGGCACAGCAGTCTTTCAGGCTCACTGACTTCCACCACCTGAGGCCGAGGCTGCAGCACTCGTGCTCAGCATAGGCCTGCAGGATGTGTTAACACCCATATTCAAAACCATGGGCAGTGTCATTTCCAGGGTTCAGAGCCACGCTGCAGCTCCATTTCCTCTGTCCTCTTGGGCTGAGTGTCTGCTCCACCTCTGTTCTCACCCACAGGAGCCATGGATGCCTTCCTGGTCCTGCACCAGCTGCGCTGTAACGGTGTCCTTGAAGGCATCCGCATCTGCCGTAAAGGCTTCCCCAACAGGATCCTCTACGCAGACTTCAAGCAGCGGTAACTCTCTCCTCTTCCTTGCCCAGCAGCCCACACATGTTCTAGGGGAGACAAGCTTGCCCTGGATCTGACCTGCTCCCCTACTTGTGTGGGGCTGGTGTGAACCACAACCATGCTTCCAGTGCATGCATGGGATAGTACTGCTGCTGCTATGTGCTGCCAGACACGGAGAGTTTGGTGCCAGGCATGATGAGACTGGTGATGTTTGGAATGCAGGGCTGGTACAGGGAGATGATGGCGAGGCTCAGCTCCATTTCTCTCTGCCCTTGGGATTCTTACTGCTCTGTAGTTGGCCCCATCCAACCAGTGGCCTCTTCCTGCACAGTCTTCCTTGTGTTCAGGGACTAAGATCTGGCAGGGTTCCCTGGTGTCTGCTCTGCAGCAGAGCCCATTCAGTGCCCTGGAGCAACTGGGTGCAGCCTGTGTAGCAGCACTGTCTAGAAGTACTAGAGGGAATTGGCATGACTGGGGTACAGGGATGATGATAGAACCACGGACTCTGTTCTCAAGTTCTCCTGCATGTCCTCCTCTGCTTTGTCCCTGCAGCTACCGTATCCTGAATCCAACAGCCATTCCAGATGACAAGTTTGTGGACAGCAGAAAGGCCACAGAGAAGCTGCTGAGCTCCCTGGAACTGGACCACTCGCAGTACAAGTTCGGTCATACCAAGGTGAGAGCAGGCAGCTGGTCCAGGGATGCTGTCCCTCCTGTCTCTGCAGTCCCAGTGTGCTCCCTGTGCCCAGCTTGCTCTCTGCCTGGCCACAGCCCTGCCAGAGCCCTGCACTCTGCAGGTTGTGTGTGGCCCTTGAAGGGGCTGAGAAGGGCAGTGGAATCCTAGAACCACAGAATGGTTTGTGTTGGAAAGGAACTCAAGATCACTCATTTCCAACCCTCTGCCATGGGCAGGGATGCCTCACACTAGACCATGATGCCCAAGGCTCTGTCCAACCCGGCCTTGAACACTGCTAAGGATGGAACGTTTACCACTTCTCTAAGCACCCTGTTCCAGTGCCTCACCACCCTCACAGCAAAGAACTTCTGCCTAGTATCTAACCTGAACTTCCCCTGTTTAAGTTTGAACCCATTACCCCTTGTCCTATTGCTACAGTTCCTGATGAAGATGAAAGCTGGGAAGAAACATGTCTGAGCAGAACATCTCTGCTGCCTGACCTCATACCACCCAAGATAGCAGCTTGTGTCCACTCAGAGCAGGGAGCTCTGGTGTCCCCTTGTGCCTTGTGTAGGTGCCCCTCCAATCAGTGCAGTGCAGGGAGGGCACTGAACCTGCAGTGTGCAACCCTCACTGCTTTGTGTGCCCCTGCTTGGGCACAAGTCAGCTCTGCCTCATGGGTGATGTTAGCCCTGAGCCCACTCTGCTCTCTGCTCTGACTCTGTTCTCCCTCTGATCCTGCAGGTGTTTTTCAAGGCTGGTTTGCTGGGCTTGCTGGAGGAGATGCGGGATGAGCGCCTGGCCAAGATCCTGACCATGCTGCAGGCCAGAATCCGCGGGCACCTCATGCGCATTGAGTATCAGAAGATCATCAGCAGGAGGTAGAGCTGGGGGTGGGGGGAAAGGCAGAACATTGTGTGTCTCCCTGTTCCTTTGCACATTTGAGTGGGTTTGGGGCAGTGGTTGGGTAAAGTTCTCTCATGAATGGCTGGAGGCAGATCTGTGAGAGGTCAGGCACGGGCTTGGTAGGGAGGCTCAGTGTATCTGGGTAGGGAAAGCCTTTGGTTTCCACTGGAAGATTCAGAGGGATGCAGAGTGACTTGAAGCCAGCCCACACCACTCATCCCACTAGGACCATTATGTGTGCAGACAATATGCCATTCATTCAGCATACTTTCATACTGGTGGAGAATAGAGCTGTGTTCAGGCCTACAAAAGCCTGGTCTCTATTGCAGTGGGGGTGGGATGTGGGGAATCTACACCCATGATTATGCTCTGCTTGTGTCCCTCCAGGGAAGCCCTCTATACCATCCAGTGGAACATCCGGGCCTTCAATGCTGTCAAGAACTGGTCCTGGATGAAGCTGTTCTTCAAGATCAAGCCTTTGCTCAAGTCTGCTCAGACTGAGAAGGAAATGTCCAATCTGAAGGAGGAGTTCCAGAAGCTGAAGGAGGCTCTGGAGAAATCTGAGGCTAAGAGGAAGGAACTGGAAGAGAAACAGGTCTCCATGATCCAGGAGAAGAATGACCTGACTCTCCAGCTGCAGGCAGTGAGTGCCTCACCCCCTCCATGGAAGTCTAAAGATAATGCAGGGTCCATGGGCAGGAGAAGCAGCAGAGCACAGTAGATCCTTCCTCCAGCCTCTTGCAGTTCGAGATCCCCTTGTTGCCACAATCTGAAATGCAGTGTTAGACTTGGTGCAAACCTGAAGCATTATCACAGATTTGCCATCTTAGAGCTGCCACAGGGTTTTGTGCTCTCCTGGCTTGGGAAGGATGATCTCACCAGGAGCATGGGGAGATGACAGTGTTTGCTGGCTGGCTGTGGCTGATCAGTGCTGTTCCTGTTCCAGGAAGTGTCTTTCCAGTGTTTCCGTCCTCTGGAAAGATTCAGTTGCTGTTAGCTCTTTGGCTCTGCTTAGTGTCAGTGGTTGTTCCATGGATCTTGCAAACAGACCTGTCTGGTTTTGTCCACCTGAGCAACTCAGGCTTGCTCTACCCCTTCCACAAGGATTGCTTCAGCTATGGCCAGGGAACCATGGCTGAGAGCCTGCTCCTGGGGCAGTGGGTGAGCACTGCTCTCCTGTGCCTGTCCCAGGAGCAAGACAACCTGGCAGATGCAGAGGAGCGCTGTGACCTGCTGATCAAATCCAAGATCCAGCTGGAGGCCAAGGTGAAAGAGCTGACAGAGCGCCTGGAGGATGAGGAGGAGATGAATTCAGACCTCACCGCCAAGAAGCGCAAGCTGGAGGATGAGTGTGCAGAGCTGAAGAAGGACATTGATGATCTGGAGATCACACTGGCCAAGGTGGAGAAGGAGAAGCATGCCACAGAGAACAAGGTAAGCGACCCTCCCTGAGAACACAGCCTCATTGCCCTGGGGCCTCAAAGCTTATGGAGGCACCAAAGAGAAGCATCAGGGACAAGGTTGCTGGTTTGTGGGAGCCCTTCATAGGTATTAGCTCAGCATCCCTCTCCCTGAGAAGATGTGCTCAGTTGCTGACTCCCTGTTCTAGGTGAAAAACCTGATTGAAGAGATGGCTGCTCTGGATGAGATCATTGCGAAGCTGACAAAGGAGAAGAAAGCACTGCAAGAGGCCCATCAGCAGGCCCTGGATGACCTGCAGGCCGAGGAAGACAAAGTCAACACACTGACAAAAGCCAAGGTCAAGCTGGAGCAGCAAGTGGATGATGTGAGTCATAGACAGTGAAGTGAGAGAGGTTTGAGTCACATCTACACGTTGTCCCTGATGGGATCTGGAGGGTGGGATCATTATCAGATCCCCATTTAATATGGCCAGTTGATGAATAACCTCATTGGCAAACTGCCCCTGGACCGAGAGGTGATCCTGAGTACCTCATGGAGAGCAGTTCTGGACTGGGAGAATGGGACTGGACACCAAACAGGAAAGAGCTCTGGCTCCCAGGGCTGGATGAAGTTCCCATAGCAATGGCCATGAGGAAGTTTAGGGCTGCAAAGAATCCTTTCCCTCCCTACCCTGTTGCCCTTCATTCTCCAGCTGGAAAGCTCTCTTGAACAAGAGAAGAAAGTCCGCATGGACCTGGAAAGAGCAAAGAGGAAACTTGAAGGAGACCTGAAGTTGACCCAGGAGTCTGTAATGGATCTGGAGAATGACAAACAGCAGCTGGAGGAGAAACTCAAGAAGTGAGTGTGTGATCTGTGCCTGGGCTCTGTGCTCACTCTGCCAGGCCAGGGCCCACCTCTAGATCAAGTGGATGTGTGGCCTCTGCAGGAGCTGCTGGGATGGGGCTTTGAATGTGCCAGTTTGGCCACTCCAACACTCACTTAGAGTAGTCCATGAGCTGCTTCTTACCCCTGTGGTACCTTTCCTATGGGGGTTTGTTTGTCCTCTGGAGCTGGGTGTTACACTGCAGGGAGCAATCTTCCTCCGGCTTCAGGAGCCAGATGTCCTTGGGAGAACAGTGCTTGTCTGACCACAAGCTCTGCCTTCTTTCTGTACAGGAAAGACTTTGAAATGAGTCAGCTGAATTCAAGGATTGAAGATGGGCAAGTGACTGAGGCTCAGCTGCAGAAAAAGATCAAGGAGCTCCAGGTATGGTGGGCAGAACTGTTCTCACAGCCTAGGAGTTCTCAGTTTCCATCACGTGTAATGTGATGGGGAATCTGTATGGTCCAGACCCTCTGAACAGATCTCCTAGGCAGAAGAGTGATGAAAAAAGCAAAGCCTCTGCCAAAATGTGGTGGGCTGAAAAGAAGTTAATGAAAGAATGAACTACCAGCATGAGGAACAGCTTCTCGGAAGTAGTTCTCTATTCAGATTAAAACCTTAAATCCAGTGCCCAAACTCTAAAGGTCCAAACTTACATGTTAGGCTTCTATCAGACAGGCCTCACATTAAAGCATGGAGGTTCCCACTGAAAAGAAGCAAGTATCAGCCTGGATCCTGATGTCAGGGTATAGAGGAGAGCAGGAGTTCTGCAAAACAGACAGCCAGGGTGCACCAGCTTCAGAGAACCCCAGCTCAGCCCAGGCCTTTGCTCCAGATTTGTTCCCCAGCAGCAGTGCTCCACTGTGGAGAGCAAAGATGCTGGTGAAACCTGGTGGTTGGAGCAACTGCCTTATTGCTCCTTGTCCTATTGGTACAGTCCCTGATGAAGAGTCCCTCTCCAGCATCCTTGTAGGTCCCCTTAGAGCATGTCTGCCGATGGCAGGGGTTGGAACTGGATGTTCTTAAGGTCCTTCCCAGCCCACACCATTCCATGATTCTGTCTCTGCCAGGCCCGCATTGAGGAGCTGGAGGAGGAGCTGGAGGCTGAGCGTGCTGCCAGAGCCAAGGTGGAGAAGCAGCGGGCAGAAGTGTCCCGGGAGCTGGAGGAGCTGAGCGAGCGGCTGGAGGAGGCCGGCGGAGCCACGGCCACACAGCTGGAGATGAACAAGAAGCGAGAAGCAGAGTTCCTGAAACTGCGGCGGGACCTGGAGGAGGCGACGCTGCAGCACGAGTCCACAGCCGCTGCCCTGCGCAAGAAGCATGCGGACAGCGTGGCTGAGCTGGGCGAGCAGATCGACAACCTGCAGCGTGTCAAGCAGAAGCTGGAGAAGGAGAAGAGCGAGTTGAAGATGGAGGTGGATGACCTGTCATCCAACATCGAGTACCTCACCAAGAACAAGGTGGGCACTGCTCCTCTACAGGGCAGTGAACATCAGTGCAACTGGTGTGTTCAGCACAGCCATGCCAATGGGATGTTGTCCTAGGTAGCTCTTTGCCATGGCCAAGTCAAGACTCATAGAATCCCAGCCTGGTTTGTGTTGGAAGGGACCTCAAAGCTCACCTAGCTCCAACCCCTGCCACGGGCAGGGACACCTTCCACTGCAGCAGCTTGCTCCAAGCCCCTGTGTCCAACCTGGCCTTGAACACTGCCAGGGATGGGGCAGCCACAGCTTCTCTGGGCACCCTGTGCCAGTGCCTCAGCACCCTCACAGGGAAGAGCTTCTGCCTAAGAGCTCATCTCAGTCTCCCCTGTTCTGGCAGGTTAAAGCCATTCCCCTTGGCCTGTCCCTACAGGATCTTGTCCCAAGCCCCTCTCCAGCTTTCCTGCAGTCCCTTTAGTCCCTCTTTTGCACTGAGTATGGCTTGTCCCTGTATCCCTATGGCAATGTTTGCAAGTCTCTTTGGGGAGGATGGTGCTCTGTGGCTAGGGCTGGGTCTCACTCAGGCTCTGCTTGGGGCACACAGGCCAATGCTGAGAAGCTGTGTCGCACCTATGAGGACCAGCTCAACGAGGCCAAGTCCAAAGTGGACGAGCTGCAGCGGCAGCTCAACGACGTGAGCGCGCAGCGGGGCAGGCTGCAGACTGAGAACGGTGCGTGACAGGGGACACATGGCTGCCACGGGGCAGTGGGATATGTGGGACAAGGTCCAGCCAGGCAGAGTATCCCCATTCTCCCATGGACTAAAGGAAAACAGCAGGAGCTCCATGTGGAGTGCAGGGGGTGGGATGTCCATGTTGTGCCTCCATTCAGGCCTTGGAAAGCTGCTGTATAGCTTGACTATAGGCCAAGGAAAAGGACCTCTGTGGTGATGGTGGTTGTGCTGGGGTATGTTCTATGAGCTCCAGCATCAGCAGGAGGGATTTCCTTTCATTTTGCCTTTAGCTGCTTGTATCTCTGCCCATGGGCCCCAGCTTGGCTGGGTGGGGATGCTGCTGGAAGTCTCCATGCAGCTGAAGGCCACAGGGTCTGCAGGAGTGTGAGCTAAGGCAGGTTGCAGCCCTTCAGCCCCAGAATAGCTGTTTTGGCTGTGTTTGACCCCAGGGGAGCTCAGTCGGCTGCTGGAGGAGAAGGAGTCCTTCATCAACCAGCTGAGCCGTGGCAAGACCTCATTCACACAGAACATTGAGGAACTCAAGAGGCAGCTGGATGAAGAGACCAAGGTGAAGCTTCTATGGCTGCTCTCGGCATGGCACAGATCTCAGGGAATGGGCCATGTGTTCCACATGGAGTGGGGAGGGGGGACATTCCCTGCACACAGGGCCCAAGGGCATCTTCTTAACCTGGGAAAACCAGGAGTCCCCCCCTGCTGCCCCCATGGCCGGTGTCCTGGGGCCAGCACTCCTCTCATCAGCTCTTCCCTTCCTCAGAGCAAGAACGCCCTGGCCCATGCCCTGCAAGCCTCAAGGCATGACTGCGACCTCCTGCGGGAGCAGTACGAGGAGGAGGTGGAGGCCAAGAGCGAGCTCCAGAGGAACTTGTCCAAGGCCAATGCCGAGGTGGCCCAGTGGAGAACCAAGTACGAGACAGATGCCATCCAACGGACGGAGGAGCTGGAGGAAGCCAAGTAAGCCTGATGGTGGAAGTGGGTTCCTTGCGGGTGGCAGGTTTCTGCTCGGTGATGGGCTGAGGTTGTTTGGGCAGGCTGTGGGGGCAGTGGGGTGCGAGGACATGGGCTGGGAGCACTCCCCCCTCGCTGCCATCGGCAGGAAGAAGCTGGCCACCCGGCTGCAGGAGGCGGAGGAAGCGGTGGAGGCCGCCCATGCCAAGTGCTCCTCGCTGGAGAAGACCAAGCATCGGCTGCAGACAGAGATCGAGGACCTCTCGGTGGACCTGGAACGCGCCAACTCCGCCTGTGCTGCCCTGGACAAGAAGCAGCGCAACTTCGACAGGATCCTGGCCGAGTGGAAGCAGAAGTACGAGGAGACGCAGGCGGAGCTGGAGGCATCGCAGAAGGAGTCGCGCAGCCTGAGCACGGAGCTCTTCAAGCTCAAGAATGCCTACGAGGAGTCCCTGGACAACCTGGAGACCCTCAAGAGGGAGAACAAGAACCTGCAGGGTAGGACTGGGCTCAAGCTCTCCCCCTGAACTCCTTGCCCAGACTCCTGCTCTCATGGGGTCCCCTGTCCTCAGCCATGTGGTGGGATGGGGGCTCCCTGTAGGCAGGGATCAGACCTTGCTGCTCAGCCAAGACAAGGAATGCAACAGCCCAGCCAGGAAGCCACCATTGCTCTGTCCTTGTGCTGGGCACTATGGGCAGGCAAGCAGGCAGCGCCGCTTGGCCCTTGTTAGCAAATGGTGCATGGCAGGCAGAGCCATGACCCTGGTTTGGGGCTGTTGCAGTGGACAAGCAAGTCTCCATGTGTCCATAGTGCCTCTTCTGTGCCCTCTCCCTCACCCAGACCGCAGCAATGGCCCCAAGCACAACTCAGCTGCTCTCTAAGGGCTGGGGATCATCAGCCAGCCTGGGCAGGGGGATGGGGATGTCCCATTCTCATTCCTGACCAAACACCCTTCCACCCCTGCCAGAGGAAATTGCTGACCTGACCGACCAGATCAGCATGAGCGGGAAAACCATTCATGAGCTGGAGAAGCTGAAGAAAGCCCTGGAGAGTGAGAAGAGTGATATCCAGGCAGCACTGGAGGAGGCTGAGGTGGGTCCTCGTTTCCCACTGGTGCTTGCCCCTCGAGGGCAGCAGTCCACTCCAAGGTGACAGGGCTGAGCTGAGCTGCAGCCCCTGGGCTCATGGGGCTCGTGCAGCCAAGCAAGGCACGGGAGTGGCTTCCCCTGCTCCCCATAGCTCTGGAGTGGGGACAAGGCCAGGCTGATGGAGCACCCCCAGGGGCCATCTCCCCAAGGCTGCCATTGTCTCTCCAGGGTGCCCTGGAGCACGAGGAAAGCAAGACTCTGCGCATCCAGCTGGAGCTGAACCAGATCAAGGCTGATGTGGACAGGAAGCTGGCGGAGAAGGACGAGGAGTTTGAGAACCTGAGGTGTGTGTGCAGAGGGGCCGGGCTGGGCCATCGCTGGCTCCGTGGCCCTGGCTCTGTCAGGGATGGGGCTGATGCATCATCTCCCACAGGCGCAACCACCAGCGCGCCATGGACTCCATGCAGGCCACCCTGGATGCAGAGGCACGGGCCAAGAATGAGGCGGTGCGGCTGAGGAAGAAGATGGAGGGAGACCTGAACGAGATGGAGATCCAGCTGAGCCACGCCAACCGCCAGGCCGCCGAGTTCCAGAAGCTGGTCCGGCAGCTCCAGGCCCAGATCAAGGTTGGGTGACGGCGGTGGGACCGGGGCAGGGCTGTCCCTGCTGCCAGCCCCGCTGACCCCGTGGTGCCGCGCAGGACCTGCAGATCGAGCTGGATGACACCCAGCGCCACAACGATGACCTGAAGGAGCAGGCGGCCGCCCTGGAGCGCCGCAACAACCTGCTGCTGGCCGAGGTGGAGGAGCTGCGGGCGGCGCTGGAGCAGGCGGAGCGGAGCAGGAAGCTGGCAGAGCAGGAGCTGCTGGAGGCCACCGAGAGGGTCAACCTGCTCCATTCCCAGGTGAGGGACCGCCGTGTCCTGCATCTCTGCTGGCACTGGAGAACCAGGAGCCCACACAGGAGCGGGGCCATGGTGAACTGACCCTGCTCTGCCTGCAGAACACGGGCCTGATCAACCAGAAGAAGAAGCTGGAAGCAGACATCTCACAGCTGAGCAGTGAGGTGGAGGATGCAGTGCAGGAGTGCCGCAATGCTGAGGACAAGGCAAAGAAGGCCATAACGGATGTAAGAGCGGTGGGGCTGGTGGGTGAGAGGAGAGGGGAAGGTCTCAGAACATCTTCATTGAGCCTCCAGGCCTGCCTGGGCTTGTGGTGATGCCTCTTGGCCTTGCAGGCTGCCATGATGGCAGAGGAGCTGAAGAAGGAGCAGGACACGAGTGCGCACCTGGAGCGGATGAAGAAGAACATGGAGCAGACCATCAAGGACCTGCAGATGCGCCTGGATGAAGCAGAGCAGATTGCTCTCAAGGGGGGCAAGAAGCAGATCCAGAAGCTGGAGGCCAGGGTGAGAAGGCAGGGGCAAGCCCCTCATGGTGCATCAGGCTCTGCAGGGCCCCAGCACTGCTTCATCCTTCTGGAGCCAGACTGTACACATGGGATCAATGGGCAGTGACGGATGGTCCCTGAGCACCTGAAAGCCTTTCCTAGGGGTTGTTTAGTCTCAGCTGTGGCTTCTCTGAGCTGGGAAGGTGTCTTGGCCTCATCTGGGACTGGTGCTGAGCTGGCCTCTGTCCTCTGCAGGTGCGGGAGCTGGAGGGAGAGCTGGATACAGAGCAGAAGAAGATGGCTGAGGCCCAGAAGGGCATCCGCAAGTACGAGCGGAGGATCAAGGAGCTGAGCTACCAGGTACGGCAGCACTGGTCCCAGCTCCAGCCTGCAGGACCCAGCTCAACCCTCCCTGTGCTCAGCCTCTGCCATTAGCCCAGTCCCCACCTTGTCCTTGGCTCTGTGCAGGGAAAAGGGGCAGGACAGGCTGCGGCCACAGCATCCACCCCTGCCCGTGGGCCAGCACCTCCTGAGCTGGGTGCTGAAGCACAAAGGGGTCTGGGGACAAACACACACACACACAGATGACAAATGGGGAATAGACCCTCGTGCTGCGTGTGTGTGCGTGAGGGGCCCTGGCACTACTGGGACTGTTGGCTGAAGGTGTGGGGCAGCTGGACCTCGAGTTGGGGTTGGTTTTGGGTCCTGCTAACAGAGCTGGGGCACTCGCAGGCTGAGGAAGACCGGAAGAACCTGGCACGGATGCAGGACCTCATTGACAAGCTGCAGAGCAAGGTCAAGAGCTACAAACGCCAGTTCGAGGAGGCGGTAAGTGCCTGTCCCCACCGCTGCTGCTGTCCTGGGGCAGAGCACCCCGGGACGGCCACAGGAGGAAGGGGCCATGATGCTGATGCGGTGCTCATACCCTCCTCCCCATGCAGGAGCAGCAGGCCAACTCCAACCTGGTGAAGTACCGCAAGGTGCAGCACGAGCTGGACGATGCCGAGGAGCGGGCGGACATCGCCGAGACGCAGGTCAACAAACTGCGCGCCCGCACCAGGGAGGTCATTGCCTCCAAGGTAAGGGCACCAGCATGGGGACAGGGCTGCAGCATCCCTGCAGCACAGCCCATGGCCCCGTCCTGCCCAGCACCAGGTCTGGGCTCTCACCAAAGCTTTGTTGTGGTTCTTCCCCAGCACGAGTAGCAGGCGCTGGTGCCCACCCTGCCCCGCTGCCCGCTGTAGCTTGGAGCTGAACGGCTGCTGCCAGCTTTGCACTGTGTGAATAAACGTAGATGTGCCAGGACTTGCTCCCTTGTGTCTGTCACAGGGTAACTGGGGCCTTGGCCTCTGCTGCTGTCGAGGGCAAGCTGGGGGCTCCAGGGGTGTCCTGCACAGCCAGGCAGGAGGTAGGGAAAGGACTCTCCGCTCTACGTTCTGGCTTGCTCCAAGCTTGTGGTGGGGTTTTGGAAAAGAGCCCTGTCCTCATCCCTCTCCACCAACCCACTTCAGCCATCTCAGCAGCAGCAGCAAGAGCTGAGGGTGTCAGGCAAAACACAGAATGAATTTAGGTGGAAAGGACCACTAAATTCATCAAGTCCAACCCTTACCCCAGCACTGCCCAGGCCCCCACTAACCCATAGCACTGAGGGCCTCAGCTACACAGTGTGCAAACGTTTCCAGGAAGAGTGATTTCATCACTGCCCTGGGCAGCCTCACCAAAACCACTACTCCTGGGGAGAACATGAAAAACCCCAACTTCAGTCCTGCAAAGAAAGACATCTCCACTTGATTCTTTAAAATAGAGTTCTTTAATAGTTTCCATTTAATACGTTAGTTTGCAGTTAGTGAATTGGCATTAATCCAGGCAGCACAAACCTTAGCAATTGATGGGGACAGTGCAGGCTTCCAGCAGTACTTCTTAGGGACAGGGTGTCCCACCTCCATTCCAGAGTCCAGGCGCTCTGCCTGGCACCATGCAGGACACCTCCTCCCCATGGTCTCCATAAGATAGACAGTAAAAGGATGAAGGAGAGAGCTGATCCCTCTCAAACTGAGATGTTGAAGCATCTGCATGGACAGATGAGCTCACAGATGTGACACCCAGTCATAATGTGCCTGTGCCCCTCTGCATGCTCATGCCCCAACACCCACCATGTTCCCTCCTTGGAGGAGCTGCTCTGGGTTCCTTTTCCTTCTCTGCTGATGGCCAACCTGGGCTTCTGCACCAGCCTATAGGCCAAGGCAAAGCCAATCTGCCTCTAGGATGTGTGGACCCCACAAGCACTAGGACCTTGGGTGGTCAAAGGGAGTTTGGTTCAGCCACACAGCCAGATAGCTAAGGCCAGACAGACTTTGGTCCCAGTCATCAATCCAGATGTGAATGAGACTCTGGAGGCTTAGAGCAGCAATCACTGGATGCACCAATAAAAGGCATCCCTTATGTTAAAAGCCTTTTTAATTTGAAGCATTTATTTTACGTGTACATCTATTACAGTTAAGAAGCAAAGATACACCAAAGCCACAAGTACCCAAGAACAAAAAGTGTACAGAGGAGAAAGAAATGAGCTCAAGGGAGGGAAGGGGCAGGGAGGGGGGGACCTGATGCTACAGCTCTGCAGTAAGGAACCAGGGTAGGGTCTCCCCCAGGCCTTCAGTGCCCCAGGTGGGACACAAGGATCCTGGGAGCTCCTGCATGAATCCAGCACAAGCTCAGCAGCTCTGAGTCCCCCGCAAGCAAAGCACCAACTGCAAGTCCAGAGCAGGACACAGAGGACAGAAGAGAGGTGGATGGGGAGAGCAAGCCCTGCAACGGGGAGAGTTGGAGCCTTGCTCCACACCCAGGGCCCCAGCACAGGACCCTCAGCGTGGGCTGCATTGTGCTGGCAATGATAAGACACAATGCTTCAATACTGGGACATCTTTTCGCCAGTAGGTCCCCGGAGCCAGGACAGAGCTGAAGCCAAGTCACCTCATCAAATCAGAAAAGAAGTGTTTCAAAGAGGACAGGTTTCCTTTAGCTGGAGCTGTGAGACAGAGTTTTTGATTCAAATGCAGTGGCTCAGGACTTCAGGCTGTTATCTCATTCCTGGAAATCTGTCTTGGAGCAACACAATTACCACTGGTGAGGAGGCAGGGCAGGTGCAGGTTTGGCAATCAGGACTGCCAAATGCCAATTCCCCCTTTTCCAACATATCCCACAACGTCCCTTTCAACCAGGAGTGTTTATTTTCCCAGCATTTAACACATTCTGATTAAAACAGATCCAAGGAAAACAACTGACATCTCCAGTAAATATTGCACTTCAAGATTAGTGTGTGGGTTTTGCTTAAGGACTGAAAGCAGAGACTGACATAAGACTTCAGGCATAGCAGGTCAGCATCAAGAGCAATGGTCCTGAAGAGGATTTTAAAACCACATTAGTTCCCCAAGAAGGGACAAGCTGCAAGTTTACCAAAATTAGTACATTTTAATGCTCTGTGAAAGAGCCAACCCCTGCTGCAACTGTCCCAGTGCTGTCTCTATTCTGCACAGCACTGTAACACCTTCAGGTGGGAAGGAGAAGACAGCAGGAGCAGAGGTTCTCTCCTAATGCACAGATTTAGTAACAAATGATCCAAAAGGAGATGGTAAAGAGGTGACTGGAGCTGGGGCTCTCAGGAATTAAAAGCACACGCACACACACACACACACACACACACATGCACTCTAACCAACCCAGAACCCCAATTCCAAACCCCAACAGAAGAGATGCACCCAAGGGAGCCCTTGTGGTGGCTCCGCACGTGGCTGGTGGCTGGGTCCTGGTTACACTGGCTCCTTGGACCTCACATCTGGAGGACAATTCTGTGCTTTTTGACTTGCTCATTCTGTAAGAGCCACAACTCAACTGGCACATATAGAGCATCCTCAAGGGTCTGTAAAGAACGATCTCTGACCAGCCCCACTGGGCTGGGAAAAGAGAAAAGAAAGAGGCTGTTTTTTGCAGGTAATGGTTTTTATCCCAGAACAGCTGGAAGATACATCCCTGAATGTGTTGCCCAGAGCTCTCAGAGTCTCATCTGTTAGAGATCAGAGATGGGGATGGGGGGGGCTGGGGTTGGGACAATGCTCCACGGTTCCAAGCCGTGCACACACACACACACTCCACAGCATATCCCTGAAAATCCATGGGCTGTGAGGGACCCTCCAAGCGCTGTCCATCAGAAGCCGGAGTGAAGAGTTACTCCTCAGCAAAGTCTCTGTCAATGTCCATATACGCCTCGTCGATGTAGCTAACTATGGCACAGGGGGATGTCCGGTCTGGACTGAGCAGTATAGATACAGTCTCTTTCCAGTAGGCAAAACTAATACATGAGCTCTGTGGGAAGAGATGAAGAGGTTGGTTAGTGAGGTCCACAGTCACTGACATGCAGCAGAAGGCACATCCCAAAGGCATTCAGTGGAGAGAACTAAAAATTGCTTCTTCTTCAGCCTGATTTGCCCAGCCCCACACCTTTGGGTTACTGTTCAGCCCTTCCTCACCAGGACAAGGAGCAGAAGGGGCTCCTCTTCAGGTACCTAATCTATAGGAGACTGCCTGCACGTCACTCATGACAGGCATATGGGGGTGTTCTGCAGTTACATACGCACCAAAGAAAGGCTTTCTTAAACACATTAAAATCTGTTAAAGCTGCCACTCAATCACTGAAAAGTCAAGGAAGGAACCTGTGCAACCTCCCTTCAGCTTTCTAGGGAATGTACAAGGGAGTTGTCTTCTTATCACAGGTAATTTCTTCCTCTTCTTAGTGCCCAAGACAGACCAGCTCAAGTGGAAAAGAGTGGGCTGCTTTCCTTGTATGGCCCCTTGTAAACAGAGCAGCTGCCTTGTACTGGAGCAGCTACACCAGACTGTTTTCCTGCACTGTGCCACACCAGAAGAGAGGGGACAGTCTGGTTAAGGTGCTAACTAATGTGAAAGGTGGATTCTGTCCTGCCTCCACACCCCTGTGCAAGGCTGTTCACCACCCCTGCCTCTCAAACCCACCCAGTTTCTCTGTGTGCCAGAGCAAGACCTAAGGGCCTACTTGGCAGGAAAACCTAGCATCTACCTTGTGAGGTTTGACTGTTTGTGGAAGGGACCTGACTGGGAAGATGGTGTGAAAAGCAGTACACGAAGTTACACCCTGGAGGCACAGCTTACTCCTTTCTTGCCCGTCACAACCTCTCACTTCCCATTTTTGCCAGGTGACTAGCAGACAAACTGCTATGACTGATTCTTGCTATGCTAAGAGGCTCACATACATTTTCTAAGCAGGTGCTGTCTTTATCCTTGTTGAGGTAATGCTGCTGCCAGAATCGCAGGAGACTGTGGAAGTTGTTCAGGATGAAGCCTGGGTATTTTTCTGTGTATTCCATCTGTTGCAAAGTGTGCAGATAAAAAGGCAGCTTTTCTTTCCTTCGAGCCAGCATTAGGATAACTAAACTTGTGTTCAAACAACTGACATTTTCCTAAAGGTAAAAATGACACAGTAGGTAAGACAAGAAAACCGCAAACCAACCATAAATCCCACTGAGGTATCAGCTGCACACATTCTTACAAATCATTGTTTATGGTAAGCAAGAGGAGCTCCTATGTGAATCAAGAAGGCACATGCATCTCCTGAAGAGAAGGCAGGTTCCTCCCTACTCCCAGCCCAGTTCATCACCACACAATATCAGCAGTCTGCAAGGTTACTGTCAGCTCTTTACCTGTGTAAGTGTCTGTACATGAATAATATTAATGAGACGGAAAAGAAAGGACATTCTCATGGACATCTGGGACATATATGACAACAGGCGGCACTCTGACAGGACTTCTGCAACTGCAGCAAGAAGAAAGAGACAGTCATCAGGTGCTTGAAGTTCAGGCAGGTTGGTCCAAGCAACATGGCAGTAAGGGCTGGTGCTCAGACTGTAGCAACAAACACGCAGAGTGGTGCTTCTCAGTCTAAAACAAAAGTTTTCAAACCCCAGACTTTAAATAACCACTGCCACTACCAAACACCCCGAACACCACTTCTTATTCAAGGGCCTGTAGGGACAGGCCAAGGGGAATGGCTTGAACCTGCCAGAACAGGGGAGACTGAGATGAGCTCTTAGGCAGAAGCTCTTCCCTGGGAGGGTGTTGAGGCGCTAGCACAGGGTGCCCAGAGAAGCTGTGGCTGCCCCATCCCTGGCAGTGTTCAAGGCCAGGTTGGACACAGGGGCTTGGAGCAAGCTGCTCCAGTGGAAGGTGTCCCTGCCCATGGCAGGGGTTGGAACTGGATGAGCTTTCAGGTCCCCTGCAACCCAAACCAGTCTGGGATTCTGTGATTCTTTACCTTTAGCATCAGACTGATTCTCAAATCGATCCAGGGACAGGGTAATGCAGCGAACAAGCATGTTTGAGTCAACCAGTGAACTGTTGATCTGATTTAAAAATATCTGGAACTAAAGAGAAATATTTTTTAGTATTGCATAAAAAAAACCCAACAAAACCACCATCCTGCATGCACATCCACAGAGGAGGTCTGAGAACAGCATTCCACATCTTCAGAACGGGTATAGCCAAGGAGTGTGCTAAAGCAGTTACTCTGTGGCAGAAGGGGAACAGGTCAGTTAGGAAAACCTACAAACAGGGTTTGGCAAGTAGAGCAACATTAAGTGTTCTCCAGGTGTTTAACACTGAAATAGAACAGTTCTTGAAGGACACTGGAGAAACCATCTGAAATTCTGAGCACAAGCACCCAAAATGTGCACTTCAATGTAAGGCTTCAGACATGGACAATTTCCCCTTCCCTTCAGAAAGGTCAGTTCTGAATGCCCAAATGCTCAGGGTCATTTCCTTTTTTGTTATCCTCAACAAGAATAAAAGGAGATCCATACTCCAGGGCTTGCCTCATCCAGCCCAAGCCAACTCCAGCACTGAAGGCTGACCAAAGGATGCCTACAGCAAGGACCTTAAAAACATTATAGCAAAGGAAAATGCCAAAGTCCTGGCACCACTCAAATTTCTTTTGAAGCTAGGTCACTTCAATGAAGCCAAGATTTCATACACGGTTGGTTTTGAGAGTGAGAAATGAGTCAGCATAGCTGCTGGGCTCTCTAGCTCCTCCAGCTCCATGTTTTCCCACATTTACTTTGTACAAACGGACGGTGGTAGGGAGGAATAATGTGGAGAAATACAGAATGACAATTAAAGAAATTATAGCTTGATAAATAGGAAGCACACACAAAGTGTAAGGACAGATTCTCTAGAAGGATTGAATTAATTTACCAGAAAACCACCTGAAATTAAATCCATCTTTCTTTTAAATGCACCTCTGCTTCTATCCTCCCTGGTCCTTCAGACTTAACAGCAACCAGAGAAACATTTCAGTAACAGAAGCAAGAGTATGAGGTGACTCAAAGCCTATCCAACAGCTGATGTTACATGCACAAAGTGCACAAGAGCATGCAACCACTCTGCATAGAGTTGCCCATTCCTGATCTACATATACAACTAAGTTTTATAGGTTATTACATCAGCCTTGTATGTAACTGCCTGTAAATTCACATAACATCAATATATGTCTTTCTACAGCATCAAATATTGAGTACTTAACGTCATCCCCATGAACAACCCTTAAAGCTCCAGTAAAAGATTTTTTTGAGCCTGTCTTAATGTCCACAACGAGCAACCCAAAGCCCAGTGACTTCACAGGAAATGTTCTACCATAAACCCTGACCTTAGCCCTGCCTGATCATGCAACAGGGCAGAATTTTTTGAGCAACCCAGTGCCTGCTGACTCACAAGAGCTGGGACACTTCTGAGAACATAAGTGTATGCAGCAACATACATGCCTGTGAAGAGTCTTTGGCAGCTCACTCCTTAGTGTTAATGGTGCACCAAGCTCAACAATCACACCAAAATCAAATGCATCTGAGCTTTAGTGCTACGTTTAGCTGTATTGTAATGTGTGTAATGTGACCCACTCGGCACAGCTTCTGCAAGTATTTACCTTCTCATCTGTGTTGATGTACCTGTTGAACCTCTTGAATGCATCAATATTGAATTTCATCAGTTCTCCCAGAAGGTCAAAGTAACTCTGAAGCACATCTCGTGATTTGCACTCACTATCAACAATGCAGTAGAGGATATGCTGGCATGGGAGGAAAACACGTTATTGCCAGAGTTTAGCCCAAGTACAGCACAGGTTCTGAAATAACCACTAAAACAGCTATCTCCAGGTTTAGTTCTGAGAAGACAGAACTAACAACTACAATGCAGATGAGAGTTCTGCTAAATTAATCCCAGTGATTAATTTAAACAGGGGAAGTTCAGGTTAGATATAACAAAGAAGTTCTTTACTGTGAGGGTGCTGAGGCGCTGACACAAATTTCCCAAAGTAGTGGTAAATGCTCCATCCCTGACAGTGTTCAAGGCCAGGCTGGACAGAGCCTTGGGCTACACGGTTTAGTGTGAGGTGCCGCTGCCCATGGTAGGGGGTTGGAGCTGGATGATCTTAAGGTTCTTTCCAACCCAAACCATTCTATGATATACTTCATTACCTCCAGGAGTCCTCTCTTCAGCAGGAAGATCTGGTCTGCATAAGAGGTGGTGCCCCGCAGAAAACTTTCAACTGCTCTTGCTTGCCAAAACCTGAGAGAAACAAGAAATGAGGTTTTCATTTCAGAGCAAGGGGGTATTTATCACATCTATAATTTAAAGCAAATTTCCTGAGCTGTTTCGTTCCAATCTAAAGCTGGAGTCAGACCTGTTGATCCTGCAGAAGTCACTGTGCTGGGTGTGAGGTCCAACACAAGCTCTGGCATTCTTCCTCACCAGCACTACCACAGCAGGCAAGTGCAAGGATCTTTTCACAGCTTATCATTTTCAATGGCTATAAGCTGCATGAAAACAAACTAGCTTCCCAGTCAACCCAAAAAAGCTCCAGTGCAAGTGAACCCACCTGAAGGAGGATTCAGCCGGTTCCTTCTTCATCACCTGAAGCAGTCTGGTCAACAAACCCCTTTTCCCATCGCAGACAAGACTCCTAAAGTGCATGAGGAAATGACAGCATGAGTGGAAGGGCTGGCAAGCTCTGTACGTTGTAGAAGACTGAATCCAGTCTCTTCTCCAGAGCTTTGAATAATCAAAATCCTGGTATTAAATACATAGTACAAATATTCATTGCTAGTTCTACCACTGGAAGAATTCTCCTCACTGCCTTTGATGAACATCTACAATAAAAAGCTGCAACATGACTTCCAAACAAACCCTAAAGTAAAAGATTCATTTCCTCTCAAAACTGTAATGATTTCAAAAATACCAATTCACAGCTTGTAGGGTTTAAGAGTTAGAAAAAGAACTGCTACCACCGCATTTATGCTTAGGAATGAAAGACACACAGGCCTTTTTTGCTCAATAAACATAAAGGAAGCTCCAAGTTCTGGTAAGGAGACAGAATATGGAAACCCAGACACTACATGAAGTAGCCTTCATGTGTGTAGCACTAAAAGGACCAAGGCTGTAGAACTGCAATACTATTTGTATTAAATGTCATCTTCAGTGAAGCATCTACCTACAGCAACCTTGCACAGAAGCAAGGCCTTGATCCATCCCTGGCATACAGGCCAGGTGGGGGTTGGAACTGGATGAGCTCTAACCCAAACCATTACATGATCTCATGTATCAGGAAAATCAATATGGAAACAAAATGCTAAGAGTGAAAAACATACCAAGTTTAGGTCAGAAACTGAGCAATGCTGCCTATCAGACGACACAAGCCACCCTGCAGAGGCAGAATGAAGGGTTTCAAGCCGCACCCTCCTACTCAAAATGCCCCAGGATGCAGGCTCAGCAGATACACCCAGGTTAACTGCCATGTACTGCATCAGTACCCTTGCTGGGCAGTCAAGAGCCATCTGACAAAGCCCTTGTGGGAAGCAGCTGTTTTGCAGTGTGTCTGTTCTCACTAGCACTTGAGAGAGATGAGAAACCTTGCAGGCTGGAAAAAGCTGTTTACACCCCTTGATCCACCTCCTTTAGTGTGCTCCTAACTGGGTGAAATCTTCCTCCTAAATACTCACTCCTTTTTGACCAAGGTACTTGTGCTTAGAAAGGAAGGATCTGAGTAATACAGACACCATTTCTTCCCAATTAGGCACAGTATTATAATAATTCTAATCTAGGAAACCTCCTAGAGAATTCCCTTAGAAGTGAGGTAAATCTGCTTTGGGAGTATCCTGACAACTGAATTCTGCAAATATTTCACCTTGGGAGGCTTGTGCATCAGAATCATGTATTAAGGAGATTACATCAAAATAGTCAATTTAACAGGTATTCAAATCTAACACTAGAGATTCATAAGTGGTTTAACATGTTAATCTAATTTAGCTTATTCTAGTTATTAGCTGCTCTTAAAATAAGGACTCTGAGTAGACACACATAGATCTGTTTGTGCAGACTGGAAATGAATGTTGTGTGTGCACAGACTGCTCCTCAATCTCTGAGATTTATTAGTAGCAGCAATTCATGCACTGGGGGGGATGCCAGTTTACTCACCAGGTCTGTCTGTAGTGCCCATAGTGAGAAGGGCCAAACAGGTCTTTGGAAAGCATATGATGATGGAGTTTGGCCCATGAACTCAAACTCCTTCTTTCAGGTTGCTTTGTTTAGTAAAGAGCCTTACTCTGAGCACAAACACATTCTAAGCTTTGCTAAAGACCATGAGTATCATACAAACCCAGCTACTTCCTGCTGAAACACTGGAACTAAAGCAAATGTCTTGGACAGAAGGACCTCAAATAAACCAGGTGACATCAAACCTCCAATGTAAGTGCTTGCAAAACTCTAGGAGCTGCTGCAATAAACCCTTTATCCTTACTCACCTGTCTGTGTTGACAACTGCATCAACTTCAGGGATGTTGGCTTTATGGGAGATTGCACTCAGCTCATTGAGTTCTTGGCTGTTTAAAAGCAGATACTTGTTCCTACAGCAAGACATTTGGGGAGTTGGGGAGAAAAATGCAATGAATTCAAGAGGCAAATGTGCAATCCCATGAAGAGTAAAGCTACACACATATGAGGGCTGCAGGACCAGGCAAGCAGCTTCTACCTCTCTGACTCTGCTTCCCTCACCACAGCATACTCCCAGGGCAGGCCAGCTACCTGCTGTATTGTGAATCAGCCCCCAAAGCATCAAATGCCAGTTTCGACACCGACCACCTTGGAGATGGTGGTTCTTTACTCTTCAGGATCTTATGGTTTGGTTTTTAAAAGCTCAGCAACATTTTGCTGAATTTCAGAAGACTTAAATCATTTTTTTTTCACAGCTTCCTACAGTTTCTCTCTGCCCTACAGTGACCATGCTCTGACAGTAGTAAATCTCAGAGAGGAGACACTGCAAGAAAAGTCCTCAATCATCCTGGTATTTTACTACTCTGAGCAAACTGTTTACTCTGGATAGATTAATACACTTCACGAAATGTAGAAAATAGAAGAGGGATGGATAAAAGTCCCAGGAATTTGCATGGAATTCATTATCAAATACTAAACTTTTCCTAATGAAAATCAATTAGTTTAGCTGTAAAGTAAATTAAATGCAGAACAAGACTGATAGAGTAGAAATGTAATCCAGAGGCTCCTTTTGAGAGACTCCCTGCCCAATGCCAGTGTGCTCCCTTAGAGCCCTCCAACTTCAAAATGCTCAGAACCAACTGCAAAGCTGTATTTTCAGGAGCCCTAAAGAAACACAGGATGCAGTGACGACTGTGAAGGTGTGCAAAGAGAATCTATTCATCATACATAACAACCATACAGAAGATAAACTGTTAGACCAGAAAGGTGATGGGGATGCCTTCTTGCTTCAAACACTGGCTTCCAGATAAGTGCCCAATGAGGCTGTCACATGGAGCTTCTTTTGATCTGTATCAACAGGTTTCTGTAATGAAAATACAGCCTCTCTCTCCAGACAATAGACAGTCCCACAAGTGTGGGTTTATACACAGTTTTACTGAATATTAGAACAGAAGTACTTGCTCTCATCTTGTCCTCAGCTAACTCAGCATATCTGTGAGTTCATGCAACTCTTTATTTAAAACCCTGAACCAGATTCCACACATTCCACTTGCTCAAATGTTACAGCTGAAAGCTCTGTTTAAACAAGCCTGAGATCTTTGTAGTGGTCACTCAAGTGGGAATATCATCTAAAGAGATTTTATTGCAAAACCTGGAGTGATTCCTGGTCAAACAATGTCTTGCATGGAGGATTTACAATAGGTCAACCTTACCCTTCTGCTTACAGTATGTCCAGCTCCCCAGTCTTTAAGCTAATCCTGCACAATCAAAAATGTTGATATTTCCATCCAGTACCAGATCAAACCTACACACAGTATCACTGGCTGCACATCTGAGCAGCCAGGCAAGCAGTGCCATATGCCTCAAAGGCAAACGTTTGTAAGCAAGAGGAACACCACCTTGCAGGACTGAATTAGAGCAACAGGACACTGTACGGCAAGATATGATTCTACATGTCAGAACAGAGCAACAAGTACCTTTGTAGCAGCAGTACAGCATTGACAGATCACTATTCCAACAGACTCAGTATTTGCAAGTCTGCCTTCTGAAGGCAAACAAGCTTTCTTCCTATTTCCAACCTAGCTCCCCAACAGCTAGCTGCCAGATAACTGTTCCCTTAACATTTTCCTATCCAGTTTCATCAGGTCTTCTCTGTTGCTGGCATTCAGACAGCAATCCTGTCTTCCCAGTCTTTTAAAAAGGCAAAGGAGTCTTGATTAACCTCTTCAGAGATTGCCTTTCACCTTGATCTTCCAACCTGAACATGTCCTCACAGGGTACATGTGCTCTTGTGAGCACACTGGCTCACTACCAACTCTCAAGAGAAAAGACAGATAAAGAGCAGCATGAAAGCTGCCTCCTCATTCCTTCAGCCAGAAAGTGCTCACTCATCATATAAACGTTTCAGTTCATTGCAACACAAAGCAAAATGGGCTATTTTAAATCATCAACAGACATGTTACAACATGCCCACTGCAGAGCATGTCCATAACGTCTTCACAGCAGGAGCTGAAAGGCACATGAGCATGGAATCAAATTTAAGGGCAGTACAATGTTCCATTCACGTGGATCCTGCACCATGCGTGGGACACCCACTGTAATTGCAACCAAACACACCGAACCCCAGTCACCCACAGCTTTCCATACTCACTCATGGTGATCACTAAAGCTCTGAAGAAGCCTCAAGAACTGGATCTTTAAAGTAATGTCCTAAAAAGAGACAAGAAAGGTAAACAGATTTTGCTTTATTTGTGGATATCATTAGTTACCAAAGCTGACACGAAACAACTGAAAACCTATCCAAACCAAACACATCTGGGCAGCAGAGCAAGTGACTTGCGTAAATGGAGGAGGCTGCACTTTGCAGGCTTCCCAAAATAGAACAGAAGTGGAGACTGCCCCCAAGCCTGTGCATGTAATGGTTAATAATTTTCCACTCCCATCAAAGGACCTGGCTGTGATCTGTTTGTGTTCTGTGCCTCTCCTTGCTAGACCAACTAGCTATCATGTCCTTAATTTTGGTCATCTTCCACCTCTGGCCTCCAGGGACCACAGAACCCTTTCCCAGTTCCCAAACTAAGAGAGTGTGGAGAACTAAACTGCCAGCATGAACCAAAGATAAAGACTTAAGCAGTTAACTCACCAAAATATATGAATGCACATCTCCCTTTCTTATCCAAGCACCCAGTTAATCAATACACCCACCCAGAATTAAATGATAGGATAAAAATCCAATTACTCACTGGGCTACAATCACAATTCTGGTTGTGTCCATGCAGAACCAGGGCTGATGCTGAATGTTTTCTCCAGATCAGTTTGTCAAACAAGTTATTGAGGCCAGGAATCAGTTTGAACTCTGCTATCATTTTATGAACCTGGAAAGCAAGAGAAGCACATACCCAATCTGGACAGAAGTCTGGTAAACAGATGGGCACAATTATGTCATCCTCTGACAACAGAAAGAGTGAATTCCTTTAGCAAACAGCATGCCTTTGTGGCTACATGCACACTGACTATGGTGTATCAATACAGCAGTTTCCATTTGGTGGAAATGGATAAAAACCAGACATTTTGGGAGAACGCTGTTAGCCAATGCTTCAGTTAACAACCCTGCCTCTGGAAGCACAGGTTTTCATTCCCATCTATACAGAAATCACATTCCTGCTGCTGGACATCTCTGAATATCACACTTGAGGAAGCATGCAGCTCCTTCCCACCTCACCCACACCACCCTAACAAGACTGCAAAGCTTGGAGTCCTTTGGTGCTCCCTCACTTTAAAATGCTCTCAGACACTTTGGTCTAGTCACAAGCCTCCAACAACAGCAGCTCTGAGCAATCTCTCTGAACAAAGCACTCCCTGTAGTCTCTCAGTGGCCAGAACAGCACAAGCACAATGGATTAAACCAAGTACATAAGCTGCTTGCAAGAGCCTCAGTCCCTCACTAAAGGAGGAGCTCTCTGTGCTCATCATTTTAACTCCTGGATCTGCTCTTTTATACAAACAGCATAACTGCTTATTCCAAATGACTCCTCCCTAATCTCAGATGCATTCAGTTTACTTAACTCACAAGTTCCCACCTGACAGATGGCTGCATGCCAAAGCTCCTGAGTCACAGCCACTGTCTTTGGGTCATGCACTCCCCTCAGATTCCAAACTCCTCACAACTACTCGGCCCAGGGATGCCAAGACAATCCATGCTCTATATTCATTCCTCAAACTCCTGTGAGCTTTTCCTGTTCCTGCCCAGCTTCATACGAGTTGCTCTATTTCCTTCTCACCACTAACACTACTAAGAGCTTCTGCTGCAAGCAGCTGGGCTCCCTGTAGCAGGAACAAGTAACTTAGCTGACTCTTCCACCACAGTACATATATCTCCTTATACATATATAAGGAGAGTAATTTAGAGTGTGACCATAGTAAGAAGGAAGCAAAGGCACAGATCTGCTGTGAAACACCACTTATCCCCAAGAGCATGATCATCCCTAACATACAACAGGTACGAGCCAGGCCACTGCTATCACAGCTGCTGATTCATGCACATTAGCCAGCAGTCAGGTTTAAACCAAGGATTTAGAGTAACCATCAGCAACAGGCTGAGTTTGTCAGGAAGCTGCATCATGCTTCAAGCAAATGCCAGACTATTATATTGATTATCACAGTGGACTGAGGCAGGTTTGTGATGTCCTGCAGAAATCCTATGCAAAATTAGTCCAATATAAAACCCATAAGAACTTTGGCTGCTCAGACTGGATGAGTGATAGCATAGATCAGTGCTTTTATTCCCTCACAGGAAAAGAGATCCCATAAAGCAACTGAAGTGCTTGTCAGTGAGAGTGCTGTTGCAGACACTGAGCTTCCTGCTTATTGGAGCCTTCCACACGGAACAGCTCAGATCCAGTTCTTCAACCAGCTGCCTCTCAGGAAGGGCAATGGATTCACATCCGTTTCAAAGGCAGTGGATTTTACTGAAAGACCTAGCTCTGGACAAAAAGTGTTTGGGAATGAAGTAACTCAAGTCTTTCAAGAATACAATTTCAGTCTTGAACTAGCCCTGCAAACTGAGCCGCCAGCTTTATCCTTAGCCACTTTCCCTGTTTGCATGGGGGCAGAAGTAGCAGAGGAGGAATAAAGAGATGTTTTTCCCAGGAAATTGAAAAAAAAGGTCAAATTTAAAGCTGGCTATTCCAGCAGCAAACCATCCACCTTGTCTGATTTGAGAGCACCATCCTAGAAGTAACCCAGGAAGCCAGCCCGTCCACCTCCCAGGACAGGCAGCAGCACGATGAGCGCAAGCTACAAGTATTTTCTAGAGTATCTATAAAGCTGCATTCTTGTGGTGAAATCAGGCAGGGATCAGTTATCTGACTCCATACAATGGGAAAAAACCTCCTCCCAACAGATCCATGCTCTGGTGGTTTTATGCTCACCAGAAACAGTACTTCTAAAAGCAATGAAGTGCTTTTAAAAACAGTGAATTACAACAGGATTACGAGTTTCTTATGGTATTGAATGTGGTTACTGCAAGAATTGCTAGTTTCTTCTGGTTACCGTTATACTGAACCTATTTATTTTCAGTGCTGAGTATGAGAGTTCAGACTGACCAGGTGAGTTAGGTTTGTGACTGTACTACAGAAGCACTTCTATTTCAAATTCAGAGACTCTGCATATTTGTGACTCCTAAATAGCAGGAGGTTACAAGTAAAGAACAAAATACTCAAAGTGTGCTCAAGCAACAGCCCAATAAAGCTATTCTTGCCTAATACAAGAGCCCTTCAACAGTTCAGAACAATCTGATCCTCCCAGTCTCTAGGGCATCCAAATGCCCCTGCTATTCCAAGCTGCTCTGTTGAGCTGAGCAGGCTGCCAGTGCTGGAAATCTGTCAAAGCTGCACCAACAGATTGCTTTTCTTTTCCCTTCACAATATGCTTTTGACCAGTTTCTAGCAAAATACAGCCAAGCTGCAGTGACTGGTTCTCCACAAGCCTATGGAAGGCAGGGAACAAGTTATTTTTCATTCTGAAAGCAAGAAATACAAAAGTGAATGAGTGAGATTCTAGGCAGCACCTAGAGCAGACAGCCCTAAAGTGTATCCTCCCAGCTGAGAGTTTAACACCACACTCAGCTGAGACACAGGAACAAACAGCAAAAACCACCCAGTCACCCCAGAGGATCTTCCAGAAGTGAAAGCAACCAGGGAAGGGGAAGAATGAATGGACTCTGAGCAGATCACCAGTGCCCCAAGAAGAACACATAACTGCAGCTCCTGAAGCATCCAGGTACACCCACACCTTTCCGCACACACAGACAGGATGCCTCATCCAGGAGTATCCTCCTGCACCTATCCAGAGCTCTGCAGACTGACACCCCCCCCCCCCCCAGGTCAGCACGACCTGTGTCAAGCCTTGCTCAATGGCTCATGCTGGCTCTCAATGACGTTTGTTTGTGCAACCCTGTGATAACAGGATTTGCCCAGCTTTACACCTTGAGCTTTGTCCTTCATGTTTTTGTGCCCATGACCTAATTCATGAGTATTTAGGTTTAAACAGACATTACCTTCTGTATAAGTGACCCTTTTCAAGCGCTCACCTGATTCCTCTGTCTCCCCATGAGCAGCACGCAGAGAACATACAACACCTCCAGCTTATACATGATCTCGTGCATGATCTTCATGGGCTGTGGAAGCTGTGCTCGTGTCGACGTGTTGGCTAAGCCACTCTCATCTGAAGATTCTGAAAAGATGGCAAAGATGTAAGCCTGAGGCAACTTCAGCAGGAAAGGATTTTCAGCAGCTATTACTTGTACACTGAAACACCTCAGGTGTAAATCCAGCATGTCTGCTTGAATCTTAACCAAAAATAGTGTCATGCAGCTAAACCAACTTACATTAAATGTTAAAGAGAAAAACAGAGTTGCAATAAAATAAAATGAGATTTCTTAGAATTATTAATTTTTTCTATGGATGAAGGGCATCTTCTACCTAAAATAAGTAGGATCATCTCTATGAACTAACAGATTACTGCACCAGAAAGGACATGGCAGAAAAGGTAATAAAAGTAGGGATGAGATTATCAGAAGCATTTACTATTCACCTGTTCTCATTTCATACCTCAGTACCAGTATACTTAGGCCACAGGTAAATAATTTTCATAGTCCCGTCTAGAATTATACTGCTAAGGGCAGAAACAGGATATAACAAACCATGCCAGGGGAGTTGGAACTAGATGATCTTAAGGTCCTTTCCAACCCACACCATTCTATGTTTGCAAGACAGAAATCATGAGTGACACGGAGAAAGTCAGTAAAAACACAGTGAAACTTGTAGGCTGCAGTTCAAAAAGGAGTTAGCTCACACAAAACATATCTAAGGGCAGAACTGTCCCTGCTTGCCACAGGACAGCACGGATGCTTGTTGAACCCATGTGAAGAAACAGTAACTACGCAAACACACAAAAGAAGGAAACCACAAAAGCACAGACAAAATCTCTGACTCAGAATCCCCAAGACACAAGCTACTGGAGACTGATGAAGTGTTCTGGGAATGTGCATCTGGGTTTGTGTCCTGGGTTCAGCAGTAGCAATCATCTTCCTCCTTCTTAGTACTGGCTGCAGTGCTGTGTTTTTGACTTTCAGCCTGAGAACAGCACTGATAACACCGATGGCTTTAGTAGCTGTTCAGTAATGTTTACTCTGACCAAGGACTTTCTGAGCCTCATGCTCTGCCAGGGAGGAAGGGAAGCCGGGAGGAAGCAGAGACAGGAAACCTGACCCAAACTAGCCAAAGAGGTATTGCATACCACAGCACATCATGTGCAGTATAGAAACTGGGGACAGTTACCCAGAATGGTTAGATCACTGCTCGGGTAGGGCTGCGTATCAGTCAGCGGGTGGTGAGCGGTTGTATTCTCTTCCCTTGTTATTTCCCTTATCATTATTACTGGTGGCAGCAGCAGGTTTGTGTTATACCTTAGTTACTGGACTGTTCTTATCTCAACCTGTGGGAGTTACATTCTTTCGATTCTCCTCCCCATCCATCCAGGAGCAGGGGGAGGAAGAAGTGGGGGCAGGAAGTGAGAAAGCAGCTGTGTGGTTCTCAGTTACCAGCTGGGCTTAAACCAGCAGTTTGCTTGCTGACTGATGTTGTGGGTCAAAAGCTGTGACTTGACATATTCCACCTCAGCCTTGAGAATTCTGCTCCAGAACACCAAATGCTCTCTGGCTTCACAAAATCCCAGCCTGGTTTGGGTTGGAAGGGACCTGCAAGCTCATCCAGCTCCAACTCCCTGCCATGGGCAGGAACACCTTCCACTGGAGCAGCTTGCTCCAAGCCCCTGTGTCCAACCTGGCCTTGAACACTGCCAGGGATGGGGCAGCCACAGCTTCTCTGGGCACCCTGTGCCAGCGCCTCAGCACCCTCACAGGGAAGAGCTTCTGCCTAAGAGCTCATCTCAGTCTCCCCTCTGGTAGGTTAAAGCCATTCCCCCCTGTCCTTTCCACCATGTTGGTGTGTATAAAGCTACATGAAAAATGCTGCTATTCACATATTTCATGGGGGTTTTTGTGTATTTTCAGAAGTTCTAATAATTGCTACAAAACTACCGAAGCTGGGTAAGAAAAAAGTTTTCTAAAGCAGCACAGAAGCAAAGATTTAGGTATTAAAATTTGGGGCTAATTTTCATGACATTACCAAGTACTTTGAGTTCTCCAAGACATACAATGCATTTTTGTAAGCATGAAGAAACAAACCCCATGTTTCCTTCAAAGCATTTAAGGTTGTATTAACACTTCCACACACTCAACCTGGAACAATTATTTCCCAATTAACTACTTAATTTCCCTGGCACTACTTTTTCTTTTAAAAGGAGGGATGCCTTGCTTGAGACCAAGTATTTGGACCTAGAGCCTTCACCTTAAGTTTTAGAGCAAAATGCTGGTGAGATCACTTACCTCAGGTATGTGTTATTTTTGTCACTCCAGGGGAGATCAGTGCTGAGGATGTACAGTGTTACAGTGTTAGTGCTATTTAGGCATGCAAAGGGCACATTTCCTTCTGCTAATTTTAGTTCATGAGAAAGAACAATCAGTGCTACATGACAAGAAAACAGCAGTCAGACCTAAATGCTGAGCTGGTGGTTTTCCAAGAAAGAAACGGGAAAGAAAAGCAACACATGTCAAACACTGTAGATGGTCAAGGTATGCAGCAGCTAATGGTGGCTAGAGGAATGCAAGCCAGATACCTGTACTGCTCTGCTCTGCCTCTTCATTTGCCACTCTCATCAGTGTATCAAGCACTAGTGCATTGTCCAGCCCCAGCCAGGTGTACCATTCTTCCAACTCCTGGAGGAAGCTAGAAGTACCTGTTGTTTCAGACACCTTCCGTGTTGCCAGTTTGCACAAGCGCTCAATGAAGCCTGGAATATTCAGAAGTGTAGCTGAAAAAGGAAATCAAAGTATTTATTATGATTGAAAATAACCAACACAACACTCATCACATCCTCTACACCACAGGGTACCAAACCACCTCCATTAGTGGTACAGAAGAGTGCACAGAAACTAATTCCATCTGGTTAAAAAGAAACAAAGATGGAAGAAGTCAGTGCACTCTCCTGTTAAGGACTGGCATAGAGTGTACACACCCTAGAGGTAATTCAATCAGTGTTAAACTGGTCTGTGTAACTAGTTCTACCCTACTCTGCTTGTTTCCAGTCAATTCCCTCTGCTGGCACTGCTGGTTTCCAGTCCATAATTAGTCAATACCAAGGAACTGATCTGGCTAAAAAAAAAAAAAAAAAAAGAAAAATCAAGCTGGCAGAAATAAAGAAGCAGCCCTTGGAAGGGGCAGCTCCACCTCCTCTTGACTCTGTTGTGTGATGCTACCTCCTTCACCTCCTGTGGTGTGTCTCACTGCACACTGAACCAGCTCACTTCAGAAGCTGGGTAGAAAGCTGCTAGCTTTTTAAGTACGGTTTCTTTGAATTAATTCTTCATGGAGCAAAACAGAAGGGAAACACGTAACAGCAGCCCCAAGTCAGAGGGTTTGAATTGTGGAACTGCACCCTCAGAAACAGCAACTCAAGGGCAGAAATAACAGGTCTGCAAAATGCCTGGGGAGGTGCATTTTGGCCTAAAGATTTCACAGAATCACTGAATTACAGCCCTGTTTCTTTTAGCCACATGGCTAAGCCTTCAGACTGCGGGTGTGACTAGAGAAGGACTATGTGGAAGAGTTGAGATTCTGCCTGCTCGTACCACCTCTGAAAGAAGCAGCTTCCTGATAACTTAACATGGAATATGATTTACAGTCCTAGATACAGTGTCTAACTGGCAAACAAAAACTGATTAGTTAAATACTTGTTTGGCTAAATTCAGCTCTGCAGGATTCAAGCTTATTCAATTAAACTAAACTTTGTACCCACATCTCTATGTACCTGTCCACTGCTCTTTACAAGCAACCTCTAGTGATCACAGGGCAGAAGACAATACAAGCCCTTTGAAGCTTCTTGCAGCTTCTGCCTGTTCTATTATGTGTCTGCCTTTCCCTGGATGCTGTAGAGGTGGCAGCAGTTACAAATGGAGTTTTCCTGTTCATACCTAACACAAAACATTGGAAAACAGGAGAACCAGCTCCAAAACCCCTTTTTCCACTTCTCAAAATTGCTTGCCATGGGCCTATGCAAACATCTGCTTAAGAAGCACAAAAGAAGAGTTGAAAAAAACAGATTCTACGTTTGAGGGTACTTTAATTTAGATTGCTTAAATTCACACTCATCCTTCTGGGCAAGACTTTCACATCTGAAGTACTCAGCAAAATAAGGAAATCAGCCCTGTGCCCTAAGTTAAACTGGTATTAGGCCCACAGATTTCCAAGTCTGGTGTGCTAAAGGAGGGCAACATGATTAGTATTAAGCATACTTTCCTTGCTGATAAAAACAGACATCCTGCTCAGGATAAGGCCAGATAAAAGCAGAGAAGGAATTGCTCCAACAGCAACCATGCTGCATGCAGTTTAGTTCAGGAATTCCTATTTTAAGGAAGACATGGAACTATTGGGAGTTGCTAAAGGGAAGGCCATGAGGGATAGAAGACAAAACCAAATTATTTTAAGCCACTCAGTTCATCAGAGAAGGCTGATATCTCAGAAACTAATTCACCTATCCACCAACCCTGTATAAAACCAAAAGCTACAAAGGAAGTTTCATTACCAGAAAAGACTGCTTCCAGGAAACTGCTTGAAGAAAGTGAATGAAGAGAAATGCTTTGCGAGACAGACTACTTACGGTATCCTCTGGAAACACACGCTACAAACGGGACATTGAGCAGAGGGAAACCTGACACTGCTGAGATAGTTTTGTGTTTGTTCCCAATGAACAATTACCTTGATTAATTTCAGCTCGAGAAGGACCCAAGTTTTTTTTCTGCTGGGCATTTTTGGCAAGCAGCGTATGCTTGTCATCACTGCCTGGGTCAAGTTCTGAAATGGTGACAGCAAGGATCCTGCAGAAGTTCGCAAGTTGCTGCTGATCAAAACTGGACACCAAGCTCCCCAGATTGGGAATATCATCCAGTTGGATCATTTCCTAGAGAAGGCAACATCAGAAGAGTAAGTCACACGTGATGATAAGGACATGGAGTTGTTGGAGCAAGGCCAGAGGAGGCCACAAGGTTTATCAGGGACTAGAGCACCTCCCATATGGAGACAGGCCGAGAACACTGGGGCTATTAAGCCTGGAGAAGAAATGCTGCATGGAGACTTCAGAGCAGCTTCCAGTGTCTGACCCTCTCCACAGAACGTATGTGGACATTTCAGTCAGGGTTTTGCCAGGCTTACACTCACCCCACACCATCCTCTGCAAGCTCTGCAACAAAATTATGAGACCACATGCATCACTTGGCTGCTGTAGGAAATGTGACTGATGATCACTGTTAACATGCAGGTTTCAAATAAGCTGTAAGAGGTGAGGATGCCTGCTCAGAGGGTTATTCTTCAGCAGCTTAAGAGACAGCTGTCCTTCCTGGCCTGAAAAGCCATACAAACAAAGAAAGAAAGCAACAACTGACCTTTTTCACTCCCAGGATATCTTCAATGAGTGTCGCAGTCTGTAGGAATGTCTTTTTGTTTGTCATCAGTGTAAACAGGAACAACACAAAGTCGTTTCTTTCCGCCAGTCGTCTTGTGACTCCTTCCGTCTAGAGAGGATCAAATGCACAACACATGGACCCAAAGTCAGAGCCCACCTTAAGAAGCCACAAGTTACAGGCACATGCAGGACAATTTTACAGACGTGTTGTTGAATCTGCTACCCCTGAAGCCAGGAAACATTGTGTTTATGGTGACTAAAACACCACAAACAGCCCTTGCCTGAAGTTAACATGCAAAAACAACAGGCTCTAGGAGAGGCTTCATCTCAAGGCAGTTGTTTACTTGCCCGAATCAAAAGGAAACACTGCATGCATAGAAATACCTCAGAGAGACCTCTGGCTCCCCATGCAAACTGTAACCAGCTCCATTCCATGGTATGTAAGCACACCCCAGACGCCTGTCAGCATCGCTCCCAGCTTGGCAGAGCAACCAGGATTAAGCACTGGCCTTACTGAACTCAGTGATGAACCCAACTTCATGCTTTCCCATGACTTCTGGGTTCATCACTGAGTTCATTAAGGTCAGCTTTCATGCTCTGATCTCTGCTGAAAGCACAGCCAGTCCTTTCTGGTACTAAACGTAACTTAAAACTACATCCTTACCACTTGCAAAGCTGTTTATTATATATAACTGACACATTACCGGTGCTCACAGAACTAGATACTTCCTGAATATTTACACATAAGCCTAAGAACCCTTAATATTGCAATAACATTTTTGTAATCCTGAATGCTTCTCATTCAAGAGAGCAGTTATACTGAAATAAACCAGCTATTCTATACACTGCAAACTTGTTTCTTAGCATATTATGCCATTCACAGTTTCCAAAAGTTGCACTGTATGCAGTTAAATAATCATCATGTTAGTCAGGAAAAGAGCATTCCCTCTCTCCCTGCTCCCATGTGAGCACATAGTGAGAACATGATCTATTAAGACTCCAACTCCTGAGATCGAGTTGATGTCTTTGGAAGAGCTCCAAGCCAGTAACTGCCTTTTACTTAAGTTTCTGTTCCACAGTGCTCCCTGGGTTGTGCCATAATGAAATGTGGGATTATCTTAATCCTGAGGACATTCCCTGCATGCATCTTCCAAGGCATGCGCTTTTAGCTGCAGCATTTTAAAGGCAAGGAGTTGCAATAGGCCTTTAACCACGTATCTTCCCTAACACTGATTTGCCACATCCAAATGGAATATTCAGCACGTGAAGGAGTTGCAGAATCCAACTTAAAACACTTTGCCAGCACTATCAGTGAACTAGATGAGCTGTAGCATGGGTTAGAAGGCATCCACTCCCAGCTGCGAAGTTGAGGTTTGAATACAACATGGCTTTCCTACGGAAACACGGGCACAAACTGCCAAACAAGAGGGTTTAGGCTTGACAATGTGGCTAAGAAAACAAATTATTTGAGTAACACATCAAATTACAGGGTGGCCCAGAAAACACACTTCCACAGCAGTGGTACTTACACATATACATGTGTTGTACAGTATGCTTAAACAGTCCTTGATCAGGTCATCGCTTACTGCAAAGAAAAATACAGACACTCAATAGCTACATGCTGCTGAGGAGCACCAACATCCACCATAGTGACATCAACAGCTATACAACAGTGAGAATTTCAGGCTAACTCCTAGCTCAGACCACAAGTGCAAATGGTTTGGAAGATGGAAAACAGAAACACTCTATACCTGACCACTTCACATGGTTTCTTCCAAACTCCCCTCAGCACTGCCTAGGACCACGAAGATGTGTTTGTGGCCTAGGACACGTCTTAGTGACACACAAAACAAAATGATGTGTTTCCTAAAATACTCTTTACACCCACATCATAGATCAATTCAAAATCTGTCACTAAGAGAAACTCTCGAGATACATATTAGTTCCAACTGTTAAACATGGAGGGAGTTTTCTCCATACTGCATCAGGAATTCATAGCAAACCTTTCAATCTCATTTACTCCAGCATTTTAATATTCAAAGAATGTTTTCAGAACAGATATACAACAGCTGCCTCCAGTTCAAATTCAAGTTACACCTTTGAAGCTCCCTGGCTGCCAGGCATGGAGTGTACCATGACATTTCTATTGCTCAGAAGGGTTCAGGGAACCAGAATGACAGACAGGAGAAATGAAAACACTAAACCAAAGCTGCTCCAGCAGGGAAGTTGTGCTGAAGCTACTGCACCCCGCCTGCAAGTTCTCCTTCCAGCAATCTGGAAGCTGGTTACTATGGCTAGACCAGGAAAACAGCATCATTTACATTATCTCACAATCTCTGTAACTCCTATTACATCAAGGATGTTTTGTGGATTATTAATAATTGTTAACAGCAGCTACAGTGGCAGTAACAATGAAAGTTTTCACTGACTGCAGATTAGCTGCACTGAGGGATGTTATGCTGAGTGCACGAATGCACTGAGCTGTGCTTTGCAACAGGTGACTATCCTAAATCCCATCATGAATCAATACCAGAGGGAACAAAGAAACCAATGATTCATTTAGGAACAGGAAATCACAGGTATGGGAACAGAGAAATAGAAGAATTTCTACGTGAGTAAGAACACAAGACACGAGTAAGAAGAAAACCCACCCATTTACTTACTTTTCTGTTTCTTCTTCTGTGTGATAAGAGTTGGTCTCATGAGAATTTCTACTAAAAGCTGTAGTAACAAGATAAAGTATTAAGGGAATAATCATTGAGATACAAATAACCAATTCATTTGTCAGTGATAAATCCAAACTTAGTCCTGTCTCTGCTGAAGTCACAGAGGTGATTACTGGCAGCTCCACAGTCAAACCCCACTGGTGGCAAAGTTACCATCACAAAAAATAGTTTCATTTACCCTAAAGAAATAACAACAGTTGCATAAGACAATCTTCCACTGGCAAGTTTTAAAGCATTTGAGCCTTTACAGAGTGTCATTTCACATGTGTCCAAGTAACATCAAAGATGGCTGTCACACACTTCCCAGAATAATAAGCCTTTAGCAATCATCTGCAAGAGATGCAAATTTAGCATCCCTAAGTGTTGCTGGGCTTCAGAATACATTCCTGGTCCAGATATAACTGAACTTAGTTGCTCCCAATTTTAAACTTGCCACCAAAGAGCAAGCCACTGCTTCTGTGCATGCACCTTGTGTGTGCTGAACATCCACCTTTACACATAGGTGAAATGTTGTCTTCATTTCTATGTCGGGAATGTAACAGTCAACTTCCCAAGACTAGGGCTATGGCTCTAGCAGTTTATTTTAAAATGAGAGTTAACCACTGGAAGGAACTGGTGACTTCTGCAGGAAGCATGGCAAAAAGCCCCTAACTTTAAAGTTCAGTTTAAAATCATTAAGTGCAACATAGACATCACCTGACTGAGTCATGCCAACTAGGAATATATTTCTATTTTACAACCTACTCTCTCTACTTGTCCCAATTTAACTTGGTCTTTTAATGAACCATCTACCCAGACACAGAAGCAAACATCCAATAGCACTGGAGGCACTGCCCATTTTAACCACTGATAAGTAAACAGGCAACTTTAAGAATGTCCTGGGTTCAGCTGTAACAATTGATTTTCTTCCCAGTAGCTGGTGCAATGCTGTGTTTTGGCTTCCCTCTGAGAATAATGTTGATAACACACTGATGTTTCAGTTGATGCTCAGTAGCTTGCCTTGATCAAGGACTTTTCATTCTCTCATGCTTTGACAGTGAGGAGGGGCACAAGAAGCTGGGAGGAAGCAGAGACAGGACACCTGACCCAAACAGGTATTCCATACCACAGCACACCATGCCCCGTAGAAAAACTGGGGGGAGTTACCTGGAAGGCCCAGATCAATGCTTGGGTCAGGCTGGGTATTGGTCAGTGGCTGCTGAGCAATTGTATTGTGCAGCACTTGTGTTCTGAGCTTTCACTTCTTCTCTTGTTGTTTCCTATTATTATCGTTGGCATTCTTTCTATTATCAGGATATTTTACTTCATTTTAGTTATTAAACAGTTCATATCTCAATATTCATTTGATTCTCCTCCCCACCCTGCCATGGTTTTCCCCCTGGGAGAAAAGGGGAAGGTGAGTAATGGCTGTGAGGTGCTGAGATACTGGCTGGGTTTAAACCAAAACAAAAGAGGAATATATATTTTACAGAATCTAAGACTGGTTTGGGTTGGAAAGGACCTTAAGATCATCCAGATTCAACCTTCTGCCATGGACACCTTCCACTAGACCGTGTCACCCAAGACCCTGTCCAACCTGGCCTTGAACATTGCCAGGAATGGGACACCCACAGCTTCTCTGGGCAACCTGCACCAGGGCCTCACCAGAGGCAGAAGGAGCAGAAAGGGAGTTACAAGACCTTATTTCTTGGAATGTGGTTGCATTCAGATCCAAGGTCCATGATGCTCCTGTGTACTTTTGGGTAATATTTTGTGTGCATTCATATAAAGGCAGGACACACAAATGTGCTTTTGTTCTTTCTTGATGTAAAGGCTATCAGAATCCAAAAATATCTTAAAGAGTCTCCTGTCACACATTATACATACAGAGCACACTGCAGATTTAGTGTCCTTCAAAGTTACTCGTGCTTCACAGCTCAAAGTGCAACTGCAATGTGGAGTCAGCACATGGCATACAGAGAACCAGCAGATTACACTCCTTCCCTTTTAAAACACACAGAGCAGGCTTCTACAGCTGCCTTTAACCACATTAAACCCACTGGTGTCGGCCAAATCTCTGGCCATAGTACCAGGTAATTCAAGTGTAGCTGATATTTACCATCACCAGCCCAAGTTAAAAAACCAAACCAAAACTAGCTGGGAGGACACCAGTGACTAAACCAGTACTGATTTCAAAACATAACCTAAATAAAAGTTTCGCCTAAGTAAAGGCACGCTAAGAGAGAATTAGTAAAGACAATGCTTAGTTAGACTGAAAAACTAAAAAAGGGGCATCGATTTAGTGTGAGGTGTCCCTGCCCATGGCAAGCGGGTTAGAACTTGATGATCTTCGGGCCCTTTCCAACCCTAACTATTCTATGATTCTGTGAATTCGTTTACCAGAAAACACAAATCATACATATCTAATGAAAGCTGAAATCCCAGAGTCTGTCACCATTCAACTGAGCAAATGGGTATTTGTGGAATATTCAATAAAGATAAGTGTCTCCAGAAACCTTGGAGATCTGTTTAAAAACTTTTCCATTAAGGAAGCAGTCCTTTTTGCATGCCAGCTACAAACACAGACAACCTGGCTAAAGGAGTGCACTAGTGTGCTTAAAGAACCACCACACATCCTTCAGGGGTAAGGGACAAGCTCAGTGCTCTCACAGCAACTGTAGTAATCTCACAACTAGAAAGCACTTGAAACTGTTTACATTGAGAACATAGACACCTCACCTTTTTCACCTTAAAACCAGACTGCCTTCAGAAACAGCCAAGTCTTCTATATCATATATGAAAAAGCACCTCACTTTTGATGATGGAATACCTCAGAAAATACACCACTTTCACATTCTGATCAACAGAAACAGGCACAATTCTAACATTTAACGTCAAATTAGTAAAGTAATTTTGTAGCGTTTGTTTAGAAGCTTCAAAGGTCTCAAGGACCTCACAGATTTCTCAGTGGTACAACTATCATAGAGAAATCTTTTGATATTGTTGAAAACAAACACTTACATCGACTCCTCCAAATAAGTCAAACGTGTATGTATTTGGGAAAGTGGACTCTTGAGCAGCTTTTTTATCTTCTGTAACAGATGCCACTGCCTCCATTGAAAGAAGTGGGGAAATTTCCTGTATGCAAAAGAAGGTTCAAAGAGAACTGTTCATCCGTATAACACAAATGTCTTCAACTACCCGTGTGATCTACCTACTGATCAGTGACATATTCCCAGTTCTTATCTACCAGCCAACTGACAGATGTTATCATACAAACAGTAAATACTCTAGGATATGGTCACAGTAGACTTTAAAGAAAGCAACAACAAAATAATCCCTAGCTTTCAGGAAGAACAGGATAAACAGTACCTTTAAGATACTTTGGCACTGGGAGAAATCGCTGTTTGGGTGGCTTTGTTGATAGAGCTTCTGCAGCAGCAAGGGAATCCCACTCCATTTTGCTTGTTTATCTCTTTCCTTTAACAAGGCCTCTGTGATCTGCAACAAAAGAATACAATTTCCACGTGACAAATGCTTCATAACCAGGAAAACCACCTTATCACCTCCCCAAAACGTCAGCATCAGAATAGTACAATAAATTACTTTGTGTGATGAGTAGCATTACAAATCCAGTACCTTTTTCCATGCAGCATTTATTCAGGACTGAGAGCTGCAAAATTTTAGAGATGATGTAAGTATTTTGAGCAGGAGGGGGCTTAAAGCAGATGGTATCATTGAGAGTATTTCATCATATGCCATATTTTTATATTGATGATAGATTTTAAAATGGGAACACATTAGTGTCTGATTAACTCCATTAGTAGAACTCCATTTGACAGGTCAGTGGAAGAGGAAATGTGCGCCCTTGATGCTATCAAGATACTCTAAGATGGACAGAACACTGAAGAAGGAAAGGTTTCATTACTCATCACATTCAGCTTGTAATGCGTATTTCCTCAGCCGAACCCCTGAAGCCATTATTGGTCATAACAATGACCCCAAACGTGAAGATTTACAAGCAGGCTCCAGAAGAACATACCAAAGATCTAGCAAAAGCTTCCTCTGTGGTCTGGTTATAAACAAAGACCAACAGCCAAATCAGCAGAACACCGCTGGCATTACTCTCTGGGAAGCAGTCTGCAACCACCCCTTTGTATTTGCTACCACATTTGTGCAAACTTTCTCTAATTTTCCCTCTTCTCCCCAAAATATATATATTAAAAAAATATTCACCACTATGTTTTAAACGTGGGAAGAAAAAAAAATAATAGCAGCACAAAACTTACAAATATTCTGCTTAGAACCCACAAAAGCTGTTTGAAAACTTAACCACTTCCTGCAGGTTACTGCCTGCAGCTGCTGTGAAGGAGGAGCTCTTCATTAAAGTTCACCATGCAGCCAATGCTGACCCGCATTTAACTCCCTTCCTTAACAGTACCTCAGAGGTAACTAGGCCAATCCCAGAAGAGGGCCTTGCCCTTGTACAGAAAGCTCAGACTGGCAACAAGAGTTAGAGCAGGATTTCTGGCTGCTGTGACATAATTTTTGTATGCCCACCAAATAACAAACAAACCCAAAAGAAACTGCAATCCTCAGGTCAGCCAGACTGCATCTCAATGCAACAGTTGGGGACCTTCTTCTACTCCAGGCCTAAAACTCTAAGCTGCTCTCATTCTGGGTAACTTACTGCCAGCCTTTCCATGGCTAACTTCGTAGAATGGTTTGGGTTGGAAAAGACTTTAGGATCATCCAGTTCTAACCCCCTGCCATGTCACCCAAGGCTCTGTACAACCTGGCCTTGAGCACTGCTAGGGATGGAGCATTTACCACTTCTTTTGGCACCCTGTGTCAGCACCTCACAATAAAGAACTTCTTCCTTAGATCCAACCTGAACTTCCCCTGTTCCAGTTCAAACCCATCACCCCTTGTCCTATTGCTACAGTCCCAGATGAAGAGTCCCTCTCCAGCAACCTTGTAGGCCCCTTCAGACACCAGAAGCTGCTATGAGGTCTCCACGCAGCCTTCTCTTCTCCAGGCTGAACAGGCCCAACTTTCTCAGCCTGTCTTCATATGGGAGGTGCTCCAGTCCCTGATCATCCTCATGGCCTCCTCTGGACTTGCTCCAACAACTCTGTGTCCTTTTTACGTTGAGGACACCAGAACTGCACACAGTGCTGCAAGTGGGGTCTCACAAGAGCAGAGTAGAAGGGCAGGTTCTCTTCCTTCAACCTGCTGTCATGCTTCTAACTTGCATTGTTTCCCTTCAGCCTCCCTAGATGTTCACTGTTAATAGTTAACAGCCAGGAAAGATTTCTTCTTATTGTTTCAGTTAAGACATCCTCCTCAGATACACCTCTGTGTACAATTATAAAAGGTCACTGCATTCCATATTAGACAATTATATGCAAATATACTCCAGTTTCTGACTGAGAATTTACCTCTTTTCTCTGCTTGCTAGACACCATACAGGAAGACCAGAAAACTGAGGCAAGCACATGAAACCTCAAACCATCAATGTTAGCTGCTATGGGTCCTCACCCTTCCTCTAAGCTTTCCAGACAGCTAAGGTTCTTTTCCTGATGAGAACTTCAAGGCTCTTGAAGTATCAGGCTTTCTTGCTACAGGGGCTGACAGAAGCAGCACAAGCAAACCTGGGACGCAAAACTCTCCAGTTTTTAACTCTTCCCTGCTTTGACTTCTGAATGAGTCATGTCACTGGAGAATGACACAGTTCCTTCTGAGGAGGCCATTCAGATGCAGGACAAACCCATAAATCAAAGGGCTTCTCACTGTTTGTCCTGTGGGCAATGGCTCAAGCTCCTTTGAGGTCACAAATTTCCATCACTCCTTGTAACACCCAGCACAGAGATGAAGAGGAGCTCCAGCACTGCCCATTTCAGGTGTGGCAGAAGCACACAGCCCCACGAGCAGCAGAAACTGGATTCATTGCTGGGTAAAGTGCAAAGAATGTGCAGCAAAATGCCAGGGAAAGAATCCAACTCTAAAGCTCCAACTGATGTGCAAGATATCACAGGCAAAGATGACATGCACGGGCTGCAATCTCTGCTTCCAGTAGCACAATGGAGAATTCAGCATCCAAGTGCTCTCAGAAACAGCCAAAAGCTCCTTACCAGTGTTAAAAGCTTGCCCTGGGTTTAATACTACATTTGTTAATCACATGTATGCTTCTTGATTTGGACAGGATCCATCTCTATTCCCATCTCTGTACCAGTAGGTCTTCCTTTTCCCTGTGCTGGACTCCAACACAGCCACTTGTGCTGATCTGCAGAAACCTTTCAGAACTGAAATTCTGACAGAATGAAGCAAATGTTTCCTTGCTCTCATCTTCCTTTAACTGCTTTCAAAACAAAGTTTTCTTTCTCTTATTTAATACATGCCTTTGGTTTCCTTGCAAGCTCCAGCTTGTGGTCCCTGTTCGGCATTTATGAGGCTAGCCTGGCTCTGAATATTTCCATTGTGGCAGGGTGGTATCTGCCAGTGCAAAGATTTTAGATTCTGTGGAGGGATAAAAATTCAACTGGATTGTATGGAGCTGAATGTCTTTACAACCATTTTGGTTAAAAACTGCATCTCCTGATTTCTGGAATAGCATATAAATGAAAACTGTTCACTAGATGCTAAGTGGGTTTCCCTCTTGCTCTTTTTGGGCAGACATTATTGAACAGTCATCAAAATTAGCTCTGGGTCTTTGGGGGCCCCTTTCCTGCTAGAATTCTTTGGTTCAGCACTCATTTCCCACACATTTTCTTCATTCACTGAATAGCTCTGGATAAAATAGCTGAAATCTTGCATACGAAGCTTGAGAAGTCAGATACTCTCTATCAATTAGGAAAAGCTGCAAAAGCCCAGCTGGAAATGGCATCAATTAAAAGACAGAGGCCAGTCTAACCAGTGGTTGCTGGGGTTAGGAACCATCACACATTCCTGGCATTAGGAGATGACAGAGTAAGTACCAATTACTGGGAAAACAAAAGGACCAGCGTCAGAACTTCTCTACACCCTAACACAGCAACCAAACTGGTACAAACACCAAGCTCCACACAGTCATTTCTCAGAAGTTTGCAGTAACACATCCAAGTCTTAAATCACAAACTGAGAAACCTGGGGAACAGCACGCTGTGGCTCTCCAGAAGCAGACCTTCCAGCAAGTCTCTGAAACAAGGCAGCACACACCACCTCAAGCCCACCACAGAGCTCCACAGCTATGTCACCAGCCAAAGTGGTCTGATTAAAGTCAGTTTTACACCAGCAGTTCACTGAATGCTCTTCACCAGCCAGGGGATCAGGTACCTGACTAGTCCCATCCTGGCTGGCTCCAGGTGTGCTGCTGAAGCCACAGCACTGTGGATTTGCTGCAAAGGCAATCAAAAATTTCCTGGAGGATTTAAGTACAGAGTTATAAATGTGTCACGGAGTCCAGCCATGACAGCAAGTGGAGCAGACAGAGTGGTTCATTTGTAATCCCAGACTGGTTTGGGATTGAAAGGACCTTACAACCCACCCAGTTCCAACCCCTGCCACAGGCAGGGACACCTTCCACTGGAGCAGCTTGCTCCAAGCCCCTGTGTCCAACCTGGCCTTGAACACTGCCAGGGATGGGGCAGCCACAGCTTCTCTGGGCACCCTGTGCCAGCGCCTCAGCACCCTCACAGGGAAGAGCTTCTGCCTAAGAGCTCATCTCAGTCTCCCCTGTTCTGGCAGGTTAAAGCCATTCCCCTTGGCCTGTCCCTACAGGCCCTTGTCCCAAGCCCCTCTCTAGGTTTCCTTTAGGGCCTGGAGCTGCTTCTCAGGTCTCCCCTTCAGGGGCCTTCTCTTGTCCAGGCTGCCCCAGCCCAGCTCTCTCAGCCTGGCTCCAGAGCAGAGCTGCTCCAGCCCTCGCAGCATCTCCATGGCCTCCTCTGCACTCCCTCCAGCAGCTCCACATCCCTCTTGTGCTGCTGCCCCAGAGCTGGATCAGGACTGCAGGGGGGTTCTCCCCAGAGCACAGCAAAGGGGCAGAATCCCCTCCCTCAACCTCTAGGATTGCAACCAAGCACACAGGGAGGGTCTGGCCTCAAGTGCACACTGGTAGCTTATGTTGAGCTTAAATTAAAGTCTCTCAAAGGACTGGAGTCCAGGATTTCCCAGGAGATGACTCTAAGGACAGGTAACCACCATAGGAATAATTCACTACTACAGAGTTTAAATAACAAACTTCTGTGCATAATCTTAGTATTTCTTTCAAATTTCTAACCCTCCTGTGATATAAATCCTTTTAGAACACCCTAGTATCCATTAGCATAACAGTCTAATATAACTAATTATAATACTTTAATCTTTGTTGAGGTATATTGAGTTATATATTAATAACTACCTAAATCCATCCCTGGATCAGCTTAGTTTCCCTTTCCTTTCTCCCCCTCACTTTGCTATGGGATTTGTTGCTGATGTTCCTGCCCATGACCACTATTCTCTAGGCACAGCTTCTCCAACAGAAGCAGCTCATCCTCCCAGCTGCTTTGTGGGCAGCACTAAATACTTGTTACTGACCTGAGACCTCCTGTAGTTACGATTGCTTTAAAATCCCTTCCCCTTCCAGCAAGGATTTGCCTTTCCAGCTGTGTTCCTGCATTGCAAAGATTTTCATTGCCCTACAAAGTAAACCTCTTATTTTCCCAACCTTGTCTCCATCACTTTTCCAAGCTGTGGTCAGTGACACATTTCCAAGTCTTCCCATAGTTGCTGACGAACTGGAGGCCCATAAGCACATGACAGCAGGAGAAACACCATGAGCTAAAACTCCCCTTTGCTCTCCAGAGTAAGCAGTTTTCTAACAAAATTGTGTCTCTAGTTCACATTTACCCTTCAAACATTTCCCTGTCTTGCTGAACACTCACTACAGGAGCCTGGTTTCTGTCATCTTTCAAAAGCAAAATAATAGTGACTCAGGTGCCCAATCACCATCTACAGAAGGATTCATGCTGCGATAGACTTCACAGCTATGACACATCTGCTGTCATCCTACTTGATTCTGTTGGTTTTGTTGCCATCATAGAACAGTTAGGGTTGGAAAGGACCTTAAGATCATCCAGTTCCAACCCCCCACCATGGGCTGGGGCATCTCACACTAAATCATGTTACCTCTGTCCAACCCAGCCTTGAACACTGCCAGGGATGGAGCATTCACAACCTCCTTGGGCAACACATTCCAGTCAGCCTCCACCCCCACAGTAAAGAACTTCCTCCTTATACCCAATCCAAACCTCCCCTGTTTAAGTTTTAACCCGTTACCCCTTGTCCTATCACTACAGTCCCTATCATGCAGTAAGTTAGGATTGGAAATGCTATAAGAAAACCAGAATTTCCATTCTCATTTCCCACGACCACTTCTGAAGTATACATTCAAACGTTCTGAATGTTTAAAAGGAAAAAGAAGCATGAGATTATCAAGAAACAGATGCAAGCACAGGGGCTCTGGATCATTTTCATATCCTTTCCTTCCAACCTTTTAGGCTGTACCTTTAAAACCCAGGCAACCAGTATGTGTGCAATTAAATATTCAGCAATAACTGAGGAAGCCATCTCTGACACACTGCCAGGAGAATGGGTATTCAGAGTTAGGGGAGTGCCCTGCCAGCCCAGCTCTTGATCATAGCTCCCTTTTCAGTCGCTAACAAACATGCATCGGCCTTGTGAAGCCATCCCGTTCCTCACACACCTTCTCGCAGAAAACCTACAACCAAGGTAAACGACCCCCTCAGATTCAAGTTTCCAGTTTAACACAACAGCATATCCAGAAACAACTTGCGGCCATAAGGCAACATGCCAGAGATCCCAATTTTGTTCATACAAAGAAACTCCAGTGGTGAGATGTTGACTTTCCCAGCTTAGTAAGAGCACCCATCTCCAGCCTCTCTCCAGCTCTAGATTCTTCAAAGCATGGATCCAGTTTCCCAAAACCAATGCCCCTCCACAAACCTGGATGGAGCCACTACCCTTTCTCCTGCCAACCCAAAAGCCAGGCGTGAACCCAGAAGCATGGTGTCTGAGCCTACAACTTGCTGTGGCTTCTAGCCAGGTCTAACCATCCCCACAACTCCAAACTACTGCTCTACCCCCCAGTCCCCATCCCTGGAAGAAGAGCTATCTACCAAGACGAAGAGCAGGGCTTGAGAATCCAAACCCTACAGTGCTTCTAAGAGTATAACAACTCCAATGCAGATCTTTAACCCCAGCAGCCCTTAAAACCACTACAAAATCCACCAGATAGCAAGAACAACTACAGATGTTTGCTTTGATGATCTTACTCTCAGAAAATAATACTTCAATGATTATGTAAAACTATATTAACTTCACAGGGATTACTTTTTGCTTGGAACCCTATGTCTCCTCTTTAACTCATTTTGAACAAAAGCAAGATCCATGGGGATATCTAGGAAAAAGGAAAAGGAATATCACAGAACCATGAAATGGTTTGGGGTGGAAGAGACCTTAAAGCTCATCCAGTTCCAACCCCCTGCCAACAGCAGGGAATCACATCTACAACAGTTTTCTTCCCACTCATACAACAAAATAAAAACAGTGAAGTCCAACCATTTCTGAGTGTTTCTTACGGATGACAGAGCTCTGGTCCCTGTTACATAAAAAGCATGTCAGGGTCTTCAATACTACCTAGCTGTCCTCTAGTGAGAAGCATAAGCCTGCTAAGGCACAAACAATTAGAACTACTCAAGTGGCTTATATTCACCAGAATGCTTTTTTGGTGGCAGTGGTGTGAGGGAACAAAACTGATTAGAAGCCAAAATATTTCCTTAGAGTTAGGAAACTACTCCAGACAGACAACCTGGAGCAGTGGGAGCTGGAATTTGGCATGTCTGAGGCAAATGCTTTCCTTCCACAGAGATGTTTTTCAGAGTGGATAGGGGCTACCTTGGTAAAGGAAGCATCTATTCCTAGGGATGAAACACAGCTGGAAAGATGGACTCTGTTTTTCCATTCTGATTGTTTCAGCTAAGCCTTGGCAATCCTGAGAGCAGCACTGACAATGTGCTCTTGGGGCTGCACCAGCAGCACACTGATTTGCCAACAGATCACTGGTTAGCCCATTATTATACTGCTCTGTCTACAGCAACCCACATAGCTGCACCTAAATATCTTCTAGTTTCATGTTATACACATGCTTTTCACAGTTGGCTTGCAGCAGATGAAGTATGTGCTGTCTTGCAAAGGGATTTGAGCTTGATCAGCCAAGCCAAAACGTTCTGTTGCCTTCAAGGAACCACAGCGTAAACCCCATCAGGTCTTATTTACAGCGCCTGTGTGCAGAGAGCACTGCTGTGCCAGCACAGGAACTCAAACCAGCCAGGTCCCAGGCAGTGTTTTTCCTTGTTAGAAAATGTGTGTCACTTCTGGAAAGTTGGTCTGTTCTAGTTTACCAGTATCAGAAAAGCTCCTTTCACTTGCTCTGGACTCAGGGCAAACCCTGACACAAAGTTTTGCAGTCTGGTATCACTGATTGAGGCTTGTACCCAGGGAAGCAACTGGGATCAAATGCCTCTATGAACAGGCAAGGACAATATCTGCTGAAATCTGCCTCATCCATCAACCTCATTATTAACAACAGAGCAAAAAGACCAACCAGCAAGAAAGCTCTGGCTCCTGGTAGGCGAGTACAGCAGGAACACACAAGGATCCAGATTTTGGAGACTTAGCTGGCCTCAAAACTGCCAGATATTCAGGTGGCTGGTGCTGTCAAAAATACTATTATGTCCCCGTATGAACAGACTGATGGGACTTTCAGATGCAGGCCTGCCAGCAACAAACCTCAACCATTCAGAGATAAGCCTCTGCTTTCCTCACACAAAAATTGATCTTGAGTTCACCTAAAAACAGTACACAAAGTCTTGCTTAAGAACAAATGCCACTGCTGGCCACAGAAGGGTTCTGACTGTCCCCCAGAGATCAGATGCTGAAATACACAGTCACCACATGGGGCTTGGAGAAAGCTGCTCTAGTGGAAGGTGTCCCTAACCATGGCAGGGGATTGGAACTGGATGAGCTTTAAGGTCCCTTCCAACACAAATCATTCTATTCTATGAACACTGTGGGAAAACACTACTCAGCTGGCAGGCACTTCAGCAAGAAACCATGCTTCCTAATCTCTCTGAATTAACAGCCTGAAAATGCTTTCTTATCCTCTTGGAATACCAGCAGTGTATGCAGTCCATGCAGTGTATGTCCCAGAACTTCCTCGGAAAGAACAGGAAGACAGAGCCCAAACAACATTCACCCAACTTGTTCTAAACCCCAACGCAGCACCTTGGAAACCTGATCTGTTCTCATGCTTTTCTGGAGCAAGTGAGTTGATAAACTGAAGCACAAGCTACAACACCGCTGCTGAGGAGCCAACTGCAGGAAAACTGTGAACATTCTGATCAAAAATAGAACTTAATAAAGATAAGCACCCAAAACTGCCTCCTACTTCTTTAAAAGTTACATTAAAATGTTTTATATTTAGATCACCTACAAACAAAAAACTGCTTCAAGGCAGAAGTACAGAGACATGTCATTTACTAAGCTCAAAATCATTCAGGGAGTTCTTGTCATTCCCTCTTTGTTTAAGTGATTTGAAAACAGCATTTATGAAGCACTGGGAGCCCTCAGTGTCCAAGCTTGAAGTCTTTGAGAGCAGCACATTGATACTGAAATCTATAAAGTAAAACAAACCAACCCCCTGCAACAAGAAAACCCCATCCCAAACTTGGACATTATGAGAAGGAGGAGATTAACAGGAAGTGAGGAAACTTCTGGTTAAGCCTGCTCACTGCTTTGGCAGTGATTCCCAAGATTTAATAAACCCCCCAACTAAAACAGGGGACCATACTGCATTTCTCAAGCAAACTAAAGAGTGGAGGCACCATCCTAACAGAGAGGTTGGTGCACAACATTGCTACAGGTTTATCTGACTGAAATTACTGCTGCTATGGGGGGAGTGAGAAAGAGCATAGAAGTGAGCTGGTGAGACAACATGCTGCTCTGCCTGCATGCCCTGCAGAACAACCCCACTGAAATAACTTCCTCCAAAGGACACTTCATCAGGTTTAAGTTCATGCAAATGGCTTGCTTTCTCTTAAGCTTTACTCAAACAACCTGAGCAAGCAGCAGAGTGAGGACAAAAGAGCAGCTAAAAGCTCTTTCACCTCCTCAGCTACAGAAGGAGGTGTGGGTACTCACGCTGACCAAGTCTCCCCTTTGCAATTGCTCACCCTCCTTGTTAATCAAGGAACATACTATTGCCTGCACTAGTGAAAAGCATTTAGAGAGTGGTAACCCATTTTTAATTCCATTTCAACTCTCTGAAGATCCTTTAACTCAATAAATCACCACCCGAATGCAAGCTCTTTATCCCACACTTCACTTCCCAAGTCTCTGCACCATTTCACAATTAATCTCTAAAACAAATGGCAATTACTCTTCACAAAACGAAATGAATACTCCATTACCCATGAGCAGCTTCTTAAAAGAGCCAGCACAAGCACATGGCAGCACAAGCCTCGGCAGCAAGTTTTCATTTCTTGGTAATTCCCCAGCATCACCAACTGGGAAAGATGACAAATTTGAAACAGACCTGAACAGTTTTATGGAAAACCACCAGCATAAAGCCTACCCCATTTCAGAGCTAAAGTGCTTCCTCAGCTCTAGTACCATCAGGATGCCTCTAAACATCAAACACACCTTAATTCTGATGCAGGGTTATCACGGGTCTGGGCAAAGCTTCTTTTCAGGGGGAAGCCACAACCTCTATCACCAACCAAAGCAACAAGGGAGGCCGACTCTGTTGTAGCATGGCATAGGCCTCCCCTGCTCCACAGCCTCTCTTATAGCGAGACCAAAGATGGGAAGGGGGAATAAGGGGCACGAAGGCACAGGGGCATCCTCCTCCTCCCCACCACACCAGGCTGCAGGGTGAGGACTCGGCCAGGACCGCGGCGGGGCAGCACGGCCAGGGCTGGGCTCCGAACAGGCTCGGCAGCAGGCCCCGCCGGGCTCCTCCCGGCCTCCGAGCTCCAGCGGAGCCCTGACAGCGCCGGGCTGGGGCTCAGCGCCGCCGAGAGGCCGCCGAACACCGGCTCCCAACCGCAGACGGAGCGGGGCCCTGCGGGCCGGAGCAGGCGGCTCTGCAGGCCCTGCCCCAGGCCGGCCGCGTGCGCGGGGTGCGCCAGACCTCGGCCAGCCCCGCGGGAGCCCCCGGCCGCGTCGGCCCCGCGGATCCTCCGCCACGCTCCGGACCCCCCCGCCAGGCCCCGGTGCCGCCCCCCCACACCCCCCGTACCTGCGTCCCCCGCGTCAGGCCGCAGCCGCTGAGCTGCCCGTACCGCAGCTGCTGCAGGATGTTGGTGGGCGCCGCACGGGCTCCTCGCCTGGCTCTGCCGGGCCTGGGGCCCCCCGCCGCCTCCGCCATGGCCGCCGCGGTGCTCGGGCGCACACAAACATGAAGCGTTCCCCCCCACCGGGAGGTGCTTTGTACGGGGCGGGAGCAGGGACCCAGCCCCGGCGGAGCGCTGCGCGGGATGCTGGGAAATGTGGTCCCAATGAGGGCGCGGGGATGCCGGGAAGGGGAGGGCAGCACGGGGGGAGCAGAGAGGTGTAAATGGGACCGGGGGGTAAATAAACCCCAACGGGAAACACATCACCGGGGGAATAGACACTGTGGAGCATGGTCACAGAATCCCAGCCTGGTTTGTGTTGGAAGGGACCTTAAAGCTCACCCAGCCCCAATCCCTGCCACAGGCAGGGACACCTTCCACTGGAGCAGCTTGCTCCAAGCCCCTGTGTCCAACCTGGCCTTCAACACTGCCAGGGATGGGGCAGCCACAGCTTCTCTGGGCACCCTGTGCCAGCGCCTCAGCACCCTCACAGGGAAGAGCTTCTGCCTAAGAGCTCATCTCAGTCTCCCCTGTTCTGGCAGGTTCAAGCCATTCCCCTTGGCCTGTCCCTGTAGGCCCTAGTCCCAAGCCCCTCTCCAGGTTTCTTGCAGCCCTTTTAGGCACTGGAGCTGCTCTGAGGTCTCCCCTTCAGGAGCCTTCTCTTGTCCAGGCTGCCCCAGCCCAGCTCTCTCAGCCTGGCTCCAGAGCAGAGCTGCTCCAGCCCTGGCAGCATCTCCATGGCCTCCTCTGGCCTCGCCCCAACAGCTCCAGTCCCTCTTGTGCTGCTGCCCCAGAGCTGGATCAGGGCTGCAGGGGGGTCTCCCCAGAGCACAGCAGAGGGGCAGGATCCCCTCCCTGAGCTGCTGCTCATGCTCTGGGGGTGCAGCCCAGCACATGGGGGTGGGGTCTGGGTTCCAAGTTCTTGACTAACACGCAGGCAGCAGCTCCCAGGGACCCAAAAGGTGATGATGGTCCCAAAGACACAATGGTCACCAGCAGCCACTCTCCTCCCTCACTGCTGCTGGCTGGCTCTAGAGGCTTCGGGCTGCTGTTGCCAGCCCAGCTCTGGTACTTGGTGAGACAACAGGGAACATACAATGTGAGCACTCAAAATCACTTAAAGCGCAGACCTTGATTTATATCCCATTTTATTATCCCTTTTTTTGTACAAGGGACAACAGAAGTCAATAATGACACTAGCAATTAACATGATGCTTTAGAGCACCCTCTAGCCTGTGCTGATGCAGTGACTCTCAGGTTATGTACTTGAGAGTTTTACAGTATCCTGTCTTCCAGCCCTTCTCCCCACCATGAATAATGTGTGGGCCTGATGATGATCACAGTTTTAATTGTAAAAAGCAAGATGTGCTAAGGGATGACTTGCTCTTTGGGTAAACTGCTGCTCACAGAGGGCCACTAAGCACTGCAGCTGAAGAAATGCACACATGGCAATCTGTCCACTTGCCTGCTCATGCTGCCTCGAACGGCTGCTCTCAGTCCCTTCTCCTAGGGCTTCTCCTGTCACGCTTCCCCCCTTAAGCTTTTTGGTATGGGATTTTGGCCATTGCCAGCAATTCATACAAAGGTCTGACTTTTTATTTTTTTCCTTTGTTAGCTCCATTAAAATAGTATTTCACAAGATGCTGGTTTGACCTTTCACCAAGCCACAGCCTCTCCACATCCCAACAATTGCTTTTGAAATACCTCAGAAAATCCAGCCTGAAGTTTTGGCCTTTGCAGGCTGCTGAGGGTGGAGAAAAACACCACCACAGTTTCAAGTATGGCATCAACAGTACATGCTAAATTTGGGTTTTGTCTTCTATCTTTCTCCACCCAAGCAAAGACTGTGGTTTCCTTCCAGCCTCTGACAGATGCCACAAGTATGCACTGGAGGTGGGACCTCCTGAGCCCTGACCTGCCTCATTTGGAAGCCATTCAAAGCTGCCACTACTCATCGGTGTTTAACACACCTCTCATCTTGGGTTCCTGACAAAGCTCCTCTACGTTCTGTTAACATGACAGAGTCAGTTTTCCATTTACAGAAAAGGCTTACTAAGGATCCTAAGAAAGTCATTTTTGTGAAAAGAAAGTCTTAGTAAGGTGGTAGTTGCTCCCAGATACTGGAACAAACCAAAATTAAGGCTGTCTTGTGTTATTCTGACTCACCCATCCCATAGCACCAAGGTCCATCTGATTACTCACAGCAGGCAGTAACTGTGGAGAGATGAGTTCTTTCAACTCCAGCTGTGCTAAGGAGAGGTCTTACCTTCTAAGGCCCTTTGGTTCTGCTACTGAATGTAGCTTGTTTGTGCATGCTCCAACTCTTCACTTCCCAGCAGGTTTGAAGAAAGTTCATCACTTTTCTGCCCCCCTTTTTTTCCCCCCTCTCTTTAGAAATAAAACCTCTTTGTAACACCAGTGGTGGATCCTTGCATACATCTGTCAAAAAGACACTAATATCACATTTAAAGGTTTGGATTTGTCAGTTCAGCTGAAATCCAAGAGGTTTCATACATTTCACCTCTTAACAAAGAAGTTTCCATAAGAGGAAGGGTCACAGGAGCTCTCTCACTGCCTGCTGCAGAGCTTATGAACATTTCCAGCTTTCTCCAGCACCAAAGGGAGAGCTGCACTTCAGTCTGAACCTTCCATCCCACCCTTATGCACACCACGCATACAGCTGGTCCACCCTGAGGCCAACTTTACCCACAGAGCTGGCTGATTCGGAGTTACACAAGTGAGGTCCAAAGGGAAGTTCGAAAGAGGAAGGAAATGGGGAAATGTCATAGGAAAAGTGTGTTAGATTCTGTAAGAAGAAAGCAAGCTCCACTGCAGGGTAAACCAAACCTCTGCTAGTCCACACTCCACCCCAGTTTCCAGATGACACTACCTAGACATTTCTTAAACTGGTTTCAGGCAGTTAGCACTGACCCACGCTGGTTCTAGACATGGAAGAACCAAGAACTCTGCTATGCTGCCAGTGTTCTCCTTCCCCCACAGCATCCTTCAGCTTGACAGACAGGAACCACCTCAAACCCAACAAGTTTTCTCAACTGGGCATCAATCTCTCAGGTAAATCACATGTTCCTGAAGAGGCCAAAGGTGAAGCACATCACAGAAGAGACTTCAGGGCTCAAAGGTGAAGATACACCTTGTAATCCCTGCTTTTCCCCTTATAACAGGCAACTGCTCAGGCTCCTTTTTATAGAGCAAAGTGTCTGCTCTGCATAAGCCTGTAAAACCTCAAACCAAACTCACAATGGAATCATCATAGAATGGAATGAATCCCAGCCTGATTTGTATTGGAAGGGACCTCAAAGCTCCTCCAGTTCCAACCCCTGCCACAGGCAGGGACACCTTCCACTGGAGCAGCTTGCTCCAAGCCCCTGTGTCCAACCTGCCCTTGAACACTGCCAGGAATGGGGCAGCCACAGCTTCTCTGGGCACCCTGTGCCAGCGCCTCAGCACCCTCACGGGGAAGAGCTTCTGCCTATTATCTAATCCCCTCCCTGAGCTGCTGCTTGTGCTCTGGGGGTGCAGCCCAGCACACGTGGGGTTCTGGGCTCAAGCACACACTGAAGCCAGATCATGGGGAGCTTCTCCTCAGGGCTGTTCAATCCAGTTTCTCCCAGCCCGTGTTTGTGCTGGGGACTGCCCTGACCCAGGGGCAGGACCTTGCACTTGGCCTTATTGAACTTGCAATTCAGGCAACTAATTGGTTTGAGATAGGCAGTAACAGCTGAGTATCTGAATCACATGTGATGAATGAGCAGTAGCAGAATTTAATGGGAAGCTGCTTCACTTCCTAATAAAATTCACATTGTGAGGTACAACACTTTCCATTATGAAATTAAAAAAATACATTCCCAGAGTCTGACTCAAGTTCAATAATTTAAATTGATGAGGAAAACAGAATCAGGTGTTATCCAGGAAGACCTGTCCCAGTACTGCAAGCTTAGAGTTAAAAGACTGACTGGGGCAACTCAGAAGGGAATGTGAGCTCTTCTTGGAGTTCCTCTTCTCTCCACTTTTCTCTGATGAAGCATCTTCAGGGTCTTTTGCATCTTTCCCTTCACCATGGGTGGAAGCTCTTTTTAAAGTAAATTTCTTGGGTTTCTTCAGTGAGTAGAATTCTCGCATCAAATCCTCCACCTCCCACTGCTCTTCCTTACGCTTCCTACAGCAGTGCAGAGCAGCAGGGTCGATGGGATGAGCTTCAGTGTTGAAGATGTATCCTCCAGCATTCAAGACACATTCCCCATATGGTGTAATCACCACATCAAAGTCTGATCCGTCATTGTGAATGAAGTTGTCTGGGTCAAAGAGCAGGTACAAGTATTTGATTGTCTCAGCCAAAAAGAAGGATTCCATGCGATTATCCAGCCTGTGATCCCGCAAGTCTTTGATCTACAAGAGAAGAAATACAGTGGGTTACAGTAATATTAAATTCAGTAAGCCATGAACTGACGGGGAAAAGTAAAACCAGCAATTATGGATGGCACCAATTCACCATGTATGTTAAACAGATGTACACAAATACAGCAACAAGGTTCCAGATGTTTGGAATTAGCACAGTGTAGTGATAAGGAACAGGAAAGAAGCAAGCAGGAGAAACGCATTTCCTAATTGGACAAGGAGGAGAAGAGGTAAGAAGCTTCCCACCATTTTCTCTACCAAAAAAGCCTGCAACATAAGGCTTTTACCTTCTTCCCAATCACAAAGCTTAATACCAAATATTTATATGGAGTTTTTTGTAAAATAGAGCTTGAAATCATCCACTGAATGATTTTAGAGAAATCACACCCTGCAGTTCTCGTGTTTTATCAGGTTTTCAAGGCACAGTGGGAAATCACAACCACACAACTGGCAGGCAGAGCCTGCACATGAGCCTTCCTGCTGGGTGCAGCACAGAGTAGCTAGAAAGATAAAGGGGCGTGAGAAGCTGCTGATGTTTTCCTATGCTTGGGCTCTGCTGCCCATGCCAGAATTCAGCCACTGTTTGGGATGTGAGGAAAGTTACCACCAGAAACATGAGCAGCCATAACCAGGTCAGCTTCAGAGAAATACAAGGTTCTTGTTTGAAAAGAAAATCATGTTCCAACTAAAGCAATCACTTGCCTCAATGGCAAAGTATCATTTCTGAGAAAACTTTCTGAAAGCTGATGTTTAGCAGCCATTCAGCAGTTGATTTAACACTTACAGTTGCAAATCCACAGTCCACCTTGCTGATTTTCTCTATTGACTCCACTGCATCTCTTCCCAGTTCCAAGAGCGTGGGATCTCTTGTAGCACGGTACAGATACATTGCACTCTCAATCAGCTCTGCAAAAAAACCCCAGATGTATGCAAGCATCAAGATTAGGAAGCCATGGACACAGGGAAGAAGAGATATTCCTTTACTTTCTAAACACTGCTTCAGGATGCTGAGATGAACAGTGCAGCTTGCCTTATGTCTCCCCTGGCTCAAAGCATTTGCTTCTCCTGAGGATGTGCTACAGAGAAATTCACTGTAACCAGACTGCATCAGCTCAGGTAAGAGCGAATAATGCTCCCCTCCCACATGCAGGGAGTGGGAGGCTAGTAAAAGAGAGTAAGATTAGAACTCAGATGACAAAGGAAGAAAAGAAGGATGCTTCTAGAAAGAATTACGAAGAAATTCAACCCCCAAAATGCAATTTTTAATACTGTAAGCTTCAAACTGGGGTATCTAAACCACCACTGAGCAAGCACTGTGGAAATACTCTATTATACGCAATGTACGCACTGTGATGAGTTTATTTACTAAGGAAACTGGGATGCTTTAAGACATTTTGGGATGCTATAAGACATTAAACGTTAATGCTGATGAGTATTTTTGGTACAGGTGTTCAATTAAAAAACATCTTTGTTTAAAGGAGGGTGAATGCCTGATCTCTGACAGTGTTCAAGGCCAGGCTGGAAGGGGCTTGGAGCAACCTGGCCTAGTGGAGGAGTCCCTGCCTGTGGCAGGGGGTTGGAACTGCATGAGCTTCGAGGACCCTTCTAACACAAACCAGTCTGTGATTCCATGAATGTAGATGCCACCTGAACACTCAGCTCTAAAGGAAATTAATTATTCTAATTATTCAGATTATGTCACTGTAGTATCACAGACAACATACAATCCTATTATAGATATTAACATATATATAAAATACATTAATAATATTTCATACCATATATTAATATAGTATAATATATAATTATAATTAGTTTTATTAATAATGTAATATATATTAACTATATATATATTAAGCTGAGCTTTACTGATGCAAGTAGAATTGGTCTATTTCAGGAACTGAGCAGAACTAGTGGTCTGTCCATACTCGCTTTCACTTCCTAAATATAAAGAACACAAGCAGTCACATCAACATTTTGCATGACTTTAAAACAACCCATGTTGGACAGTCTAACACTTATACATGTCAAAACCTACATTGGGAACCCAGCTCATTAACATGCCCCATTTATATAGTAACACTATGGGGTTTGTTTCCTCTAAAGGTGTGAAGGGCTTTGACTATGGAGATCACTGGTAAAACACATGCAGGAGCTAAGTCAAAGCAAAACTAGGGAGGAATGTTTAGGGGGTAGGTAACATTTGATTGTACCACCAGAGCAAGAGCAGCATTCTATGTTCCTTTTGATTTCACTTCTGCTTACCAGGCCTGAGTGGATATCCTTCCCTCTTGTCCACTGTGTAGCCCTGGGGAATGTTGTAGAACTCTGGCAGCCCACCAAACTGCTTCCAGACAGTGTAGTAGTTGAGGAAAGTTCTCATGGCATTATCTACATCCCCAATTAGGCTCTGAGAGAGAGGGAACAATTAGCAAAGCAACATCTGGGTTAAGAAGAAACAGCACAGGAAGCAATGCAATAACACTGCTAGAGTCAAAGCAAGAGATAGTGACAGAAATAGGTTGTTCAGGTCTGACGGGTGTAACTAATACTTGGGCATGATGTCTTGAAACTGACGAGGAGACAGATGTTGCTTTTCTGTTGGATCACAATCCACACACCTGAAACTATAGGAAGTCTCTATGATTTTCAGTTCTAGAAGGTTGTGTTTATTCAGTCAACATTTCTTTTAGTCAATCACAGCATCCAGTCTATTTCAGTGGGGATAAAGTCCCAGACCTTTGGTCTGATCAGAAAGCAAACCATGAACAGGAAAGGATTCATACAAATAAAGTATTTATGAGGTGGTGGAAAAAGAGGTGTGATTTTCTTTTTCATTACATTCCCACCTAGATTGTGAGCCCACTGTCAGTGGAGTTTGCTACAACAAAACTACTCTGTCATGCTTAATGGGAGTTTTTATAGACCATAAAGTCAACATCTGCTCTTCCACAGGCTCAGACTAGAGCAGATTTCACCAGAGAGCAAACCAAACTTTTAAAGCAGCACAGATGAGGGTTCTATTCAGAACTTCTGTATTAAAAACATATGAACAAAATCACCACATGGTATTATAGCTCCTACCTGTAGGCCTGGCCAGTAGGCCTCTAGGGACTGAAACACAGGCATGGACACTGTTCCTTTGTACATCTGAACCCAGAGGTACCAGTCATCAAACTTTGTGTAATTTTTGATAGCTTTGTTATATTCTACAGAGAAACACAGAGGGGTTGGTAACAACAACAAAAAAACTCTTAAGAGCAAGAGAAGCCCCTTTTTCACTTGAACCATGATAAATGACTGACTTCTCAGGATGCTCCCTTTGGTTACTCTTTGTCATCACAGACTGTTCAAAATTATTACAACAAAGGCTTCAGGAACAGTTTTGAATCATAGAATCACTGAATGGTTTGGATTGGAAAGAACCTCAAGACAATTCAGTTCCAAACCCCCTGCCATGGGCAGGGACGCCTTATACCAGACCATGTCACCCAAGGCCCTGTCCAACTTGGCAATGTACCCTATTAGAGTCTACATCTTCCATAATCCCACATGCAAAGTTTGTACAATGAGCCATTCCTGGGACTTTTCACTCAGGCCTCAAACTGCTCACCGAGAAACATAGACATCAGCTCCTCGTCCTGCAGGAGAATGGCTCCTTTGACAAGGTATTCAAAGTAGGAGTCCACTCCTGCCCCAATGCCAGCATCTTGGGCCACCCACTTGGCAGTTATCACATCAATGTGGTTGCCAACCTGGAAGAAGGAAGGACAAAAACAGGAGTTAAAAGTGCCCACACCACCACCACACAAGACACCTTTGAGCTTTCTTTACACTGTCTATTTCACAGATTCAGTGTCCATTCCAACTAGAATTTTCTCCATTGCAAGATGGATTTATCAATATCAGAGAAGTACAAACTGTAGAAAATGTTATTTTACCATTTCAAGCTTCCAGTATGAACACTGCACTGGCCAAACCAAAGCACCATTATGCTACTGTAAAAAGGCACAATTTCAACATGATGTGACTGGTCCTAATTCTGATCTTACAAGAGAGTAAAGAAGGATGAAGAGGTCCAGAAACAGAAAACAAGGATGTCAAAGGCAAGAGAGCTACCATGCTGATATTTAAAAAGATCCTTCAAACCTGGGACTCTTCAGCGTAGAAACAGACCCAGCTGATGCAGTATAAAATACACAATCATGACTTGCTTGGCATGAAAAAAACCAGCTACTGAGTTTCTTTCCTGAACAAGGTTTAGGGGTATAAACCAAAACTAAACAGATGCTAAAGCAAGCAGAAGGAAACACTTCTTCATACAGTATGTAACAAATCTGTTCCTCTTTACATACACAACACTAGGAGTTCACATGGCTTCAAAAAGCAGCTACAGAATTAGCTGAAGACTGAACACAGAGATAACACTTCTAGCTCTGGCTAATCCTAAACAACCAAAGCTGTAGAGGCTGGTAACATCCCGTTGCACTTCCCATACTTGTATTCTCTTCTGTAGGCCACTGTCCCAGCAGGCATCACACAGACCTTTCATTTAATCTCTTAGAGCTGCTGTTACAAAACAGCAACACCCAGTGGGAGGTGTTGATCTGTTCTGGAGCAGAACAATGACATAATGTTGGGCAGAGATGTGGATGCTGCAGGTGTTCAGGAACAATGTGAAATGCAAGACTTCCACCCAGTTCCTAGCACTGATTATTTATCTAGTTCCATCTCCTCTCTCTTTATGCCTTTTTTTTATGCTTAGAGCTGCATCCACAAAGCTACACAAAAAGGAAGCCAGCAAATTCAAAGTCCATTCTTCACTCACCAGCCCAATATCAGAGCGATTCTTCCACAGTGCCTTCAAAGCCTTCCTGGCAACATCCTCAAACACTGGATCACCAGTGAGGTGGCTTAAAGTGGCAAATTCCACTATAAATGTCCCAATTCCAGCAGTACAGGTAACTGGGGTCTCCCCAGGGTTTACACCATGCAGCAAGTTCACTGTTCCATATGGCATCCCAGTTGGAGTCTGAAAAGCTGAAACATAAGATTTGTGGTTCCCTCTTATGTCTGACACTCTCAATCATGTGACTCACATTCCACTGCACGCAGGCAAGAAGCAGCAACTGCAGCAACTGCAGTAACTGCAAAGAATGAAACGAGAAGTAGGATGTGATCCTGGGAGGGGCAGAGGGGGCTCCCCTGGGAAGGTACTGCAGATCCCTTCCAGCCTGCCCAGAGCAGCAGACTGCATCCCTACCTTTACTGCTTACAGCACAAGCAGGGTAGTCAAAATGAACTAAACCCACTGGAAAGCAAAGTGCAAACACTGAGCTTGTGATTGCTGAGTGGTAGCCCCAGGTGCCCACCACACAAGGAAACAGTGCCATGCTATCAGGGACACATCCCAGCAGCAGCTCAAAAAGGGGTAGATAAGGCTGCATCTTATTGTCTTTACAAGCTGCTGTTTCACAGCCTTTATTTATTATTTATCCTTAATATATTTTCCCTCAACAAGCAACAAACTGGTGTTTTAAGCACATGTAACACTTGGCATGCATTTATCCAACTGGTATCCTGCACTTCACAATGTTCTCCCAGAAAACTAAACTTGCTTTGAGCTCAGGGAACACAACCCTTTGAGTATGCTCATCAAGCAGCACCACCTTCACCAAACACACCAATCACCTCATGAGCCACGGCACACTGACACAGACACAGGAGTTCTCACCTGGTAGGAGCTTGCGAGCTGCTTCCTCTGCCATCCTCAGGAGAGGCCCAGAGCATGGCCAGCCCACTTCCACCTCAACACCAGCCTTCTTGGACAGCATGTGAGCTGAGAGGAGGCCACCCACCACTGGAAGAAGCACAGTAACAATCACAAAATCAGAGTGGTTTGGGTTGGAAAGTACCTTAAGACCATCCAGTTCCAATCCCCTGCCACGAGGAGGCACACCTCCCCCAAGACCATGCTGCCCAAGCCTCTGTCCAGCCTGGCCTTGATCACTGCCAGGAATGGAATATTTACCATTTCTCTGGGCAATCTGTTTCATTGTCTCACCACCCTCATGGTGAAGAATCCCATTAAAGAAGCTGGGACAGGAGTCAAATCTGGTACCCACTGTATTTATCACGATGCAGGGGCAGTGTTTGGGAGAAGAAAAATGAGATGGCTCATCGCTAACAGCCAGGACACAGCCTGATTCAACTTGCCACAAAAGAGTGGCTTGCTTCTTCCTGCCTGTTTACAACAGGTAGCAGATTTATTTCTTCCATTAGTTTAGAAGCATCAGATCCTTCTAGCCCTACTATACCTGCACTGCCCTGCAGACCATCAGAGAGCTAACAGTATAATGAGCATGAACCTCTAAGAGAGGAATTTAATTTCTTCCAGACAGTTTAATACTATGTGTAAAGTGACACAGTGCCCTGTATTACTTTACATCTTATGTAATACAATCTTAAATTCCTTGGAGGAAAGTATCCAGGCCAGAGTTAGCACAGAGAAATCACACTGTTGCAAAAACCGCCTCAGCAATATTTGACAGGAGTAACACAAAAAGCAGAACCAACAGTTTTGCTCCCTGACAGTATCTTTTAGTTGGATGGCCCTGAAGGAGTTCAGCATTCAACTGGGTACAAGACCTGTGATTTTCAATAAAGACAGTCAAGTTTCAGGTATGACACTAAAGCATTAATAACCTCTATTTCAAATCAGTATGGAAAATCCTCACGTAATTTGCAGCGTTTCAGTGGATGTTTATTTCAGAGCTGCAGACCTGGCACCAGCACACCGAGATCCGCACGCTTGCTTCTGTTTGCACTGAGGCAGGAAGCAAAGAGCTGATGTGCAAAGACCAAAAGGAAGTGACATCTGTTTGGAATTTTTCTGTTGGTGTATGTGTCCTCTTACACTGCATTTACAAACTCACTCTGTCCCCTACCTCACATGACCTCTGGGTACAGTTCAGAGGCTCCTACAGGAACACTGTGGAAAAAGGCCACCTCACCTCGAATGTTAGTTTCAAAGACAGATGCATTGACATCAATATCAAAATCCACCCCTTCCTGCAGCACACCAACAACTCGCTGGAACTCAGAAACATTTCCCAAGATCTGCAGGGAATAACAGGGAACAAGGCTTAGAGCTCACAGGAAAACAAAGGTGCAAGTCAGTGTTAGGGACTAATTGTTTGTTTCTTTGATAATTTTGTGAAAACATTAATTACAAAGAGTATTTTAAAAAGTAATAATCAGCCTCATCTGGCCGGTACCAACACCAGTGTGGCAGCAGGACCAGGGCAGTGACTGACCCCCTGTACTGGGCACTGCTGCACCTCAAATCCTGTGCTCAGCTCTGGGCCCCTCACTACAAGAGAGACCTTGAGGTGCTGGGATGGGACAACGGATGGGACAAGAAGAAACAGCTTCAAGCTGCACCAGGGCAGGTTTAGATGGAGCTGAGGAACAATTCCTTCCCCAAAGGGTGCTCAGGCATTGGAACAGGCTGCCCAGGGCAGGACTGCAGTCACCGTCCCTGGTTCACAAACTATGCGGATGAGGCCCTCAGTGCCATGGTTTACTGGTGGCTTTGACAGTGCTGGGGAAGAGTCGGACTTCATGATCTTAAAGGTCTTTTCCAACCCAGCTGATTCTTTGATCTCATTCCAAAACGCTTTCTCCACACACACTGTAGGTCTTTATCCCTGAGTCTGAAGGTGTGGGGCCCAGGGCCAGAGCACAGTGAGATGTGAAGGCTCCCTGGTCAATCAGTGACTGACCTGGTGCTACCGTGTGAAACACAGGTGTGAAGGAGACTGACAGAGGCCTTGAGCGGCTGAAGGCCCGGGCGGAGCCACCGGCACGCACAAGGCTGGGCCCCGGGGCTGGGCACAGCCCGCACTCACCAGCAGCGTATCCAGGGCATCGATCAGCGTGAGGGAGAAGCTGCGCGAGGAGAGAGGAGCGGTGAGGCCCGGCGGCAGCGCCCAGGCCCCGCCCCGCGGCGGGCGGCCGTGGGGGATGCCCCGGCCCGGCCCCTACCTGCCCCAGGTGTCCTGCCCATCGCAGGTGAGCGGCCGCAGCTCGTCGTAGGGGAAGGCGCTCTCCAGGTAGTGCTCGTAGGCGTGGTAGAACATGGCGCGCACCCGCTCCCTGCGGCGCAAGCACAGAGCGCTCAGCCCCGCTGCGGCTCGGTGCCGCCCGGCCTCATCTCCCGGCCCCGCACTCACCGGTAGGACGCCACATCCAGCCCGCGAGCGGCCGCGCCGGGCCCCGCCGACGGCCCCGGGAGCCGCAGCGCCCACAGACACAGCAGGGACCCGAGCGAGCGCAGCACAGGCGCCGCCATGACGGCACCGCCGGCCGCAGCCAATGGCAGCGCTAGGGACAGGCAGCGCGTGCGCACGCCGCCGGAAGTACCTTCACGTAGGGAGCCCTCTTCCGGCGCGTCCCGAGCTGTAGGAGGTGGAGCGGTTGTGGTGTCGGTGTTACCGGATGCGCACGGCCGGGACTCCCCATCGCAGGCACGGGGAGCGCCTGCGAACAGCAGTGGGCAGCAGTGGGCAGCAATGGGCAGCAGTGGGCAGTAATGGGCAGCAGTGGGCAGCAGTGAGCAGCAATGGGCAGCAATGGGCAGCAATGGGCAGCAGTAGGCAGCAGTGGGCAGCAAGGGGCAGCAAGGGGCATCCTGCGCGGGCGTTGAGGCGCTGGCAGCAGCGGAGGTGACAGCAGCTCCGGGACCTGGGAGTAGATACAACAAGTACCTGAGCTCTTGTAGCTGTGATGTATGTGGTAATGACATGGTACCAGAGGTGGTGCCTGCTGCCAGGGAAGAGGAGATGGTTCCTGGCACCATCCCTGTGCATTCCTCTGGGGCAGTGGGGCAGGAAAGGGCACAGGATATTGGAGGAGCAGCTGGGAGGTTTCTGGCCTGTGGGTTGCCCTCCTGACAAACCATCCTCGTGGTCTTTTTCCGCTCTTAAATCCAGTTTTGTGTGGTGCATCCAGACCTGCTTTAGAAAACACAGTGAGCCTGCCCCATGGAGGTGTGCGGTGCTGTCACCCTCTGCAGCGCTGGTGAGCTGCACATCCTCAGTGTCACAGCAGGACAGGCTCTAAGGCTGCCTGGCTCGCAACAGCCCTGTTCCCTGTAAAAGCAGTGAGTTCACAGGGATATCAGTGCTGTGACTCAGACCAGGGAGGATTTCCGTGCTCACACTCCCCATGTGATTACACTGATTTTAGCACCCTGCTCTTGAACCAGCAGGTCCCGTTTTAACATCAGAGTGATTGGCCCATCCCTTGCTACACCTGCACCTATAGACTTCAACTGATCCACAGTGAATCCTTTCTTTTCTCTCCATGCATGCCTGTAGGGGAAGAAGAGTGAGGTGGGACTGAATCATGGAGAGCAGAAACAAGAAGTAATAAGCCAGTCCTCTTGTGTGGCAAAGGTGCAGCTTATAGAAATCAGTACTAAAGCAGCTCGCTCACAGGTGAGGAAGGGATCCAAATAACCCAATGCTTTGTCATTTCATGCTGGCATTTGGCACTGGGAGGGCTGGCTGTTGATGTTCTTTAATGATAAAACCTACTTTTTGCCCCACGGCTCCTCTCCCGGGGCTGTCCCACTAGGTGTCAGTGCACACTCGTGTTCCCGTGTGTGCCCACAGCTCTGCTCCGTGCAGCAATAAACAACCACCGAGTAATTTCAGCATATTGTTCGTTTGCTGCAGCTGTAATTTAGGTTCCTGGGGCCATATGTCATAAGGCTATCTGCTTGCTTATTCCATGGCTCAAGGCTGCTGGAGTATATCTCACTGTGTTCCTAGGAAAATCAGCCTCTTGAAGCTGATTTCATTAAAAGCTGTCACAGTACATTACTGGAGTGCTTTTTATGAAAGTTTATTTTCCAGACTGATATTTAACGGTGTTCTAGACCACTGTCATTTACCATTGGCTGGAACAGCAACTGCTCCATCAAAGTCACTTACTGCATTCTAAAAGTTGACTCAAGTATTTTTAACCAGATAAAGTGCATGAGTGGAAAGAAACCCAGGACAAGACAGAGACAGAGCCCTACAGTGTCTGTTCCCTGGCATCATGGCATTGGAGGAAGGGGACTCCACAGAGGCAACATCACAGACACGAACTGCACTAATTGAAGCACGGTCATTAGTGCCTGCACCCTCTAAGCATTTGAAAAACATTTTCATGTAGAAGAATGTAGGAAAGTGTAACAGAATCAGCTGTTCATCATGAAACAGCTTCTTGTCAGCCTGCAAGGGACAGGAATAGCAAAGACCAAACCAAGGGATGAGCAGAGGATGATGTAAATGGAACTGAATTTATCTTTTTATCTTTCTTAATATTGTTTATCTCCTATGGAGCCAGGCTGAGAGAACTGGGCTGGTTCAGCCTGCAGAAGAGAAGGCTCCTTAAGGGGAGACCTTAGAGCAAGTCCAGTGCCTAAAGGGGCTGCAGGAAACCTGGAGAGGGGCTTGGGACAAGGGCCTGTAGGGATGGGCCAAAGGGAATGGTTTTAACCTGCCAGAACAGGGGAGACTGAGATGAGCTCTTAGGCAGAAGCTCTTCCCTGTGAGGGTGCCGAGGCACTGGCACAGGGTGCCCAGAGAAGCTGTGGCTGCCCCATCCCTGGCAGTGTTCAAGGCCAGGTTGGACACAGGGGCTTGGAGCAAGCTGCTCTAGTGGAAGGTGTCCCTGCCTGTGGCAGGGGTTGGAGCTGGATGAGCTTTAGGGTCATTTCCAACACAAACCAGGCTGGGATTCTAGGAATTGTTTCTGCAGGGAGTGAGCAGTGCCTGGGATAGCCAAGAGGATCAGAACTGTGTTGGTTGTGTTTGGTGCAGTTTCTGGGTGCAGTTTGTGAGAGCACTTCAGGCAGCTCTTGTTGAGCACCCTGGGCTGGACTGGGGAGGCAGCCGGGGCTGCCTCCTCCCAATCAAGGCTGCTCTGCCTCCTGACATAGCCACAGGTTTATTGCAAGCCCCACTGAAACAAGGTAACTTTGTGTTGCCACCAGAAGCCCCATCACTAAGGGCTGGGGAACTGTCTGTCCTGTGTCCACAGGGGAGAGCACCCTGTCTGTGCTGCCGCGGCTGCTACAAGGTCCCTAAGCATAGGAGATGCAGCAGCTTCCAGGTAGTGGTGTGGTAACCACCTGTGTGTTCATTAATAAACACAAATACAACTGGTGGCATGGAAATTGTTTGGGAGAAAGGGTGGTTCTCAGTGTGGCTGTGGCACATACTAGAGGAATATTACTGTGGTGTGCATATAATATACAAGTTACATAGGCTTTGATGCAATAAATCATGGAAGATGCAGGGACAGAGCATGTTTTAGGCTGCATCAGAATCAAGTGCAGCTTTATCTGCCTCACTCCAGCTTATCAGGGTGTCTGTACTGGCAGAATAATAGGAAGTTTCATTTGGTTGTGGGAGAGGTTGTAATTACAGAGGCGTTCAACACTTGGTTTATGACATCTTTAGGCTGAGGACTTGTTTACTACTTGCTATTGCCATAAGTGGTTCTGTGTCCCTGCTTGCAGTTTTGATGGCCATTAAGATGGAAACTGTATGTAAATGAGGATTGCCCATTAATATTTCTAATTTGGGGTGGAACGTGAGAGTTTGTGATGCGAGGAACCGTGAGCAGGCGGTTTATGAACACTGAAAACTGTTGCTAAGGTGGTTCTCTTGAAATCATTTTACTTTGGAGCCCAACATCCATTCTTAATTTTAGTAGCACACATTCCTGGAGGGATGGGGAGGAGAATGGAAAGAATGTAACTCCCACGGGTTGAGATAAGAACAGCCCCGTAACTAAGGTATAACACAAATCACTGCTGCTACCACCAATACTAATGATGATAAGGGAAATAACAAGGGAAGAGAATACAATACCACCCGCCAAAATGAGCCCAACCCCGAAGAGAGCTAGCCCTTCCGGGTAACCCCAGTTACTTCCCCGGGCATGATGTGCTATGGTATGGAATACCTCTTTGGCTAGTTTGGGTCAGGTGTCCTGTCTCTGCTTCCTCCTGGCCTCCCCTCCTTCCTGGCAGAACATGAGACTCACGAGGTTCTTGGTCAGAGTAAACATTACTGAGCAGTAACTAAAAACATCGGTGCTATCAGCTCTGTTCCCAGGCTGAAAGTCAAAACAGTGCTGCACCAGCTACTAAGAAGGAGAAAAATTAACTGCTACTGCTGAACCCAGGACAATGTTCAAAACACTTGTATGTCTGGGAGAATCCCCATCTTTCACACTCACAGTGAATGTGGTGAGAAGGTCTGGTTTTACAGCTGGGGAGAAACAAGGAGAAATCTCTCCCTCTGGAAACAGAGGAGGCAGAGACACTTTATTCCTTAGTTCATGATCATGTAAAACAAATTCACTGAAACTTGCCACTGCACAAGGATCTCCTGCTGTTAGTAAAGGTCAGAGCAGAGATGAGTTTGTTTCTCAAAGCAGGAGACCAGGAGAGTGTAACTGCACTGGTAACCACTGCCAGAGGGGTGCAGGAATAGGGGCCGGTGGGTTTTGGATCTTCTGTAGGGATTTCCCTTGTGTTTGGGAAAAGGGAATTTTGAACTATGCAGAGATGCATCAGAGCAGATCTGAGAAGTCACTTTTTAGTGGTGGCCTTGGCAGTGCTGGGGATCTTAAAGACCTTTTCCAACCCGGTTGATTCTGTGGTTCTGTGATTCTGGTTCTCTCCAGCATTCACCTCCTTTTTGCCTTTTTCTGTTTGCTTTCAACCTAAAGCTATTTTACTGCTGCTACACAAAGTATGTCATATATATGCTATGCATTAAGGCAGGCAGGTGACAGCCCTGGTGGCTACCTTCTGTCCCTAGACTTACTTTTTGACAGGGGTAAGTAGTAAGCTGCTCCCTGGTAGTGTTGTTTCAATCTGCTTGGTGTAATTGGCAAACTCTCAAAGACTCCGTAGAAATTACACTGATATTTGATAATACTAATTTCTGACACAGAAATCACCATGAAAACAGCCCAGCCTATTCGTGGAGACCCACAGATTCAAGGAATGAGTCTTTAAGGAGAAAAGAAACCCAGTGCCCGAAACTTGCTCAAAGGTCTCTGGTAAGGCTGTGGCTGCTCTCTGGGGCTTGGTGCTGTGCTGGCTGGAGGCTGCTCCTATATAACTCCTTTAGTCACTAAAGAATAGTCTCCTATGGACTGTGGTGATCTGTGAGGGGGAGCAAGCTGGCAGGGGCTAGCATCCTGCATCCCAGCACCCTGTGGCATCTGCGTGCTGTTTCCACATTCACAGGCTGTCACCTGAAGGACTTCTGTAAGGCCTCAGCTCTGCAGCTCCCAGCAGGACCATAGGGATGTTTTAACATCCCCTTTGCTGCCTGGCAAAGCCATGAACAAGGACAGCTTTTGATGGGGAGAACCAGCCTGGAGCTGGCCACTTCTGCGGCAGCCTGGACAGAGATGCCAGACAGAAAGCGAGGGGCTGGCAAAGATCTTTGTGTTGAAACCTCTCTGGCAAACATTTGGTGGTTTGTAGAGAACAGAAAGAATGAAAACTTTGCTTTAAAAACTAAACTTTCAGTTTTCAGTTGTTTGGGATTATTGATAAAAATCAAGCATGTTTTCAGTGGCATTGAGTTTTCAGAGCAGGGTTTGGTGGCTAACCACCGCGGTCAACCAGAGCTGTTTCGAAGGTAGTTTTAGAATCATAGAATGAACCAGGCTAGAAAAGACCTTTAAGATCATCAAATCCAGCCATTCTCAAGCCCTTCCAAGGCCACCACTGACCCACGGCCCTGAGGGCCTTGTCTCCACGGCGTGTGAACACTTGCAGGGATTGTGAATCCAGCGCTGCCCTGGGCAGCCTGTTCCAATGCCTGAGCACCCTTTGGGGAAGGAATTGTTCCTAATATCCAGTCTAAACCTTCCTTGGTGCAGCTTGAGGCTGTTTCCTCTTGTCCTGTCACTTGTTACTTGGGAGAAGAGACCAGTTTTGCACCCGAGTTGCTGGTCTGTGTCTCCAGAAAGCTCCTATCCCTGTGGACAGTGCTGTGAGACCCAGGTAGCTCCATGGGAGCCCCTGCAGGGCAACTGCTTTCACTGTGCCCTTGTGATGTTCTGGTCTTCTCTCTTTACAGGGAAAAACCCATTCTGCTGCTGGCTGAAGGCAGGTGAGTGACCACAGCACTGCAGAGGAGTCAGGCAGGTGAGAAAGCTGCCAACATGGGAATTACTCTTAAGGAAATCTCCGTGTCTTTTTTGTTAACAATTATTCTGAGTGGTCAAACAGCATCTGTCACCAGAGGACTGTTTTCCTGGCAGTTCTGCTGCTGCTGTCTGAACCCTCAAATGTCAGCATCAGTCAGGCTGCAGGGCTCCTTCCTCCCCTATTTGAAGATGATATTTATTTCTCCTCTGTTAATGTTTTAGAGAGCCTGGAAGACAAGTGCTGGCTCTGCTTTCATGGGGCAAAATGCATGTATTGAGGCAATCTTCACTGCTCCAGCTGGGAAGCTCCTTTAAGGCAGCGAGGTGACACAGTGGCAATGACTCCGAAAGGACAGGCTTCCAGGTGGGAAGACAATGGGCCAGCAGTGCAAAACTCCCTCCAATGACCTTCCAGATCCACCAAAACAAAAGCAGGTTCTCACTGATGTCAGCATGGCAGGAGAGCTGAGCTCCAGAGGTGGACATCCACTCTGGGAGTGACTGAGAGGACAAAAACACCTCCTACCTCCAAGCTTCTTGTCCTTGGTAAACCCAACTGGTTTGTTTGGTGGTGTACAAAGAAGAAACCAGCAGTGGTGCAATGGGACACCCCAGCCACTCATCCATCAGGGCATGGTTACCTGCAGCTCAGAGTGGGTAGGGGATGCCACAGTCCACAGGGGATGCCACAGATAGACAGAACCTTCTCTTGTATCCTTCCTACAGAATTTTGAGGGTGCAGTGCATTTGTAACGGGTTTGTTGTTGTCCTCACGAGTCCTCATTTCAGCTTGTGCCCCATCTCCTTTTCAGTGTCAAACGTAGCAGTGCTGTGGCTTGGGCATCTCATGTTTTCAGTTGTGATTTCTCAAAAATTGGATGAGTACCAACCAGCAAATAACGACAACAAGGTCCCACCCTGCCACAGAACCACACTGCAGCTTTGGGACCGGGTTTGATGGGATTCTGCCAACAGATCTGAGCTGACTTTTGCTCATTGTGAGACCTGGTTGTTGGGGCTCGTTTCCTGTCTTTTCCCCTTTCTTGTTTTCTTTTTGTGGTGTAGCACAACATTGTGAGGTAAGCATTAGAAATGGGTTAGGACTTTACTGAACCATGCGTGATGTTTTAAAGGCATTTTGAAAACATCTTCTTGTATCACTCCCTCAAAAAACGTAGAGACCCAAGTAAAATGTAGGTAAAATTCAGGTGATGGAGCTTATATAGATTTTAATCTAACAGGTCCTTGTGGGTAATAACTTTCTGCATTTGTACACATGTACAGGTGAAAGGGCTATTTTCATAGCTGGAAAGGGAAAATATGAAACTTCCCCCTGCTCTCTGAATATAGAAAAAAATCCAGTGAGAAACACTCAGAGATTTCTTTTGCACATTAGGGAGGGATCTTTTAACCTACAGTCAAGAGAAGATCAAACTGGCTTCTGCAAGAGTCCTCACTAGTCCCTACCCAAAGTCCTTACTAGTCCCTAGAGCAGATGACAAATGATTCCTGTATTAGGTTTGAAGACTCAGCAGGACTCTGCAATCCGTGTTGCAAAATTAGGAGGTTTAAAATGTGTTATCTCCACCTGTTTGCCTCCTTAGTTCAGGGAGTTAGTGGGTCAAAGACCTTTTCAAACTTCCTCTTGCTACCTTGGTGTTCAAAACACAACATTTTTCTTGCTCAGAGCTGAGATTTTTAACTGATCTGCATTGTGTCAAGCTGAGGTTTTAAGAAGCAAAGCAAATCTCTTGTGTCTTGGCCAAATTCAGGATTGGCCAAATGGAACTGAGGTTACATCATAGCCTTCTCCAGGCACTGCCATGGTGCTTAGCTCTTCTTTTTGGACAAGGTTGGTTGTGCTTGAGCATCATGGGCATGAACACCCGTGCTGCCTGCACTGCCTGCACACCAGCTGGGGCTTGTCGGGGTGGATGTAGAGCAGCATTACAGGCAGGGAGCACCAGCTGAAGGGAGCAGCAGCCCAGCCTGGAGTCTTGCCATGCCTTGTGGATCTGGCCACCACAAGGGAGCTGCAGTCTCAACTTCAAGGTGGCTGCTGGCATCACCTGAGCACCCACCTTGCCCCTGAAGTGCCCTGTGGCTCTCTAGGGTGCTTGCAGGAGCTGCTGTGGGTGCCATGGAGGGGAATGGGCCAGCTCATCTCGTAACTGCTGTCATCGCAGTGTGCTGTTGAGAAGCGGAGCATGCAGCGATAGCGATCAGAGGTGCTCATGCTCCAGGCACACACCACCAGCAGTGGGTGAGGAGCGGTTCCTCTGCTCGGCAGTGCTGGTTGTGAGCACAGCCACGTTCCTGCTATGGGCTGCGATGGAAATGCGGCTTCATGACATTTCTCATGAGAAGTGAGACTTGTCTCTCTCAATCCTGAGCACAGCCGGTAGCCAGGCCAGCTCTTCCCTTCACACCCATGCTGTGTCCTGCCTCCTTCCAGACCCACCTGTGGTCCTTCCCCACATCCCTGGGGAACTCACTCCCATCCAGCCCACATGGTGGTGAGGATCTCCCAGTCTCTCACTGGTCTCTATCTGAGTGACTAGAGGGAGTAAATGCTCATTTACTGGAGCAGCCAACTCAAGCTTGGTCATCATAGAATCATAGACTGGTTTGGGTTGGAAAGGACCTTAAGATCATCCAGTTCCTACCCCTACCTTGACCAGGGACACCTCATACTAGACCACGTCACCCAAGGCTTTGCCCAGCCTGGCCTTGAACACTGCCAGGGATGGGGCAGCCACAGCTTCTCTGGGCACCCTGTGCCAGTGCCTCAGCATCCTCCCAGGGAAGAACTTCCTTAGATCTAACTTGAACTTCCCCTGTTTCAATTTGAACCCATCACCCCTTGTCCTGTCACTACAGTCTCTGATGAGAAACTCTCCTGCATCCTTGTAGGCCTCCTTCAGCCTCCTTACTAGGAGTCCCTGAGCACTGGTGGTTTTGTTTCATCTCCAATTTTAACCAGCTCTTCTTCCCAGACCAGAGAAACCTTTTTCAACCCAAATTTCAGAAAACCTAGCACATTGCAGGGAAAAATTCCAGTTTTGACAAATCTGCACTTTTTAAAGTACAGGAAAGTTGCCAAGTTTGACATGTTGGTGCCAAACCAGAGGAATTAGGACTTTTTATTTGGCTCCACCTGGCCTGATCTGACTAAAATAGCCCTGATTCTGCATGCTTCCCTCATCAAAAGCATGGCTGCTGCCAGGCTCCTCCAACCTCAGTTTGCTGCTGTGCCACCAGCTGTCTCTGGATGATGGTGATGCAGGGCCTGATGCCATGACCCACTGCTGAGCTTCATTTTTAACGGTACAATCAACCACTCTTGTTTTCCTGTCTCAATGTGACATATGATCAGGCCCTGTGGATCTTGCTGTACATACCAAGGTACATATAATCAATGTCACTGATTACCGTCAAAAGAGGACAGAAGAGGTTAGGGAAGAAGAAAGGGATGTCTTGTCTGCAGTGAAGCACCTCTTCATTCACATGACATGTTCGTAAGCTCTTCATGGCTACAGAAACCTGCCTTTGGGGCTCATTTGAAGCTGTGGCTGCCCCATCCGTGACAGTGTTCAAGGCCAGGTTGGACACAGGGGCTTGGAGCAAGCTGCTCCAGTGGAAGGTGTCCCTGCCTGTGGCAGGGGTTGGAGCTGGATGAGCTTTAAGGTCCCTGCCAACACAAACCAGGCTGGGATTCTGTGATTTCCAGACTTTGCTATGGTCTGTGAGAGCTCTGCTCCTGTGAGATCAGGGGTGTTTTGGGACATGGGGCAGAGGGCAGGGCAGAAGTCCCCTTGGCTACGGACACCACCAGCCCATGAACAAGCCATATACTTGTACCCTCAGTAGATACAGGGTGTGACAGGATGGCAGAGATGTTCATTCTGCCACACTGGTACCAGAGGGTGGGATTTCCCATGGGTTTCTATGGATTTTCAGTGGAAATGACAACCAGATTACTCTGCTGTCATTGAGGGAGGTGTGGGATACACCAAAAAAAGGTTTTGGAGAACTTTCATCAGCTCCCTGGCTCCTGCATATGTTTTTTAGCAGCCTCTCCTTCCCCACCTCAGGAGCAGGGGAAGGTGTGCAGCCATTGTAGGACATGGGGACACTGCACCTGCATGTGTCCTGGTGAAGGCTGGCTGGATGCTAGTGCAGGCTCTGTGAAAGGGCCTCTTTCCATAGTCTATAGTCTCCTGAGGACTATGCAGACCTCTACCTAAGTGATTTGGGAGCTGATGACCACCCAAGCCAGTGCCCAGGTGGGAAACCCCATTGCTCCCTAAGGAGGAGTGGCAGAGGGAGACTTTGTCTCAAAAGCCCAGTGAAGGCCTTTTCCTTTTCAGTCTTTGTCTTGAGTCTTGCTGGCCATGAGTCCAGCATCCAGCATAGCAAGAGCTTTTAGCGCCCTGCCGTGGCCTGACACTGGGGAATGTGGTCATACGTCAAAGCCAGCAAATCTGATGTGAAAAATGGGGCTTAAAAAGGCTACTGAGGAAACAAAGCTTCCAGGTCTGGTATAACCCCTCTGACCTGGGCTGGCAGCATTTGAATCCTGTGACTACAATTTTCAAGGCATAGGATAGAAAGATGCATTTGGAAATCATAATGAACTGGTGGCCCTTTCTTTGGGAAGGCTTTGGAGCCTGGGAAGGGATGGCCATTTTGCCATGAGGAGGTTTTTGTTCCAGTTTAGCTGTATCACAACTGTTGGAGAAATCTCAACATACACTCAGTAATAGCTTTGCACCTCCCATCCACACTGGCCAAGGCCAGAAGGTGGATTCCCCTATGTGTTCCATGGCCTTTTCTCAAGTGCTGAGGGGAACCAGCAAGGAAGAGGCACGGGAAAGGGTCTAAGACAAAGATCCTGAAGTTTGTGAGGAGCTTAATCAGGGCTGTGGTTGTAATGACAAAGGAAATAATCACTTCATTGCATTTTCTTCCTAAGAAATTCATTGCAGCCCAGTGCCTGTGAGCAGAGCAGTGAAGAGTCTGCAAGGCCAGAACATGGGGGTGAATCCCAACTGCCAGGTCCTCTGTGCTGCTTGGGAGTGCAGAAGAGCAGGAGAGCTACAGCAGCCAGGGCTCGAGTCCTCCAGGTTGAACATGGTCATTCAGAATTCACTGTAGACAAAACCCTGTGAGCCAAACCCTGCCTGCTGCTAAAGCAGCTCTTTGTTACATGGCTAATCCCAAACCACTGTCAAGCCAAGCTGCCTATGAAGACCTGCTGAGCATCCAAAGTCAGCAGGTTTTGGCCATGAGCACCATTGCTAAGCCTTTAGTGGGACAGAGAGCTGACGGAAGCCTGGCCACTGTATCAGCAATGTCTATCTCAGCCTGCCATTAGAGATAAAATCATTCCTTACTGCTGAGAAAAAAACACCGCTTTGAAAAATCTGTATCCTGGTGATGGGCTTTGTTTTGCATTTCTTTGTGACAAAAGTGATTAAACTGCTAAATCATAGCTGCTTTTCTCATAAAAAAAGACAAAGCAGCTTTAGATCCCTACATCATTTCAAGAGTTGCAGAAAGCTCTAGGTAAATGGGAGTGATTTGATCTATCTTGGTTTTATCACTGTATCTCCTACTCCCACAGGCTCCTGAGCAGGGTGTATTTGCTGTCTCATGGCCTAATAGCTTCCTGTGTTACTCATAACTTAAACACTGAGGGAGAGATAAGGGATTGGGTTTGGTTTGTTTCCTTTAAGGAGAAATGAACCTTAATAAATAGCTCATTACCAGAAGGTGTCATAGTGAAAGTACAGAGTTTTGTCCTGTTCCACACTTGGCCCACTTCCCATGACAGCTCCTGCTGCTTCAGCTTGTCTTGCTCCAGAGAGAGCTGCTGACGAGAGTCTCCTCTATCAACCTGGTTTCAAGGACAGATGGATGTTGATGCTCCAAAAGCATGGGCTGGCCATGGACATGGCCAAAGGATCTGTTGCACTGGAAGGCACCTCTGGTGACTGTCAGTCCAGTCTCTAATCTTCTGCCTATCAGGCTTTGTTCATGGTTGTCTCTGAGGTGGGGGGGAAGATGCGTCTGGTGCAGACAACTGAAGAGAGCACGGAAAGGGGCTGCCCAGCAATGAAGCTGGGAGAGGCAGAAAGAGAGGGGACCACCAAGTTTTGGGTGAGAAGGAGCAGTGTAGTGAGTGGGAGAGATACAGTGAGGGAGTTTGATGCCTGGGTTTGGATGGCAAATGTCATCCATGGGTCAGGCTGTGTTCTCCAGCACCATGAGAGCAGGAGAAGCAGATAATCAGCTTGCTGCTCATGGTTGGAAGGTTCAGGTGTGGGAGTCAAGAGATGTCAGGGGAACACCAGCTCCCTTTTACAATGTGTGTGTACAACACAGAGCAGGAGTGGGGAGAAGCTTGGAAATGGGTGAGTGAACAAGCAAGGGTCAGAAAGCAAAGATCCACCTCAAACTGCCAGAAAGGAAAGCTCTCGTGACTTTTAGGCCATCTCCTGACACGACTCCAGACTTCAGCACACGTGCGGTTGGCAATACTGTGGATTATTTGTTACAAATGATTTACAAGGCCCTTCAGAGGGAAATAAATTTCACAGGACAGTGCCTCCAGGGAAAATGATATGTATTTGGATGGGTGATTCATCATTCTGCATTAAGCCCATAAGCTCAGCTGGCATCCAAGTATACCTGATAATCTCTTATCTAAATCATTTCCCCTTGAAATCTTCCATCTGTACAGCTTTGGGCTGTCGATGTGAGGATAAACTGTTGGGGAACTGGTGTTGTGATGGCATGGCCGAGATGGAGAGCTGCGGAGTTCTCCCCAGCAGATCCCACACCATGTTAGGTTACATGGAAGGCACCAATAATGCCAGATAACCCCAGAAAGGTGGTTGAAGAAGGGGGTAGAGGATGTTCTGCATGGGTTTGAAACCTCGGTCCATTTAAAGTCTCTGAGGGTGAGCACCTGGTTGTGTCTTCCTTCATGATCAGTCTCAGAGGAAGGCCAAGAGCTTTCTGCAGAGCCTTTATCTAGTTTAGGCACCAGGGAGCTTTCCCCATGCTTCAGGAGATGGTAACAGTCTGAGGCATGTCATCATGTTTCTCCAAATCTTTTCTTGGTTACTGTCAGTCTGGGTTATCCTTGTAGCCATCCTGAGATGAGGTCAGCCCCAAATGCTGGGCTTCCAAATCATCTGCTGCTGGTGATGCTGAAAACATCAAAGTCCTTTGTCTGCCTTCCTCTCAGCATCCTCTTTTTTCTGCTGTTCACACAGGGTTTTCTCTGTCATGGGGATCCAGGGACTGATTTTTTGTGGGGGATGTTGGTCACATGTAGGTTGTTACAGAGTCATAGAATCAGAGAATGGTTTGGGTTGGAAAGGACCTTAAGATCATCCAGATCCAACCCCTGCCACGGGCAGGGACATCTTCCACTGGAGCAGCTTGCTCCAAGCCCCTGTGTCCAACCTGGCCTTGAACACTGCCAGGGATGGGGCAGCCACAGCTTCTCTGGGCACCCTGTGGGCCCTCAGCACCCTCACAGAGAAGAGCTTCTATATCTAACTTGAACTTCCCCTGTTTCAGTTTGTACCCATCACCCCTTGTCCCATCGCTACAGTCCCTGATGAAGAGTCCCTCTCCAGCATCCTTGTAGACCCCTTCAGACACTGGAAGCTGCTCTGAGGTCTCCACGAAGCTTCTCTTCTCCAGGCTGAACAGCCCCAGTGTTCTCAGCCTGTCTCCATACAGGAGCTGCTCCAGCTCCTGAGCATCCTCGTGGCCTCTTCTGGGAGGAGGAGTGTGCTGTGTGCTGTGTGTTGGGGCAGGATACCATCAGCTATGGTACAGCTTGGAAAGACTGTCATGGGTTTGAACATGGGGCATCTGGTGGTCCTCCAGCAGCCTCCCATCATGTGTCTTTACAGTGTTCTGCAAACCAGGGACACTTGCAAGGGAATGTGAAAGATGCATCTTTTCCTCTGGCCAACCATGGTCTGTTCATGGCTGGCTGGAACCTAGTTTGGCAGAGTAACATGATGGTTGTGCTACTGGATTCAAGAAATTAATCACTAATTATAGCAGCCACCTGGTGTCCCCAGTAATGCAGTGTCCGAGAAGGCCATAAGCCCTGTGAATCACCTATAAATCCACAGGTAACTCCAGTAAAACAACAGGAAATACAGGCAAAATGAGCCATCACCCCACTGCTGGCTATGCCAATAATATGTACCGTGCCTGTGCCTTTGCTGAAGCAGGTTTGGATCGGACCCAGAAGGGTAAATGCATTGCAGCTGCCTCTCTGTTGAATTCAGGCTGCAGCTTTGCCTCCTCTGGGCCCCACACCAGCAGCCCCACAGCTTGCAGCCTGCTGCACCTCTGCTTGCCGTGAGCAGAAAACCTCCCTCCAGCCCCACTTGTACCCCCATAGGCATGGTGAGGAGTGGGAGCAGCTTCCAACAGTGCTGGTGGCCAGGTCCTGTTCCCTGCCTGGCTGCTGCTGCTGACATGGCTCCTGTGCCAGCACAGGGCATGCTGTCTTACCGACAGTGTACCTGCAGCCTCCCAGATGTGGGTAGTTTGTTTTTCTCCCATCTTCTCCACAGAGCTCCCTGCCAGTGGTGTTGATGTGTCAGGAGAAAGGGGCTCACAGCCCATGGCGTGCATCCTAGTGTCTGCATGGCACAGTAGGCAATAGAGATGGGCCTTCCTCTGCCACCCAGCAGCCATCCAGTAGGCAATGGGCACAAAAGCGGTGTCTGGTCCTGTTTTGGACATGTTTCTCTGCCCAACAGCATCCACGATGCTCCCTCTGTGCTCCCTTTTGGTACCCATCACCTGCATCCATGAAGCTGCTCAGCTCCCCAGCTCCCCAGCTCCTCTCCATGCCAGGAATCCATCGCCCTCTCTCAGCTTCTCCCCATCCTCCTGGTACTCCACAAGTCTCTGCCCTCCTCACTTTTCCCTCTCTTACTCCTGAAACCCCATCTCGATTCCCCCCTTCCTCCCTACCCCTCATTCAACCTGTGTGGCTGGATGAGCATCCGTTCATTCACATGGAATTCAGCAAACCCAGGGTGTTTTGGAAGGGCTGGAGGGATCTGTGAATTTACTTTGAATATAGCAACATGTTTTGGCTAAAGGGAACAGGAGAACATTTTGAAAATGTCAAAATATTTTGTTTAGGCATTTTTTAAACAAAATGCTTCACTTGGTGGTTGACAAAAAAAGAGAAAAGAAAGAGGGGGAAAAAATCAGTTCAGAATCTCCAAAGCAAAACCTTCCCATTGCTGTTCTGAGATAGCACCTGCCTGCCAGAATTCAAACTACAAAGGCACAGAAGCTGTTTACAATAGCAAATACTGGCCAGCCACCCGTGGGAGTTTCTGCAGTGGAAGTCAAAGTGTTTCAAAGGGAGTCAAAACATTTTCTGATTGGATTTTTTGACCCTGTTTCATTTGGAGTGGGGGGAAACGTGTTCTTGTGAGCCTGGAGCAAGGACTTTGTGTTGGCTGCTAAGTAGAAATGTTTATGACAACATGTGGCTGGTGGGAGCTCAAATCTGCTTCTTGCATAAGAAAGCGAATGAATGGTGGGGTCAGATCCTCCATGGTGACCCTCTCTCTGCCACTTCGGTTTCTAAGCCCCTATGCTTCCAGGGCCAGAGAAAATCTCTTCCCTGTGTCTGCTCCAGCCCATGCCCTGCTCTGAAGACCCAATGGCTCTCTGCAGTGAAGCTATAATTTCTTTGTGTTTTCCAGGGCCTATTTCCTGATGTATCTGTCTGCCTGGCCCTAGTCCTCCTGTCCTCTCATCTCCATCAGCCCATCCTGAACACCACTGGTAGGAGACCAGCCTGGGGCCATGGTCCATGTCTCTCCTTAGTGTGGCTGCACTGAGCCCCTTCTGTAAAGCTCTCAGGCACCACACATCCCATTCTTGCCTGGTTTCGTGCTGCAGTCATGCCAGCTGCCTGTTTGTGCTACCTGCCTGTGAGCCCCCACAGAGCTGTGAGAGCTGAGAACTAATTTCAAGCACACTTGCCCAAAGGCTCCAAGGTGGGAAGTGCCTACAAGCACAACAGCAGCTGGGAGCGGGGCCAGGGGCATCTCTGGTGTTGTGCCTCTTGGTGGCACCTCCAAGGCTTTGTGGCTCTTCTGGTCCTGCTCACATGGAGATGAAACAGAACTATTCCAAGACCAATGTTTTTGGCTGTGTAAACTGTCCATGCTCAGTACAACGGTGCTGCAGACATGAGCCCTAAGTAAGCCAGGCTGGTGGGTCTGTGGTGCCTGCATAGCAGAAGGGCCAGGGCTGTGTTTCTGTTCCTAATTCACTGCATGGTGGAAAGGTGGAAATCAGCAGCCGTGGGGTGTCCCTGGCTGAGCCCCCCAGCCCTGGGCTGGATGTGTGCACAGCTGCAGTGACTCAGCTTTGTTTTGGAGTGACAACCCAACCCTTGCACAGAGCCCTTGAAGGGTGGGTGGAAAGGGAAGCACAGAATCCCAGAGTAGTTTGGGCTGAAGGGACCTTAAAGGTTCTTTTCCTCTTCTTTTTATCCCTTTTTATCTCTTTTTTATCTCTTTTTCCTTTTCTTTCTTCTTTTTTCCTTTTTCTTTTTTTTGCCCTTTTTATCTTCTTTTCTTTTCCTTTTTTTCTCTTTTTTTTTCTTTTATCTTTTCTTTTCTTCTTTTCTTTTTTCCTTTTTCTTTTTCTTTTTCTAATTTTCCTTTTTCTTTTCCTTTTTCTTCCACTGCTCCATTTCACAGGGAACTGTTTTGTTTCTGCCAGATAGGAGCAATGAGGAAACTCAGGCACTTGAAGTGATGAGAGATTGCACGCGAGGGTGTTAAGTATGACATATGTAGAATAGCAGGTCATATATATGTGTGTATATATAAGTACATGACAAACAGACATATATATGTGTGTATATATATATAGGTATCACCTATAACGTCCATGCTGTCACCCATTCCTGTGTGTCAGCTCGAGTTCATGTCACAAGGATTTGGTCGTGCACCACTAGAGGCCAGTGTGCACCTTGAATTAAAGAGGCCGGTGCGCTGATTGATAACCGCCTGTTGGGAGCACAACGCTTCCCGTGGGATCAGGTCTGGATGCACAGAGGATGCTGGCCAGGGCAGGGGGACGGCTGCTCACTGCTGGCATCCCGCAGGGATGGGTGAACCCTTTCCAGGGAGGGGTCCTGCGCAATCCTGTCAACTTCTTCCCAAATCCTGCTGCACTGTGATGGATTGGACATGGTCCTGCCTGGGACCTGTTGTGTGTCCAGGGTGCAGTGCAGCTTCTCCAGGAAGCACATCCCTCCCACCCACCGGGAGCCAGCCCTGTCCTAGGGGACTGCTGGGACACTGCGGTGGCAGAGCAGGTCCCACAGCTTCTCCTCCCCATGCCACTGCCACTGGACACCAGGCTGATGCAGCAGCAGAGCTGCAGGCTGGGAATGGCGAACAGCTGCCTGCCTGCTCCTCTGTCTGAGCTGCAGATGGTGAGTTTGGGATGGCCCTGGAAAGTAAAATCAATTTCTGAGCAAAATAGACCATTGCAATGCTTCGTTTAACTAAAGATGGAGTGCTTGGTATTGTGCAGAAGTTTTCACCTTGATGTCTACCGTAGCAGCAGCAGATTGAGACACCTTTGACCATTCCAGATCATTTTGGTTCAATAACAGCAGTACCTTTGCTTGGTGCATGTCAAAATGAAGTTGAAATCAGTTCTGAAATGGGTCCATTTTAGCTCCAATTGTTTGCAAGCACCAGATCAATCAGGGTAGCAACAGGGAGATGAGGGGAGAAATGGGGTAGAGCTGGGGAGGGCTCTGGGTTGGAGGAGTCTGGAAGAGCAGTGAGGAGGGAGCGCTTTGCTGTGAGAGCTCCTCGATAATGCAGCTGTGTTTTGGATCTCTTCTTGTACAGGTGATGTTTTTAAAAACCTTGTTTATTGCTTGGCTGCTTTTATCTTTTGGAGATGGAGAATGAGAGCAGAGTGCTCCTCCTGGGTGTAACAGCCTCCCTGCTTTGGCTGGGCCAGGGCAGGCAGTGAGATTCAGGAGTAGGGATGGCTTCAGGTCCCGTTAGAAGCCCAAACCCAAATACTCAGTCTCAAGTATTCTTTTTCTCTTTTCTTGGGTTTTTTTTCCCTGTGGAGAAGAAGTGAAAACAAGAAACAAAACCAAGGAGATGTTTTCCCCAGCATCCTTCCAAAATCTTTTCTTTTTCCCCTGTAGGTAATACTTGCACTCCTGTTCTCAACGTGGAGAAGCTGAGATCTCCCTCAACATGACCTGAAGCAGGTTGAGGTCCCAGGAATGTTCACTTCAGGCTGAGACTGAGAATCCATCCCTGTGGTCACAGGCAGACACCAAAAAATCAAGAATGAGGCAAGTGTGCATAATATCCCACGTGGAACTTCCATCTGTTTTCAAACTGGGGATTCTCCTGCTTGCTTGCAGATGAACATTTTCACTTGTCCCATTCTCCAGAGCAGCTACTGGCAAAGCTGACCAGGGATTTGATGTACCCCAGTGCCAGCACTACTTGGTCAGAACCACCCCAAGTGACCTGGGACAAGAGAAACTGCTGAAAAGCAGCAGAAAAAGCCACTCAGGAGGGCTGAGCAGGAGACCCCCCCTTGCTGTGTCTCTGGAGCACTGAGCCATCACCAGAAGGGTGACAGGCTCTGAGCTGGCTGGAACCCTGAGTCTTGTTGAAGTCTGATGTAGGTTGGAACAGGACAGGTCCGGTGCCAGGCCAGTGCCTGCAGATCTGCTGGTCAGTCCTCATGGGAGCAGGTGGTTTGTTTAACCCGGGATGCTCAGCTGGGAATGTGAGGCTGAATGAGCTGCTGTTTTCTGTGGGATTTCCATTCAGTGCAAAGAGAGGAGGATCAAGGAGGAAGGAAAACCACTGCCCTGTGCTCTGGGCAGCTCATGGTACATGGCACGGCCATCCTGGCATCCCCATGGCTGGGTCCTCCCATGGCTCTATCTCTCAATGGAGCTTTACTGGGCACCACGCAGGGCTCCTGTGCTGACCAGTGCACAGCTTTGGGGGAGATCCACTGGGTCCCAGGGACATCTGCTGCTCTGGCAGGGGGGCAGGAGCCCAAGCAGCACATGGAGAATGCTTGTAACACCTTAATTAATGTCCATCCTCTTGCAGGACCTGTCATGGTGATGCTTCTGTGAGCAAAGAGCTTCTGATCATCCCTGTGTCACATGGATGGAGCAAACAGCTGCGTTATCACAGGAGAACCAGCATGGCAATTGCCTCCTCATCCTCCTCCAGAGTCCTGCCATGGTCCACACTCCTCGGGATCCCTCTAGCCTGGGAGCACTGGAGCCTGGGGCCAGCACAGGAGCCAATGGAGCTGTAACCCCATCCTGCAGCCCATGTGAGAAAAGCTCCCAGGGCAGGACTCGGGGTTGTGCTGGGGCCAGAACAAGCAGCCCTGAGAAGCAGCAGTGCTCTCAGCCCCTCCTCACCTGCCCCTGAACCACAGAGCACAGCTGCTGCTGGGCAGGTTCTCATGGAGGGTCCCTGTGCCCTTGCAGTGTCTCATGGGCACCACTGCTCTGGTTCCTGCCCACATCCAGGGCTGTGCCAGTGCTGCAGGCAGGAGCTGGGTGTCTCCAAGGAGCGCAGGCACACAGTGGTTAACCAGGATCCTGTCTCCATGCACAGCTCCACTAATGGAATCAGCACTGAGATTTGTGCATTGTACTATGCTAAAAAACATAAATAAAAATTAAAAAAAAAACATAGAATCTATTTAATCTTTCATTTCAGAATTGCGTTTGACATCTAAGTAAATACAACGTTCCTGCGGTCATTAAAAATCAGAAATTGTACAAGATTTGGGTTTGCCATAGTTTCAGAATGAATCAGGTTTCTGAACTTGTTTTGATCTTTAATTGCTTTTCTGTGTACGGTAACCTTTAGAAAATGAGTTTAACAATTAGTCATCTCAGACTAGTTAAAGACAGCATCCTGCCCTCAGCTCAGTTTTATTTTCAACAAATAACCAATGCCAAAGTAAATTCTTTGCTCTAACTGGAAACATGGGTTCAGGCTATATGTTGGGCAGGTGAAACAGTTTGTGTTAAGGCCCCTAAGAGTTTGAAAGTTCAGCAATGCTCATCTTGATGTCTTTTCACTCTCCCTCGACAAGAAGAGCTGGAATAGAAGTGGGAAAGATCAAGAAGCTGTGCCAGCCATCGCTGGTGCTTCAGTTCTGCTCCTTCTGGGCCCAGAGCCTCAAACCAGCACAAGGACTGGCTGGTGAAACAGGCTGGATCCTCTCTCTTCCCAGGACTGCAGATCTGGGCAGAGACCAGGCAGTTTCCTTTGGCCCTTGCCTGCATTGCCAGCCTGTAGATCACCACAGCTGAGGCACACTCGTGGTCCTGGTTCCTGCTCATGCCACCATTTCCTTGCTCCCTCAGCACCTCATCCGTCTGTGCTAAAATCTGAGCTGGTTTCTGTCTGCCCATCACACTCCATGCCACCAGGCCAGGCTGGGTCTCTGCCATGTTCATAAGCTTCTCAGGGCCCATAAGTGATCCCCCCTGGTGAGTCCGTACCCTCCAGGTCAGCAGTTCACCGGTGTTGGTGACCCTGTGTCCCCTTGCTGCCTCTGCACCATGGGCTCCCTGCTGTGCTTGGACCCTGCTCCCTGGCTCCTCACACTGTGCTGGAGACCATCGGACGCCTCTGGAGCTGAGGTGAAGAAAGAGGCAAAGCCCAGCCTGTGCATGGACACTGTAGGGACAGAGCACCCTGTGTCCCACACAGGGGACAGATCTGTGTCCCAACACAGCCATCAGCTCCAATTCCCTCTTGACCTGTGGCAGTCTAGTGCAAATCTGAACCGCAGGTTTCCTTCAGTGTTGCAGAAGGCAGTGGAGGAGAAATGTCCTCCTCCAGGCTCCCTTCCTCATCACGCTGGAAAAGGCACTGCAGATACATTCCTCTGCATTGTCTTGTGCTTTATTTAGTCTACATTTCTGAGGGGTTGGACCTGGAGGGATTATTCCAGACAGATCTCACCCTGGAAAATGCTTCCTGCTACTCATTTTGTGCTTTCTGTTTCTTAATTTCACCTCACCTCCAACCCATTTTCTGGCAGCCATCTCTTTCCTCCCTGCTGACAGAGACTCTGGTTGGGTTTGCAGGAGATCTGACCATTTAACTGACCAGGTCATTCCCATTGAAGCCAATGGTTTGTGTGGTGCAGAGGCTAACAGCAAGTGCTCGTGTCTTGGAGAGACCTTCTTGATCACCCTGTTCCCCTTGGAGGGACTGTGCTGCCATTCTGTTCACCTGCGTCTCCAAAAATGGGTTAACCCCACCATGGGGATTCCAGGTTATGGATCCAGTTCCCAGCCCTGGAGTGCCCATTGAAGCTAGTGGAAAAGCTCACATCAGGGGTGGGATGAAGCTCTAATCCCACAGATGTGCTAATCTTTGGATCAGGAACACTCAGTGCTTAAATGTCTCTCACAGACACCTGAGAGTGTGTTTTGCTAAAGCAAACTGCAATTACATGTAGTATCTTCAATTTAGCTTGACGTGTTGCCTCTAGAAAGAAGAGATGTCTTGTGTTAAGCACAGACACTACCTTTGACCCTCTCCTCTCCCCTCTTACATCCCCCCTCAAACCCTCTCCCAGGCCAGGTGAGCAATGATGGTGGCAGCAGGTAGTCCTGGCTGGGAGGTAGGAGCTGCTAATGCACAGCTATTGCTGTCCCAGCGAGGAGCCTTGTACAGCACCGACCAAGGAAATGAAGCCAGAGCCTGCATGGAGAGCAGAACAAATGCAGGAGAAAAGGCCCATAGGAGCCTGCTGCTTCACTGCAGCAGGCACAGGCAGCCGCTGAGCAGAACACAGGGATGGGTAAAGGCAAGTACCGCATGCTGCAGCTCACACCCTCAGCAGGTCTGGGGCAATGGAGCTTCCCCCACGCTGAGAGCCCCCCAGCAACAATGGAGATGGATTTGCTTTCCACTGTCTTCATGGAGTAAAGGTATAGTTAAAATATCCCCCATATTGTCCATGTGCTGTGCAAAGGTAGAAGGTCTTCTTCCCTCTGTGTCATAAGACCTGGTGGCACAGGTACTGGTTGAAAGCACCAGATCTCACTAAGCTGTTCCTGCTGGCAAAGCACCCTTCCATCTCATCCCTGGTCCTTTACATCGAGAGCTCAGCAAGGCTCAAAGGCACTTAGATGTGGAGGGTCCATGTGTCCCACCTGGCTGGGACCAGAGGGTGCAGCAAAGCAGCTTGGTGGGAAAATCCGTGTGGGCTGGGCTGGCCTGTGTGGGTAAGGATGTATGGGAGAAGGAGGAATGCCCCTGGCCTTGGACTGTCATCACTCTGTCAGAGTGGGTTGCTGTATTTGAATATGTGCCAACAGGCTCCAAAGCTGTGGCTGGGGTATGCCCAGAGGAATTCACCCAAGTCAGCATCTGAACACAGAAATACTGGACTTGGAAAGCTGGTTCGTAGTATGTGAGTGGAAGCAACGTCAGCAGAAGAAGGTCCCTTCCCCCTCCCTTCTTAACATTAACATTCGCTTTCATTTTACTACTGAACAAATGAAGACAACAGCTGTGTTATTTAACAGTGTGTGTTTTACTACCAACAAAGAATGGTCCTTTAAAACGTGCAGAACGCTGGGTGCCCTTCCAGTGAGAAGTGGAATTGCAGGTTTGGACAGGATGACCTACATACTAAAAGTGCAGCTGGAGCATTAAAACCACAGTTGGTGGCAAGGATGGCTGGGTTTGGCTTGACTAATTGGCATGATGATCCAAAGGGCGATTATGCTGCTTCAGGAGCAGAGCCATTTGCCACATATCACTGTAATGCAAAACGTAAGGACTGGTGGATATCTAAAGAAGTGATCCACAGTGAAATAACATATCTCTACTGCTACTGTTTTTCTAAAGGTCATGTAGATACCATAACAGTTACTTCACAGTGGAAACCTTGCATGCAATAGATGAGCATAGGTTAGCATGCCTGTGCTGAGGGAAGGAGATGAAAGTAGGTCTTGGGGCCAAATTTGAGCTGACCTGGAAACAGCCACCATGTAAGACCACAGCAGCAGTGAAACCACAGCAGTGCACAGCCGCACATGTGCTCACCCGAAACATTTCCTCTGCTTCCAGCTTACTGCTTGTGTTTACCTTGTTGAGCTGCCTTAATGCTGGACTTGTAGCGTAGGCTTGCACCGAGGCTGGGGAAAAGAGTAAGCCTGAATATTGATGCTGTGCTTGCGACAGAATAACTGACATGAATGACACAACACATCCAGCATCTTGTCTGAAGCACTCAGAAATGAAGCTTGAGTGTGCAAGGCATTTTGAAACCTAAATGGGAACGTTGGTGTAAGCTCAGGTGACAGTCAAAGGAGATGTGATGCATCTTTGGGGTTAGTTTGATGCAAATGGGCACTTGAAAAGAGCTGTGATGGTTGGTTGGCCAAAGGCGAGCAGTAATGTGTGCTAAAAAGCTATTGTATTGATTGAAATGCATCTAGAAAACATCAGCCTGATGTAAAACATGAGTAATCAGCAGAAGCTAAAGGCTATTTCATAGAGCTCATGAACATGTGTTTTTGAACACCCTTCATTAATAAATCAATGAGATGCTCATGTTGGCAGAGGGTTCAAAGCAGCTTTTGGTGAGCTGCTGGAGGAAGTGGCTCTATCCCATTGCTGTATCCCAGTGCTGGAGGAGGCAGCTGTACCCCAGTGCTGTACCCCAGTGCTGGAGGAGGCAGCTGTATCCCAGTGCTGTATCCCTGTGCTGGAGGAGGCAGCTGTATCCCAGTGCTGTATCCCTGTGCTGGAGGAGGCAGCTGTATCCCAGTGCTGTATCCCTGTGCTGGAGGAGGCAGCTGTATCCCAGTGCTGTATCCGTGTGCTGGAGGAGGCAGCTGTATCCCAGTGCTGTATCCGTGTGCTGGAGGAGGTGGCTGTGCCTCCACAGGGGTAGTGACCAATGGATGCTCAAGAACAACAGAGTCTCCAGTGAGAAGCAGTCACACAGGATGGTGGTGCTGGGGTCTGTCAGGGGCAAGATGCTGCAGAGTCCTAATTGTGTAGCGAGGGATCTACCTGCAGGGCTGGGGCTCATTGCTGCACTGTTGGACCTTGCACCCCGTAAGTGATTTCAAAGAGTAAATCCATCTCTTCCATCCTGTATCCGTTGCAAAGGAGATCTCCACCGGCCTCTTACAGAGGTCTCCAGTCCAGCCTCTTTTGTAATAAGAGATTTATGTAAAATCCAGTATCTCTGTCTAGAGCTGCTTTTGGAGGGAGAGACCATAAGTGGTGAAAGGACCAACTCGTTCTACAGGGCAGTAGCATGGGGTACTGATCCATGGATCTGTGCATGCATGAGCAGGAAGCAGCACCAGACAAGGTCAGAAATAAAGGTGTTTTGGCTGCCCTCTCACCCACAAGATGCACCACTTGCAGAGCAAGGAACCTTTAAAGCATGTCTCTGTGCTGCTGAAGAGCTCCTGTCCTGGCAGCACTTTTACCTACTGCATCTTTCCACTCCTGGGATTTGCAGCCTGTAAATGTGAGTTCAAGTATGCACTCGTGTGAGCTGCAGCTCCCTGTTCCTTCCTGCCTGCATCTTCTGAATGCTCCGCTCCAAGGCGGAACAAGGCTGGGAACAGGCTGTGCTCGTGGCTTGAGAGAGGTTTCAGTGCCACAGCAAGGTAAATGGCTTCAGGATCCTGGGAAATGCTGCTTTCTCCATGGTGCTGGGTCATGGAGCATGAGCTGCAATCAAGCTTTCCCCCCACTGATTGTAATGCAGGCTGATGGCCCTGTCATGGCAAGAGGCTGTGACTGTGACTTGGCCTCGGGGGTGTAACCATGCAGTGGGTGTGCACTGGGTCAGAGGCCTCACTGCATCATGACGGTGATGCTGTGGGACATGAGATCATTGTGGCAACAAGGTGATGGGCTGTGATGGCTCCTTCACAGGGTCTGGCAGCAGTGACTGGAGAGCTCTGCCACATGAGTGTGATGGCAGTGCGGTGCCAAGCAGTGTCTGCCATCTGTGGTGGGTGAAGGAATGGATTTAACAGGTATATTGAGTTGTGGGGACCAATCCCCTCCATCAATGACCTCACTGCAACCATGGGCATGGTTCCAGTGGCCAGCAAGTGGTGGGGCCATAGGACAACATCCATACTGAGTTTACTTGGAGGAGCTTGGGCTATCCACTAACACCAGCTCTCCAGCACAAGACATGGCATGTGTGCCCTGCAGAGCTCTTATGGCTGTGATATCTCTGAGTTTGTAGTCTAAAGAACCTAGAAATTAATATGCAAATTAAAATTCCCTTTGGTGAATTCACAAAAAGCAACATACTAAAAAGTCACAGAATCCCAGCCCTGATTTGTGTTGGAAGGGACCTTAAAGCTCATCCAGTCCCTGCCACAGGCAGGGACACCTTCCACTGGAGCAGCTTGCTCCAAGCCCCTGTGTCCAACCTGGCCTTGAACACTGCCAGGGATGGGGCAGCCACAGCTTCTCTGGGCACCCTGTGCCAGCGCCTCAGCACCCTCATAGTGAAGAATGATAGTGAAGAAAACAAAGCAACCTGACTATTCTTGGCTTACTCCCTCCTTCCACCACCAATTTCTACAGTAAAATAGAGGTTTTACTTCAAAAAGTATGCATTTTTAATAGATTTTATTTACATAATTTTTCTGTCTAATAAGATGGGGTTTAAATGCATTAACTGCAGCATAGTTCTCTCAGACCTTTGGAGAAAAGAAACTACAATAAAGATTCTTGTCTCCTAATGTTCTGGGTTTCAGGCAAAAATTATACTGTAAGATAGGAATGCTTAAAAAAACATAGTTCCACTGAACAAGAAAATCCAGTTAGAAAAAAACTGCATTGGAAAACATCTATTTGCCCACAAAATAATGTAAAAATAATGAGTCCATATCCCTCTTTGATGTGTGTGGCACATGCTCCTTTAAGGAGAAATTCTGTATTTCAGAGATAGTGTGCATATCATGGAATGAAACGGTTGTTATGGCAACAACTCTCAAAAGCAAGTACTTAACTGAGAAATGTGTTCCACATAGCCATAGAAAAATGAAAACATGAAAACAGAGACAGGAAGAATGGACAAACAGAAGCAGTATGAGATGGCAAAGCCATTTCTGATTTTCGAGCGCACAGAGAAGCAGCACTGAACTGGTTTGGGGGATTTTTTGTTTTCGTCTTTATTTACAGGCAGAGTTTAAAGCTGGGTCTGTTCCTGGAAGGTTTAATATGTCTTTTATTTGAGGTCATAATTAAAAAGTGCCATATCATGTTAGTCCACCTTTACTGTTGTGGTGCAAGGGATGGGGTGCAGTCAAGCTGGATTCAAACAGCACACCCAGCCCAGAGCATGGGGAGCCAGTACCCCAGGGCAAGCTGCATCTCCAGCATCCCTGGGACGGATGGATCCAGTCTCCTATAGCTCAGAGCCCATGGACCTGGGATTCTTGCCTGGTGGGCCACTGCAGGGCGGTGTATCCTTCTGTGCTCAACCACACAGGTCTGTGCAGCCATCACCCAGCAGATGAGTCCAAAGCACTGTGGGAGAAGCAGAGAATCCCAAAGCATTGACTGCCCTTGGCATTGCTGGTGTCTTGTCCCATCACGTCCACATAGTCTGGAGACCAGACCATTTCCCATGCTACAGAGAAAACCCCTCTGGGTTTCTCATTCCTGATCCCAAATCTAATCATGGGTTTAGACCAGAACAAGCAAGCGAGGCAGAAGCTGGTGTGGCCAGACCTTGCTTTATCTATGTATCCATTTCAGCATTTCCAGCATAGAAATCTGGACTCCCTCAGCACTGTCAATACCTTCTAACCTCCTGATAGCCCTTATTCCGTTAGCATACACCAAACTTTTGCATGAAGACAGCAAGGCTGCTGCCCGAGCAGCACCGTTCAGCCCTGCTCTCTAGTGCTCTGTACAACCTTCCCTTTAACTGGATCCACATCCTCTTTGTAACTCCTTCAACAAAGGTTCTTCCAGGAAGACTGATTTCCCATCAGGCTCTGAATGCAATCTTTTGTTTAAACCTAGATAGATTAGTTCCTCTGCTCCTCTCTGTTTTCCTATTAAAATGATACTAAATTGGCCTAATGTGATCTACTTTTGATAAAACCTTGCTGACTTTTTTCTTCCCATTTTTTATTTGCCTCCATGTCCTCAGAGGTCTTTCTCTCAGTAAAATGAGATGAATGGAAGGGCCTGAAATCAGAAGGTGAAGCAGCTTAGAAAACAACTATAAACACACACTCCCCAAATCCTCTAGTATTTCAGACAACCTAAACTGATCTGCCTGATTTCTTTAACTGTCCTGTTAGTGCTTATCAGAGCACCTGTAGAAATGATAGGGCCACAGGGACTGACTCAAAGTGTGTTAGTGCTTTAGGCTGAAGATTTTGACTTTGCAGTCGAGGTGCAGTAAGTTCTGGAGCAGTAACCTCCTGTGTTGCTGCAGCTCAGCTGCTTTCCCTGCACATCCATACCCATCCTTACGTTACCTGCACGGCTGCGTCTTCCTGGCAGAAGACGAACCATGCTGGAAGCCTTACTTTCCAGGGGAAAACCTGGTGGCCTTGCCCAACTTTGTTCCAGCTTTGTCCTGCCTTGGCTGGACCTGAGTAGGATCTAGGATGGGATCTTGCTGGAGCGGTGCTGGCTGTGGCCAGCTGCTGCTGCCCTCACTGTCCTGAAGCATCCAGGGATGGTGAAGTCATTACCAGTGGTGGCATCTTCTGTTTAGTGATGCCAAGTGTACCCATGGCTGGTGGGACCCAACTAGACCCACCACTGGGAGGAAGAGCAGCAAAAGGACTGGGACAAGTGGGGGTGGCCTCACATGGCTTTACCACTCCTGCCCCTCACTGGCCTCCTCAGACCAAACGTCTGAAGGTGCTGGTGATCCTAGGCCAGGGTGCACCTCACCCAAGCTCTTTCACTGTGGAGCCTTTCCTCTGAGCTGTGTCCCCCTCTCTGTGCTCACTGGGGAGAGGAGGAGCACAAGGATCCTAAGACAGTGTGAAAACAGAGAGGTTGACACCCCTCAGAGCATCCACTCCTCCCCATTGACTTTTCTGGAGCTCCCTACTAACCTCAACCTTCATTTGGGAGACAGACACAGACTGGATGAGGATTTATAGAATCATAGAATAGTTAGGATTGGAAAGGACCTCAAGATCATCTAGTTCCAACCCCCCTGCCATGGGCAGGGACACCTCACACTAAACCATATCACCCAAGGCTTCATCCAACCTGGTCTTGAACACTGCCAGGGATGGAGCATTCACTACCTCCCTGGGCAACCCATTCCAGTGCCTCACCACCCTAACAGTAAAGAATTTCTTCCTTATATCCAATCTAAACCTCTGCTGTTTAAGTTTCAACCCGTTACCCCTTGTCCTATCACTACAGTCTCTAATGAAGAGTCCCTCACCAGCATCCCTGTAGGCCCCCTTCAGATACTGGAAGGCTGCTCTGAGGTCTCCATGCAGCCTTCTCTTCTCCAGGCTGAACAGCCCCAACTTTCTCAGCCTGTCTTCATATGGGAGGTGCTCCAGTCCCCTGATCATCCTCGTGGCCTCCTCTGGACTTGCTCCAACAACTCTGTGTCCTTTTTATGCTGAGGACACCAGAACTGCACACAATACTCCAGGTGAGGTCTCACAAGAGCAGAGTAGAGGGGCAGGATCACCTCTTTTGACCTGCTGGTCACGCTCCTCTTGATGCAGCCCAGGACACATTTGGCTTTCTGGGCTGTGAGTGCACACTGCTGGCTCATGTTCATTTTCTCATTGACCAACACTCCCAAGTCCTTCTCTGCAGGGCTGCACTGAATTTCCTTTTTGCCCAACCTGTAGCTGTGCCTGGGATTGCTCTGACCCAGGTGTAGGACCTTGCACTTGGCATGGTTAAACTTCATGAGGTGGGCGATTTATCTTGTGTTGTGTGTGACGAGTGAAGGGAAGGATTTCTCAATCTAACCCAGGTCTGCTGAATCCTCCTTTGCAAATAAGTCACTCACATGTCCCAAGGGCAAAGTGAGAATTTGTAAATGAAAACTTCTTCAAATAAATCTTTTGTAGGATTTACAAAGCTCCTGATGGGATTTGTAACAGATTTGTACACTGCCAGTGAGACTGGGGGGCTTTAAAAATCTATCTCTTGACTTGCAAGACAATCTAACCTTTCAGAAACCAGGTAGCTAAACCTTAGACTAAAAGCACTCAGCTCTTGGGCCTGAAGGTTTAGTGACAGGATTTATACATTAGAACAGGGAGATAATATAACTCAGGTGTATTAAATCCTGATTTATTAACAAACTTAGAAGTAATAGCTTTACAAATAACTCCCAAGACATTTAAAAGAGCTTAACCCTTCAAGTACTGGCACTTGTCGGACTGCCACCTCTGCGAATGCCAAGAATATGTTTCAGTATACCAGGGAAAATTCAACTGCATTGCAGACAAGCCCTGCAGCCCCTCTCCCTGGGGTTTCCCCCTCCCATGGAAGGCAGAAACAGCCCCTGAGGGTCCCCCAGTGCTGTATGTGTCTGGGGTCCTTTTTGGTCCCACTGTGCTCAGACTCTCGCCTTGGCTGCACGTCTCTGCTCTGTGGGATGGGGCCCTGCAGCATCCCTCTCCTGACATGTCCCAGTGACACCTTGGTCTCTCTGCCTTTAGAAGGGTGATGGTCAGGCTCAGAAAACTCTGGTAGGGAGGGCACTTTGGTGGGCTATGTGTGGGAGAGGGCTGGGAGCACGTGGTCCCAGGACAAGCTGTCTCCATTCCTGAGAGCTCTGTGAAAGAAGCCTCTTTCAGGGGATGCTCTCCCTGCATCAGGTCTTCCTCCTCTCCAGCAGTCTCATTTCTTTCCCAGTTACCTCCTATACAAACTACATGGCTTTGAGCTCCTCAGGGAGTGCAGATGGGGGATCTCCCCTTTGGGATGATGGGGGAGGATTTCCTCTGGCTGTTCAAACCCTTTGTGTGCTTGCACATCTTTAAATCTCTTGAGTCTGGCAGTACCCAGAAGCTGATTTCTTCCTGATCACAACCAATTCTGCAGTAATTTCACCTGTGAAAAACCTGTTTGAAAAGTTTTCTGCCTTTTCCATTCATGTTTATGCCAAATGCTCCAGCAAAATGAAACAGCGTTCCCAAAGCAGTTGTAATTTTTAGATAGAAACCCCATCATTACCTGAAGGAGTCTGACAGGGGGGCTAATTCCCCTTCCCTCTTTCCTCTGGTGCTCTATTAGCTTTTGTTTAGCACAATTGAGTTCTCACTGCACTGGCATGCCCCAGCGAGCAGCGTGCTTCAGGATTGCCCTGGGTACTTGACAAGCTCCATGGGTATCCAACCCCTCGCCCAGGGAGAGGAGCCCGGGGTATTTTGAGCTGGTGAAAGAGCTCTATGCTGTTTGTGTCCAAACTTGCTTGGAAACAAAATGACCATTCACCACAGCTTGCTCTGTTCATGGCATAAACTGCACTACAAAATCATTGTGAAAGGAAGAGCTACTTGTTAATGAAGGAGCAAAGAGCAGCCAGCACGGGCCAGAGCGCTGTGTGCAAGGGGAGCTGGATGGAAAAGGCACTTGACATCTCTTTTAGTTCAGCTTGCATGAACAATTAAACATTTTAGAAACTTAACTCCTATTCCCTTTGGTGAGCTTTTCTCTTGTCCTTCTGCTTGGCTCAAATTGGTAGTTATTTTTGGAATGTTTTTCCATCCTCCTTTGATCAGGTCTGATTATAGATAGCATGGGAGCACTGAGTCAGTGTGGATGAAGCCTTCCCTGGGGTATGTGCCACTGCTCTGCCGCAGTCACTGAGATATTCACTCTGAGAATCTCTCCTTGACCTCTCCATGATTTTACAAATGTATTTAACATTTTAAGTGCAGTAGGTATAAAGCATCTGCTGTGCTTCACTTCATGTGTTTGGCTTCTGCAGTTTTCACTTTAGACACTGAAAGGCATGGGGAAAGGTTTTCAGTTTTTCTCTGAGTTGGCTCAGGTTTGTGATGGACCAAAGCACTGATTCAATAAAACATTCGGTCACCTGATGAGCTTTAACCACATCCTTAACCTTAGCTTTACTCAGGAAAACTCTTAAGCATCAAATAGGATCCCAAGAGTTCCCAGTAATTTGGTAAATCTCAAGGCCAGGGGGTGGGCTGCTCCTTTGTCCTGCCCAAACTCTCAGCAAAGCTGTCACTGAAGGCATGATGGGGGGCAGTGTCTCTGACCATGTTTTTTTGTGGTGCTGGGTGCAGTTCCCAAGGGCACTGTGGTGGTGATGTCCCACAGTGAGAGAGCAGAGTCTGCCAGTCCACCCATTCATCCATGAATCCATCCATCCATCCACCCTGGGCCACCCTCTTCAGAGTCCTTCCCTACACAGCCTTGAACACCCTGGTTGCATGGCGCAAGCAGGGGACAGTTCCTCTCAACGTGGTAGAAATGGCAACAGCCGATTTAACCTGGAGCAGCCAAAAGGCCCTTGGGTCACCTGTGCACACCGGGCTCCATCTGGATCATCTCCAGCGGAGATGGTGCGATCACTTGGACAGACGCATCAGCTCCGGTGGGCACTGCCTCTGCTCCCATCAACCTTTCACAATTTAGGTCACTGGAAGAAAGGAAAGGGTTAAAGCCAGAGTAATTCACGTAAGGCTGTTCATTACTATAAGATGTCTGTGTATCATTAAATTGCATTTGAGCTTTCATTAGACAGTTTTTTTCCTCATACAAAAGTCTTTGTTGTGTCAATTAGTTGATTGACTATCATCTGGTTTCTGGGTTAGTGAAACCTCATCCGTTGTGAATGAATTTGTTTATCAGGGAAAAGGGACCAGGGAAGGGAAAAAAAATTCAATTAAATGTCAATGTGTGGAGTGACAAGCAGCATTTGATAGGGCTTTTAGTTTAATTGCTTGTGTTTCATTTAGAGATGTATTTAGCAAGAGAATTCTTCCTTTTCAAAAGATCTTGGGTGTCTTTTTTGCTTCTGGCTTGTAGGTACTCCTGTAACATTCAGAAAACATAGAGAGATCTATTTTTTAATTAGAAAAACGACTTGATTGTGACGTGCTCAACATATTGAGGCTGTTACATCACTGACGTGTGGTGACAGCCTTTCTGTGACATCCACATGCAAGTTGCAGGGAACAGGGTGTACCCCAGCATCATTTGAAAGGCTCTTGCCAAAGATCTGCTGCTCCCTCTGCAGCCCATGATAATACTGTGTTAATCCTCAGAGTTTGTGTGAGAAGGAAACCATTCAGCTCCCAGCCCTGGAAATGTTTTGGAAGGTCTGGTTTAAATCTTTGAAAGGCTGCAAATCCCCTTGGGAGGAATGGTTTTCATTTGTGTCTTATTTGGATTCCAGCTCATCACTTGTGGTTGACAAATAAAAATGAAATAGCCTTTGGTAGGGGGCTGGCACCTCCTAATCCAGTGTGTTTGGCTGAGCTGGTGTAGTTATATACGGGCATCACCAGGAGTATGTAGATCACACTGGAGTAACGTGCTGAGAGCCCTCAAGTTTATTTTGATAACTTGCTGTTTATTTCTAATCCAGCCTAAAACTTGTGAGTATATAAGCGTGCAGCTGGCTCTGCTTGAGAGATGTCAATGGGATTCCAGCAAAGCTTCCAGAATGTCAAATGAATGGTTATTTTCCTGTAATTGCAAGGAAACAGCAGGAGCAGGGAAGCCCTGCACATAGAGCATGGTGGGGGGGGCTCACTGCAGCCATGGATGCAATGGTACATCCTCCATGAGTGCAGGATCTCCAGTAACACTGCTCCAAGGGTGAGACATCAGAGCCCAGCTTTACTCTTATGGAGCACTTGGAGCTGGATGCATTGGGCAGCAGCTCTTGTGAAAAGGAATATCTTTTGGCCTGGATGTAGGAAAGTACCCAACCAAGTGATCAATCTATTGGGTATGGAGGAGGACTGGAACAAAGGAGCTCCTGGGACACCCAGTCCTGCCCTCCATTGTGCAGGGAACCCTGTTGTGCGTCACTTCGGTGATCAAGCTCCTCCTCAAAATGTGTTTAATTCCTTGGCCTTGGGAGATTTGCTTTTCAGGTATGGGGGCTTGGGAGCAGGGAAAGTCTCTCTGGATATGCTCAGTGCCCAGCAGAAATCCTGGCAGGGCCTCTGGGAGTGTCTGTGTAATGAGCAGCTCTAATGAGTACTAATTACACCCAGCACATGGGTAATGAGGCTCTTGCCTGAAGCGCATCAGTACAGTTCAGTGTTTTCTGCCCTGGCTGTGTTCTGTGCCCCCTCTTTTCTTGGAAAGTAGAGCCAGGTCATCGTCTCTTCTCAGAAACTCATTATTTCTCTTATTCTGTGATAAGAACTCATTTTCAAAGGCTTCAGATAAGATGCTGGGAGGCAACGCATGAAGCAACAAGCAATTATATCCTCCCTAAACATGTTGTCTGCCATGGTACAACAGCATCATGACAATGACCAAGAAGCTGAGGTTTTTACATGAGCAAACCAGAATGGCACAGCATGGAGTGCTCCAGGTTGTTCTCTCTGAGAGAAAACTATCACTTTCCAAATGTACTTAAAGAGAGCTGAGGTTTGGGCAAAGCAGAACTGACATAGCTGGAGAGTCTGAATTTTACATGAACCTACTGAAGAAGCAAGAACACAAACCACACCAGCCTTTCCAAGAAAGCATCACAGCAGCAGCAGGAGAAGAGGAGGAGGAAGAAGAAACTGCACAGAGCAAGGCAATACTGTGTGATGTCTGAGAATAATTATGGAGAATCCTGCTCTTCCAATGCTGGACAAGAGCTCTAGAAGAGCAATAGGAGCATGCTGTGAGCATCATACACCTGAATCATGTACTCTTCCATGCTTCCAGATAGGGAGGGATTGGCAAACCTGGCTTCACTTTGAAGGCCGAAGAAGGCAGCTCAAGGTCTTCAGGTCCAGCCCTACTCAGCATCTTCTCCCGTGTGTGGTGGGAAGAGGCACACAGCACTTGTCCTGCCCATCTGCACACAAGTGGTGGTCGTTGCACATCCCAGTTGTGCAGCCATACAGCCCAGGAGAACCCCAGAAGGGTTCCTCTGTGGCCCTGAAAGGTGCTTCCCTGTGCTCATCAGGAGCTGGAGCTTCAGAGCTGGAGACCACAGGTTTTGATCCCTGTCTGGGCAAGCCATGGTCCTTTTAGGTATGTGTGTCTTCACACCTACTGACCTCCCCTGGAGCAAGGCCTGCCTGGACATCCCTATACCATGTCCTTAGGAAATGTCCCTAATCTGGGCAGATGTCTCTGCAGTGTCATCCCCAGGCACTAGAAGAGCCTCTTTCCTCATGCTTTGGCAGCTTTAGAGAAGCTTGTGGGGTTAATGCCAGGGGGGTTAGCTGTTACTTTTTCCTGATAACTAAGAATATTCTGATGGGAGAAGAAAGGTTTTCTAGTCATGTTTTCTGGCGTCCACAGTGAGCTGCTGGCTGTGTGCAGGAGATGGAGCATTAATATTGCTATAGAAATCTCCAGCCTGGTGCAGAGCCCTATGGTGACCATGCTTTGAAGCAGCACCTCTGGCTCATTAGACAGATTATCATTGCCCTAAGGAGTGTCTGCACTTACCACCCTTAGTGGCTACTCAGAGTTCCCCATAAACCATTCAGACCTGCCTCACCCCATTGGTTTGGGGAGTTTCCTTGGGCAGGGGAAGGAGGGACCATGTCCCATGCATCACCCATGCATCATTGTGCTGTCCTTTGCTCCACAGAAGCCCATTGAGCTGTCTCCTGAGGGCCTGGCTGTGAGCCTGTGGTGGAGGTGAAGCCGATTCAGTGTTTGAGCAGCTCCAGCCCCTCAGCCACAGCCGTTTTGTTTTCATCTCTAAGTAGCTGAAGAAGTGTGTGCCTATCAGCGAATCTCCATCACCCCAGCAGCAGCATGTTCCCTCAGATAAGGGTGCTGTGTAATGGCAATTATGTTTTTGTGTGTTGTGAGGAAACTCAATGGGCAGAGTGGCAGAAATGTTCTTCATCCTCTGTTAATTATGAGCTACCTACTGCAGGGAATCATGCAAAGACTTATAGCCTTCTATGAGGAAGTGACTAGGTGGAGGGATGATGGTAGAGAGGTAGATGTGTTTTTTCTTGATTTCAGTAAGGCATTTGATACTGTCTCCCACAGCATTCTCATAGATAAGCTAAGGAAGTGTGGGCTTGACGATCAGGTAGTGAGGTGGATCAAGAACTGGTTAAAAGGAAGAAGGCAGAGAGTTGTGGTCAATGGCACAGAATCTAGCTGGAGGTCTGTGACTAGTGGAGTCCCTCAGGGGTCAGTGCTGGGACCAGTGCTGTTTAATATTTTCATCAATGACCTGGATGAGGGAACTGAGTGTACCCTCAGCAAGTTCACTGATGACACTGAACTGGGAGGAGTGGCTGACAAACCAAAAGGCTGTGTTGCCATTCAGCGAGACCTGGACGGGCTGGAGAGTTGGGCAGGGAGAAACTTGATGAAATTCAACAAGGGCAAGTGTAGAGTCTTGCGTCTGGGGAAGAACAACCCCATGTACCAGTACAGGTTGGGGGTTGACCTGCTGGAAAGGAGTGAAGGGGAAAGGGACCTGGGGGTCCTGGTGGATAGGAGGATGACCATGAGCCAGCAATGTGCCCTTGTGGCCAAGAAGGCAAATGGCATCCTAGGATGCATTAGAAAGGGTGTGGTTAGTAGGGCAAGAGAGGTTCTCCTCCCCCTCTACTCTGCCTTCGTGAGGCCGCATCTGGAATATTGCATCCAGTTCTGGGCCCCTCAGTTCAAGAAGGACAGGGAATTGCTTGAAAGAGTCCAGCGCAGAGCCAAAGATGATTAAGGGAGTGGAACACCTCCCTTATGAGGAGAGGCTGAGGGAGCTGGGCCTCTTTAGCTTGGAGGAGTCTGAGGGGTGACCTCATCAGTGTTTACAAATATGTAAAGGGTGGGTGTCAGGATGATGGAGCTAGGCTTTTTTCAGTGATATCCAGTGACAGGAGAAGGGACAATGGGTGTAAACTGGAGCATAGGAGGTTCCATGTTAACATCAGGAAGAACTTCTTTACTGTAAGAGTGACAGAGCACTGGGACAGGTTTCCCAGGGGGGTTGGAGATATTCAAGGTCTCCTACGTTGGAGATATTCAAGGTCTGCCTGGACAAGTTCCTGTGTGATGTACTCTAGGTTACCCTGCTCTTGCAGGGGGATTGGACTAGATGATCTTTCAAGGTCCCTTCGAACCCTTGGGATTCTGTGAAAGGCAAAAAAAGGTGATCAAATGAAATAAAGGGGAAGCAGCTTATGCACTCGCCTTCATGCTGGGTGGAATTAGCTCCTACAATGCTCTGCCACCAATTATCGTTGATAATGCTGTGTGGCCCCATGTGTGACCTTGCCATCAGCTCCACAGCAGCACAACTGCCTGAGAGATGGGTGCAAGGGTTGTATGGGGGCAGATGTGTGGGATTGTGATCAGGGATGCTCAGTCCTGCAATACTCCTGTGGGGCTGGGCTGGCATGAACTCTGCCTGTCCACCATGAGCTCTGAAATGGAGCTTCAAGAGAATCCCAGCAGAGCCCCAGCTGGAGCAAAGGGCTCAGGCTGTTGCCTTTCTTATGTTGCTGTGTTTTCCCCCTCCATGCTGTGAGATGCACCAGGAAATAAAAAGATGGGGATGTCGGGAGGGACTCTTCACTCAGGATTGTAGCAACAGGACAAGGTTCAAACTGAAACAGGGGAAGTTCAGGTTAGAGATAAGGAAGAAGCTCTTCCCTGTGAGGGTGCTGAGTCGCTGGCACAGGGTGCCCAGAGAAGCTGTGGCTGCCCCATCCCTGGCAGTGTTGAAGGCCAGGTTGGACACAGGAGCTTGGAGCAAGTTGCTCCAGTGGAAGGTGTCCCTGCCTGTGGCAGGGGTTGGAGCTGGATGAGCTTTAAGATCCCTTTAACCCAAACGACTCTGGGATTTGATGATTCTGTGCTAGGGATGGCTGTGGGTCTGTGAGCCCAGGTCTAGCTGTCCCTGTGGGTCCAGAGCCAGGCAGGTGGCAGAGGCAGCTGTGGTCCCACATGGTCTAGTGGTCAGAATTCCTGGTTTTCACCTAGGCAGCCCAGGCTTCACTCCTGGTGTGGGAAGACAGTGGTATTTCACATTGTGTCTGGTTTGGGGCTCTCCAGGACAAGGGAGAGGCTGGGCTGCTGGAGCATGGGGCAGATGAAGGGAGGCTGAGGGACAGATCTGGGTCTGTTCAGCCCACGAGGAAGGTGAGGGGAAGATTTCATTGCTGCTTGATGAAAATGCACATGGAAGACAGGCCCAGGCTCTTCCCAATGGCACACAGTGGGAAGATGAAAGGCACCAGCTGGAACAAGGGAAATTCTCTTTAGATACGAAGAATGATTTTATCTCCATATGGTGATGAAACACTGGAAGTGGGGCTCAAGAACACTGTGGAGTCTCTGTTCCCAGAGGTATTTGGAACTTGACTGGACAAGGCCCTGAAGGACTTGCTGCAGCTGAACTTACTGGATCATATAGGCTGGACTAAAAACCTTCAGAGCACACTTCTGACCCATGAGGTGCATTCTTGGAAGATGTTAGGATGGTTTTCATTTTCCTGGGGACAAGATATGTGGTGGTTCCTCATCCTAGCCTGAGTTCTCTTTATCTCTCTGGTGACCCAGGGGATGGCTCTGTTGTGATGCTGGGTTACATTAGAAGACAGTGAGATGCAAAATCTGCCTTGAATGGAGTGAGAATTACACCAAAACATGTATTTGAGATGGCAAGGAACAGACTATCAAGGACTCAAGACTGGGACACTGCTTCCTGGTGGAGCTGCTGCTTCAACAGTGCGCTCCCTGCCCCTGCAGCATCAGTTACACCAGGCCTGGGAAATGCTCATGCAGGGGGATAAATTTGTCCTGTGGATAAGAAAAGAATGAAATAACCAGGGTGTGATCTGTACAACAGCTCGGCAACTGATGAGGATTGTCAGTAATGCATTTTTTGAACACTGTAAGCTTAACAGCCTGACATGGAGCAAGTACTTTAATTCCCAGAGAAAGGTATTTCCCTCCCTAGAAAGCAATAAATAACAACATAACTTCTTTGAGGGTAATTTCACCACAGATCCATGCTGTATCTAATAGGAAACTTCCTTATGAGCTCATACTGTAAGTATAGAAGAGGAAGGATGTTACCTACAAGGGATGTTACCTACATTTTGCATCCCCTATAGAGAGACCTTTAGAAGAGTCCACCTAGAATATCTGCGCGGTGTAACAGGACTTGGATGTTTCTGGGTTAAGCGCTACCACTACTGAATATCATTGCTTTTGTCACATGTGTATTCCAGTTGAATTCCTCAGACCATAGCAGGGGACCCACCAGACTTAAAACCCTATGAGCACATTCAAGCTTTAAAATGGACACAAGCTGCAAACAACATTGTTTGAGTCATTTTAATGACTAAATACTTGTATCTCTCCAGGAATGACCAGGAACAAAAAAAGAAGTGAGATTCATCGTCTCAGCCCTGGGCTGTGAATGTTCTGCTCAGCTTTGCTGCTGATACCGGGAGAGCAGATGCTTCCTTACTCTGCAGAAACACAGCGTGTGAAACAGTATTTTAACAGCTTTATCTGATATTTTATATCTCACTGTCAAACATAGCAACGATTCCACTTCTATTTGGGTATGTAATCTGGAAGGAAGGCAGCAATAATCTCTCAGGAGAGCCAGGCATGGGACTAATTACTCCAGCTAGAGATTTGTAAAGACACATTTTCAGTGCTGGGATTTTATCATTCCACAGGGTAATTAAAAGACAACCCTGTCAAAAGAAGTTTTGCAGTCTTAAATATTCTTGTAAGAAAAATAACCCTTTCCACACTCAGTATTGGGATGGTTTTATTTCCCAGTGATGAGTGAGGGCTACCCATGCCTACCAGCCAGCTCAGTGCCATGTTCTGGTGCTTGCAGTGGGGCAGAGGAGTGGCTGTTTCCATGTCACCTCTGAATGTCAGCCATTGGGAATGAGAGATGCTTTTGCAGAGGGCTAGACCCAGGAAGAGATTATCTGGCCACTGGAGAGGTTTAAAGAGACACTTCTGGGAATGTTGATCAGATTATCTGATGCTATAAGTCGGAGTTGTGCAGGGGCAGAATTTCTGCTTGAACTTTGTTTCTTCAGTGAAGCACTGGTGAAATCAGAACAGAGAAACCTGCTCATTGCAGTGAGTTATGGCTCAGCCACCTCTTCAACAGAGGTCCACAGCCTGGGACCAGAAATAGCATCTTTGGCTGCTGCAGAAAAGGGATCAGTGCGTGCTGTTATAGACAGAGGTTGCCTTTACCCCTGGGTGGGAAACAACCCTCTGTACGGGGTGAGCAAGGTGTTGCTGCCTTGATCCCCTTCTTGAGGTTCTTATGGCACTGTGCTTGCTGTGCCAGGCTGGCTTGGTACAACCAGCAATGATCACAGGAGGGATATATAGCAGAGGATGACTGACTGGCAGAGTGGATTTAAATGCAGCTTCGTAAATACCATGAAAGGACAAGTTACATTCAGGGCAAACTGAATTCTCTGAATGCTGAGTTGGTCCTGAATTCAGGATACTTGATTATCTGAGGCAGTTCAGAACTCTAGACAAAGAGTCAAACTGCTTAGTAGCCACAGTCTCCTCCGAGGTTGGTGCTGGGTTTTCCAAAAGGTGTCATTGAGCCATTTATCCTTTTGGATAACTTGGATAACTTGAAAATCCAAGTGTGGGCATTGCCTTCAGGACCATGTGACACCCCCATGGCAGCAGGGGTGGTTGGGTAGGTGCACAGAGTGGCAATGACATGGGATGCTCCATGCAGGTGAAAGCTCAAGAAGCATGTCTGCTTGGTCCACAGGATGCCAGGTCAGCCTGAGACCTCTGCTTCATGCCTGTGTTTCACGCAGCTCTTTCTGCACCTTCCTGCTGAAATCTCCCTGGCTCTTGAGATAGGTTTTATGTCAAGTAAAGGATTTGGAAGTTAAGGAGGTAATTCTTAGAGAAACAAAAACTTTGGAGATGATCTTAGTGTCCTTGAGTAGAAAAGAAAACCACTAGCCATAGTCTAAGGACAAGGCACTACACCTTGTCTCCTTGTCAGCTCTTCCTTCTCCTCTCCCCTAGCACTTTTTGATGCATATGGGAGCTGGTGATACGGCAGGCCAGTGAGACTGATGTGACATGTGTAATGACAAAGAATTAGTATAAACTGCAATGTATCACAAAATTAACATCACCCAACTGCCTGTTCCTTGGCATCCTGCCGGGTTCCGTCTTTATCTGGGCAGTGTTTAATTGCCTAATTGTTGTACTTTATTTCTTTTTTCTAACTTGCTGTGAGCATGTAGAACTGTAGATGTAGCATTAGATCACTTACAAAGGAAGCCTTTTCAGAGGGGTTCACTTCTCATATCTTTTGCCTGGATGTGAACATTTTAGGTTCCAGCTGTGTCAATTCCAGCCAGCCCCTGGCAGATGGTGGTTAAAACTGTGCAGCAAGAATGGTGGTTGGAGTGGGTCTCGTACATGGGGGTAGGCATCAGGCTCCTCTCCCTCCCCTGTATGCACCATTGCTCAGCTTGGGGCTGCTTGCAGATACAAGAGTGGGAAGAGCCAAGCATCAGAGAGCAGCCCAGGCTGTGGAGGGGGACTCTGCGGCCCCAGCTTGTTTGATTGATAAAAACTAAAACAGAATCCTCGAGGAACATCATGTCAACCTCTTGAGCTGAGTTCAGCTCTTGTGGGGTATCGATCTCTGCCCATGCAAGCACACGTCCCCACCAGCCCCAGGGAGGGCACGTCATAGAGTCATAGAATGACAAAATCAACCAGGCTGGGAAAGAACTTTAATATCATCCAGTCCAACCTTTATCCCAGGACTATCAGCACTGTTTGAGTCCCTACAGTCTCGAGATTCCAAACCTGATTTTAGGACTGGTGAAGGTGGAGGGACTCCACATTCCCATTGGCAAGACAGCACCTCTGGAGAGAGAGTAAATTATCAAACTGAGGTCAGAGTTTTCTATCTACTCCATCCTAGTCAGGCCATGGAGCCTGACTGCAAATGGCATCAATCCTTGCAGACATTTACTGGGGTTTTTCTCTCACAATTCAGAAACTTTCCCTATTTCTATGAAGACAATTTATCACCCTACTTATCTGCTCGGGAGTGCTCTGATCTAGAGGAACTCCATGCTAGGGATGGCCTAATTAAGCAAAATTAACATTTTATTATATAATACTAACATTTAATTCTACATTCATGCAGCTTGCTTTAAATATACTCCCTACACATCCTTTTCTGTAAGTCTCTCATGCTCTGCCAGCTCCACTCTGGTTTTATCTATAAGGAATTGAGCTTGTACCTGTGACAGGTGTGGAGTGTGTTAAATCTTTTGATCATCACACAAACCACTCATCCTGATATCCTTTAATCTAAGCAATGCAAAGAAAACCCTATGCACTAGCTTTATGCTTCTTCCATCTCCCTGAGTTTAAACAGGAGGCTCCGCAGCTACAGATCAATGGCCCTAAATTGTTTGTCTTTAACTGAGGTGGGTTTAAAGGGAAGCTGCTCAGCCCAGCTGTCTGGAAGTTCACAGGATGGGAAGGGCTCTGTGCTGTCTAGTGCTGGAGGAACTGGAGTTACCTTTGAAACTTGTCTTAGTTTTTACACCAGTCAAGTAATTAAACAGGAGGAAGAAAATCTCAGCGAACCACTTACTGCTGCATCCTCCACATCTTCCTTTTGGTGATGCTGAAGTTAATAGTAAAATACTTAAGGATTTCTGTGATTCACAAATGCAGTTAGGAATTCTTCCCTCCCCTCACCCTGGGAATGATTCCTGAGTAGTTTGTGTGGAATAGCTGATATTCTGGTATTGCTATTGGTTCACATGGGTGGTGTGAGCCATCTGTGTGTTCCTGCCTCTAGACTGGCTGGTTCTGGTACCCAGCCAATGAGGCGTGAAGATTGGGATGGAGCATTCCACTTAGCGTGATAAAACACATCTCTGCTCCTGGTGAAGTGTCCCTTCTCATATTTTCTTACTGTTAAGTGACTGAGCATTGTAGCAAAAGAAGAGGAAAGGGTCAGTGGAGTAGTGGGACCGGTTGTGGTGCTCACACGTCTTGGATGGAATTCCTGCCAACCAAGCATGTTTCACAGGGAAGGCAGACACTGGTTAAATCCCAACCATCATTTTTTGCTCCTTGATGCTTCCTACAGGCTCAAAGCATCAAAACATTGTGAGAAACGCTTGAAGGGACCCCAAAAGAGAGGTGTACCATCAGGTAACTCCATACAATCATCTTATTTTACCTGCCCAAATAGGTGTGTGTGGAGAGCAGGAGGCCAGGTGATGCCCTAAACCACTAAAGTACAACCCACTGTTTTCCTTAGAGATAACTTAAAGGTTCATTTCAAATACAAATATTCTTCCAGGAGTGGGGGAAAAATTTCTCACTGTAAAACCAAAAATTATCTGTCTAGAAAAAATAGGTGTCGTTCCCTTTAAGACTGCCATCACGATGACACAAGCCAGAACAAAACCACACCAAACCCGACCCCAAACACAAAAAGCCCTCCATGGTATGCAAAATATCACAGAAACCTTTTTTCCATTACAGTGGTCACAGGCCATTTTGCTCTTCACTGGTGACAGGGGACCATTAAAATACAATCCCTGATGCCTGCGTATCATAATGAAAATCATATTTCTTCCTGAACTGGTACATCAATTGTCTTTTTAGTAACCTGTGAAGTGCAGCTGTATGCAAACCAGGGAACGGTCCTTCACTCTTAATCGGTTCTCCTGCAAGATAAGTGATAACTTCTTAATGTAACTTTCCAGTCTGGTAAATAAGAAGTAGCTACAACATGATCCTGTGGTTTAAATAGAATCATCTTCCTAAGGTAGAGTAGCTGCTTTCCATCCTCCCCTGGGCAGGAAAAGTGATTTTGATAAAATCAGAGCATTCCTCTCTGTCTCTTTCCTTCCCTGGCACCTGCCTCAAAATCTGCAACTCCATTTGCATTTCTAAAATCCTGTGCTGTGGAACTATTCCTAAAGGAAAAATAAAATAACAGGGTGTCGAGGCTGTGTCTCAGGTCCTTGCTGCAGTGTTACGTGGCAGGGGATGAATGAAGTGAGGACTTTGGGGCTGGCAAGGGAAAGAAGGCACAGGAGCTGATCAAAGTGGAGGTGGTGGATGAAGGACACACAAGCCACCCTGGCAGCACCCTGCGGGTCCCCTATTGCCACCCCTGCCACCGGACACTGGTACCATCAGTCCTTCCACATCAGGCAGCACTGATTTCTTTACTGCTAAACTCCATGTGATCCCTGTAACCTCCAAGCCACTGCCTGTAGATGCTCTTGGACATCTGGAGCATCCCAAATTGGAGGCAATAGCAGGGGCCCTGCAGGAACATTGGGCAGGCCTGACCCACTTTAGAGATCACTCACCATTAGCCCAAGGGTGTTTGGGGGTGCCCAGCTGTTTGCATGGACTAACAGCTGAAGAGCTGCCTTTTACTTGTGTGGTACAAACAAATCCATCAATAGGAGTGAACCTCAAAGGGAATTTCTGGCAATGGCAGGTACTTGGATGTGTTGTGTGAAAGTGGCCTCTCATCCAACCTCTGCAGTATTTCCTGTGGGATGGGGACACCTGAGGAACAAGCCCCACTCACATGAGCCTTGCCTCAGCCCAGAGGAAAACCTGGGGAACAAGGGGAAGAAATTGGGATCAGAAAACTGGGAACAGCACGGGAGCTGGATCAGGAAAGATTTTCTCCCTGGGGAGTTTATTTTGTTGTTTCTACCACTTTTCTGCCTCAAGCCTGCATTGTTTGAATAGGAGCTGTAAGATATCTGCTTGCAAAAAGCTTGCTTGGCTCGAGGCAGTGAGCCCTCAAGTGCCAACCCTTCCTGGGAGAAGAAGCCAGCAGAGGAGCGGTGCCAGCAGCACACATTCTCCATCACCAGCAGCTCCCCAAGGGCCCTGATCCCTCTAAATCCCTTTTTCAGGCATCCCAGTCTGCACCCAGCTGGGAGAGGAGAGATCCTGGCTCCAGCTTTGTCAGGATGGGAACACACCATCCATGGCAGAGGAGCAGGTCACAGCTTTTTCCCTCTTTTCCCTTTTCCCCTCTTATTCATGTGCACAGAGAACCTCGAGGAACAGCTAATCCAATCTGCTGCTAGATTGCCAAAGACTTTAATGAAAATGCTATTTATTTAGCGTCGTCTGATGCCACATCTACAGTGACAAGGCGGGGGACTGAGTAATAACAGGTCTGGAAGCAAAGCGCAGAGGAGAGTGTGCCACCAGCATAGGAGTGCTCCAAAAATGTATGGTTTTCAGTTTCTGGTTTAATTAGAATGTATTTTGAGTGGGTTTGCATCAACTAATGAAATAACTGTTGCTGATGAACTGCTGGTTCTGGGCAGGCTTGGGTAGTTTCTCATCTTTAACCAGCAGCTCAGGCAGCAAGTGTGAGGAGAGCCTGAGGAAAGTCTGTTAGAGATAGACATCAATTTGACATTACTCATCTTAAGGGAGTATCAATGCAGAGGAGAAACCATTACAGAGTAGAGAAGCATGTCATTAGATAACTGATCCCAGTTCAGGGCTCACCTTAAAAACTAAATGGTATTGCATACTCCTTCTTGTGTTAACTGCTGAAAGCAGGGTATTTCTGTCCAGGTCATCATGCCTTGAAAGTTAATTCTGTATATGGGGATGAGTTTGGGAGCCTGATGGCAAATGGGCATCCACAGACCAGATGTGCACCTCTATGCTCCCCACAGCTGGTTTTGCAGCCAGTCCAGGGAAGTGGTACCCAAGGGAGGAATGAAGATGCCATCCTGCTAATAGGGAAACTGAGGCAGAGCAAAATCCCCGAGGTTAACCTATCTGTGGGAGACCACAGGAATAAACACACCTGTCCTAAGGATTGCTCCTGCAGCCCAACACCTGTGTTATCCTTCACCCTTCAAGAGCCTTAGATCCTTAATCACAGGCACCAGACAATGGAGATCTGGGCTTTGTCCTGAGGAAGACTCAGGTCTGTTACACAGCAGCTTCTGTGGCAGATCCAGACAGAATCAGGGCAGGAAGGGAAATAATCCAAAGGATGTTTGACACAGTGCAATTTGTTTTTACCTCTTTCCTTTAAAAAGCAAAGCAAAGCAAAGCAAAACAAGCTAGGAAATTACATGCATGCTTTTGGAATGAGACAGTAGCTCAGGGTCATCTGTGTTTATTTCCAACATTTTATCTTATTTCCTTGTGCACTTTTTCAAAACAAGGCTTTTGGGTTTTTTCCTTTCCCTTTCATTCAGCCTGCATGCCCAGCAGCCTGAGCTCTGCAAGGGAGGCTTAGCATTGAGCTGTCGTAAACAACCCGAATCACACAGCAAACGCATTCCTCCCTCTCTGCCACTGCCGCTCTCTTCTCCTGTCCCCTTCCACAATGACTTTCTCTTTCACCATTTACAGTCCTGGAAAAGAACATGGATGAAACACAGGCTGTGCTGTTTGGGAGCACTCTGATGACCCCCAAATTTAGGTGACATTGTCTCTTCTTGTGATCAAAACAAGCATTCACATGGGCATTACTGAAATGGGCTGAAGCACTGCAGGCAGGGATAGTGCAGCCCAGCTGGGGTCCCAGCACTGTGCTGGGGACCAGGGCTGGCATCTTCCTCCCTTCATCAGCCTCCAAATCTGATGGAGATGCTTCCTCTAAGCAACCACGCTGGGAGTCACCAGCCCAGCCCACACCTCCTCCAGACCAAGCAGCTCATCTTGAGTGGGATCTGTAGCATCAGAGCCCTGGGAAGCTCAGTTTTCCATCTGAGCTAGTGCCTGGCCTGGAGGCTAGCAAGGATTTTCCCCCAACTATCCTGGCTCCCTCCCCAGGAAGAGAGTAAAAGAGTTGGGTATTAGTTAAATATTTATTTTTGAGCAGAAAGAAAGGAAAATTGATGTCATATGTAGGGTTTTTTGATTATTATTTTTCTGGAATGAAATGGAGTTTTTTGATATATTGAATATATTTAATATTCAAATGCTGAGAATTTGCAGGACAGAGCACAGACTGCCTCTTGCGATAAGAGACATTATTACTGTTGTGAAGAATTCCTTGAAGATTCCATCTTAATCGTCCTGCTATTGAAATGGAAGAATAAAGTAATAAAATTAGATGTTTTGAAAAGACTTGATTAAAAAAGTAATTATCCTGCCAGCTCGAGGTTCCCACATCCTGTCGGCTTCCTCCAGCTCAGGCCCTCTCCCTGCCAAGCCCCTTCCCCAGTTCTCCATGGAGCTGGCAACCCCTTTGTGGTTGGGCATCTGCAAGTCACAACCCTTTTGCCTCCTTCCTCTGGACATGCTGTGGGGCTGTTGTGGGGTGCAGCTGGTCCTGTTCCCCAGCCTGGGCCCTACAGACCCTCCTCATGCAGGGCTGCTCCCAGGTACCATGGCAGTGGTGTGGCCTGGCCCTTGGCTCATGCCATGAGGCTGGAGGGAAAGGCACAACTTCCTCTGGGCAGCCACAGTTCCTGCCCTGTGGCTTCACCAGCTGGTGTGAGCATGCACAGGAACCCTCTGAGATCTGGGGCACACAGGGGGTACCCCCACATCTCCTTAGGAAGTTCTTCAAACCCAACGTGCATCATTTCTTTGTGCAGTGCCAACACCCCATCACCAGGCTCCCCACAGCCTGCAGGAGGTCCCACCTCTCCAAAGCTCCAACTGAGACAGCCAGGGGATGCAGGAGGATGTCCCGCTCCTGGTGCATGGGATGGGAACTGGGTCTGCCCAAGGACTGGCCCCAGCAGCCACTGGCCATGCTGGAGGACAGACTCCCCTGAGGAGTACAGGAGGGGTGGCTGCACACAGAGCTGTGCTGGGCCTCACAGACCCTCCCAGCTGTAATTGTGCAGCTCCTTCATTCTGCATTTCTAATGGGGAAACACAGATGGTGACAGCTGAGTGCAAAATGCATCTATTAAAATCTGCTGCTGATTGTTCTTCATAATGGGCTTTGAGTTCTTTGAAATACGCTGTAGAGAATACACATCCTCATTTGGGGATGTAGCAGGTTACAGGAGACTTATGCCTGTGTCTATCTTTGTCTCTTGCCCATTGCTAGACATTTTCTGGCCATTATTTATTGTTTTCATAGTAGAATAACTGGAAATCTGACTCTGCTGCAGCCAAATGGAAGTTCCAGATGTCCTGCCTGAATAAGTTCTTCAACTGGAGGGGTTGGCTGTACTACCTTTGGCTGTACTACCCTTTAACTGACTGGAGGCTCTGGTAGCAAGGTAGTGGGGTAAGGTGGAAGCCCCCTTCACATGACAGCAATGCAATGAAAAGAAGATTCAGCAACATCCATGTGTGTCTATGCAACCAGCATCATGTTAGCCAAGCCAAATGGAGTCACCCCAGTATTCTCACCATACTGCAGTGGCAGTGTCTAAGGCCAGGCTGGACAAAGCCTTTGTTGGCCTGGGCTAGTGTGAGGCATCCCTGCCCATGGCAGGGGGTTGGAACTGGATGATCTTAAGGTCCTTTCCAACCAAAGCATTCTGTGATTCTGTGATTCTATGGTTCTATGACATGCTGCTGGCTCCAGCAGCCCTGCCTGTCACTGACAGCCATGCAACCCCATCCCAGGGCCTTGCTGACCCACAGCCTTCCCTGAGTGAGCTCTGCCTCTCTGCCTGCACTGCTCACACTCTGCTCTCTTGCCATGCAAAGCCACTGCTTCACCAGAGGAGCTTTCAAGCTGGCAAGATTTCTCCTGAGTGGAGACTCAGCAAAGCTCTCACTGCTCAGCTGCTGACCTTATAATTAAGTGGGGTGGAGGACACTGCTCCCAGCCAGCTCCCTGAGTGCTTATATTTCAGTTTGGGCCACATCCAGCTCTAATAAATCCATTAATTACACTTCATACAGTGGCATTTACTGACAAATGAAAGATTTCATTAGGTCCGCCTGCCTCCTACAGTGCAATAAGAGCTTGGACAAGCTCCCCTGAGCCCTGGCCCCAGAGATTTAAGCAGCAGTGCTGCGCCTCCTTGTTACACACATGCCTCACCTGTGGGGAGGATTTAACCAAAGATCTACTCTCTGATCTCCACTGTGCTGCTCTGTTCCAGGCAGGAGATGCAGGGCTGCAGGAGGCAGGGCTGGTTTAATCCTTGCTGGTCGTGGAGCCTTGCTTTGTGCTGTGCAGGGACACAGGAGGCAGCTCACTTCCAGGAAGAGAGAGGAGATCCATTAAACTTGCATGAAAACAAGTCAGTGACAAAGGCAGAACATGAGCTCTTCCCACCACGGCAGCTCAGGAGGGTTCTCCAAGCATTGGAGCACTGGGACCAGGCACTGATGTAGGGTAGGGCAGACTCTTAAAAAGGCTCTGATCATTGCCTCAGAGGATGTCCATGTGTCAATGGCACCTCCACATCTGCTCTCTGAAACCTGCCTTTGTCCCATCACCATGTGATTTTGACTATCAGGATATATTGAGGCAGTCCAGAGACAAGGAAGCTTGGAAGGATGGGACCTCAGCTCCAGGGCAAGTTTAGGTCTAGACTCCTTAGTTTCACTGCAGGAACTCACAGTTCAGGATGCTGGTGCTCTCTCCGTTGGAGGACTCATGTGAATCCTCCCTGCATCAACTCCTGTAGGCCTTGGCCAGCACGAGTAGTGAGTGGGGCTCTTCCTATCTGTTCTCATCCTTCACTTCCTACTGTGGCCATGCTGTGTCCTGGGAGCTGAGTAGGAATGGAGCTGGAGGAGAGGAGGGAGTGAGATTTAGTGCCTGTCTTCAAGCACCATCAATCTTCTGTATTCCTTCAGTGTTACTTCTTGGGTTCACTTTTTTGCCCTTCCCTAGGAGGGCTCTGGACCATTTCACACCCCAGAGCACAAGGATGTGCTGCTTGCCTGTGTCCTGCAAAGGTCCATGGTTGGGAGCTGCCACAAGCCCTGCTCAGGACCAGGAAAAGCCATGAGTTTCTGCCCCTCGATAGCTGCCATATCAAATATTAATCCTGGCAGATCACTAGTGCTTAAATGACAGCTACATTAGCTGAGTCAATGCTGAGGATGTAAGTGTGCAGCTGGCAGGGCTGGTGTTTAAGCAATAAGAAATGACAGCGGTTGGGGTTTGAAGTGATTAGTGCCTGTTTCAGGCGTGCGGAGAGGCAGGAGGCTGAAGGTCAAGTGAATCAAAGCACTTGCAGAGCACAATAATCATTGTGGTGGGCACTTGAGAGCGCCGTGCTGTCAGGAGTGTGGCCACAGAGCCTGGCCAGACCCAAGTGCTTTCTGAGCATCCTTCACCCAGAGGGGAGCTTGCCCATGGCCAGGCAAACTGAAGCTGTAGATGTGAGCAGAGATTGTCATTTGTTCTGTGAGTACTCATTTGGCCTGCAGTGTCTGCAGCACTGCTATTTTCTTGCTGCCCCAGCAGCAGGTATCAGTATGTCCCATGTGCTGTGCCCCCTCCATCCCATTCGCTGCTGCAGTACAGAGACACACTGGAGGCAGGTAGGGTATAAATTGTCCCATGCTGGGGTATATCCTAACTGGGTTTCTCTTCTTCTCTCATGGTTAGAAATCCTGGTCTAAATCCTGGCTTTTCAGGTTGAATATCCTGGTGGGAGATCAAAAACAAATCAAAGGAAACACTGCCTTTAACAGCAGGCTTTCAGAGCTGACTGCCCCAAGGAGGAGGTGAGGGAGGTGGTATCAACAGAGTCAGAAAGGACTGGCACAAATTTATGGACAACAAGTCACTGAATGGATGAAGAAGACAGGGGGATGTCACAACATCCTGATAACATCCCTAATACAACAGCTCTGGGCCACCCACCAGGTCTAATATGAATGCCATCATCTCCTCCTAAAGAAGAGCAGGCAACTTTTGGTGGCCCATCACCCTCTTTCCTTGCTTTTCGTACAGCCCTTTTCTTTGCAGAAAGTCTTTAGGGTTTTTAGCCAAACCCAGCTTTTTAAAACGAGCTCAGAACCAACTTGGTTTTGCTGTTGATTTTCTCTCTCTGAAACTTGAAGATATCTTCAGTGAAAGCAAATAAGGCTGAGGAGGTTTGTCAAGTCCTTCATGTGACAAAATAACAATACTTACTCCCATGTTCATGGTAAACAGTGCCAAATAATGGGCAAATGGGCAAATTCTTTCTCCCTGTAGGAATGCGGGCAGCTGCATGGAACTGCACAGAGGGCTCTGATTTCTGCTGTCAAACACCAAAACCAAACAGCAAAGGAAAAGCAAACCCCTCCCCTGGACACCCTCTGCTGTCACCTACGTCACTGAGAACCTCGTCAGCCTCACAGGCTGCCAGGGTGCTCATTAAAACCTGCACCGCTCCCCTGTGCTATGACACGGGTGGCTGCGGGCATCCCACAGCACCAGGGAAGGTCCAACTGATCACACACATGGACGGGGAGCAGGAGTTTCCCACTCACCTATTTAGCTAATGAGGAAAAATGAGTTCCCTTGCGCTTCAGCTCCTGCTGTGGCACATTTGTCCTGGTGCTTCATCCCTGTGTGACAGGGAAAGCTGCAGTGAGAATGAAGCCTCCATCCTTCGTCCCCAGCCTTCACATGCGAGCTTACAAGGCTCTGACAGTAAAAAATGGTCTCTTATGTGCTGCAGAAGTTCATAACGTTCCAGCATTGATAGGGATAGACTGCAGAAGAAATCAAATCAATAAAATATTCAAAGCTTCCACATTATAAACTCGAACAAAACTTTTTACCAAATGTTTGCTGTATAATAAATTCTATTAAAAAGCCCAGGATTGCACAGTGAGGAGGGGTGGAACATTGTCACTTTAATTGCAATGGCATAAATATTTGATATTCAGTAAATTAGATCTGTAGCTCTGAAAACATTCTTGCAAATGGATTTTTACCTGTAGCACAGTGCCATTAGCAGGAGAAAGTCAACACAGCCCCAGGGTCTGTAATTAACTCAACCCAAGCAGAACTAAACATTTTTGACAGTTTTCCTGGTCTGGAATTAACTGTCATAGCAGAGAATGAAAGGAAGTGCATTGTCACATTATGTTTACGTAAAGACTGTAAAATGCTGTGGTTTGTAGTTTTGTTTTGTTAAGTCTGGGTTTCATGCCCCATTATTTTTTTCATCATTAGAGACAAGCTTAAAAACAACTAATGATGTATTTTATATCCTCAGCCTCGGATTGAAGCCAGCTGAAAAAAGAGGGGGGGAGACATTAGCTCTGTAATTCAATCTTCCTTATTTTTCCCCTCTATAACGAAGCACGGTACACTGTGTACTGGTATAAATCATAATGCTGTGACATTTGAAGGCATTACAAACTCTGGTTTTCCTATCTGATTCAAGGTTCTCAGATAATAAGCAGTTGTCTAGCCCATATCTGTCTATTTTATTGGGGCTGGGGGAAGGCGTTATGTATGGTTTTCCCCTCCTTTTCTTCCCTTCTTTATTTATTTTGTATTTACAAAAATAGCTGTCACTCTACTGAAACGCAAACCCTTGAGGGCAAATCTTAATGCTTCCCTGAAAGCTACTTATTGTCCAGTAGCTCAGAGAAAATCTGTACAGCTGTAATTGAAGGGATGTGTTGAGCTTTCTGACATTTTGTCCTAGAAATTAGCTTACCTGGAAAAGAAAGGGGTATTTAGGAGGAGAGTTCCTCTGCAATTTGGAAATGGAAGGATACTCATAAACAAGCTGGTTAAAAGACGTGGCTTGCTACAGCTATAGTAATAACTCGGGCAAATGTGATAGCTTGCACTAAAAGGGGGAAACCAGCTTGTTTGGATGGCAAATATATGTGTGTTGCTGCAAGCAGGGATGCTGTTATAATCTTGTCTCTTTCTTGACATATTGAGAAGACAAGCAAATAAGGAAGCAAAAATGTCAAGAGATTTTTTTTTCTCCCAAAGATTTCCAGAAAGGGAGGGCAAAAATCAAGGCAAAATTAACACTGCTCTCGATCCTGCCTGCGCTGCTCTGCCTTGATGCCCACCTAAATAAAAAGCTTTTCTGTTGGATTTCGGAATATGGCAGGGAAAGCAGAGAAGTACCTCTTTTCCCAAATCCAGCATGCAAGGAATGACCTCAGCTAGTTGTAATTTTTATTTTGCATTCCCTTTCAGCATAGAAGTCCCTCTCATTTTGCTGCACTGGTGCCAGTTGCAGAAGGGGTTTTAATGGTTTCTAACCAGCTTGCAGTTGCCTGTTAGCTCGTCTCCTATCACGGCAGTTTCCACGTCTTTATCTATATCCAGAAACACTTCTTTGACGAGAGCACAACATTTTCATTAAGAGAGAGAGAAAAAAAGCAAGGAAGGCAGGAAAGCAGCTTCTGGAAGAGGGGAATCTGTGCAAACCACCTTATGCTGGGAGCTTTCTAATCACAACAGGAAAGGGACCCTAACACTGGGGGAATAAACAAGTGAGAGCAGATGAGGGTTTAACTGCTCTTGACAATCAGAAGCTCAGCTTCAAGTGACTTTATTCGGGTTAGAAATTGCAACCATGAGGAATGTCTATTTCTCTTTTTATCTGGAGCTCCTTAGGGGTTGGACACGTTGTGGTGCTGAGCTTATGACAGGCACTAATGCATCTGATGGGATCTGAAAGGATTCTGCAGCTGCTGGAGGATGCTCAGGACCAACCCTGCTGGAAGATGATCTTTGCTAGCAGGACTAGCTGGTGCTGCTGCTGCATATCTCCTTACTGAATTAGGCAAATTACAGTGCACTGTATCTTAGCTAAATTAATTAGCTCAATTAGGCTGGGAGGGATGGAGAGGCGTGCATGTGTGCTGCTGCTCGCTTCCCTGCTGTGATCACTTACCTGCTCTGGAGGCCGTTAGGTCTATGAACAGCAGACACCAGCTCATCCTCATCCCCTTGAGCTGACCACGCTCTAGGCACATGGGGGTTTCCCCAGCACTGCTGTGTTTCTGGAGTCTGCAGCACCGATCACCTTCAAGCCCAAGCTTTAGCCTCCTGGCCACAAACCACCTTCCTGCTCTCAGCTCAGCTTTGGGCTGCAGGTTGAACTTTTTGGCAGCGGGAAGATTTAGCACCAGGGTCATGGTCCCCTGGATGCCCATGGGGTCCAATGCCCTGAGTGATGCTGCTGGCATCTTGGCACCAAGCATCTCATCACCAGGGCCAGAGGGAGCACATCCCTGTCTGCTGTGATGGAGCACATCATGCCCTCCTATCCTCTCAAATTTCCCTGCCTCTGGCTTCCCTTTGGCTGTGGGTTAGCCACAGGAAAGCAGCATCTCGGAGCACATTGTGTTCCAGATATGAGAAACATCTCAGCCACTTCTGAAGCCTTTCTGTTGCCTCCCTTTCAAAGCTTTGCAGGTCAGGGAGGTATAACTCCAGCCTCATCAGGTGAAGAGCTGTTGAGATTTCCCTTTGGGATCAGACTATGCCTCTACCAAGCCCTTTGCCTCTCACTCAGAAGTGTGTAAAATACCAGTGGAAAAGCTTGAAATCCCAGGAGTGAACAAGGAGCCTTGGGAATGCTGAGTGTGGCTGCCCAGCTCCCCCTGCTCTCATGGTCACACTTTCCACCACCAGGAAGGGGCTCAAGACCATGCTGGAGCAGCACCAATGTCTCCAGTCCTCCACCTGACTCCCTGAGGTAAACCACCACGAGCAAAACACTCCCATCAAGCTGCAACATCCAAAGCTCTTTTTTTCTCCTATTTGTGTGCAATAAAAGTTTCAGCACATGGAGAAGAATCCCAAGTGCTGATTTATTAGTAGCAGCTAAATGGTAAAAAGCAGCACAAGGTCTATCAATTCTGCTTAGCAGGAAAGCCCAGTGTAATCCACTGCACGGCAAAATAATCAGAAATGTCACTTTTCATAGGATTCATCAGAAACAATAAGATGTTTCACAAACAGTCGTCGGCCAGCATTAACGATCAGATGTAAAGAGACATGAGAGCAATTACTAAAGAAAACAATTATATGTCAGCAAATATATAAATCTTCATTCGATTTAAGCACCCACCTTCCATGGCTATAAAAGGGATTGGAATGTTAACTCAATTTCTGGGAAGGCAAATGGAGCTAGCATGGATGTGATTTCAGCAAGGTGATGCAAAGGGACGTGAGGGGTAGAGCAGACACATGGATGAAATGAACATCCAGGACAGACATCCCCATGGCAAGGCTCTACATTGGAACCCTTCAAGAGAGCTGGTGGCTTCCCTTGTGCTAGATGCACACTGAGATCGATTGAGCTGAGGGCTGACTGCAGCCTCTCTGTTTTCAGATGTTAAATTCTTTTACCTCCCATAAATCACTTTTCCTTGGAAAGAGGACATGTTTGGCAAAAAAAAAAAGCCCCTAATATAAATGGGAAACTGTTTTTAGAGAAAAAATAATCTCCATGAAAAGTTTTCTCTTAACACAAACAATAATCATTTTTTTCTTCAAGAATAAGTGTGTTTCACTTGTGCTCAAAGAAACCATCTGGGCCAACTTCTGGCTGAAATCTGGAAAGACTGTCAAAACTTGAAAAAAACTTGGAAAGAAAAGAAATAAGAGAGAAGAGGAAGAGGAAGAGAGATGAAGAGAGGGGAAGAGAATAGAGGAGAGGAGAGGAGAAGAGAAAAGAAGAGGAGAAGAGAAAGAAGAGAAATTGTGGCAATTTGTCTATCTTGTTTAATTTTAAACTTGTGATCAGTTTGAAAAGAAAAGTAATGCCAGAAGGGAAGAAAATGCTTTTTCCCCCCCTTTTCTGTGGGACTGTTGCGTTGGGGCCCACATGATCTGTACAATTTCTTGCCAGTTTTGCATACCTACCTTTTCCTGACGATTAGCTCTACGTCACCCTGACACAATGCTCAGGTTTTTCCCAAAGCCCTGCAATCAATTTCCTGCTGCCTCTGCCTGTTCCCTGCCCCATCCCCTGACATATACCAACACAATATTACCTGGCTAAATGCAGAGAGAAATGAAGAGAGACTCACAGAACATGTGAATCACAAGGAAGTGGTTTCCCTAGTGACAGTAACCACATGAAAGCTCTCACCATTTACTCTCACGGGACCTTTTAGCACTTTGGATTGTGGGGAGAGCAAGAAAGCCGGTAAAAAACACTGGTTGGCAAAAGAACAAGCTAACCCTGAAATGTTAAATGGTATTGGCAGTCCATGAGAAGACATCATCAGCTGCTGGGGATTTTCATGAGTTTTGCCCATACCATGTTGAACTGTGCAGTGGCTCTTAAGTCTCTTCTCCAAGGCAGTGCACCAGAGACCTCAGAAGCCCATGCCACAGCTTGTTCATATCCACCCCAACCAGTGGTCCCTGCCAAGACGAGAGACAGCTCCCCATTGTGCATTTGGCTTTATATCATCTTCCCGTGTTGGTATTTCACCTTTGCAGCACCATATGGGGAGGCTGTGGCAAAGCTGGGGGTGATAGTGAGCAGGACAGTGGTGGCACTGGTGCCAGCACTTGGGACACTGTGTTTCCATGTGTTGAAGGCCAGTATGAGCCCTGCTATGGAAGTTTCAGTGTGCTTGGAGAGAGTACAGCAGTAGACAGGGAGACAGATGGAGAGGGTGAGCAGACAGTTACCAGTGTGCTTGGCTCACATTCAAGAGTTTTTCCTCCTCTCTCTGAAATGTCTTTAATTCTTTGAAACACCTCTGAAAGCAAATGAGAGCAATGCCCAGAGCTGCCCTACTGAAAGACCCCAGAGAAGTGGTGTCCACATGGGAAACCAAGAAGAAAGCATCCTTTACTGAAGCAGGACTCTCTTCCTCTTCTGTGTTGCCACCCAGGGCACATTAGCTTAATAACGAGCTTTTTAGCAGATTTCAGTGAACAAGAAGCAATTTATTTGTCGTCATGGTGACAAAGAAGACCTTCTGGAAAAGAGCATTGAATGAAGAGAAGAAGGTTTATTGTGCAGAGCAATGAGGCATTCACTTGGAACAGTAGAATCACACAAAGCAGACCATACAAGAGGTCTTGCTAACTTCTGGATGCATGGTTGGATGCATTTTTGGTCCTTGCTTTCCCTGGAAAGGCCAAGAGGAGTCTGGCACTTGATGTTTTATACACGCTAGTTGATGCCCAGCCCTGTTCCTAGATGACTCTGAGGAAAAGACAAAGGTTCCTTGTTGGTAGATGGCTGAACCTCACTGGTTGCATTTCTGGTGGGTATTTCCAGGGACTGAATTCTGAGATTCAACTGCCAACTGAACAAACCCCAGATAAGCCAAGAGCATGCATCTCAAAGTGTACTTTGTTCATTCCTTTTGACAACTCTAGTGTTTCTTTAATTATTTATAACACTTCATACTGTACTGGAGTAGATTTTTGTAAAAATAATGAAGCCTTAGTAGTATAGCATCTCAGATCAGATCTGCAGGGGAAGGGGGAGATAGGCAGCCTGACATGAGCTGAAAGTAAAATGTAGGTTGGAGGCAAATTTCTTTGCTAACACAAATTTTCAAGCACTAAAGCAGAGAAGGACAGGCCTATGAGACCCAGCACCAAAAGGGTTAAAAGAAGACTTAGAAGGTGAGGAGGAATTCCAGAACAGCAGCTTCCTTCAGGAAATGGGGAATCAGTGAAATCTGGATTTTTGCTCTTTGTGTATTCATCTCTGGAATGCTGCTGATGGGGAATTAAGGTAGAGAAGGAAAGTAGACTAGGCAAAATGGTGTACACTCAGCAAGGTGACTACTTTAGTGTAGTTAGGTAAGAATGTTTTACATGAAGCATCATTCTCCATATATTCCAGTAAGAAACTCCTTGGAACAGTTGATTTTACAAAGTAGCCTGAATTTCCTCCTAACTCAGGGGGGCAATAAAACGTTGCAATCTCAGGATTCCCAGCAGAAAGGAAACACCATTCCCCAGTCCCTTCCAGTGACAAGGCTGAGCCATGTCTCTGCCGCTGCACAGCTTATGAGCACCTCTAGACATACTCAGCTATCTCTCTGCAGACTCTACAACTTGCTAACATTGGCAAGGGAGGTGTTGCCAATGGGAAACCTGTCCTTTTGTCCCAGTTTCTGGGGGAGCTTCCCCCAGAGGGAGGTGGGAGCACCATAGGATTTTCCTCCTTGCAGCACAATCCACCGCAGGCATCTGGACGCACTGGTAGCTCCAAAGATACGGTGAAAGAGGGAAGATCCCAAAAGAGATTAGGGTGCATCTCCCAGAGGGCAGAGTGGACTTTTAGGAGAAGTCTGGCCCAAAGCAGGGCAGCAAAATATCAGCAGTGTCTGGCTTCAGGTGCGGAGCTGCTGTTTGCTACAAGCCAAACCTCTGCCCAAAGCAAAGCATGGCAGAGGCCGCTGAGGACCCAAACCTTATTGCCAAGAGAAGTCTCTCCTTCCCACATGCAAGGCATGTGCTTGTTGAAAAGAAAAGCTTTTTCCAGCAGGCAAATGCTAGAAGAATACAAAACCTCAAAGAGTTTATATATTTAATGCACCCATGGAATATAATTATTCTTTTTAATCAAGTCTATTCAAACCATTTATTACTTTATTCTTCCATTTCAATAGCAGAATGATTAAGATGGAATCTTAAAGGAATTCTTCACAACAATAATAACGTCTCTTATCACAAGAGGCAGTCTGTGCTCTGTCCTGCAAATTCTCAGCATTTAAATATTAAATATATTCAGTGTAACAAAATCCTCCATTTCACTCCTATAAGACACTTCAGAGGATATGAGGAAGAACCAGAAAGGGTCCCATTACAGTGTGCAAACAAATTCAAGAAAGGAGAAGGGGAAAACTCCAGCCCACATAATGAGCTGCAAATGTACCTCCTGCTCCTGAAGTCCATCTTCTGACAGAGCAAGCCTCAGGGATAAGGACATTAACATTTTGAAGACTTATTTATTTCAGCACACTCTGTACGTTACATAAAAGCCAGACTTCTTTTAGCTCTCAATCTGTAGCATCTTGTTTTTCAATGCACCAGACATTGGTAAGAACAAAACTTCAGCTGCACCCTGGCCAGGACACTTTTATTTGCAAGCTTTTCAGAGCATATAACAGAATAATAAGAAGGTACGGAGCAGTGAGCTGTGAATAAAATCCGTATCTTCTTCAGCACAAGGGATGCCTCAGCAGTAAAGTCACTGATGCTGCAGTGAAGTGCAAGGCACAGCTGGGCAAGTGCTGAGAGGTGACACAGACACATCTGGCTGAGACAGTCTGGGCTTTTGGGTATCCCGGCCCTTTTGAGATGGCTCTCAGGACACATGTCATGTTCCTACTATTTTATTAGGTTCTTAATGTAGTTAGCTTGCAAGATATGGGTCTTCTGGCTGAGGTGAAGGCATGGGGATGGTATTTTCTAAGCTAGTTTTTCACTCTGCTTTTGACTAGTCTGTGAAAAGATTTTCGACAACAAGAGACATATCTTATATAATCTAGAAGAGGACTTTGAGGCTTCAGTTACCAACATTTTATATCAGATGACTTCATGTATGGTTGATTAAGGCCTGAGTGTTCCCAAATAAACAATAAATAATACAGGGATGAGCAGGGATTTCTAAGTCTCTGAATTTCAGTTATTAAATAGCTCCTGAGACCAGACTCTACCCATGACTTCATGGCCTGGCATAGAGGTTTCAAAGCTGCTGTAAGTTTCAGGATGCTGAAAGTGTTTCACTTACTCTGGGATATGATGGAGGTCCCAAACAGGCAGTGAACAGGGAAGGTCATCCCATGGGGTGGGTAAGAGCAGCCAAGGACCTGTCCTGCTGCCTATGAGGACCACTGGTCCACATGAGCACATGGTTCTTTTCAGTTTCAGGGGTAGTGTAGCACTTTTGGGATTCCATCTAGAGCATGGGGATGTCAAAGCCCTTGATCTTGATGGCCTTCTGGATCTGGCCTCTCTAGTTCCAGTGCAGGATAATATCTGTTATTATTCCCTGCCCATAGGGTGGATCTCCCTTGCCCATAGCAGGGAGCTTGGAACTAGATGGTCTTAAGGTCCTTTCCAACCCAGACCATTCTATGATTCTGTGATTCCCAAAGCTTCCCAAAGCATCTTTAAGCCTTCCTTGGCAGCTGTATCAAATATCAACACAATCACTGCTGCAGGGTGGTCCAATGCCTGTAGAAGTTTAAGTTGGCTGGTTTCCTGATGGCTTTCACATGGTGGAGGCTCAGGGTGGCCTCTGGAGGTGGAGCTGGACACAATGTCCCCCTTGGCAGAATCCAACATCACTGCAAAGAGCCCAAAGTTTGGGTTGGCACCTTAATCCCTGCCCAGGCTGACATCTGAGGGTGAAGGACTACAAGTCTAAGCCCTTCACCATCATGTAGGTGTGTCTGAGCATCTCTCAAGCACGTGCTGATTCAGCTCAGTTCCTCTTAACCCATGGGGAATAGAGAGACCTTCAGATCACAGTCACTTCAGCATCTGCTAAATATTGCTTGCAATGTCCCCATTGAAACCTTCTCTGGGCAACTCCAGCCACCCACATTGCCCTGGGAGGAGGTGATACATTCAGAGTGGGGTTTTCTCTGTGGGAGGAATGATTAATGAGAGCAGAGGAGGGCTCTTGAACCAGAATGTCTTTCTGTGGGTCAGGTAACATGAACAATATCAAAGCAAACGCGACATAGCTGCTCTAATCCACCAAGTACACAACCTGGATTGGTGTGGACAATGCACTAGCTATGGCCTGGGATGTAAGAGCAGTTCCCCCGGCAACCCTCAACCCCTCGAAGCCATGAATAAATCAATGAGGGTCAGGTTAATAGACAAACGGTGAGAGAGTGTGTTCCACCTGGGTGAGCAGGACGTGGAGTGAAATGAGAAATCAAACATTTCTTCAGCAGTCTCTGCCAGGCTCCTTCCCTTTCTGTTATCATTATTGGTATTGATTTTTTACATAGTATTCAAGGTTAAGCAAACTGTCTCCACCGTGCAACCTTGCTGGGTTAGGTATGAAGGAGGCAGGCCTGGAGACAGACTTCCATGAGGTGGAGGCACACATGTGTACACCAAGCTCCCTTTGCTCAGAGATCAGCTTTCTTCAAGGCCTTTTTGTCCCCTTCTCTGTTGGCAGCATCTTGACCCTGAAAGAGCCTTTCTTCCCTTTGCAGCTTTTGACTCAGACTGAGAGTCACACAGTGCTTTGGGTTGGAAGGGACCTTAAAGCTCATCCAGTTCCAACCCCTGCCATGGGCAGGGACACCTTCCACTGGAGCAGCTTGCTCCAAGCCCCTGTGTCCAACCTGGCCTTGAACACTGCCAGGGATGGGGCAGCCACAGCTTCTCCAGGCAGGAGCTCAAAATGAGCCTTAGAGCAGGGGAAGCAGCAGAGGACACCCACACGCTTTGCCCCAGCAACAGCAGCCCCTGCATCACAGACCTCAAAAGGGATAGAGAACCCAGACACATCACAAATGCTTACCCATCTCTACACCAAATGCTCTATTATTATTAATGATCATAATGATAATTCAGCCTATTACTATTGTTACTATTCCTGTGAAAAAAAAAACCAAACCAAACAACTCCCAAATTGGAACTAGTTATAAAATTTTCTTTTGGCTTCCATAAAACATTTCCAAGTAATTATACAAAGAGTGGAGTTGAAAAGGAGCTGCGTACAATTGTCATCAAATGTAATTAACGTGGAGTAATTCACAGTGGAGAAAAAGTGCTGTGGAGAGTAAATTGGACAGGAGACTTGTGTGCTGGGGAGATGAGGTTTTGAAAGGCTGCTGACTAATACAGCACTGACCTGAAAGCAAATCCTTACATTCATGGTGGACTGGCTGTTTCCATGGCAACAGTTGTTATTAGTAACTGAAAATGTATTGCTGTTACGAGTGGCAGCATATTTTTTTCAGTTGAATTCAAGAGCAGCTGGGTACTTTACTCATGAAGATAAAGTGCTCAGATCGCTGCAACACTAATGTTATGTGCTGCGCCTCTCCTAATACGAACCTTACACATTATACAAAGAGATGTGTGGATTGCTTTAGGGGGAAAGCCTCATAAGGCGTAAATGGCAACTTGTATCAAAGAAATCAAAAGAAAATAACCATGGTCATCACTGTGCTTTAAATTAACTCTTTAGTGAAATTCCCTCGGGATTCTGGCTGACTGGAGTGTTAAAGTAACAGGTAAATCCTGTTAGGAGCTAAGCGAGCTAGCCTGCCATCCTGAGATGTAATGCCTGCTTCCTGACAGGCACTGGGGACATCTTAACCTTTAAATTCAGCTACTTCTCATGCACTACCCCATCTTGCTTCTGTCCCGATGATCATTTTTATGATCCTTGAAGAAACAAACCTGTAGAGAAAAACTCTCGCCTGGTTCAGACCTGTGCAATGCCACTGGCTTTCATAGCATCCCCCTGATTTTTTCCTGATGATGAATAAGACCACACACCAAAGGCCTTGGGTCCGAGCCAGTGCCACCATCCTCCAGCTGAAGTGGTGATGCCAGTCATCTTGGCCTCTCTTCAGCTCACCAGCCCTTGATAGTAAACAGAATGCTGTGCTTAGACACCAATTCCAGCTAAATCAATTGAAGCTCCATCAAGTTGGACTGCAGATGTTGTTCTGGTGCGTATTTCAAAGTCTCTCTCTGGTTTTGTGAAAGGAGTGTGAATCTTTACACCAGCATAACTGAGAGGGGAGTAGAGCCCAGGAACATACCAGTTGTCAAAGATGCTCATGAAGGCAAAATGATGTATGTTATATTGTCTGAATGAGCCTGCAAGTAGCAATCACATATTCAGGAAGCAACTAAGTTACAATCCATAATCAAAAAATGTTGCAAATTACATCCTTAATAGATTACATTTATAATCTACTTGAAAGAGATCTTTAGGCACTTAATTGACATATTCCAAGATAGCTATAACATATTGGTTAGTTAGCTACCAATTGACATACTTATTAAATATCAATTAGCACATTCCATAATTTGGTACCTAATTAGCTTGCTATAGCTATTCTATCAAATGCCAATTAAATGCTTAAATTCCTTACAAGTTGGCTGTAGTAAGATAATAATTAAGAATGCATTGCTTAAGTCATTTTTAGTTAATTACATGGCAAACTAATTTTAGATACACACATTAGACCTTTCAATAAATCCCTCTTTATCAATCAATTGGTATCTAATGAACTCATTATTCTTTTGCTATGTCTGAACGAAAGGCTGCTTTGCTGTCCTCCTGGTAGTTGTATTTAGATGCATCTCTGCATGGATGTTGGGCCCTTTATGCCTCCTATCCCAAGCTAGGGATGTGCAGGAGTCATTGTGGTTCCCCATCTGCACTGCCACCACCCTAACCACCTCCAGTGTGTCAGGCTCAGCATTGACCCAACTTTTAGGACCTGTACACAGGCTGGTAGGCAGGAGCTGTGGTGAAGGGATTGAGAGGCACAAGCTTGTGCTAAGAGGAAAGGGCCAGAATCACCACACAATCCCAGACTGGTTTGGGTTGGAAGTGACCTGAAATCTCACCCAATCCCAATCCCTGCCACAGGTAGGGACACCTTCCACTGGAGCAGCTTGCTCCAAGCCCCTGTGTCCAACCTGGCCTTGAACACTGCCAGGGATGGGGCAGCCACAGCTTCTCTGGGCACCTTATGCCAGTGCTGCACCACTCAAGATGTCTGAGGCTGCCCTGTGGTGTGGGGAGTGAGAGGGTGAAGGAGGCTGAAGGTGTCAGAGCTCCTTCAGGGGAGATGGAAGAATACAGCACCATGAACTTGTGCTGAACCAACAAAGGAACGTGCTCCCCGAGTTCTTCATGTCCCTAAAGGCAATGAAACACCACTCAAAAAATGAAAATAGCATGCTGTATTGATGTCTTCTCTCCTTTATCCAGCAGCTGTGAGTCATCTGCCTGACTAGGCTACTGCCATATGTGGAGCACCTTTTATATCAGAGGAGTTTATTGCATTATGGTAGGCAGGTTTTATATGTACTCATGGGTGTGATGACCCTCTCAATGCATAGTTCTCTGACGGAGGGAACTGTACAGTGCCTGTCCCATTCCTGTGCCTTGCAGTGCTTAGCTGGGAAGCTGAAGGTCCTGCAACAGTGAAAATGTTATCATGGCCCTGAGAGACCTTGTGGGGGGGCTGCTGGCTTTGAATGGCAGGTTCGAAGTTTGGCTATGGACTGCATTGAACATGAAGACTTCAGTGGTGAATTGCAGCACACATCAAGATAGTACAGGTGGGTGGAGAACACGTCTCAGGATACTGTTGGAGGTGACTTGGGACACAGGGAAGGGACATGCACAAACCCAGGAGGGCTGGAATGGGCCTTGGTGCTGGATACAATCAGCCTAAGTATGCTTCTTCCTCTTCCCCATGGACCACCTGCTGTTTGTTCTCCACTCCAGAGCCACATCCATGTCTCTGTGGAATGACAAGGCTCATGGCCCTTCATCACTGTGCAGAAGTGAGGGGTTGTATGCTCATGCTAACAGGGTGGGGAAGAACAATTCACTGTGTGGGCTTGACAACTACATTTTTTACGTCAGGCAAAGCCAGAAGCTCGAACAAATGCCTTTGTGGTGACAGAATGAAAGGGCTGCACAATTTTTTCTTCATTTTGACATAATGAAAAAAGACTTTTCACAAAATCCATTCTGCCCTTTGAATGAAGTTATTTGTTTGACTAAATGCACTGACTCCATCCAAATTATTTATTAGGCTTGCTTGACATTGCAGGCAACCTGGATCCCCACAGGGCTGGGGGCAAGAGGTGGGTTCTGGATAAATCCCATCAACTGATAACAAGGAAAACCTGGTAAAGAGCTACTTTTTACTTAAAAAAATAAAAGAAGGGGTAGGCAGGGGGGATCCAACCACTGCACATCTTGCAGGCTCGTTCTGGAACACTCAGGTCGGGCTGTTTCCTTCTTACGTCTTCTGACATTGTTAGTAAAACTCACTGCTGGGTACCTGTACTGCTACACTTGTTTTTCAGAGGTTTCACTTGATCAGGACTCAGGAAAAGAACAGACATGTATTGGAAGATGGATTCCAGCTCCTCTCCCTGTGGGCTTAGAAGAAGTAAAGAAGGAAAAAGAAATCTCTGCAGAAGACAGGAGGAAGAGAGAAGAGGGAAATAAATAGTTTGAGAACATGTAGTGGGACAGAAAGAAAAATAAGTTATTTCAGAGAAATGGGCTATATAAAAGGAATGATCACAGCTAGCCAAAAGGCTGCCACAATCACAAAGGGAATTGGGAAAGGCCTCCCAAAAAGTGATTAAGCAATACAGTTCAGAAAGTATGAAGAAGAGAGGGAGACTTCCATGTTCTCACATTATGTTGGGTTTTATCAGTGTGAAGCAGGGAATAACAGGGAACAAATTAAAATATTTGTAATTTTCTTCACCTTTAGTTTTATTTCTTATGTGAATATAGTGGTACCCATGACAATATGACAATATACCCATGACAAGTGGCTTTAAGCCTTACAGGAGCAGAGATCTCACCTCTGGCCCCTCTTTTGGAGCAAGGAAGAGAGAGGTCTTGAACATCCTACAGTCTCCAGATGGCCCCTTTGCAAGTGAGTCATCTGTCACATCTGCTGGAGAATGCAAAGTGCATTGTCCAGGCCTTTTCTGCATCTTTGCTCTAAAATGATTTGGGACATTTCTGTTGAAGTTTGATGCTGAGAAAATACTACTTATGTGAAAATGTATAGAGGGCGATCTGTTCCCTGTGGCTGTTGGGGAGATGGCTGGGCCTTCAGCTAGGAGAGAAAGCTGTAGGCACGGCAGGGATGGTGCAGAAACTTTTATTCAGGATCCTTCACTATAGAAACCCTTGGATATTCACTGTTTTCATGTTTCTGTTTCCCCTTTCACCATAATACTACTCTTCTTTCTCTCCCCCTCCTTCAGCTCATGGTACTTCACAGGTTTGTGATGGTGGCTGGGCATGCTTTCATTGAGCATCCATCACTCCTAACTGCCCAACATCTGGTAGAATAGATACCTGAGACTCTAAAAGATGTGCTTCCTCCTGGAACCAAGATGATAACATATCACACATTCGAAGTGCCTGTTCAACCACTGTGTTGATGGCATCTCCCTCCTAGTCTATCAGACCTGTTGGGTTCTTTATGAGCAATCATTTAAAATAAATCCAGATTTTAATAGCAAATAAGGAAACGGAGATGATCAGCCCCAAGCAGAAGTCCTCTTACTAGGGCCCTGATGATGATCTCACCGTGGCTCACGGTGGTCCATGTAACAGGGGTTTGAGTAAGGAACCCTTCCCACAGCATTTCCTCCATAACTCAAGGATCAATTAATTTTCAGTCTTGTAGCTTAAGGATTTATTATTTTAAAACCCTCTTACTGGTCAAATGCAGTCACTCTAGTGTTGTGCAAGTTTCTTTTGCATGGAAGAAAGAAGGGGAAGGAGGGAGGCATGAGCCTTCCTCTAATACTTTCACCATAGCCATCAAACTGAGTCAGTTTGTCAGAACTCATCATCAGAAAGGCAGATCTTTCCTGGTAAAATGCCTTGAGCTTCCTGATCAGAGCAGTGCCCAGAAGGAGGCTGATAACCAGAAAGCACGAGAAATCAGACCCAGACACAGGACTTGCCCAAGGAACAAGGCATTTTGCCAAAGTTTAGGCACCTGAGCTCAAACTGCCAGGTTGCCACTTTCCCCTTTGCTCTTCCATGGCTGTTCCCTACCACTGGAGCTGCCCATACTCTGGCACTTTTTGATTTGGAATTCTACCCATACCTGCCTCTCTTGGGACAGGGCTGAAGAAGTAATTTGTGATGATGCAGGAGCAAGGTGCTCCTCTGCTGCCACTGTGTGCTCTCACAGCAGACACAGCTGGATGCCCCCCAGGCATCCTGGTGGGTTAGTGTGGTTTTAAAGTCTTGTCAGCTATTGCAACAGCCAAACCCAACTCAATTGTTTGCCTTTTCTTGGGCAAGACCCATTCTAGCAGTCTATGTAAGGAAGGTGGCTGGGTAGAGCAATCATTCACCTAAGTCACTTTCCTTTTTAATGTGACTTTTCCATCAACTGAGCATTAACTTTTACCCCTATTTATTTGTGTCCCTCACTAGCTTGGCCTGGGCTCAGTTGCTGTCAGTGGAAACTACTGACATCTGAAATGCTGACTCTGAGGTTACTGAAACTAAACTAACACAACCAGCCACTCTTGTACTGCGTGAAGGCAAACAGCCCTCTCCCCTTCTCGCTCTTCCTCGTTGCTTGGTGCTTTTGCGGTGCTCCTCAGTAGGGGTTTCACACCTTTGTGTTAGCAGCTCATCATGGTGGTGGGTGGCTGGGGCATGCTGGGATGGGCTCAGTCACCTTGGAGTTACTTCTTGAAATCAAGGATCCTGCATCACAGGGAGCGGGACCTTCCATTGACGTAAGGGGAAAATGAAATCAGTCTTGTTTGCAGCTCGGCAGTTACGGGAATGGGACGGCATCTTCCCCACCAAAAATCCCACCCATGCCATGGCCTGGTGTCACACTGACTAAACCTGAGAGCAAAACATGCAGAAAATCTGTGGAAATTACAGGGCAGAATGAAAGCACTGGAAGAAAAGTGCAAATTTCACCTCTGACTTTAGGGCAAGGATCCTGCATTAACGGGAAATATTTGCTGCGGTGCTATTAATAAAACCTGCTGAAGAAATATTGAGTTACTAAACAGTTATTCTGCACATTAATAATCAGATAGAGCATAATATTTAATCTAACCGTTTAGTCTGTAATAGGACTAGCTGTTCCTTTGCTTTTAATTACAGCTTTCACTTTAAGCTAACTGTACAAATTGGCAAGATTTCCGAAGCATCATTGAATACCATACCTTTGCCTGCCTTGTGGCTCTACAATTCACATGCTCATTTTTGAACATGAGATGTGTTTAATCTGCTAAAAAACCCTTGAAGTCATTTGGACAAATATTTTAGCCTTCATTCATTTCTGAATGAACATGGGTACATGGGAAATTGAAACCAGTTCAAAGTTGGTGCACAGCAATGACTATGGACATTTGTCTGACTCTTAAGGGGCAGCAAATATCTCCAGTATTTGGCATGTGTTTGGGAAGAGATAGGTATTTCCACTTGTTTATCATTGATACGTTCCAGATTTGTCCCCTTGCTTCTCATGAGGAAATCTATTGCTTCTGTAAGCAAGTTATCTCAGCTCTGTGGGTAAGTAGCAGCACCATGAACAAGAAAACAAAGACATTATGCTAGTGAATGGGACACAAGACTCCTATGAGGGTGTCTGAAGTTGCAAAGTTTCTGTGTGTTGGTGCAGTGCTCATTTGATTTTGTGTTTTATTGTTGGAAGACTGCACAAAGATACAATACAGATGTTGTCTTTGTCTTACAAAAGAAATTATTCTTCATGATGAGAAACACTTTGGGAGTTTAGTGAGAAAGACTTTGCTCTTCACCACCCCATCAGGAAACAGCTCCATCCAAATCTTCACAATGGGCAGTGAGTTACCCAGCCAAACCTGACTGTCTTCTCCCTGTCCTTAGGTAGAAGTTTGAAGTTGGAAGTCCCTGCTTTCCTTTTCTTCATTTTCCCAGTGATCCAATTGTGGAAATGAGGTAGCCTCATGTAAGGGCAGCCTGGGCTTGCTGAACTCCTACCCAGCTTGGCTCTGGCTCACATATGGTCTCCTCACTTAGCTCTGATCATGTGAGGAAGGCAATGCACAAGAGTTGCTTATGGGAAAGGAGCATAGTAATGCAAATTTTATCAAGTCTAAGATCAAACAATATTGCTTTGGAACAAAGCAGAGAGAGATGCTACATCTCCTGGTATGAAGAATGGTAGATGATGTGTCAGCCTTGCTCTAACACAGGCAGAGCAGGCTGCTGCCCAAGGCAGTAGCCTGAAGACATAAGCACAGATGGGATGCTCCAGGGTGTGTAAAAGCTGCTCCACACCCATAACAGCTCCAAAGTGAAAACAGACTCACCCCCTCCAGCACTGCTTTCTGCAAAAGCAGGTGGAGGGGAAGCTCTTTCACTTCCAGCATCACCTCCCCACCCTTCCTAGACGCCTCCTCTGCACTTGAAAACATCTTCCCTACATTTACGCTTTCCTTCAGAGCTGAGTGGGAGCTCAGCCATCTTCCCGTGTTCCCCATAACTGTGTTCATTTTGTGCTACCCAGGTCAGCAAACTCCCAGTCCCTGCACCATATGAGTTGGCATTATGTCTACGAGAACCGCAGGCAGCACTGGAGAGCCTCTTTTTAAGTTTCGTTTCTGAGTAGGGCCAGCACATGTCTATGAGGAAATGAAAACTTGAAACAGTGATTTACAGACCCAGCAGCTCACACCAATCCTTGACAGCTGCAGGGCCCCAGGCCTGGTGCTGCCATAGGGAACAGCCTGTGCCAGAGCTGACCAAAGCTTCTCGGGCTGCTCCTCAAGCTGAGGGAAACACGGCCACGTACAAGGGATCACTCATGGAATCACAGGATCACAGCCTGCCCAGGCTCAGGTCGCTGCAGGGAGCAGCCTGCACCCGGCATCCTCTTGGATGCTGCTGCCCAAACCAAGCTTTTTACCTCCTTGCACCCCTTCCTGCCAGTGAGTCCCTTGGTCCCCATCCCACAGGGTGGGAGGAGGGTCTGGGGCCGCAGTTGCTTTGGGATACCAGATGTTGGCGGCTGCAGCTGGAGCCAGGGTCACCTGCCGCTGCTGTCATGTGGGAGCCTGCAAGCGGGGAGGGAGGGGGAGCTGGCAGCGGGAGAATGGCAGCAGGGTGCAGGGGGAGCTGCTGCGTGCATGAGGTGTGGAGCAAATGCAGACGGGGACACGCGAGTTCAAGGTGCGCAGCTGCTGCGGATCCCTGCTGAAGCAGGCAGCCCTGGACACACGCTGCTGGCACCACATCTTGTGCTGCCCTCGCAGCCTTTGCTGCGCGTGGGGCGCAGGTTCTCGCACAGGCCCAGCCTTGATGAGCCCATCTGGAGGACATGGCTGGGCACGGCTGAATTCCAAGCCCAAGGACACATGGCAACTGCAGCACATGAGCACTGCTCAGCTCGCTCACTGACTGCTTGTGGGGCACGGAAGGAGCAAAGGAGATGCTCCTGGCCGCGCGTGCTTGGCCAGCGCAGCCTTCACCCATTGTATTGAGTATTTAAGCACCCAAGAGTGTCTCTGTCATCTCAGGGGGTCATGTAACGATTGCCCAATGTCCCCCACGGAGGTGCAGCCCCTTTGGGGCTCGTCCCCATCCCCTGCTCGCAGCAGTTCTGGAACTCTGGGGTGTTGTCATGGCCAGTGTTACGGGGGCAACCGCCTGTGCCCAGACACCAACACAGCCCTTCAGCCCTGAACCCACACTTTTCGCCTGCTCCCACCTCTGTCCGCCAGTGCCTTCTGCCCTGCTCCAGTTCTGCCCTTCTGCCCTGCTCCCATTCTGCCCTCCTGCCCTGCTCCCGTTCTGCCCTTCTACCCTGCTCCCTTTCTGCCCTTCTGCCCTGCTCCCGTTCTGCCCTTCTACCCTGCTCCCAGCCCTTTCCGCTCGTTCCCATCCCTATTACCTTGCTCCCTGCCCCTCGCACCTCAATTTGCTCCAGCACATGCAGCCCCAGAAGAAAACCACCCGTGTCCTGCTGGTGGCCCAGCTCAGCCCTTGCGGAGGCGAGGACGCAGAGGGCTGCCTTTCCAGAGTAAGGAGCCGGTGGGGGCCGAGGCAGGCGCGGGGCCGGCTCTGTGCCCTGGCCCCGCAGGCTGGGAGCACGGCCGCTCACCCCTGCCCTCTCTGCTCTCCCAGGTCCTCAAGCCCTTGCCTCCTTGCAAGGTGCTGAAGCGCAGGCGCCAAATGATCCTCCGGCTGAAGGCGCCAGGATGTCAGAGCTGGTGGGTGCTGCTGGACAAGGAGCCCCTGGCCTCCCACCAGCTCCTGCTGGGGATGTGCCCGCGGGGGCCCCAGTGACCCCTGGCTCTGCCCGGGCACTGAGAGGGGACCGGGGTACCCAGAGCCCTGTCCCACACCTGCGTTCCACTGCTCAGGGCAGCACCAATGCACTCTTCTGCTTGCCTTTTGCCTCAGGCTATTCCAACACCTGCGAGAGCCGGAGGATCAGGCCACCAGCGGGACCCAACTGGGGCTGCATGTGCAACCAATGGAGGTGGATGAGAAGGAGGAGGAGGAGGAGGAGATGGAGGTGGATGTGGAGGAGGATGAGGCAATGGATACCAACTGAGCAGTGGTAAGGCAGCACGTGCCCCCCATCCACTGCTGGCACTCAGGCTGAGTTGGCTGCTGCTGCGCTGGGGCTGGGGCTGTGTGCGACAGCCCCGCTGCAGGGACACACTGCCCACTGGCCTCATCCTGGCAGCACAAGCACCACCACCGCGCTGCCCTGCGCTGCCTTTGGGGCACGGGAGCCCACTCTGATGGCGCAGAGCCTGGCTCCCAGCCCCAGCCAGGCCTGAGCCCCACGCCAAAGTCCCTCTCTCAACAGCGTGTGTGTGGCAAACACAATGACCATCAGCAGCCTCACTGAAATGACCTTGTGCTGCTTCTTTCCAGGGATGGTGGAGATGGAAGATGGAAGGTTTGCGGCAGTTGAAGGAGTTTTCTTAAGGAGAGTTGTTTTCCGTAGAAGATTGTTGTTGTTTCACAAGATTGTTGTTATTTCCATAAGAGTTGTAGGTGTAGGTAGGATAGGTGTAGGTTTAAGAAGAATAATTACAGTTTTATATAGGATAGGTGTAGGTTTAAGAAGAATAATTACAGTTTTATATAGGATAGGTGTAGGTTTAAGATGAATAATTACAGTTGCAGGTAGGATAGGTGTAGGTTTAAGAAGAAGAGTTACAGTTGTAGGTAGCATAGGTGTAAGTTTAAGAATAATTACAGTTGTAGGTAGGATAGGTATAGGTTTAAGAAGAAGAGTTGTATTTTGAAGAAGAAGATTGTAGTTTTAAGAAGAACTGTTGTACTTTTAGGTAGAATAGCTGTAGTTTTAGGTAGAAGAGTTGTATTTATAAGAACAAGAGTTCTTTTTTGCTGTGTTGTTTATTCTGCTTATTGATTGCTGCTTTGAAAATATATTTCTTGAGCCAGTTTTCCTGACCCAGTCTCTCTTTGTATTTCCTGCGATCCCACGTGGCTTGGGCAGACAAGTGGTTTGCACTTGCTCTGGGTTGCCAGAGCTGGAGTGGGCATGGGAGCTGGTGCTGGCTGCTGGGGCAGGCCAACTGTCCTCATGTGGGCTCCCTGCCCTGGCAGAGCGGCTCTTTCAGGCTCTCTGCAGCTGTGGGCAGGGCTGGGCACGGGCAAGGGACCTAAGGTGAGGGTGCTCACACCAACTCCTAGGTGGCTGCAGGGCCCCAGGCCTGGTGCTGCCATAGGGCACAGCCTGTGCCAGAGCTGACCAAAGCTTCTCGGGCTGCTCCTCAAGCTGAGGGAAACACGGCCACGTACAAGGGATCACTCATGGAATCACAGGATAACAGCCTGCCCAGGCTCAGGTCACTGTAGGGAGCAGCCTGCACCCAGCATCCTCTTGGATGTTGCTGCCCAAACCAAGCCTTTTACCTCCCTCATCTCTCTTGGCTCTCACCCTTCATTACAACCCTGCAGGGTGGGAAGAGGTTTTGGGAACAGATGTTCCTGGGGACCTGAGGATGGATGCTTTGTTATAAAAGGGCATTCGTTGGATCATATTGATCGTTTCAGCATTGTCCATAATTCCAGCATCGCGACAAGTGGTGCCTGAACAGGGACCCTCAGATTACATATTTTCTGAGAAAAAGGAATGCTGTTGGGAAAGAGGGGCCGGTGAGCCAGCCATAGCGAGCGCTGCCCCAGCACTAGGAAAAAGATGTCTGCAGACACAGTAACTGGGAATCTCGCCCTGATCAGGTGAGAGGCTGGGGAGGAGATGGGCTCCACGCTAGCCAAAAAGGAACAAGCAGTGGTGAAGCTCCTCCATAATATTGTCTCCAAGAGAGGACTGCAATACAAGGGTGCCGCCTTACAAAGGCTGTTAAAATGGTCCCGTGATCGTGGCTTTATCCCCACAGTGCAATCAGCCTTTGAAGTCCCAGAATGGGAAAAGATAGAACAGGCTCTGTGGGTTGAGATCAGTAAAGGGACTAAAGATGCTAACAAATATGTGTGCTGAAGCTATAGCTAATGCAAATTTGCAGAAATTAGCCTGTTGGGCAGCTGAACAAGCTAAACTCACTTCTGTCATTTTAACTGACCTAATGAAGGATATTGATAGCAACAGGAAGTCGATCTTACAGAATCATGCAGCAATTGAGTTTTTGTAATTAGCACATGGTCATGGATGTAATGAATTTGAGGGCATGTGTTGTTTTAATTTGTCTGATCATTCACAATCTGTATATCAGAAGTTACATGAGTTACAACAGAATGTGCAGAAGATATGGGTGGAAACTGGATTAGATGATTGGTTATCACAATTAGGCTTTAGCGCTTGGCTAAAACCTGTGTTATATAGCTCATGACAACTTATTATAACCTTGATTATTCTTGGATGTATTTTTTGTTGTCTTGTAAACTGTGGTAAAACTGTGATACAGAAACTAATGAAAAACATCTGGATTGTGGAAAAACAAGGGATCAGTCATGGAATCATGGATGTTTTTATTAGAATGGTTGTATTTTGTAGAAGAATAATTGTATTTTGGATAAACACATCACAGTGCTACAACTGATACTGAGCTTTGTATTTATTGGTTTAGTCTAGGAGAGTAAAATCCTGATTATGCACTTCATCTTCCTTCTTCTCCACTCCTGAAGCACTCTATGAAATGGATGTCTTCTTCATGTTCTTATAGAGCTCTCTGTTCATCTCTACCTTTCTCCTGGAGTGACTTTTAGACACTGAAGACCTATCTGGATTGCTGTCCACCTTCACCATTTAATGAAAATATACTGGTTATAGATGGTCTTGTTTAACATCTTTATCGGTGACCTGGACAGTGGGATTGAGTGCGCCCTCAGCAAATTTGCCGATGACACCAAGCTGTGTGGTTCGGTTGATACGCTAGAGGGAAGGAATTCCATCCAGAGGGACCCTGACACGCTTGTGAGGTGGACTGATGCCAACCTCATGAAGTTTAACCATGCCAACTGCAAGGTTCTACACCTGGGTGGGAGCAATCCCAGGCACAGCTACAGGTTGGGCAAAAAGGAAATTCAGTGCAGCCCTGTGGAGAAGGACTTGGGGTGTCGGTCAATGAGAAAATGAACATGAGCCAGCTTCAGTGTGTGCTTACAGCCCAGAAAGCCAACCGTATCCTGGGCTGCATCAAAAGGACCAGCAGGTCAAAGGAGGTGATCCTGCCCCTCTACTCTGCTCTCCTGAGACCTCACTTGGAGTATTATGTGCAGTTCTGGTGTCCTCAACATAAAAAGTACATGGAACTGTTAGAACAAGTCCAGAGGAGGCCACGAGGATGACCAGGGTCTGAAGCCCCTCCTGTATGAAGACAGGCTGAGAAAGTTGGGGCTGTTCAGCCTGGAGAAGAGAAGGCTGCTTGGAGACCTCAGAGCAGCCTTCCAGTATCTGAAGGGGGCCTACAGGGATGATGGTGAGGGACTCTTCATTAGGGACTGTAGTGATAGGACAAGGGGTAACGGGTTGAAACTTAAACAGCAGAGGTTTAGATTGGATATAAGGAAGAAATTCTTTACTGTGAGGGTAGTGAGGTACTGGAATGGGTTGCCCAGGGAGGTTGTGAATGCTTCATCCCTGGCAGTGTTCAAGACCAGGTTGGATGAAGCCTTGGGTGATATGGTTTAGTGTGAGGTGTGGGGGGTTGGAACTAGATGATCTTAAGGTCCTTTCCAACCCTAACTATTCTATGATTCTATGATTCTACCATGCTTCGTTAATTAAATCAGCATCTGGGCAGAACTCAAACCTACTAGAGAGGGCAGAAAATATTAAACTCAGCAATAAAACCTTGCAGTGAAGGTCAGAAAAGAAGAATACGATGCATCCTTGCTCATTATATTGGCATCCTTGTACCCTGAGGACATAGCAATGAGATGGAAGCTCTCCAAAGAGGACTCTGATATCCTGCGGGTGGGCGGATGGAAGGCAAACAAGCAACAAGTATACATGCTGTCAATTTGTCACTGAACCCCAAATGATGAAAGCACTGAAAAGTCATTATAAGTGTGTGGAAGAAAGACCTTCTACTACAGTCTTAGGGGAGACTCGCATACATGTAGGCTGATGCACATCAGAGTTGGTAATTACATACATAATTCTGTGTTATTTCCCTAAAGGAATGATACAGCCAACTGAAACTATGCAAGAAAGCGTAGTTATTCCATTATAATAAAACCACTTTTATAAACAAGTAAGTCTCTGAAAGAATCTGATTTGGGCCACAGAAAGGAAGTCATAGACTGGATTAAGAACTCATATCTAATTAAATTTCAGAATAAGTTGTACATCTTAGCATACTGACTGCAGTTATTACAACACCAGGAGCAGTCTTGGATGGTGATGGTATCCTTTCCTTTGCTGCAATAAATGTGCTGTGTGACTTCCAAGAAAAGTAAGTCACACTGCTCCATTTTGTCTTCTGACTTGAATCTGGATGAACCAGTGTTTTCTGCCTGATTCCACTGAACCCCTTGAAGGGGAAAAAACTGTTCAAACAAAAAAAATCTTTCAAGGTGAAAAATTGTCTAGAGAGACAAGGAGACTAAGGATCAGGTTTGATGTATCTCATCTATAAAATCTCCTTTTGGATCAAATAGAAGATAGTCTTCAAACAGAAGGTTTGGTTTCAGATTTTAGAAGTAATCAGAAAGCTTTTCATAGAATGGTTTGGGTTAGAAGGAATCTTAAAGCTCATCCAGTTCCAACCTCTGCCACAGGCAGGGACACCTTCCACTGGAGCAGCTTGCTCCAAGCCCCTGTGTCCAACCTGGCCTTGAACACTGCCAGGGATGGGGCAGCCACAGCTTTTCTGGGCACCCTGCCTTATATCTAATCTGCACTTCCCCTATAGAAGTTTAAACCCATTATTCCTTGTCCTATCACTACAGTCTCTGATGAGAATTCTTTTATTAAGAATTCCAAAAGAGTCACAAAACACTTACAAAGTTATAGCTAATCCAACAGGAACTTTTCAGATTCATAGGTGACATTTTGACTTTTCAGTCAGTTCTGTAATCTGCTTGCCGAGAAGTCCACATCAGGGAGTTCTGACATGGGGCAGGAATCTGAAAGCTCAAAGGTAAGCTGCTCTAGAATACTCCATCCCCAGCTTCCCTCCAGGACCTGTGAAAAGGAGAATCTCCAGAACCTTGGAAAGAAGTAGATAAGGAGGTCAGAGAAGGGAAGAACAAGGGCCAGATGCGCATGTTGAGAAGCAGAGTGTTTTGAAGACTCATAATAGAGTTAAAAACTCCATCAAGCCAGAACCAAATCAGTGGAAGGGGTGAAGTGTCTCCCTGTGGATTGTGCTGTGCCTGTTTGAACATACAATGGAAGAAATGGAACGAAAAGTTTCCTGCGTTTCCCTGCGGCTCAACAAGGTGCTCAGGAAACATGGTGAGATGTCTTGGATTAACTCCAATCACCACAACTTGCCTCTATAAAATGTTCATAGATTGGAGGCATTTTTTCCCCAGACTACTGGGAAATCACAAGATAAAAAGCCCCAAAAGGCACCTCCAAAGACAATAGGGGTTTGAGTATTTGGGGGTTTTTCCCAAGGCAGAGACATTTGTGTGGTATTCTGTTCTCAAGACATAAAAGGGAGTAAAAACTTAAAATGTGAGTGAGCAAAGACAGTGGAAAATAATAGCACAGGCTAGTAACCCACACAGACTTGAGAAAGTATCACTGGTGACTGCTGCAAACAAAGAAGTCACTAACAAACTGCTTGCAGATCCCACCATGGAGCTAAAACTCTCTGTTTCCATCTGAGTTTGCCATTGCTCCTTTCAGAAAGACAAAGTTTCCCCATCCCTGTGCTCCTTGTGTGCTACTCATGTGGCCACCCTGTCTCTGTTGCTGCAGGCCCATCCTCAGCAAACCCGTCTCAGGCACAGACAGGAGTGTTGTCTAGAAGCTGTGCCACAAACTGTAAAGATGAACTGCTTGTGCTTCAGCTTCTGGGTGGAAAATGCACACAGAAGACAGCCCATAAAACTGGTGCACTCTTTCCATCTCCTTTCTCACTTAAGCTCATTATCCCTGCATGTCTCTCCCTGAAAACTGTAAATTAGCAAGTTGCCAAAGGGAAAAACACTGCCCAAACCATGAGAATGGATGTACTCCAGAGAGTCCTGCTGTTACCATCTAGGAATTGCACGACTTGCACAGGACTCAGTTGCACTGAGATGTGATCTGTAGGATGGCTGATCTCAAGCTGTTTGTGAGCATCAATGCCCTGGGATCTTCTGAAGTGTCTGTGCAGCTTTCCAGAGTGCTTATGGAAGAAGTTTCTTTAGATGAACATTGAAGCATGCAAATTTGTGGTGTCTGAGTTAGGATAACTTGGAAATCCTGTGTTAAAGGAAGCTGAAGTCTAACACAACTGCAGAGAGAGTGAGCTCAAAGCTATAGAGAAGCTTTCAGAAGCTACAGCTAAGAGGAGGTGTTGGAGAGAGCTGGATGCACATGTTGAATTCCCTACTGGGGATGTGGTAGGAAACCTTTTCTGTTCAGCACCGGAGCTGAACCCCTAAGCTCACTCTAGTCCAGATTACCTTTCACTGACCTTTGCAAGCTTGGATTCAAGGTTCAAAGAAGAAATGCTTTTTCTTCCATTGGCCATATTTCAGTTTGGACTGAGTGCTTTCTGCTGCTAGGTAAGAACAGCAACTCTCAGCTTCTGCTTCCCATGGGGAAGTGCTTGCCCAAAGACTCCCCACAGGATCTTCACTGCTGTTGTTGGACTCACCATCAGAAGAGGCAAGTGAATTGCCACAAGTAAGACAGATCCTCATGGTTCAGCTGGCTGAGCTAGGGAAAGCAATGACCAAAACCGTATCCAGCCCATGCAGGAAAACCCATTCTCCCCCTTCTCTGCAATGGGTTTTGAAGCACTGCTCAGAAGTGCTGAGACATTGAGCTGAGCCAAGCAGCACAGGCACAAAGTCAAAAGGTCATTTGGTAATGCAGTGCTCACTTCCCACGCAGTGATATTCACTTGACTAGAAACTGATAAGAAGTTACACCCTGGCTAGCACCAGCCCAGAGCGGTGCACACAGACAGCACCAATTAATAGGGGTTTTCAGTACTGGGTTGAAAGTAGTCATCAGAAATAGAGCTGGGTGCACTGAGGATAAGAAACAGGCACCTTCAGAAGGCACACTTTTAGCCACAGAAATCTTGACTTAATGGAAAGTCACAAGTGTCTGTAAGCAGCAGTTTCCAGAGCCGATGTGTTTGTCAGACCCCCATGGGAAACCAGGGGTTCCTCAGGCTTGAGCCCAGCCTGGGGTTTCTTTCTGTATGGGTTAGTGAAACAGGCCTGTAGGTAGCTGGGAAAGGACACTGGAGGTTTGTCTGGGTGGGGTATCCTGTGGCTCATAACCGTGTAAAACATGAAGGGCACGCTTGGGATTAGGAGCAGCCTCAACAGCTATCTAGATACTCATGATATGTGTCAAGAAGCACCATTCAGTCCAAGGTCATTCTTGTCTTGTGAGTTCCAGACTGTAGAGGATGTGTGGACATAAAACTCCTGCTTCACCTGGGAGAGGAAAGCTCCTTTCCAAGCTAAGGGCTACAGGAGGGAGAGATGAAAGGAGCAGAGAGAAGACTCTCAGGGCTGGGAGGGTTATTTTTGTTCCCAATAGTGTTGTTCAGGTGTTATTAGATCATCTCATCATTCTTTCGGTAGTTCCAATCACCAGGCAGATTCTGAGAACTTGATCATTGGCCTGATACCAAGAGGGAAATGCCATTTTAGAATATGTCTAAATCCTGTGATATTTTAAATTCCCTCATCTGGAGTGTGAGCCCTGATCACTATGTTGGCAGAACCAGAGGCTGTGCTTTGGGAACTATCTTACCAGCTGAGATAGGAGGAAGAGGGCACAGCATCAGGAGAAAAGAAGGACAGCTCAGCCTGACAGCAGCTCTACACCAGTATCCTTGAGAGAACAGAAGGTGCCTAGGATCTGTGAGTCCTTGCAGAAAAGGAAATGACAGGAAATTCAAAACGCAAACCAAAGATAAGGAAAAAATGAATTCAGGATGACCTCAGACACTGGAGTTCTGGCTCCCAGAGCATCTTCAGAAGCTTCACTTGGATTGTATAGAATCTATGTGAGCAGTTTTGATCTAAACTAGACAATGTTTTTTTAAATATTCTCATTAGCTTTTTTGTTTACTAAGCAAGTATTCTTGTATTCCAGTCCTCTTTGTGCACATTCAATCCCTTTTGGTTCTAAATACTCAGCTTCATATTTCCCCTCTTTTTTCTTGCCAAAGATCATGCCAACTTAGCTTTCTTTGGGTTTCACAGATGGACCTGTGAATCTCAGTTAAAAACTAAACCTATGGGAGCTCCAGTATCAATCTCTCCTTTAAGAAACTTTTCCTGTTCATGCCAAGGTGATTGTACTGCACCTCTGATAATTCTAACTATTGCTAACAAAATATCCTCCTCTTTGGTAAATGCAGTAAACCAAATGTTCTTATGGGGTTTTTGTACCTCCACTGTGAGATTGGAGCTAAATGGATAGATGATGGGATCAAAATATTTCCAATCTTGAAAAAAATCTCAATCAGAACATTCAATTTCAACAAGTATCTCAGTGACAGATGGGACTTCCCATTACAGGCCACTTCCTCTGCAAGAAGGAATCCACTAATATCGGAAGCACAATGCGCGGCCTGTACAGCCTCTCCATGCTCATCTGCTCCCCTTAATACGTCAAATGTGAAATTCCATCTGGTAACCATGTGCATTCAAAACACATTTATGTGGAGACAAATTACATAGCTGTAGGAGGCATTTCAGAAGCTCCATACACAGTGCCATCAAAGACTGCAGGACACGGGTACAGAAAAGCCTCGCCTTTGAGATAATACCAGTTGCATCTTCACCCGTGGTTGGTAAATGGGGATTTTATGGGACTGTAAGAGATGGAGGTGGTGAAAGCGTAAGGGTTTGGTTTCTTGTGCTTTTACTGAGCCTATGTCCTGCTCTGCTTGCAAGAAGATCTAATGGGCAGAGAAAGAGCAGGCTCCTGTCTCTGGCAGCAGGCAGAAGTTGTAGAGGTAGTGGATGAGTGCTGAAAAACCTGGATGGGCTGTACTGGTGACATGACTCTCAGTAAGCTACTCTTTGATCTGGTGTACTAAATATGATCCTTTTGGTTCAGCTACCAGGCTTTGATTACAGGCTAAAAGCTGCATGGGTACTTAAATGCGTGAGCAAATATAGTGAACTGTTTCTTGGAAAGCAAGCTCTCACAGTTTAATTTATCTCACTTATCTCTCCAGTCTGGCAGCTTATAAGTAACTGCTATGATCAGAGACAAGTTGTTTCCTATTCTATCTGGAGGCAAATAATAGTTTCACAGAAAGGGATCTGACACTCTCTGTACCTAAGTGTTTCTCACATACAGAACATTTGAAAATCATGATTCAAATGCTGGGTGTCAGGCAAAGAGTCAGCTTTGGCTTTTGTGGTGAATCTCCTGCCTGGACCTGGGCCAGCACAATGTACCATGGATCAGGTACATACTGTGGTTAATGAGGCAGTGACAACACAACTACCATTGTGATTTCCATAATAGGAACTAATGGGGCATTGCTGAGGAGCAAATGATACCATGTGTGTAATTGTTAGACTGATGTGTGAATTTAATAGGGCACAGATTAGAAAGTAATCAATAAGTCTGGACCATGGCCTTAACAGAGCTGATATGGTGGGGAAATACTGGGTAGCATCTTTGTAAATCAGCCAAAATTCCCGAAAGGGGTTTCCAGGTTGTCTTCAAGAGGGGATGAGGACAATGGTTGGACCTCTGAGAACACAGCCCCTGGAGCAGAGATTTACAGATGTTCCTGAAAAACTGGGTCTTCCCTCATGTGAGGTACTCACCTTTCCGACATCAACAGTGAATCCCTTTCTTCACACTGGCTGTTTCCAAGCTTGCTGGGATCCTCACAGTCAGTCTGTGACCTACCCGGTCCGGTGTGCTCAGGGGCTAACACCCAAGCAAGAAGGATGCATTGCATGAGATGAAAGTACCAAGTTGTGGTTTTACAGGCTGACCTATTAGCTTCCAAAACAAATATGGGGTTTGAGTGAAGGCCCAACTCAAAGGGCTTTAAAAACCTGTCTGTTGAACATGCATGCATGGGACATGTCTCCAGTGATACCCCTGGCCTGGGGTAGAGTTGCACCACGGTAGGGTATCTATCTCAGTCTTCTCTGGACACCAGGCTAGAGGGGATCTGTCCTGCTGTGCACGAATAGCTCTTTTTAAAACAATGTGGAAAGAAGCATGTTACATTCCTTTAACTGAATGACACTAGCTTAGGTAACAGTATTTTACTCCCTGTGATGCTAAGCAAGGCATAAATCCTTAGAGAACTGAAGTAACAGACATAAGCCCTCCCTTCTCTTCTTCCCCCTGTGACTCCTCTCTTCTCCACTCCTGTATTAATGGATATTTTAAATCTGGAAGGAATTCAAGAGTCTGTAGTAGGTAGTTAAACATCCAGATGTATCAGTAATAATTATGCTCAGCTTGGGGAGGCGAGGCACTTGAATAACAGGCATGGTTTCCATGGATGGCTACAAGATTATAAACATAAAATTTATAAGTGGAATGGGAACATTTGGTTTATTTTCTCTTCTCTTTATAATCACTGCAGTTTAAATTGAAAACAGTGAAGGGTAGCAGAGCCAGGCAACAACCTGAAGACTGTAAACAAAATAATTCATGTCTTACTGATGGGATATGGTCATATAATCAGTAAATTAATTTAGCCTACTCTAGTTTCACCATTAGCTTTCTATTTTCTCATTTCATTGGCATTTCCCTGCCCAGTTTATGTCTGTCCTCAATACATATTGTCTTATAAATCAGAAGCAAATATCTTGAAGGGTAAATAAAGAGCTAACGAGTCTACAAAAAAGATGTTATTGAGGTACGAGAAGTCCTGCTTACTGTGTTTTAAACTTTTCTTGATCCAAGATTCATTTTTACTATTATTTGATTGGTTTCCAATATAAAAACAAAATGCCAAGAGATTAGATTTTTACACTGTGTCCTTAGAACCTAACAACACCAAATGTTTTCCTGAGACAAGACGAGTATTTATGACCAGGAAAGGAAGGGAAGGCTTGCAAAGCCTGAGGGTATAAAATCAGGGTGACTCAGAACAGAAGCTGGAAAATTACTTCAAAAGGTCTTCTGAGCTGTGTCTTGGACAGTTGTTGAACTCAGCCATGGTCTGGCAAGACAAGAACCAGTAAATCATACTGATTTAAAGCCATCTTTGCTACAAAACAAAGCAGACACCTGATATCCATGTGCAAAACCTGTTTGTGCAATAGCACATCTGTGAACCTGTGCAATTAGTGCAATTAGACATCAATTTATATGTAAATGCCCATCCAGTCAAATGTGCCTTTACTTAATTTGTGTATGTGCTGGAATATCACTTCAGAAGGGGTTTTCTGCATTTCCAGAATCTGCCCCTTAATAATTGAACACAAGTGTTCACACAATGCAAGTCATGGTTTAATCACCAGCTTGCAGTGCTCAGATAAGGCAGGTGCAGGAGCCAGGACAAGGAGTTTGTCCCTGGGTACCATAGGGCGCAGCACTTCTCCCCTGGGTCTCTGCCAGTGGTGAGCAGGGTTCAATGTCATGCCCAGACTCTACCAGCTATCCAAATGCCTGCTCCCTCCGCCCCTGCACAGGAAAGGTGCTCAGGGATCTTTCCACTACTCCTAAACCCAGTGTGTGCCAACTGCACCTGGCCATCAGTGCCATGCGTGAATCCAGGGTTGTTGCAGGAACCCCAGTGATGTGGCTATAACCTGTCTGAGTGAAGTGTGATCCCCCATGAGCCAAAACCTGGATCAGATTTGGGCTCTAGTCTTCTAGAAGGAAGTTTGGGTGATAAAGCTGGGAGCGTGTGCAGAGAGAAGTGGGTCAGAGGCCATCCTTGTTCTGAGAAAGACAAAGTTGTTACTCAGAATTCAAGCCTTGGCTCTCACCCACTGTCCTTTGGTGACCCTCAGTATCTCATTAGGAGAAAATTACATGGTAATACTCCTTTGTGCCTTTGTCATGCACCCAAGGACAAGAGGACCTCAGTCTCTCCAGCTGCAAGAAGAATACAACCTCTTCACTCATCTCTGCCTTCACCAGATGAGGAATTTGGACTGGCAATACATGCAGGCCTATGATATTTGCCAGTGCATATCAAGAGTAGGTTAGATGAGGTTAGACCCTCACCAGGCTAATTACAGAGGTTAGATCAGGCTGCTTCACACAAAGAGGGTGAGTAGGAGTTGTATGAGTACAATGTGCAACTCGCACATACAGGTTTACCAAGAAGAGGATAAATTTTAATAGCAGGAATATATCAACTGTTCAACACGTAAACAGCATTCTGGGCTGATCTGATCAATGCTGCTTTGCAGATCACATTTGGTATGGTGCTATATATAGTGTTCCTAGAGTTTTATTTAATGGGACGGTACATTTGATCCTAATGTGCCATCTCAGAAGTAATGAAGCAGAAAAGATCTTTATCTTCTGTGAAAGTTGCAGTTATTGGCAACCATTCAGAAGAAAAAAAGAAAGTAATTGCACAAGCTTTGGAGATATTGTATTGCTAACTGATTCCAGTGCGAAGCTTGGGTGGGTTTCATTCTGAGTTAATCAGGCAATGGACCATATATGTTGCAAATGCATCACTTTTAGGCACTCTCCATATATTGACAAATACAATTCCTGGGGCTGCTGCCTGAACCAAAGCTTTCTATAGCTTTGGATCCTTCTTTTGGAGCAAAAGAAGTAAATAAGTGAGCAGACGAAGGAAGACTCTTAACAATGTGCTAAAAGCATCCCTATTCCTCGAGTACAGCGTGGTTTGCAGTTCACTTGCATTAGTTTTGAGCAAATGATGCAGATGGCACAGGAACTCATGTGTTTGTGATTGCTCAACATGCTAAATATAGAGCTGGGAGTTAGATGGGGGCCTAAATGAAGAAGAAGGGCTCAGTGATGCAGGGATTACATTTTAGTGCTGCTACCTGTATGTAACACAGGAGCTGGACATCTTATGTGTGGCATGAGGAGACCTTTTTGCCTGCTAGCCTCAAAGTGTACATGGGTTGAGATGCTACTTAATAGAAGTGATTATAAAAGAGCAAACCAGGAGCTGCTGAAGTGGAAGATGGTGCTGGGAAGAGGTCTGCAGGGTTAACTCTGTCCCATGAAGAAGTATTTACATGACTCCAGGATGGTGGAGGCTTGTCCAATCCAGACACACTGAGCGTCCACATCTGTCATACAAGGAGAGCATGTAAGCCATGAGGCTGCATCCATGCTGAGAGGAGGCAGCACCAATGCTTGCAGCTAGGCAGCGAGTTTCCACTGCACCCTCAGCCTCAGGCTAAGTGAGGATGGGGAGGGAACTGCAGGGAATTTTTGGATTTTGAGGAGCTACATTTTGGGGTTATACCCCCAAGGGCTACTGCAGTTGCTTACATCCCTCCTGTGAATCCAGTTCCTTAAACTCTTTGATCAGGCTCTTCTGAGGGTTGGACAAGCTCACACTTCCCTCTCCCTGAGGATTTTTAAGTTTCATTTTCTGAATAGCAAAAGCCCAGGACTATATGTCCAATTATATGTGTAATTATGAATCATGCACAAAAGGATGTGTGACAGATGTGTGGATGGAAAAGCAGTATCACAACACCCTCCTTTAATTCCTAGCCCTCAAGTCACAAAGGCAGCTATGGGGACAGCTTCATTCATGTCACAAAATCAGCTGAGAAATAATCAGGAGGTACCAGTGGATGGATGGTTTCCTGGTTGCTGGTACCAGTTGCAGAGCCTCTTCTCCTCTGCTTCCTGTTGGGACTGGTTTCCCCACCATTCCTTCACTTTCTGCTGCTATGTTTGCTGATTTCAGGATCTATCCAGCCTGCAGACATGAGGAATTCCTGGCTCATGGACACTGAGGTCATCTGGTTCAAGCCATGCCTTGACCCACATGCTCAGATTGGTATTTTTCACCTAGGAACATTACCAGTATTTAATTGGAAAGACAATGAACATAGATTGCACAATAGGATGTGTTATCAAATGGTCACAAGAGCTCTATCTCACAGAAACATAGGTATAAAGTCCACCAGTTCTCAACAATGTTCCCTAAAAGATATTTAGGATCAACCTGAATCCCTCTACTTAGAACTCATTTGTAGGTTACCTCAATAGATCCTAGAAACTCATGTAGTTTGGAGAGGCTCCCTGAAAGTCTCCTGTCCCCCTTCTAATGCAGAGCAGGGCCTACCTCAAAACTACGTGAGGTTGTGCAGACCAGTTCTGAAACATTTCCAAGGATGGAGATTCTTGGTGTTTGCCTCCCAGCTTACACACAACACGTGATGTGAAATGCCCCCGTGTGCATTTACATTTCCTGACCTGCACAGTATAGAACTTCACCCAGAATTTAGTAAGCTGGCCTAGTTAGAGGCTGTGCTGATGTTGCAAAGGCTGTGGGAACAACTCTTCTCTCATAAAATACCAAAACAAGCATCACAAAGGCTGCTCCTTCCCAACATGTAAGAACAGTAAAGTTCAACTAGCAGCATCCACAAAACAGAGGCATAGCCAGCACCGTCACCATGGACAAGGACCCACCTGGTAAAGTCAGACCATGGTTTTCATGGCAGGAATATGCTTTGCCTTCTTTCTCCCACACTCTACCAGAACCTGGAAATACAGAGTTTGTGCCTCTGCTTCACTGCCCTTCGAAGGCTACAACATGGCCTGCATATCTTTCCATTGAGGCACATAAGCAATGGTGGAGGTGGAAAGTAATTTCTTCTACAATGGAAACTTCATGTAATGAGAATAGCAAAGAATCAGCTATTTCCTAGCAACCTCCAAGTTTCCAACTGATGAGTTAAGCCTCTTTCCTCTCTCTGTTGAAGATACTCCTGTCCACTAGCATTGGGACCTGCCTTCATGTACACTCCTAAAATCTCCAGTGAAAAACATTCTGAAAGGGGAAATTATGCCTCACATGCTAATGATCTTTCACTCCTCATTTACTGCTTGGCCACAGGCATGTTCACCATCCAGGAGATTGGGTACCTGCACTCAGCATCCTTCACTAAGTGGAGTCCAGGAAGAGCAGGAAACTCATCCTTCAAGGAGCTGGGAGGGGATGCAGCTTCCTACAGTCTGCTCAAGCTCTTCTGGCTTTTTAAGGGTATTTTCTGAAAGTTTTGGGGGCTCTGCTGGTTTGAATCATGTTACTGTGAAGCTCTCCACATGCACTGTGATGCTTTCAGCTGCTTCCCCCCTGTCCGTTTTGTCATGTAAATGTCAACGTGAATCATCAGGACAGAAGCAAGAGTATCAAAATGGCTGGTTTCCTGCCCGAGCAGTGACATTTAGTCATTATTCTTGACAGCGGGGACTTGGAGGAGCTTGTCAGAGGATCCGAATCACTTTGAGGAGCCTCATCGGAAGACGTGCGGTAAAGAGCACCAGATAAGCAAAGCTATGCCCATATCTGAGTGTGTTTCAGCCTGACTCACAGCACACATCTTCCCTGGGGTGTTTCCAGAGCCCTCTCGCCGTTTCCCTGCCCTGAGCTGCTGCAGTGCTTTGGGGCAGCTTGGCTACAGCTCCAGCCACTTTGGGCTGCTCATGTTGCACCCAATGAGCGCCTGTGGAGGGTGGATACAAACCACCCTTTTGGCTGTGCTTCCACCCCAAAGACTCCAGACACCACCCTGGCACAGCCAGGCATTGTTCCAGTTAATCCAGGTATTCAGCTGGAAGGAGGACACTGAACTGGGAGAGTTGTTTCCCATTTTCTTTGAGTGAATTACATCAAAAAGCACTACTCCTACTCCCTGCTGCCAGTGCTCCAGCTTTGGTTGCCATCTCCATGGTTCCAGTGAAACCCATGTTTTTCAGGGGTTTATTATAAAGAATGACAAAATTCCCTTCGAGGCAGTAGCTCAGCAAGCACTTAATCAACACAAAGAAGGGGACTAAGTTTTAAGTGATCCATTTTCAAACATCTTGTCCCTTGGATACCCTCCTACTCCCAAGATTTAAAAGAAGAATTTTCAGGGAAACCAAATGAAAAAGGAAACCTCCTGCCTCCAACCCCTATCCTGGCAATTATTTCATCCATCCTAAAATCTTGGTACAGCCACTCACTAAGCAAACTGAGTTGAGCAACACAGTCTGCAGCCAGTAAACACCACCCACCCCCCATCCCCACCCCCCCCCAGCAACATCTTTATTTGCTATTTTCTTCCCTGAAACTTCTCCCTGTGATTCATAGTGAAGGAATCTTTCTCTATATTGAATCACCTTCGTCATTGTCTCTGCTTTACCCTTTTCCTCCTGGCTTGGAGGCTCCTCAGGAGCTGCTTCTCTGTCTGTCGGTCAATGGCACACTGCATTTAGAAGAGTGACAGATTGCCAGTTGGAAGGCAGGCACAGCCTGGGAGTGCAGTCTTTAGCTGATAATAACTATTTCATCAACATCAGTTCTTGTGTTTTACAAAGCGTAATTCATAAAAAGAAAACCCTCTTGGAGAATCTCACAATACATAAAAGCATAGAAATAAAATATAAATGAAGAAAACAAGACACGTTAATTACATACAGCAGAACGGGCTCATCTAAAAAGCTGGCTTGTCAGTTTTGATCTCAGGTTTGCTGGTGATATACTGCTTTTTGTGGCTGGTGGAAGCGAGCTGGAGAATAATCCTGCCCAGAGATGGAAGGCTGGTGTGGTCTGAACCTGGACAATGGGGCCATCCAAAGGCCCTGGTGTTAGGTGGGCAGGAGAGCCAAAGGGAACACAGGACTGCAGAGAAAGAGAGATGATGGATCCATTTCAGGGTGGGATGGAGACTTCTGAAAGTCAATGGAGCCTGAGCATAGAGCCAGCAAATGAGGCTTGAAGCAGAGGAAGTGGGATGAGCACATTCGTAGCTCACCAACAGCTGGACAGATGCCTTTGTGCACAGGAAGAAAAAGAACGTAAGGAAGGGACTATAAGTCTAATTAAGCCTGGAAACACTGTGTCCATGAATCAATGTCTCTGTGAGACAAGGAGAAGCTCTGACAAGAGCCACAGAGGCTAGCAATAATTTATAAGTGGTGCAAAATGAAGCAGGCTATGCAACTGATACAAAGACAGAGCATGCTTTTATTCCAGGAGAACATGATGCCAGCGGTAAGGAAAGCGCAGCCACAAACTGCCACCCTAAACCCTCCAGGCCCAGGATGTACAGATGACCCCCACAAAGTGCAGAGGACTGACTATGGCAGATGCAACTGCTCTTGGGGTGATGGGAGAAATTCTTCTGAACCCAGAAGGCCACTGCTGTCTTGTTTTCATGCCATGGTACTGAAGGAGTACCATGGTGGGGCTGCTTGGCAGTGAGAGGGTTCAGACATGAGAGCTTGGAAAACAGGGACTGTGACACCAAAAGCAACCACAGAGACAGTGCCTGGGGAAAACAACATCTGGCCATGTAGGGAGAAATGCTGTGGGGAAGATCTGGACTTGACAGTCGCAAAGTGCAGCCTTGACATGACTTCTATAGCAAAGACAAACTCTGACCTATATTCTCTATGTCTTGAGCCACAGCAACATTTGGAAGGTTCCTACATCATCTAGAGAGGCCTCTGAAAAACCATGTGCCATCATTCATAAACCCTGAGAGCAGGCACAGAAATTCAACTGCTCATCATTTGTGAGGGCAGACCCAGAGGCTATCGCTGTGACTATCAGTAGTGAGGGACATGTGGGTAAACATATGATCAAATGAGTGTCACAGCTCCCTGGTGTCACCAGAGAGCATCTGTGTCAGCTGCCGGCAGGGACCTCTGCCAACTTGTGGCTTTCTGCATCCTTGGGTTTATCAGAGATCACACAGCAGCCGACAGCCTATTGCAGCTCAAAGACCAAACAAATCTGTGGCTTGTCTCCCAAGGTCTTTCCTCTGGCACTGGTATCTCTGCCAAGAGGAGCAGAGATGTAGGAGGGTAATGGGTTCATATACACGCTGTTGCCTTGTAGCACTGTCTGAACTTCCTGTGCCACCTATCCTGTGAGTGTGAAGATGGTCCAAACACTCGGTGAGGGCTGAGGAGACACCACAAGGCTCTGCTTCATCGTAACGGCCACCCTGGGAGTTTTCCATGTTAGCAAAAGAGAAGTGAAAAGGAGTATTATTTGGTTGTAGAGATGGCTGGGGTGGAGGGACAGGGCACAAGCATCACCTTTGCTGCCTTGTGGACATGCTAGGTGTAGGTTCAGGACTGGTTTTGCTGCATTCTCCTGGGTATTCTGGATGTAACTACCCTGTGTGTAGAGCTGGCAGGGGCATTTTGTGCATTTTCTTTCAATGTTAATACCGCTGTGTCAGCAGTACCACTGGGAACAGTTTCAGAGGAAGCCTTTTTTGGGTGAGAGTGTTGCAGGCATCTAAAGCCATGAAATGCATCCAGCCTCATTATGGTTATGTAAGTTCTTTCAAATTCTGAAAAGTATGAAACATCCACTTCATGATTGGAAGTTAATGAAGTTTTATTGATAACATTGTAAAAATTAAAGAAAATTTGAAATTGAAAACTGTCAACTCTATTTTTGGTCAAGCAAAGCATTCCATTTTCCCCAGAGTTCTGAACGGGGCCTACAGGGATGCTGGGGAGGGACTCTTCATTAGGGACTGTAGTGATAGGACAAGGGGTAACAGGTTGAAACTTAAGCAGCAGAGGTTTAGACTGGATATAAGGAAGAAATTCTTTACTGTTAGGGTGGTGAGGCACTGGAATGGGTTGCCCAGGGAGGTTGTGAATGCTCCATCCCTGGCAGTGTTCAAGACCAGGTTGGATGAAGCCTTGGGTGATATGGTTTAGTGTGGGGTGTCCCTGCCCATGGCAGGGGGGTTGGAACTGGATGATCTTGAGGTCCTTTCCAATCCTAACTATTCTATGATTCTATCATTCTTCTTATATTTACTGATAGATCATGGATCCTAGCTGCTGTGTAGCAAGGTCTGTTGGCACGTGGACTTCCTGGCTGTTCAGGATGTCACTGGGGAGGGACCTGCGTGATGGGTACTAATGCAGCTGCAGGAGGACAAAGTCTCTGTACCCATAACTGCAGGTGTCTGTGCTAGGGCACCAGTACCCAGAGCTGGGCATTGCCTACCATATGTCAATAGCTGTGCATAAGATCCTTCTCTGTGCTGTACAGTTTCTTCATGGCAGCATATAGAATCATAGAGCCACAGAATGGTTTGGGTTAGAAGAGACCTTAAAGCTCATCCAGCTCCAACCCCTGCCATGGGCAGGGACACCTTCCACTGGAGCAGCTTGCTCCAAGCCCCTGTGTCCAACCTGGCCTCAACACTGCCAGGGATGGGGAATCCATAACTTAGAGAATCACAGAATGGTTTGGGATGGAAAGGACCTTAAAGATCATCTAGATTTTTTTAAAGTGCATGAAGTCTGCAAAGTGTTTGCCTCTCCAACAGTTACCACATAAACTTCCACTCCTAACAAATAACAACCCCAAATGGTGCGAAAGCTGATAATATGAACATTCACACTTCAGGTTTCTGCAAAACCCACCCGGACAGGTCTTGCTAGAGAATCCTGCAGAGATTCACAAGGAGTTGAAAACTGTCCCCGCTACTGAAGAATGATCAGGCTGAAGAGGGAAACTTTCAGACACAACCGAGATTCAGACATTGAGTATTTAAAATATAGAAAACTGAAGAAAATGACATAGAAATTTGAAGCTATCTGAAAAATTTAATTTGCAAAGAGACCAAACATGTTCCTGCCCCTTCACAACCCCTTTAGGAGTGAAACACAGTATCTCTCTGCTGGCAGCACAACTGCCTTTACTTCAGTTTTGAGCTCCACAAATGCAAAAGTCCAGGGTGGGAAGGGGCAGATTTCTCCTCCAAACTGGAGAAATGTCACAGAATTGTAGTCCAGGGGTTAAAAAGGAGCCTGCTGCTTTCACACTGCTTTTACTCTGCCTTTGTCCCAAACTGTCTGATCTAAAGGACACCTCTGAGCCGGGAGGGGCCGCTGAGCTGTGGGTGGCACAAGCTGGCCCAGGAGCAGTCCCCACTGGGCTGCGTGTAGCAAAAGCCTCTTTAAATGCTGTTAAACTCCTGCTAGTTTGAGAAACCCCATGTGTGTCTCAGGTTGTGAAGTGCAAAGACTCCCTCAGCACTAACTGCTGTCAAATATTAATGCTGTTCCCCTTCCAGCTCTTATTCACAACAAATCTTCGTTGCAGCAGGAAATGTTGCTACCCACCAGCTAGTCTGAATAGCAAAAATGTGGGATTAACTGACAGCTGTAAGACTAAACAAGGAGGTTTCTAACTAAGAAGATACCATTCCCTGCCACAGAAGATGCTGTCAGTCCTGGCACAAATAGCAGTGAGGGACAGGGAACATGCCTGTGAGGGGAGAGACTTCAGTATGAGGAAAAGGAGGCTTCTGGTGAGGAATCCCACAACCTCTTGACACCTCTTAGCTTGTCCTGCCTGCGTGAGACGTGACAATGCACATGTCCTATCAGCACACCACTTTCTCCTGCCTCGAGCAGCCAAACTCCACTGGCCCAAGCAGGCTGGAGCACATGTTCTCCAGTGTGACCCATCACCTTGCTGACTGTCCTCTCCCATGGGGAGGTCCTGGGACACCTGCAGAGCTGTAGATATGGCAGAGCACCCTGACCTGCTCCAGCCCCACAGACCTGCAGGTTATCCTGGGTACTGCAGAAATCCCCATACATGCTGCAGCCAAGCCCATGGCACACAATGCAGCATCTTCTCCCCTCCCACGTTTCTGTGCTCATCGTGCCTCCCCCCAGGGTTGCCTCAGAGGGGCAGAGCCCTTTGCTCTGAGCATGAAGTGCTCATCAGGCCAAATCCCAGTGTTGCTCTTGTTCTTGGACACCCCCAACCTTGCACTATACTTGTCTGTATTGTCTCTAGCTTGGCAGTCTGCTCTTGTTCTCAAGCCCAGGACCTGAGCCAAGCAAGGATGCTGGGGAAGTAAAACCTCACCAGGGGCTAAATCCAGGCCTGATGCAAGATCTGATCTCACTTATCTGGGTGCATATGTGAGGTCTGCTTGCTAAAAGTCTAGTTCACTCTGGAACAGAGGAGCAGTAGGCATTTTTTCTCTAGCATCTCTGTCCTTGAGGATTCATCTCCTTTCACCTGCCCTCCATGTTCCTGTTGGCTCTGCTTGGCAGCAGTAATACCCTTCTTTCAGACCTTGTGGAGGGATGAGGATGTATAAAGAGTGCTAGTTTGCTGAAGAGAGAACAGATTGTGCTGAAGTCCTAACTACACCAAAGCCCTCTGCCTCCTGAAGAGCAGTTGCAGTTCTTGAGCTGCAAGCATGCTGTAGGACATGGGCCAAGGCTGAGCAGATTGTGATACTGCATAGACAGACCTTTTCTGCAACCAAGCAAGCCCAAAATAACAGGGTGCATGGGTCCATCCTCCCTCTTTGCAGCAGCCTTCGTTTCCTTGTGACTCATTCAGTCTGGGTAATGAATTTTCTTTATTAGTCAGAAATCAATTCCTCCCACTCCTGACCAGTAGACGATGCACTGTGCCATATTATGTTAGCTGAACTTATGTCTGGCCTGCACAGGATGCGGCAGCTGCTGGAAATATCAAGCTGAAGACACCTGGGAGGCAGTGAGGGCAGGATGGCCTGTGCTCTCTCCTCCACAAGCATCGGAGCATCCGATTTCATTATTTGACTATAAATTTCAGCTGGTTTCTTACGGTGAAGCATCATAGAACCGGATGAGCTTTAAGGTCCCTTCCAACACAAACCATTTTATGATTCTATGAAATCATTGCTTGAGTAGAGAGGACTAGGTGGAGCCATGCATGTTTGCTTTATGTACCCTGGAAAATGCACAGAAATCCTCTATGTTTTCAGTGGTAGTAATAGCATCTAATCGGTATCTTTGCCCACCTACTGCTTCCCTCCCCTTACAACATATCTAGTCTTACAATTCTCCTTACAATGCACAGTTGCACTTTTCCATCAGCATGTCTGCAGCTGAGCATCACAGATACTCACAGTTACACTGTATGTGTAGATGTTGCAGCATGGAAATGTTATAAAATCCTGAGGAGTTCCACAACGGTTTGTTGAACACACACAAATGCAGCATCCCAGGGATTTGTGCAATGCATCTAACCCAGCCCTGGAGAGCCATCCATCACCAGCATACCACCACACAGGATCCCAGGAGTGATGCCTTCAGTTCTTTCCTGCTTGCATTCCATGTTACACACAAAATGCTCCTGGCTCACACTCCCAGGAAAGTTAAGGGCTGCCCTCACAGAGAGCAAAACTGGGCAGGCTCTGGAGGGCAATATGAGTCTGCAAGGTCTGCAGATCTCTGCTGTTACAAACCAGTTCAATGGCTTCCTTTGACCACAGTGGAAATAAGGCTGAGGAAACATATTATGAACTCAGAGAAGTGATAAAGTCAACTAGTCCTATTCATGGCACTGTGCTTCTTCCCAGTAAGAGCTAGGGACTTCAAAGACCTCAAAACTCTTGTAGAAGCCAAGAAGTGAAAGGAGGGGTCCTAAACACATATTTACTGCTCATTAGAGGATTATGTGCTCGAGACCTGAATTCTGCAGTAAAACTGCAGTGATCTGGACTATTGCAGTCTGCTTTGGAAAGACAGCCCCAGCAGAACAAGCTCCGAGAATAGGTTCAGCCTTTCCTGGCTGGGAACACACAGGAAGAGGTGTCAGCAGGGATGCAAAAGGTGGTTATTGGTACTAAATTTTTGATGCTTTTGAAGGAATGCACCTGAATACCCTCATAAAGTATTGATAAGGCAGCCCAGAAGAATGGAGCAAAGAAGAGCTCTCTTCTACAAAAGAGGTAACTGGGGGGGGGGGGGGGGGGGGAAGGAGGGGGGGTGAAACAAAATAAAACAGAAAAAGAAACAAAATAGAAGGTGTAAATAGCTGGATCTGGATGAAACAGTGATTTATTTTTTTACAGGCAATAGTGAGGGGTCTGTAAGCCTGTATTTTGCCGTAAGGAAGAAAGAAATCACACTGTTTTACAAAGAGTAGCAAGGGTTTCCCAGAAAGCCCAGAAAAGCTCATAATCCTGGATGGCAGGTTGTTCCAGCACTGTCCTGCTGTGTTGGGATAACCAGGTACCATTAAAGTATTAGCAGACCTGCAGATTGTAAGGTCAGAGGGAACACTCTGATCAGAACAAGATACTGGAGAAAATATTCCCTGTTCAAGGTGAATCACTCTCAAAAGAGAATTGATGTTAAGGAAGCACTGAAGTCCCTTGCCAGAAATAACCTCCAGAAGCCTGGTGAGGTAAGCTGTGAGGAAACTGTTTATTTATAGAGTTCAGCAGCTTTGCCTGGTGATAGATAATATTGCCAGTGTTCATCTTCATGTAGCATCTCATGTGTGAAGCCCTGTGAAGAATCTAGTCCTGCTCCTGGGTTTAACAGGAGGCATACAGAGTCTTGCTGGAAGTGGTGAAATTCAAGGAAAAGGAGCCATTTATCTCACATACCTTGTGTTGGTGCATGCCAGGGCCCTGTTCTCCCATGTCCCAGCTTGTTATGTGTCCAAAGCCTGTGCATGTTCATGTACCAGTTCTCTGGATTGCGGGAACGCTGGAGACCAGCAGCTACCCAAGAAGCAGCTACCATCATACCATGTGCATCTTAGCACTTGCCGAGTGTCATGCCCTGTGGCTTCCCCATCATCCCAGAGGTGGCAGTTCAGCTGAATGCCAGGTTCCAAGCCTGGAGGAACAGCTTCCAGCTCTTTGTAGACTCCATGCAACATAGACCTGGAGGTCTGCCAACAAGGAACTGGCCAACTAAGCATGACAAAGCCATTCAGTATAGGAATAAGGATTGGCAGGATATTTGGAGGTTGGCAGCCCTGAGTTGTAGATGCTTTCCTGTCAAATGGCCCCACACATACGCAAGAATTCAAAACATGACCCTGTGTGGGATCTCACAGGTTGGGAGAGATGGAAGTGGATTCATCTGCATGCACAGTGCAGTGGAGTTCATACCACATGTGTATTCATCCAGGGGAGCAGGAGATTGAAAATCACATTGCTAAAGATTTTTAGTACTTGCTTCCATCTCAGTGGCATTATTTTATTCTATCTAATCAGAGCAGATGTATTTTTGCTGCAGCAATAAATTGCCCAGTCTCTGGTACTTGTCTGAGAGATGCACATAGATGTCTGACAGGGAATTCATTGAGTCTGTGTTAAGAATTACAGGCCTAAGGGACTCCAGTCCAGAAAATCATTCTTTCTGTAAACTGGTTTTCTTCTGTTCAATAAAAATCCAGGAAAGGTGAGACATGGACACACACTGGGGTTTTTGTCAAGGGCAGGATGCATCAGTGTTTGAGCCACAAACTGCCTTCAAAACCAGAAAGAGGCATCTTCAGAAATAGTTTAAAATAACCAGATATTTAACTTTATTCACATCCTGATTACAGGGTAGAGTTTCCAGATAAGATGAGCTTTAAGGTTAGATTGTGACCAGAGGGTTGAAGGAGGTGATCCTGCCCCCCTACTCTGCTCTCGAGACCCAATTTGGAGCACTGTGTGCAGTTCTGGTGTCCTCAACATAAGAAGGACGTGGAGCTGTTGGAACAAGTCCAGAGGAGGCCGCAAAGGTGATCAGGGGCTGGAGCACCTCCCATATGAAGACAGGCAGAGAAAGTTGTGGCTGTTCAACCTGGAGAAGAGAAGCTGCTTGGAGGCAATGGATTCAAACTGAAACAGGGGAAGTTCAGGTTGGATATAAGGAAGTTCTTCCCTGTGAGGGTGCTGAGGCGCTGGCACAGGGTGCCCAGAGAAGCTGTGGCTGCCCCATCCCTGGCAATGCTCAAGGCCGGGTTGGACAGAGCTTTAGGCAGCAAGGTCTGGTGTGAGGTGTCCCTGCCCATGGCGTGAGGGCTGGAACTGGGTTATCTTAAGGTCCTTTCCAACCCAAACCATTCTGTGATCCTATGAAGGTACTGCTTGGGTGCACTATTTTCTCTTCATTTTGTTGTGTAACTTGTGTGGTTTAGAGAAGAAGTGGTACATCATCTTTCTTCTATTCTTTAGCTACCAGGACAGCAACCAGCTCTGGGAGATTACATCTACAGTCAGTATCTATTGAGAAGACACGAACCTCTTGCGAAAGTGACCTAAATTGCTACTAATTGTAGTGGCAGGGCTAAATAGCTGTCCTCAGTGTGTTTACAGCTGTAGAAACATACAGTTTGTTCTCAAGATAATGACAAACTGCTTATATTTGGTCTACAAAAGGACTGTTTGTTCCCTAAATACCTGCATCAGGACCGGTTTGTGAAAGGAAAACAAAATGTCTTCATGAACATTTCCCTGCCTGCAGATGCATCTCTCTGGGATGCTGGTTCTGCTCACCCACCTCTGCTCAATGGAATAAACCAGTTTTCTGCCAAGGATTGGGACTCATAAGCAAGCCCTGGTCATGTCAGAGATATAAATATAAAGCTACATGAATCCTTAGTGATTTCCAGCATTGCCACAGATTTCTCCAGGACTCTTAACCACTGAAGCAAGCTTGATCCCAGGGTTCAGATATCTCTGAGATGCTGGCATCTGTGCAAAGGAGGCCAGGTAGAATCTACGGAAACTATCACTGTTCTGAGCAATGCCCTCTGCATGTGAACAGTTTCCATCTCTGCTGGCTTCTGAGAAATCTTGCAAAATTAACTATCCAAATAGGTGCCCATTGAATCCAGAGCCTCATCAAGCCAGATGAAAGAAAGGCTGAGGCCCAGCAGTCACAGAATCATAGAACCCCAGACTGGTTTCATTTGGAAGGGACCTTAAAGCTCATCAACTTCCAGTCCCCTGCCACGGGCAGGGACACCTTCCACTGGAGCAGCTTGCCCCAAGCCCCTGTGTCCAACCTGGCCTTGAACACTGCCAGGGATGGGGCAGCCACAGCTTCTCTGGGCACCCTGTGCCAGCGCCTCAGCACCCTCACAAGGAACAGCTTCTGTCTTAGATCCAACCTGAAGTTCCCCTGTTTAAGTTTAAACCCATCACCCCTTGTCGTATCTCTACAGTCCTGGATGAAGAGTCCCTCTCCAGCATCCTTGTATCCCCCTTCAGACACTGGAAGCTGCTCTGAGGTCTCCACGCAGCTTCTCTTCTCCAGGCTGAACAGCCCCAGTGTTCTCAGCCTCTCTCCATATGGAAGGTGCTCCAGCCCCTGAGCATCCCTGTGGCCTTCTCTGAACTTGCTCCAACAGCTCCATGTCCTTTTTACGTTGAGGACACCAGCACTGCACGCAGTGCTGCAAGTGGGGTCTCACGAGAGCAGAGTCCATGTTACATGTGTGTGTTACAGAGACAGAAAACGTATCCCTGGTTTCCTGACAGACCATTTCTTGTCAGACACTGAAGAGGCTGAGAGCTTATTTAGCTGAATAGAATAAGAGGAATTTGCAAAGCATGTGTTTTTACCCCCACACACAGCAGCTTCACAAATGTAAACTCCTCCTGCTCCCAACCTCTTCCCTCTCTGAAATCAGACACTGTCATACATAACACTGTGCTAATTTTTCTCCTCTGAAAGTATTTTCCAGCAGGAGCTGTATATTTGTCCTCTTCTAAGCGGCAGTGATCTTACTGTCTGTTGCTATGTTTCTGGGTCATCAAGGATCTGGCTTGTGCCCTAAATGAAGAAAATAAGTCAACTTCTCCACTTATGGACTGGAATTGCACTTCTTGGCATTCTGGGCTGTCCCAGCCATTGTCCTGAGCTTCCCAGTATGGTTGGATATGCAGCAAACATGTTCCATATACAAGCAGGGTGGTTGCTTCATATCAACCCCCAGATCTCCTGACCTGCATGCAAAGGCCCCTTTGAGGTCTGCAGGTGGGAGTGTTTGCGCCAGAAAAGGAAAAATCCCAGGATTTAAACAACATAAGGCTGCAGCATTAGCTCTGGCCCTCTCTGTTCATGGTAACACAGGCTCAGCACTTCCATTCTTCTACTTGTCAATGTTTTGGGGCTGTTCTTCTTTCCAATCAATCAGCTCTAAAGGACCAGTGATAATAGCAGCTGACATCCTGACCTTTTAGGGTAGAATAGGCAAAAAATTCCATGTGGCAGATTGCAGAATGCATGGTTTTGTTTTTCCAGTGCCTGTTAGCCACATGTTTATACCAAATGAGAAGCAAAGGGACGGGCCTGAAGTAAGAGTGGATGGCAAGGGGGATGAGGTTTGGTGCTGGTGCGAAGAAAGCAGATGCAGAAAGCAGATGTAATTCCTCAGCTTTACTCAGCACTGCTGGATCCCCAGGTGTCCTTTGTGTCCAGGGAAGCCCAGGAAAGAAGGGACCTGTGAGAGAGCCCAGATGACAGAGCCTGAAATGGGCAAAGGAGGGAAAAAAGCTCCGGGAAAGACCTAACAACCGAGATGATTTACTCTGCTGCTGTATCTCTGCCTGTTGCTAGCAGAGGATCACCCAAGCCTTTTGAGACAAATCCAAGGGCTGTGCTTATACTTGGCTAATATTTGGCAGTTGGAGAATAATAAATACTGAGCTTTCAGATAAGCAAAATGTTATTGTTTTATAAAATCATCATTTGAGTGTTGCAATTAAAAGCATTTTAATTAGGCATTGCCAATTACGCCTACAAGTCAGTGCTAACAACTTGTCATCTGCATGGGAATGTATCCCAAAGAGGGAAAGGGACTCTGCGAATGCTTTTTCTCTTGTTTCTTAGACCATTTTCCACAGTTCTCTGGAGTGTTGGTGAGCCACAGACACACAGCTGAGTAAAGCTATCTAAGGGGAGAAAAAATAGGGGACATGTTCTCAAAGAGCTGTAAAGAGGAACATAACCATCTATTCTCCACATCTGTGGTGGAGACAACAGAGGTCTCTGGTAGTACTGGGCTTTCTGACCACCCTGCCTGGTTCTTGCTTAAAGCCTCTGAGGACTTTGTCTTCCAGTGCAATGGAAGTGGAGCATTTCCATAATGATGTTCCAACAGGTCCTGTCTTGCTCTGTGATACCTGTGTTCATCCCATACCATAAACAAGGCCACTTAGGGAAAGCGTGGACTTACCACAAGCCTTTTCAAGCCAACCTGAGGAAGATTTCATATTTCCTGGGGCAATACATTTGATAGGATTTTTCTTCTTTGAAGACCTTAATATTGGGCCTAGTCTGTTGTTCTCTTTGCAGGTGAGATCACCAGTATAACCTTTGTGTGATCTATGTATTCATACCACAAGGAGATGAGTGAAAGAGGTAACTTGCGGGCAACATTCCCACCAATACCACTGCCACTTTCACTCTGCAGATGGTGGGACTGAATCCAGCTCAGCGCTGGAAACCAATTGCACACCCCAGGTGTAACCTCCTTTAATTAAAGCAGAGGATGGATCACCCAGCATTCATGCTTGGGAAGGCATATTTAGAAGATCTCTTCTAATCACCTTGTTGGCACTAGATGAGCCGATGCACTTACAGCTTTTAAGCTGGGAAGATCATATTCTACAGTTACATGCTACTTACAGAGCCAGGTTAGGGTTTTAATAAAAGGGAGCTGAAATGCCCTCAATGTGCTATGATTGCTGTGTTAGTTTGCATTGCTGCTGAGACCAAAGGCAATGGTACTTCTTTAGAGAAACATTTTTTTTTGGCAGCTAAATATTTTCTTTCCAAAAGTAAATAATTTGACAGAGCTGCTGTTGCTGATATTAGGGTTTGTGTTAGCTGGAGACACCTTATTTTTTCATATTTAACATATCAAGGGAGACGAACCCAGAGCTTTTGGGTGTAGCTTCAGAAATGCTCAATATTCACCCTCATCCTTACCAGTTCCTGTAGATGGGTGACCTACAAAACAGATCATCCCGATAGACCTTCTTCAGAGCATTTTATTAGGCTGGAAAATACCCAACATGGATCCCTACAGGGAGCTGCCTGGAAGTCAGAATGGCTCTGTGCTAGGCTAAGGAGCTAAGGATGACCTTGGACACTGTCTTAATCCATGGATTGTAACCCAGTCCTTCTGGGTTGATTTGAGGACAGGATTCCTCCTCTGCTGGGGTGGGGGGAGGGTGCAGCAGACCTGGACAGTGGGCACAGAGCTGTCCAGCTCTTCTTTCCTTGCCAGAAAAGAGAAAATCCCATTCCAGAGGGAGATAATTACTCCTGATTGACCAAGTCCTCAATCTCTAATCTGCAAACAGCTGCCGGTACATAATCACCCTCCTCATTAAAAGTGACAATGCTCCTGCTCCTACTGTCACCCACACTGTCTCCTCCTGCACTTCCTTGACATTCTCTCTCATCTCCTCCTACTTTTGGCTACGTGATCTGATCCCTTTTTCAGCAGCTCATCATCGTGATGGCTCTTCCTTCTGTGTGCCCTTTCTGGCAAACTAAGGCAGAGCTGAACCCCTGAACCTCAGACCAATGCTGGCTGCCTCTTGCTGCTGCTTAAACCCATGGTCCTATTCAGATCCAACCACTGTCCCATATACAAATGTTCCTCACTCTATCTCAGTGCCAGAGATGTTAACAGTGTCACCATGACAAAAAGGACTGGATGCTTCTGTGGGTAATGAGAAAAGTCTCTACAGGGGAATGAAGTTCTCTTTGTGTTGGGGCTGGAGCATCAGTGGAGTGCTCAGAGCAGAAGCTTCTTACCAGGATCAAAAAGACACTGACTGTCTCAATTGCACTGGGACTGCTCTCAGCTCTTCTTTTGAGCCAGCTCCTGCCAGACACTGCTCACAGACAGGATATGTGGTCATCTCTTCTCTTGTGCTTTTACTCAGCAGTATCTGAAAAAGCTTCTCATCTGGGATGTCTCCCAGCCTCTTATATCAGCATGGTTCCTGTCTAGCACAGGTTAAAATAACAGTTATCATTGATGTCTCCCAGTGACTATTTGCCTGTCTCAATTGCAGTTTAGCTGGCAAAGGTTCTCATGTTATTCTGAATTAAATGAGACACCAGTTCCGATTTTCCATTTGGAGCAGGTCTATGTCTCAAATTGCTGGCTCCTTTTGGAGGAGAAACTAGAAAAACCACTTGCTGAGTGGCAAAAAGCCTCATTCTGTCCATGTCTTGTCTTTCACACCCATGTAAAAGCCTGTGTGCATGTGCACCTTGGGAGGAGATTGTGTGTGTGTGGGAAGCTGTTTGCACTCCACTTGCCAAGGTGAAAATAATGATAGAAAGTGAGGCAGGTCTCATTGGGTCTCAGACTTCAGGCACCTGCATATTCCTGTGGGAACTGGGTTTTGAAGTCTCTGGGGTCAGTTTTAAAGTCTCATTTTGAAGCAGCTCCAGCCATGTGTGTAAAAAGGCTGCTGGAAACCAGCTAATGGAGCTCTTCACTGCCTGCTGTCCCTCATCCCTTCTGGGGCCACTGCTGGGCCTGGCATCCTAATAGCTGTGAGATCCAGCTAATCCCATTGCACAAGCAAAAGAGCCCTAAATCTTCCCTGTCCTATTCTTGACTCCAAAGAGACATTTCATGGGTGATTGTGGGTGATACAGTGTGTGGTAATGGATGTATTTAAATGGAATTTATGGGTGACACCTGTCACATAGACCCTTCCATCAGTGACAGGCTGGAGAGATTTACACAGTAACAGTGTGAGCTTGTTGTAATAGCTCCCTCAGTCACCGGCAGAGCATTTCAGCCTTTCAGTGTTCATCAGAAACACAAGCGGGGCTGCTTTGGCCACTGTATGATATGACACTACAAAAAAATCAGAGGCAAAGAGTTGAGTGCACCTTGGCATCCATCTGTAGCAGATTTCCTTCAATCCCAAAGCTCTGCTCACCTGTTTGTCAGACACTGTAGGAGGTGTTTTGATGAGCCATTGGTCACAAGAGTTTTGTGGGAGCAAAAAGCATTTGATAAGGTCACTGCCACATGACTTTTCCTCTCTCCTGGGTGCTCCTTGTCCCTATTTCCTAGTGACTCTGTCAAAGTGGTCACTGCAAGGGTCCTGGTTTGCCTGTTTCCCCAGGTGTGCCATAAGGTTGTCTCTTCCATTCCTATATAGATGGTTCAATGCAGGTTTTTGATTGTTTCTCCAGGCAGCCAATCTTCTCCCTGCATCTCCAAGCTGCAGTTCAAAACACTCTCCCCCACCTCCTTATTTACTTCATCTGCAGGCTCCACAGCAGACATTTCCCCCAGCCCCACCCAGAAAAGCCTTCCTGCTCCTTCCCACTAAAGGATTGCTGAGGATATCTGCAGTGAGATTGTCTCTAGGAGACCACTTGTGCTGTCCTGATGCTAACTCACAGCGTCAGCTCCGCTCAAGCCCAGCCAGGCTGCAGGAAGGTTCCAGGCATGATTTCTGTTATTTAAGGTTTTATTTGGGGAGGGGTTAGTAAATTGATTCATTGTTTCCTCATTGCTTTCCCCAAAGACCCATCTTTGGCTATTCATGTGAAGCAGCTCATATCACAGCACACACAGGCACATACATGTGTAGCAGACAACTGAAGGCACCAGTCAGTCTAAACACGCCTGGTGTACAGAGTGTTTTGCTCCCTGAGCTATCAAAGGCTGCTGGATACTACCTTGAATTGACCTGTGGGAGTTGACTCTGTGAGAACATTTTCTCAGTAGTAACATAACACATTTATTGGTTCTTGGGCTTTCTTGGGTTTTTAATATATATCTTTATAATTCCGCTATCAGGCAGCCATGGATTTGTGAAATTAGCCTGTCATAACAAATTCATGTCCTCATCAAAGGCTGCTGTTGTGCTTCCTCCCAGACTGGAGCATTCACAGACTAGAGCTGCATTACAGCAGTCATTTCAAAGTTCAATAGTGTATTTTCAAAAGCAATTGCTTTTAAATGCAGTTTGTTGCATAACAGCAAATTCAGACTTGCACTGACCTCAGAATTAAAGTTAAATTCTCTAAATAAAAAGTCAGCTCATGTTCACTGTTGTCTTGCTTTGTTTTGTTCTAAAATGATTCAGCTGCTCTTGGTGTCCCTGAAAGAGCAAGGTTAGAAGGACTATAAAAAGCCTTTTCATCACAAAGAGGGGGATTGTCAAACCCAGAGAAAAGTGGATTCTGTATTTTTAATCTCTCAAAAAATTACTCTTTCACATGACTCTAAGGCCTGAATGAGAACCTGTTCTGTAGAGATGTCCAAGGTGGGCTTGGATTGAGAGTTATAGGTGGCTATGCTGAATGCTAGGGTTTGAAGAGAAGGAGCAGCTCTAGGTTAGGAATGATGAGGACCTCAATGAAAACCTTTCTGATCAGTAAACCCCCTACCACTGACCTAGAAAACCTCCTCCTCCTGATGCAGGACACCATCTTTTTGCTTCTGGATGAACCAAACCCCCCTGTTGACACAGTGGAACAAGTTCTTCCTGAAATCTTGTGTCCTTCCATTCCCTTGTTCTCCTGAATTTTCTCTTGGCCCCACAACCATTCTTAAATTATGCTGGTCAGAATAATGGCCTCCTCCCCCAGGATTCCTATGAGCATGTCCTTTTTTGACCATTTCTTGCACACAAAAAGCAGTGCAGCCTTTCCTTCTATGCACACTCTCCATGTCCACCTCTCTACCCCAAATGCTCTTGCCTGCTATTCATGTCATTCTGGGGGGAGATGCACAGCTTGAACGTGCACAGCTCTCCACTATGAGCATCCTTGGCTGGTGAGAGAAAGGAAGCCCTTATTGAACACGGTTAACCTGACCTGCCTGCCTTAGGTAGTTGTCTTCATAAACATCCTCAAAACCACCTCAATATCACTCTGCAAATCCACCCTAAAATCTTTTCCTTCCCCTGGCAGTGACTCACAGGTCCTAAGTGCATTAAACCCACCATCTATCACATTAACCAATCAAGTCAGGCTGTTTGCTTGTACTCTCTCTTCTGTCTGTAGTCCCTGTTTTATTTTCCCTTGTTTTATGGAAGTTTCAGAGGTGCTGTCTTCTTATCCAATTCCTAGGTGCAATCAACATAATAATAATAATAACAATGGTGTTGATGATGCATATTTCCAATTAGTTGTGACAGATTGAATCTATGCAGGATGATGCTGGCTAATAAGTGTTTAGATTACTTCCCACTGGAATCACGAGGAGATTTTCCTTTGTTTTTCACAGGTGTTGGCGTGTCTTGTAATGTAATTTAGGGACACAAGCTTTGAGCCCTGTTACTGCTGAATCAACACTGACGTGTCTATTGGCTTTTGTGAGAACGATGGTCAGAACAGTCAGGCTTGTGAGCCTAAAGGCACTTTAACAAAAGATGCTGATCATCCTAAACCACCATCTATGTGCAAAGACGTACAATAATTTGTACAAAGCTGAGCTGGAAAGCTGCAGGAATTGGAGCCTGTGAGCCTAGCACTTACTCTGCAGTTAATTAAGGTGATCTCTTTATTTGTCTTTTCCCTTGTGAGGTGTCAGACAGCAACAATCCAAGTGAATAGAAGATGTTCGGAAGTTAACCTTTCTTTTCTTGGCAGGTTGGGAAATTATAGCTTATTGATTGTAAATAAATTCCCTACCAAGTGGTGCTCTAAGGTACAAGGCGTAAAGAAACAAACTGTAGTAGATATAGAGCTCTCATATCCCCTCATATGCTGGGGGTAGGTTGTTTTATCCTGACCCTTCTCATAAAGCATCCTCAATAACCAGCAGAGATAATGTTAGAAGTAGTGTAGGGGCTTTACCAGTGAGCAAATCACAGTGAGACTGATTATCTTTTGAGAAGGGTGGGTGTAGTACACAGAAACAAATACAGTATAGAAACAAATGATGATTTTTGAATGGTAACTGCTGCATTTGACCACAGGGTTTGAGTGCTCAGGAGTGTCAAGGTGCTCCTGGTTCAACCCAGGCCATGGAAAGTAAGGAAAGTACAAAGAAGTGGGGGCAAAAAGGGCAAAATTAGTTCCCATATTGGCTTTTCAAGCAGACGGCTATTGGTCACTCAAAAAAGAACTCAGAGGCCTCTCAAGTGTTATATCTTTGCTAAAGGCCAATTCAATCACAGAAGAAACAAAATATTGGCTGTTGGCTGCCTATGGAGGAGGAGATGTGCTATAGCGTAGAGGTGAACCAAGACTAAATAGTGAGTAATAAGGAGCAAACAGTGAAAGCAAAAGGCTGAATGTCTTACCATAAAGATAACAGGATGAATTAATGAATGATTTTCATAGAGAAATAAGAACTGTATTCACAAAGGAGATTACTCACAATGAACAATTCGCTCAGATCCAGCCAGAAGAAAGGAAAAGGGTAAGAATAAATAGTCCTTCTCCAAAAGGAAAGGCTATTAATACAGCAGTGTCCTAATGGTTCATATGAGAAGCATTGTTATCAAGTGTATTTATTAATAACCGGATGCCTGAGCATTCATTTCAATGCACGATCAGCGAAAAGAAAATCAGTGGAGAAAGATGAAATGACATGTAATGGTCAAGTCTTGAAAGCTTAGGAAATTCCATAACTTCCATGATGGGGCAGTGCAGTGGCTGAACAAATTTGGTGCATAAAAAGGAAATACTAATTGGAAGGGACAATCTGAACTATTTATGTCCATTAATGGGTTCTAAACCGACTGTAACTGCTCAACAAATCTCATCATCACTGTGAAAATGCAATGAGAACATCTGCTTGGTGTGCAGGAGGTGACAAACAGTAAACTAAATGTGTGAGCTAAGAAAAAAATGAAATCAAACAGTCTTGGAGGATCACTCTGCCAGAGACCTCTGTGCTTGAGGCACATCCCCAGCCCTCACATTACTGTGGTGCACAACAGTCACCTCCCCTAACTCATGGCAGCAGGAGCCTGAAGAACAGATCAGCCCCAAGAGAAGGATTCCCAAACCTCACCTCACCAATGGCTGAGATTAAGTCCTTGTTTTCCAGTCTTGACACAAGTGCATGTACCTCACCTTGCTCCTCCATCAGATCATCTCAGGATGACAAGCATCAGTTCTGTTAACACCAGAATAGGAGCCAACTTATAGGGAACAACTTAAAAACCCCTCTCAGAGTTGACAGCTCCTCCCTCACCCTTGCTATTGAGGTCCTTCAGGAAACCAGGTGCTTTGTCTTCCTTTAATAGCAGTAATCATCTAACTGTCCAAAGCACTGTGGTGAAACCTCTTAATATTTCAGTCTCCACTTCCTCAAGTTCCTTCCTGTGGAAAATTAATACCTGGGGGTGAGTTTCCAATTCTTACATGAAAAAACTCTCTCACTGTGCAGCAGGGAATCCCAGGCAGCAGCACCAATCTAGCATCTAATCCCTTTCCATACAGATCCGTTCACCACCCTTTCTGCTTCTGTCATCCCTGCAGAGCTGTCTGGGCTGGGCCTTCAGTGGTTTGCACAAGTCTTTTCCCCCACCTCAGCTGACAATACACTTCATGTTTTCTCTATGAGAAGAGGCTCCTACCTCACCTGCCCTGAGCCCTGCCTGCCCTACACTTGCCTTCACACCAGTACGATCTGTTTGAACGGGGTGTTTGCAGCTGGTTGGGTGATTTAGGTTATAAAACCTATGATTTCATCAGACCCTGAGCTTTGGTGCTGGCTCCCTGAGCACCTGTCAGCAGACCCTTGCAGTGTCTCCAGTTTTCCTGTTCCAGATCCTTCCCTTCTAAACCTACCTCTGCGGACGTGGATGTTTGGCAGACTATTTTCCCTTGGAGTACAGTTTGTCTTCAATCACCTTCCATGTAGTGCAGCACTTAATACAAGCCTTGTAGCTCTCCTCCTTTTCAGCTGATACACATTGTAAGTTAAAATGCAATCTTATGCCAATTCCATAAACAAGCTTCCAGCTAGCATTCTCTCCCTAATGTCCTCTAATCTTTGCTTGGGCACTTAAAATCTTCCATTACTCTGCTCTTTTCTATGTGTTTTATTGTTTATTCGAACCACCTTCCAGTCCAGTCCTTTCCTCCCACATAGAAAAGCAGAGATGCTTTTCCCATCTTCCCGTTTACTGCCTACTTACCTCATAAAGTATGTTGCTAAGCAGATACTCACAGTTGAGCCTTTCAAATAAAGCTGATACATGTAAAACACTGTACAGGTAGCAATGATTACTGCAGTAAGGAAGGTCCCACTTCTTTGCATAACTCCACTGATTTCACTGGAGCAATTCTTCATACAAACTGGGGTAGATGGAAAGTGTTTCCATTTTTTATTTTCAGGTACTCTTAATAGGCTTGCAGATAGTTGTCCTTTGGGCTGAAATTGCCTCTAATCTATCCCACATAGTTTTGAAAGTTGGAGCAGAATTAGGAGAGCTGGTTTGGAATATGGTCAAGAGGAGAAAATATATTCTTTTTTAATCTTTCTGACCTTTTTCTCTTGGCAGCTCTACAGCTGAATTGGCTGTGGTTTGAAAGATGCAATTTGGCAGGAAAATAGCCCTCATTGGGGAGCAGTGCAGGGCTTTGTATTGCAGGAAATTGGGTTTGATTTGCCCATGCTACATGTATTAAAAAATTGCAATCTGACCATATGCAGCAGAGGGGTTTTGCTAAGCTGATTAGAGGGCATGTTGACCAGGGAATAAGACTGCTTCTCTGCAGAGCCAGAAGTGAGTTCCTGAGGGATGGGCATCCCCAGCATGGCAGAGAGGGATGCTCCACTCCTTCACCCTCAGAACCACTGTCTGCAGAAGGCAGGAAGGGCTCCTTTGGATCAAAGTCAGCTGGAGATGGGAATGAAGCAAGAGCACCCAAAACTTGTCTTTACATCCTGAAAACCATTTTCTCCCAGCTTGTACCTATGGTTTGATTTTGCAGTCTGTTCTCTGCCCCTACTGCATTAAACCATGCTCACTGCCATGCTCATGAGCTATCCCCCTATTTGCAACAGCTTTTTTTCTGGCTGTTAAAGACCTTGCAGATTCAGATCCACAATGCATAATGCAATGAGACTTTCCTAGGTGGTCTCCAAGTCTGACCACCAGGAAAAATGAGACCACGCAATAAACAGGATCCATATTTCTGATCCATTTAAAGTCAGAAAAGAGATTTTTCACAAACTTCCTCAGCTATAAGGATTCTTCAAATCCTCTTCACTCCCTTTATACATTAAATCATTCTCATGCAGACACCAGCCCATTGCAAAAAGCAGTGCATAGAGCTGCAAGAATACTGGCAAATCGTATTCATATGCAGATGCTTTGGAGTTGCTGCTGAACTTTGTGTGTGAACCAACTGAATTAGTGGAACAGAATATTTGGCTAAAATAAGAATATCTTTGGACCTGACAACTGTAAATCTATTTGCAACAGTGATTTCTGATAGTTGTACTGCACGAGCAAACTCAGTGCTTGGGGAAAAAGATCAAGAGGCAGGAAGAAGACATACTAAGTGCTAGAAAACATGTTCCTTCTGGAACATGGTTCTGGCCATCCCGGATGGATCCTGGTCTGCTGTGACATTGTTCCCTTTGCTACTAACTTCCATTTTCCTAACAGAAGTATTTAACTTTTTATTCAGCATCAGTTTTAAGAACCCTGTTTCATGCTGGTTTGTAGCTTACTCTGAACATAGCCCTGCTGAAACCAAAGTGGAGGGATAAACTAGTGATCATATAAATACATGCATAGAGAGAGGGAAAGAGTTGATTAAATTGAGCTCTTTGCCTTAGAAACACTTTCCATTGTGATTTGACAGGGAGATGAGGGTGAGATGTTACACAGTGTTTCTGTTCCATACCCTCCCTACGGCCATTGTCATTTGTGTCCATTCAGTAAGATGTGCAATTCATATGCTTTTTTCATTCCACTTGAACAAATCTTTCTTCATTGTTTGCAGCATGAGAGTACATAAAGCATCAAAAGTGAGGCAGTGCTATTTCTGCCCTGTGCTGCAGCAGAAAACCCATTAATTTCATTTTGGCAATGAAGCACAATGAGGTACATGCATATGGGACTTAAATATGCAGGAAATGTTCCCCTAAGGAATAGCCTTCCCTTTTGGAGCTGCTCTGTGCAGTGCCAGTGACACAGGAGTGGCTTCACAGTGTAATTGGGGTGGGTGACCGTGCTGAGGGCAAAAGTGGCAGTGGCTGGTCAAGGTGTGTGAAATCTGGAGCTGCTTTTAAACCCAGTTCACAGGAAATCCTGTACCTCCAGGAGTAGTGAAGATAGTGGAAAGGAGGATAATACTATGCAGCTTGGTGTAAGCTATAACTAAATGAAAAACCTACATCGGGGTCCTTTGAGATTACACATTCAGCCCTTTATGTAAATGCTCTGTGATATGGGCTTTGACATGGGGCTGCACACCAGTAAATCATATCAGGTTTTTTCTTCATTTGCAGCCTGCTCCTCCATGACAGTGCACATGTAGAGACAGCTACAGTATGATTTCCTGCATGATTAGAGGCCATGTATGTCCTCTAATGTTGACCTAATGTTATCATAGAATAGTAAGGGTTGAAAAGGACTTCAGGTCACCTAGTCCCAGCCCTCTGCCGTCTTTTACTACTTGTCCTCAGTTCTTCTCAAGGCACAGATAAAGAGTATAGAACAGATTTCAGGGTGAAAGAAGGTAAGTGGTGCTCACACCAGGACATGTGTCTGTGCAGGGCTATAGGCACGTGAGATCAGCCGGTCCAGCTGTGTGTATCTCCATGCTCTGTGTTTTGAGATGTAAACATATTATGACTGAAGGTGGGTTTAGGAATGAAACAGCAACTCATAGGACCAGGTAATCCTGGTTGTTTTAAATTCAGGAATGGCTGCTGATCCAGACAAACTGGGAAGAAGAGCGTTTAAGAGAGTGAATTTATATTCTGAGCTTTTACTTCGTACTCACAGCTGTCTGAAAAACATCACCCCCCTCAGCCAGCTACTCAATGAGGAGAAGGAACAGCTCAGATCTGGATGGGCTGTTTGTCAGGTATGAATTCTCTCATCCAGCCACTCTCACTTCTATTCAGCACATGTAATGAATGTCTGAAAAATCTGGAAATTTATGTTCAGATCAATGGGAGCTGATTAATTACCTAAGATGTATTCAGATAACAGAGTTGAGAGGAAAAGCAAAGGCAATGCTTTCAAAAATGCTCAATGAAGTAAACCAAGTACATTGAGAATATGTTTGAAGGATAAGTGCAAAGACGACCCAGGCAAGCAGGGTATCAAAGAAAGGAGACATCCAAAAGCTAGGCTTACAATCAACAACATAGACATGAAGAAGAAAAGAAATCTCTAAAGCTATTAAAAATCTGGAAGCCTATTAAAAATGGATTAAAAAAGGTACAAGGAAATCAAATCAAGAGACATGGAGTGGCACTTGCGAAAGAAACCTCTAACAGAGTGGAAAAATTACTCTGATCCAAGTGAATTTTAATAGTGGCTCCAATGATGATGGAAAACAGCACTTTCTTATTTCACAGACCTACTCCTAACAGATGAAATGTCGATGCCCTGCCAGTCTATAGGGATAGACCAGGGAGTCCATCCTGCATGTCCAGCTGTGGTGTCCCCACCTCAGCTGATCAATGACACAGCTGCTACTTAAACTGCTCTGCCTCTTACTTCACCAAGAGGATCAGCTAATCCTGGTCATGGCTCGCTTTTGTGTTTTGAATAGGGTAAAACTGTGAAAACCAGAAGGTGTAAGGTTAGTGCAAGTGAGAGCTGGATCGGCCTCTCAACTCCTTCCTGTACCAGTAACTCTCTCAGCACCATGATCTGCCAAGGGCCAAGCAGAGAGGTAATACCCAGCCTGTGATGCTCAACACTGTGTGGGTTTGAAGCTCTTTGTCCATGAAGCAGTGGGAGAGAGAGAAAGCCAAGGTAATACTGGCATACAAGAGAAAGGTGATGATGATTTTGTGTCCAGCCTCAAAGCACAGCACTTCTGCAAAGGACTGACATCTTTTTTCCTAGACATGAGGAGAAATCATTTCTGCTGCAGCATCAGCTCTCTCCTGGAAACACACCAGACTCTAGCACCAGTACTTTGGATGAAAGCAAGTGCTTATGGAGGTTAGAAAGGCCTTGCCCAATCCTGTCTCTCCCAGGTGAGAATCTACTGGCAGTTCTACTTTTCCTCACTTTCTTATTTCAGCTTGATTTTGTTTGCAGGAGCATCAATGTTAACACCCAAAACATGACTCCAGTAGCGAAGGAATTAAAAAGTTACCGGGTATGTCTCCATCTCTTCTTCAAGCCTAGGTTTAGTTTCCCAGGATACCCCTAATCTTCAGGAGACTGTTCCAGATCATGATAACTCTTCTATTAAAAATCTTCTGATAACTTCCTAAATGCTTTCGTGGCCATCATGTTGCATTTGTTCTTGTTCCAAGACAGTCTTTAGCCTAAATAGCTTTCTTCCTCCTGTCTGTTTATCCCTCTTCTCTCATCACATGACATAGTCTCCCTTGGCCATTGCTTTTTCCAATTACACCAGCCAAGCCCTTCCTCAGGCAGAGGAGCTCCCAGCACATGTGACCCTTTCGGCAGCCTTTCTCTCCTGCTTTGCATTCACCATCCTTCTATAGGGATGTCAAGAGATGCAGTGGTCCTGGGTCCCGTCACACCGCGGAGGGATGTAATAGCCAGATTCACCCATTCCTAGTGGGAAAATGTTGTCTGGGATAAACACATTTGCCTTTCTCAGAGCTGCACCATGCTGTCAGCTCACCATCTCCTCGTGACAGATGAGTAGGAACAAGTTTCTCTCCTGTTTTGTCATTTCCAAGTGATGAGGCCCAAGCTCCAAACAGAAATTCATGTTATTAGTCCCAGCATGCCCAGCTCTGCACTTTGTACTAGCAGACTTCATTCTATTTCTTTTACTTTCCTCATCAGGATCATTCAAGTGTTTTATTTTTGGTATTTGATCCAATTTTCCCTTTACCTTCAGGTCTTTAATTATTCTTTCCTCACAAATTCATTCTAAGCCCTGCATATACAATCAGCGCCTCCAGTTGCCTGGATCCTTTCTTTCTGTTTTGAAACAGGAAAACTGGGCTTGCCATTTTCTCATGCTTGACTCATGTACTAAAAAGCCTTAAGAGTGGACTCGTGATTTCACGTACCAGTTCTTTCAGGAGGCTGGGTTGGGTTATTTGTCCCCCCTGGCTTCAGTGCATTAAAGCTCTTTCAGTTTTGCTTTCACCTTGGACACCAAAATTTCCATTTTTATGAATCTCATGTCCATTAGTGATCATTCCTGTGCCCTTGTGTCCTGAAGCAGCATCTTTATTGCAAACTGAAGTAAAGTACTCATTTCAGGTTCCTGCTGTAACTACATTTATTCTGTAGTTCATCCATCTTCCTTTTATTTATTTATTTTTTTTTGCCTCTGTGGCCTATGTTTTTTACTTAAAATACAAAACCCACAGCGTTTGCAAGTTGTACCTCAGCTTGAGATTTGGCAAGTCTCATCTTAGGCTTGCAGTTTATGCACTGTGAGGGAGTCTGTTGTTCAATCTCTTCTTCCATCCTCTCAGGCTCTCAGCTTTCCTGCAATCTCTCTTCCAGCTGTATATTTATTCCCTGTGCCTGGAATGTGCCTTCCTGATCAGTTATGCACTTTTGACTTCCCAAGGTCTCTCCTGCTCTCAGGGCCTTCTGCTCTCCTGTAGAGAGAACGAGTGGAGCTGGCTGCATGTTTGCTCTGTTTCTTAGTCTGCCCTTCCCAAATATGCATAAGGTTTAATTCATCCTTCTGTTTAAATTGAACCAATCTCTGATCACAGAATCATAGAATGGTTTGGCTTGGAAAGGATTGTAAGATCATCCAATTCCACTCCACCTGCCATGGGCAGGGACACCCCATCCCAGTTTATATCCAGCTCTTCTATAATGTCTTCCATGGTCTACTGAAGTTGACCTCCCAGAACTCGAGTGCAGGCTATGGAGCTGTAGATCCAGCCAAAGAATCAGGGGGCTTAGCAGGCTGGAGGAGGCAGCTTGGCCAGCATCAGGGACATCTGCCATAACACTGCTGGGACAATTGATTGTGAGTTCACAGTTCCACCTGCATGGCCAGAACAGGAGATAGGAATCCAAGCTCCAGAAAGCACTATCCATAGTGTCTGCAGGTCACCCTCTGGGAATACTCTGAGCATTGTTTCTTTTGCCATCACTGCATAGCTGAAGAAAAAGTAAGCAGAGTCTCTTCTTTTCTTATTTTGTCAGAATAAGGACAAGCTCCTTCCTGCTCTCACCCTGCAGCAAAGTCTTGTGGCAACAATAAAATAAAAAAGGAAACGGCACTTTTCTAAGAAATTCTCAACCTTTCTCCTGCACACACTGTTCCTGTGGTTTGGTTAATGTTTAAAAGAGCTCCTGTTACTGATACTGTAATTCAGACCCCATTATAAAAGACTCCTCAGTAGAAAGCTGAGGTTTCTCATCTGCATTTCTTCTGCTTGAACATTTCTACTTCTGCTCCAAGTTTTCTCCTGCATCTGAAACTGCAGTGGCTCTGGATGGTTTTCAAGTGCCTGAAACCAACCAAACAAAACCCATGTTTAAGGCAGTTTTAGAGAAGAGACCCTGGAGAGTCTTGTTCCAGCTGAGGTATTCTGCATCAGAATAGGGCATCCTGCGTCAGCCATCCTCATCCCCTGTAGAAGGGGACATGACAGAGTGGAAACATTGCATTTTTCATGTAGTTTTGTATTATTAAGGGTTTTTTTAATGAAGTTTATTATTTCACTGAAATCTTAGGCTTAGGGAGAGACATTGAGCTCCAGTGTTAGAGTCCAGTGGGAAGCATTTCCCATGCCACTGAAGAATGTTGAGACTTTCCCAGTTTATACTGAGATGAAACCAAGATGTTCTCACTAAAAAGAACAAAGCAGAATTCCCTTGTGTTTAGGGGCACTCCTGTGAGACAATAAGCCTGGACCTAGCTCTGGCTTTTGCTTGAGCTAAACCAGCAGCTCGTGTCCAGCCTTACCCTGCGTTCACTCGGGAAGTGCAGGACTCGCTCACGCACTGCTGCCCCCAAAGTTTATACATGTGTTGAGAAGGGACGTGAGTTTCCTTGTCTTGCACAGAGACAGGGGGAGCGAGGAGTGGGGGGAAGCAAAGGGAACAGTGAACAGCAGTGAACATGGGACTGGGATGGATGGGAGCAGACCTCAGGGAGAAGGGAGACAATCAGGGCAGTGATGGTTCCCAGAAAGGGATTGCTGACATGCAGAGGAGCATAATAAAAGTATGGGAACACAGGCACTGGCAATCCCTGGCTCCCAGAGGTTTTCCAGCTCTTGACTGTGCATGCGGGGGATCCTTACTGATGAACCCTTGTGGAGGGGCCCAGTCCAATCACAGCAGTAGCGTTGTAAGTCATGGCTGTGGAGGGAGGATCCCTCCTGTTCCATAGAGCGTATGTGCTGGAGATCTCCTTTATGGTGTTACCAAATGCTGAATCCAACCCATGACATACAACAAGATGCTATTAGAATAACAACATAAATCTTTGTCTTCAGAATGACAAGTCGGCTTTGATGCAAAAGGAAAGGAGAGGGACCATTTTTACATGCATTTGGTCAAGAGTTCTAGGTTTTGTTCAAAATCCATTCACTAATGAGATCCAGCCCAACTTAGGAAAGTGAGTTCATTCAACAAATGTGTCTGCTACTCCTCTGATGAACCAAAGACATGATGTCTAGACTGTTTTTTCTGTTTGATCTCTCAGATCTAATAATTTGCCATGTAAAAAACTCTCTAATGAAACCCAATGTGCAGTAACAAAGACCAGCTTGGTATTGACAATGACACCTTTTACTCCAATTCATTGCAAACAGTACCAGAGAATCATTTTAATAGCACAGGGAGGTTTTGGTGAGTGTTGCTGCTAGAGCCTGTGACATTGCTTCTGTGCAGCAGGATTTTTCATAGGCTGCATTAGTGGGACTGAGCCAACACAAAGGCTCAATATGAGAGCTCATCAGATACTAATTTGCTGCTAGTCCTGCTATAAATAATGCATGCCAATGGGGAGCTGAAATGGCCCTTAGTGGAGTAATGCACTCAGGCTTTCTTCCTCCCGCAGAGGCCAAACCTCACGTCTGTGCTGGTACTGTAGGAGAACTTTCAAAACCACCTCAGTGACTTAAGATCATTATAGGAAAGTCACTGGGATTTACGTATCTTTTATCTCAGTCAAGGTGTTTTTATATCCCTGCCAGGCTATTTCTTCCTTGACTGGCAGGAAACATTGGCTGAAAAGCAGGAAGGAGGCCAAAGATCTATTGGGGCTTTCCATGAGGATGAGATGGATTCCCTGCAGGGTTTTCCAGTCACTCCAGTAAGGACCAGCAGGGAAGGGGACAAGACCCATCTCTGTTGCACTGTCCCTAGTGCTGCTGGAGAGGGAGGTCTGAGAGACCCCCGGAATCATCATCAGGATGCCCCCGGCAGGGATGACTCCTGGCAGGGATGGGGAAGAAGACTCATCCTGACCTGCATCTGAGCCCCAGAAGATGAGAAAATGATTTGTCAAAATTGATTGTGAGAAAGGTGATCAAAAGATTTTCTGGAAATCCATTTGAGCCTATTCTCCCCTGTCCAAGAGCAGTATCCAGGTCATCCAGTCTTCCCACTATTGCACTGCCTGCGTGGTTGGGTGAAACCTAGAGCTTCTCCTGCAGAGCTGTGCAGTCTGTGACTCTCTAGGTTTTCAGTACGGGGGGCGGTTTTAGTGACAGACTGGATATTTTTGGTTCCTGTTCCACCTCTTCTTTCTGAAGAGGTTTCAAAGCTCTCAGCTGACAACTTCCCTGCCTTGTGTGTTTTAGTCTGGGGATTTTTGCTTCCTTATTTCTTCACTTAACTCCCTCTTGTGTCCCTTTACAAAACCCTGATGAAGCTTTGGCCTTTCTACCCACAAACAGGCCACGGCTGCATGAAGCTCATACTGCTCGTGATGAATAATGTAGCTTCCCTGTAGTTGTCTTCCCTTCCCTTTACTTCATTTCAATGGTGCTGCAAATTTTCTTGCAGACTTCCAGTGTCTGATACAATAAGAGCTTTTGCTGCCTGTTTTTCTGTGGGTATCTGGTTTGGCCAATAGTTTAGTGCGCACACAGCAGAGTGGGTGATGTCCACCCTGAGATGCTGTGCCCTGTACCACAGACCTCTCAGCCCTGTGCCATGCACAGTGTGTGGCCCCAGCAGCATGTGGTCAGCCTGGAGCAGCAGCTCTCCCTTGGTGTTCATGGTGTTTGGCTCCTGGCACAGTCCTTACCACACTGGAAGGCTTTAGGAGCTCTGGGGAAGGACAACCCATCCTGGGGAGGCTGCACCTCTGTGAAAAGGGCTGTGTTAGAGGGACACTATCCATGGTGTCCATAAACTCTTCACCCAATACATGGCTTTTCATAGACTGGTTTGGATTAGAAGGGACCTTAAAGCTCACCCAGTTCTGTCCCCCTGCCGGGCAGGGACACCTTCCACTAGAGCAGCTTGCTTAAAGCCCTGCTGAACATGGCCTCCCCACATTTTTATGCATTTCCAACCCCTACATCCTTCACAAGGGCAGTTTGTTCCCTCTATGCATGAAATTTCCATGGGGCAGGAGAGGCATCCAGGGATGGTGTTGGTGGGCTTGCTTGGGCAAAGGTCCTCAAACCATGATCACTATGGTGCTCTGCTCTGCATGGGCAGTACCTGAGCCCCTCATCATGCCTTGGGGGCCAAGGTAGCAGGCTGGATCCCACAGACTAAGGCAGGAGAGATCCAGCACATACACGGTGAGGGCCAGTGGGGTTCATGAGGTGCAGGGCGTGAAGTGGGGCCATGCTCACACCTAGTGAGGCAGTGCCTGGAGATCATTCAAACATTCAGAAGCTGGTTTTCCTCCTACAAAGGTAGGTTTTTTGAAGAAAGCCCTTCAAACTGTCATAAAAACCGACGTACCTTTGATACAGCTTCTTGGGATCGCTGAGGTGTGTCTCCTGTTTGTATGACAGAGTTGTTAAATAACAACATATCCAAAGGCCCTGAGAATCAGCCTTTGCAAGCTTCCCTTGGGATCTAGTTTGAGATGTAGACATATCAAGAGCTCTCCCAACCCTGGGCAACTGCCTTGGGCTTCCATGTCCCCTCCTGCCTGTCCCACAGTTCATCTTACCCTATAAACTCCCCATCCTCAGGGCTGAGCCCCAAGGCATGGCCTTGGGCCATACGGCCAGGAGGAACCCAGGTCCCACACAGGGCAGTGGCCACCACCAAGTAGCAGCAAATTCAGCCACCAACAACTTGGGTTCGAGCCAAATCCCTGGCTGCAACATGAGAGTCCCCAGCTTATAAACCAGCGAAGCAGCAGCCCAGCGTTGTTTGAAGGAGGATTTAGGAAATCTAGCAAGCTGTTTTACTGTTAGATGCTGAAAGGGGAAGAACAGAGCTGTAGTAATTTTATATTTCTTTTTTTCTGAGTCCCTTTTTATCTTTTGGCAGCCCTTTGTACAATTAAATAGCTCCATGGGGATGCCATATGTTGCCAATAGTTTTACACTTCTCAGTAGTGGGAGGCTGGAACACTTTCCAAATTGACATGATAGGAACTCATTACAAAATTCTTCTCTAAGAGGAGCAGCTAAAATGTTCTGTCAAGGAACTGAATTAAAAATAGACCAAATGGTATTGTTATCTCCCCAAAAGAATGCACTTGGCATCACGCATTACATGGTACATCTGGTGGTACATCTCCGAATCTCTGGAGGATGAGCACTAGTCTGGAATGGCTGTAAGTGGTGAAGTGAAGAGCTGAATCCAGATCTCAGGTATGAGGTGGTGGGTTTGGAACCTATCTCCTCTTCCCTGTTGCATCTGAACAACCTTAGCTTAGTCCTGTCAAATCTGTTGCCCTGGGCTCTGTGCTCCTGTAGGGATGTTCCCAGCCTGCCACCATGAAGGGCAGCTGAGGAGAACCTCATGGGACTGTCTTCACTACACTAAGCTCCAGGACCTCACAGATAAGCTTCTACCTTGTGTGCTGGAGCAGAGATTCACTGAGTGCTCCCCAGGTCAAAGCTAGAAAGTGGCAGCTCCAGCAGCACTTCAGTGCAGGTACCTGTGCACACACAGCTTACCCCAGATTAATTTATTTCCCCCCCATTTGCTGTCTTCATGAAAACATGAAATTTTGCCCTCCCTTCTTCACCTTATCACTGAGTGCCCTGTTCTTGTTTGCTCAGTGACTCCTCTCTGCAGGGCGGGTTGCTCATGCTGCTGGGGGACCGGTGCAGACACATGCAACGCACAGCTCTGGGAGGTGGAAGGGGCATCTCAGAAGAGCTTGATAACAGCTATTAAGTAAATACCACACACTGGAAAAAAAACCTGCTTCAGTTCAACCTCAAACAGGGTGGGGTTAACTATCAGAGCAGCGCTGTTTACCTTGGGCTGCAGCGCATGAAGAGGGGGGCTTTGAAAAGCTGCTCCTGTGAATTACTGCTTTGCACAAAGGCTTCTGCTGCATGGCAGTGACAGCTTAAATAAGCTGAAATTTCTTGGAAGGATTTTCTTGTTGTCTCAGTTGTGCCTTTACTACAGTCCCAGAGCATCATTCACACAATCAGAAATTGCCGGTGTGGCAGGTACTACAATTGCCAGTTCAAGCTGCCCCTTTATTTACTCAGATGTCATGTTGATATTGAGTTGGTTTAAATAGAAAGTGTGTCTGGTTCCTACTTGAGTCTAAACTGAGAAATGTAGTAAACCAGGAGCAAAACAAGGAGTTTACCTGGTGGCAGGCTTTGGGCTGATGAGGAGCATTTCAGGGTAAGCCTGTTTGGGTTCTAGTGCCTGTCCCTGGAGTGTGCAGTGCAAAACTGCCCTGGGCCTCCAGGATGAGCCTGCTCTGGGGCTGTGTTTGCTGGACAAGGTCTGTTCACTTAAACTACATGACAGGTTAGTGGGTTTGGACCCTCCTGTGAGCCAAGTGAACACGTCTGTGCTTATGTAGCTGTGTAGGGCTCTCTGAAGCCTGTGTCCACCAGCCAGATGCAGTAGGAAGTCAGCAGGGCAAAGGACAGGCTGTGACCTCTGCATAATTCAGGCAACTGGACTGTTAGAAGGTTAATTGCCAGAGGAAGGGATTTCATGTGTGTCTGCCAGAAAACCTCAGAGAACAGTACTTAGTGGGATAGAGCATACCCAGAACTATGCTGTAGGAACAGCCAGTTTGGTAAACCAAAGACTGGAGGATATCTGATGCCAATTATTCTATCTTGCCTTTTTTCCCTTGTGTCACTAAAGTACACAGGCACTCAGGCAGCTGTGGAGCAGCAGCCTACCCCTGGCAACTCCCTCTTGCTCCTTCTCTTTCATGCATCTCACCATGATGGGCCACAGCTATAGGGAGAGCTGGTACCCATCCTGTCCCCCCACTGCATCTCACCATGGAGCCTGTGAATGCTTGAGCCCTGTGGGTGTTTCCTGGGGGGAGGATGCTACAAAATGCACAATGCCTTTGGTGGGAGCAGGTATGGAACACACTGGGCCAAGCAGGTTGCTGCAATCCTGGTATCAAGCCCAAGTTAATATTTTGCCTTCTGGACTGGATTAAGTGCCATAGGCTGGAGCAGATCAGCCTTTCAGCTCCAGCTTCTGAGGCCAAATCTGACCTCAGGCAAGTGAGAGGATTTTAAGTTCTCCCCCCTGCACAGGGCTTCTCTCTGCATGGCCAAGGGCCTCTGATCAGAAGGTGGCTGCTGAGGCTCCTGTGGTGATGCTGCCATATTCAAGCCAGGCAGGATTCAGGCGGCCTTGAAGGTCTGCACAGAACTGGAGTGACTTCCCCTCTTCTCCTTCCCAGCCTGTGCAAGCCAAAAGTGTGGTCCCATGTGGGACGAATAAGCCACCTCTGCAGAAGGCACATCCTTCATGCCTTTATGGGGGTGTGCTGAGCTGCTGTGAGTGAAACCTGAGCTGCTGCTCTGCAGGAACTCAGGCTGGATCATCGAGTCCTGTCTCCTCTGAAGCTCAGTGAATCTAGAAAACCACCTCCCCTTGTCATCTGTGCTAAAAATGCAGCCCCTGCACAAAAGTGCTTTTATGTATGCTTCATGCATATTGGAGGTTGACATTAAAAGAAAGAGAAAGAAAGAACAATCCATTAGGCTCTGTGCACTAAATCCTAGATTTCAAACTGACACATCTAAAAATACCTATGATATGAAAGCAGATACAGCATGATAATTATACACTGCAGGTCTATTGTGCTATTGTACCTCACATGGGATTCCTGCTCCAGCATCTACTGCAACCGTTATAAAATATGGAGCAAACAGCCTGGTTAAATGAAGAACCATGCTGCTGGATTGCCATCATCAGCACCCCAAAATGCTCCAGACCCTGGTCTGGGTCTCTTCAGTATGGAGTGCTGGGATTTGGCACTGGGTAGCTCTTCCTTGCCCACATTTGACATATTTCTTTAAAGACTCCTTTGGTGGCTGACCTGAAACCAATTTCTTGTGTGAAGTGGTTAGCATCGCTGCTTTCCTGCTTTCTGGAGAGATTTGTCATGTCCTTGGATGTGGTAAAAAGCATGTGTCACAAAACTACTGCTCTCAAATTGGCATGGGGGCAGCCATCCAGGCTCTGAACCATTTTACACTGTGGAAGGCTGAATTCTGTGTGTTTCCAGCAATTTCCTGTAGTTACAAACTCCAGTGATAATGAAGATCAAGTTGTAGTCTAATTAGTTAGTGATCTAATTTTACATAAATAAGTCCAGTAAATCATGTTCATTATTGTACAAAGCCTGTGTTTGAGATGAGCTTCGTAACATGCACCATCCGTGACCATGTGTGTGGACCATCCCCCGGCTTTCACATTCAAATTCAGGGACTGGGAAAGCATGAGGAAGACTTATCTAAAAATCAAGTCTGCTGCCTTCCTGAGAACACACGAAATACCCTCGTAGTCCAGACAGAACAGCAGTGGGCTTGTCTGGAAACAGCTACTTCAGGGAGAATGCAGGGAGCAGGGAAGGGAGAGGGACCCAGGCTGCAAAGTCCCTGCGCATCACCCGACTGTCCTGAAGTCTGTGCTGCATATTCCAGCCTCTCAACAATTTTCTTCCCTGTGAGGGTGCTGAGGCGCTGGCACAGGGTGCCCAGACAAGCTGTGGCTGCCCCATCCCTGGCAGTGTTCAAGGCCAGGTTGGACACAGGGGCTTGGAGCAAACTGCTCCAGTGGAAGGTGTCCCTGCCTGTGGCAGGGGTTGGAGCTGGATGAGCTTTAAGGTCCCTTCCAACACAAACCAGGCTGTGACTCTGTGATCATTCTGAAACAAGTCAAGGTCAGGTGTGGTCAGTGAAGATCCCATCACACTTTGGAGAGAGTGGTTTGTGAGCCTCTGGCCGCTGCAGCAGTGAGCAGGGTGCTCTGCCAGCCTTGTCTCACCTTGTGCTTTCAAGTGGAGGGGCCAGATGGGTTGCTGTGATGAGCTGGCGATATTTCTGGGTTTGGTTGGTGAAGCAGACTGGGATCCTCCCAGTGAAAGCCTCTATAAAAAGGCGAGTTATTCCCTGTAATTTGAGAGCACACCAACCCCAAATGCTAAAAAATGCCAAGGCTCCCAAGCCACAGAACCAGCCAGACCATCACGAGGTTTTCAGTTTTAACTGGAGTTCCCTCTCATGTTAGTTCTGGGTTTAAGCCACTGGGTCATGTTCTTATGTGCAGAGAAAAGTCATGACACAGCGCAAACTGCCTGGTTTTCAAGTGAAACGTGAGCCTCTCTCACAATCATGTGTGTCTGGGAGATGGGGCTTCTGTTAAATGTCAAAGAGGGGGGAGCATCCTGACAACGGCACCAGTTGAAGCAGGTGCCTTTTCCCTTTCATCTGCCTGCAGTGGTGTGTGCCATCAGTGTCTCCTCGCACATCTGCCCCACCACCTTCATGTGCTCCCATAGGGGAGTGCACCCCCAAATACAACGTGTCCTTTCCCAGGGAGAGCCGGGGCAGTGAGCTCTGTGGGAGGAAATCACTCCTCCTGCTCGATGAGAAAGCCACCTGCATTTAAATGGGTCACAGTAAGCTGTGAAGTTCACACATCCCTGTGGTGAGAGCAGGGACGTGCCAAAGGGAGGGTGCGGTGTCACCTTGGGTGCTGAGCATTGCTGGCAGAGGGGGTACCAGGGCAACAGTAGCCAGGATAGGGTATGTGATTGCTGTTGGTGCTCACCACAAGGATCACCAGGAAGAGTCCCACAGGAAGACAAGCAGGCTTTTGCTACCCAGGAGTGATGGTCTCTCACATGTCCACCCCACTCCTGGCAGTGACCACACTGTGTTTTTTAGGGGTCCTAAAAGCAAACACCATCCAACTACTGCGTTTAAAGACCAGGGTTTGAGCCTGAGTCTCTTCCTGTGCTGATGCAGAGCACCCAACCCACAGGTCTCACACTCTCAGCTGAGCTTCTGGAGGCACCACAGCAGGGGCATAGGTTTGTGCACTTCCACAGACCCATAAGTGTCACAGTGCCCTACAGGGAAATAAGCCCTGACTCATGCCCCTTTTCTCAGGAAAGAATGGGAAAAAGGTCCAGGTCTCCCAGATCCTTGGCTCTAGGAATAACTCCTTCATGAGGCATGGCCACAAGTCCAGGACACGGAGTACCTGCTGGAGGCATGAGCTGGAAATGAAACCTTCAGAGGCTGAGAGGGGTAGTGCCACATGCACAGTGATGGAGCTGATGGAATGGGAACCCCAGGGGCTGTAAAAGGAATTGCATCTCCGTGCCTCAGTTTCCCCATCTCTGAAATGGGCACAGGGTGCTGCATCTGTAGGCTGCGTGCTTTGGCACACACTCCTGCTAGAGGCTGGGTGAAAGGCAGGGGTAGCACACCAGAGAGGGGCAGAGCAAGCCTGAAGTTGCTCAATAACCCTCCTGGCAGTGCCAGGATCTGCAGACAGCTCTCAGATGTGGCCAGGGATGGCCCCAGGAATGGGATGCCTGTCAGCCCTAGGACCTGCTTTACCATTACAGATCTTCCTTGTGAGGCTGCTTCAGCACCTGCTTGGAGCAAAGAGGCCCTTTTCCCCAGAGACCCCTTCTCTTAGCACTGAGCAAGACACAGACCTCAATGGAAGAGATGGGGAGCAAAAGGCTACGAGGCTGTGGAAGGCAAAACACCATTTCAGTGTCTGTGTATCCCTGGCTGTGTCTGTATGTGCTTCTCCTTACTCCTCCTCCCAGCTTTCAAGTACCTGTCACAACAGTTTTCCACTGGGACACCTATCCTGGCAGAAAGCTCATTTTGGATACCATTATCTGTACAATTTCCTAAGAAAATACACTGCTGCAAGGACGTTCCTACTGGTATAAGGTCACTCACCCTGCAGAGGCTGATCATTTCTATCAGTACCAGGTGCACATGTTACACAGAGAGGAATTCTCAGAAACAGGAGCTCTAAAATCAGTCCTACCAGGAAATCAGGACAAAGGGAGATGCTACACCTTCTGTTTTTTCAGAGCAAGAGGAGTGTTGCAAAACAGGAAGAGAAAGAGAGGAACTGGAAAGAAAAATAAAAAGGGAAAATAATAACTGGAAAGAATAAAGAAAATGTGGGAGGAGTTCAACAACATCTGTTCAAGGAGAGGGAAAAAAGAAGGGATAAAGGAATGGGGGAAGGTAAATCCACCTGGCACCGTGGTTGATGATGTGTGCTCTGCTACTCAACGGCTGCGCAGCTGCTGATCCTGCATCTGCAGGTAACTGCCCATGCGACCTTTGCCAGGGAAACTGGCCACATCCCCTCGGGTTTATCGTTTCTTCCTGTCCCTGGAGGACCTTTGGTGTGCAGGCCCAGGTACATGCTACTTTCAAACCACCTGTGAGGAGAGATGCTGTATGTTGTAATCCTCTCATAGGGCTGGCTTCCCTGCTCTGTCTGTAACTAAGTTCTGCCACAGCCCCCTTGAAGACGGGAGGAAAATTTGGGAAAGGACTTCAGTGCCCACCCTTAATGCTTAAAGGAAAATGCTCCAGGGTAAGCTCCAGAAATCCTGTGTAGTTTGGCTTGCTTCTTACAGGATGAGCTATTCCTTTGCAACTTCTCATAGGGGTAGATGTGCCAAACAACAATAGATTACTGTCACTATTGAGGTCATCTAGAGGAACTACTCTGGGTTCTCTCTATAGCACAAATCCAAGTAAATTCAAGTAGCATAAAATAAGACAGGCAACAACAAAATCCCCAGCCTACTTCCCCGCTGCTTATCTTGCCACAGCCACGTATTCCCGTCATTGGTGTGTGGAGCACCGGGAGCAGAGGCAAGGGCTGGTCAAGGCAGCTTACAGGAAAAGGTGTCTCCAGTATTTGCCATCAAGAATTGAAATTATGTTTGTTTTCTGATAAAAAGTTGGTACTTTGCTCTTTTGCAAGCTACTTTTAAGAGCAGTTACTCTGGGGATTCATTTAACTCCTTTGAATAACCTCTGTCCCTGCCTCTGCCAACACGTGTGTAGGAGTTGACATAAAACTTCATGAATCCCCAGACTGGTTATGGTTGGATGGGACCTTAAAGCTCATCCAGTTCCAACCCCTGCCATGGGCAGGGACAACTTCCACTGGAGCAGCTTGCTCCAAGCCCGTGTCCAACCTGGCCTTGAACACTGCCAGGGATGGGGCAGCCACAGCTTCTCTGGGCACCCTGTGCCAGCGCCTCAGCACCCTCCCAGGGAAGAGCTTCTGCCTAAGAGCTCATCTCAGTCTCCCCTGTTCTGGCAGGTTCAAGCCATTCCCCTTGGCCTGTCCCTACAGGCCCTTGTCCCAAGCCCCTTTCCTGAAACTCAAAGGTATCCAGAAGCCCTAACTGAGGAAGAAAAGATCCATCCCAAATGAAAGTTACTAATGAAATGAAAGTTATTGATCTCCAGTAGGAGACTGACAATTACTGTGTAATGCAAAGAATCTCATCCCTGCAGAAGTTCCTTCAGGTCTGGGGGCCCTCTCTGTAGCCACAACTCCTCAGTGGGAGAAGGGACCTGGAAGGACCATCCTGGATATAAAACCCAGTCCCACACACAGAAGTGACCGCATCTCCCAGTGGGTTTGGTTCCTTGGTGCTTCACATCCTCCTCAAGGAGCAATTCTGCCCACAGCACTTCCTTCAGAGGAGGCACTAACTGGTTAATCTGAGAAAGTCAAATAGGAGAAAATGACATTGGTGAACACTATCTGCCAAGTGACAGAAAAAACCCTGTGATTCATTTTGGGGGGCAGTTCAAACGTCCTCAGAGGAGGCTCACTGCTCGTGACAGTGTGCCCAGAAATAATTCATTTGGCAGTGGATGAGAAAAGGAAAAAAAGAAGAAAAAAACCCTTGGATAAACTATTTTTGGTTCATGGGAGCGAGCCAGGAGCTGGGAGCAGAACCATCGACACGCGGGGCCATGCGGCCAAGCCTGCTCAACATGCACCTGCACTCAAAGCACTCCAGAGAACAAGCCATGAGCTGGCCCCTGGCAGCTTCCCAGCCCAGCCGCATGTGCCTGGCACTGAGGATCCCACCTGTATCCCCCTGTGTCCCTTGCAGCCCCCCGGAGCTTTCATGCTAGGGGATGGGCACGGGGCCAGTTTCCTTGCAGAAAGAAGCCCTTGGTCAAGGGGTAGAATTACTTGGGAAAGGGAAGTGGTGGTGCCTGGCAGCATCAGAGCTGCAGGCACAGAACCCTGATTAATATTCCTGGAGCTCTGCACTTGTTCAGGAGAAAAACACCTACATTTAGCAGCCAGAGTAAATATCCTGCCTTAATATCGTGTGTTAATAGAGACGCTTTTGCAGCTACTGATGAGTGCAGTTTTGGAAAATTTATTGTTGCTATAAACCGAGTCTCTATCTCCCTCCCTCTCCTCCCTCTCCTTCTCTCTGCTGCTAATTGACAAAGAGGCCCAGTAATTAAAGGACAATAAAAGTTTTCCAGTAATTAGTTTCTGTTGTTTGGTTACAGGCCATCAATTGTTCTTTAATAATACCAATCGTTAGCATGCAGTAGTCAGTGGGTTCTCAAAGGCTTCTGGGGCACAACCACTTACCAACACTACACATTCCATTCCCATGAGGGCATCCTGCATCCAGCGGGAGATTAACCCTCTCCTAGGATGAAGTACTCCCTACCCTGCCTTCTGTTTTGGGGTAAACATCTCACATAACTAATGACCAGGAGATGGCAATTAGGGTAGGGTAGTTATCCCGACCTGAGGAGCAGGGAGGTGGGTAGTTCAGATACATACAGATAGAGTAAAGGGCACTGGCAGCCTGAGAGGGGGGTTATACCCATACCTCTGCTATAAAGTATATGGCATGGCCACTGAAACACTTCACTGTAAAATACTCTTTTAAGGTCTAATTTGCAGAGGGGCATCCCCAGTGATTTCAGCAGGATTAAGCGAACATACAGTCAAGTAAGCATATGCCAGTTGTTTAAATGGCTTCATATTTTCCTGCCTGAATGCTGCATTTTATGTTTGAGGCTCAGTGTTTCTGCAAAATTTGGCACCCATGTAATGATGGCTGAAGACAGGGCTCCTTGTTGGCCTGTTTTCCTTCACCAGACCCAGCTGAAGCTGCAATGCAAAGATCTAAGGCTTTGATCATCCTATGTAAAACTTTAATCAATAGATTAGATCCTAATTAAAAATAGGTGCATCAGATTCCCTAATGGTGGGAATTATTTGTTCCCAGAGATGGCTCCCCTCCCCTCTGCTGACTGCTGAGATGGTGCAGGTACCCCACCTGGCCTGGGCTGAGGTCCCTGCCCAGCCAAGGTCCTACCACCCAACTGCCAGATGTCAGGAAAGATGAATTTGAGGGAAGTATTTAACAGGCAAAGGAGAAATTCAATCCTTCCCCTTCACAGAGTGTTTCACAGACACCTTCTTTATACACTTGACTTGGAATACGTTTGGAGGCTCTATCTCAAATCCTACATTAGTTATGTGGTTGCTAATAATCTCCAACGGCATCACTGGTTTCTTCATTACAAAAAACAGTGTAGGCTGACCCCAGGGAGCAAAAAAGACCTCTGCTCCAAAGCTCCTGGAGTCTGGAGTTGCTTCTCCCTTGCAGGAAGCTGCCTGCCCTGCCACTGCCTGTCTCTGCTTTGGATCAGGAATTCCTCTGGTGCCGCTGCTGAGCAGTCTGATACACTTCCATGAAAAACCTTGATTTTGTCTAATCAGAATTTTCTGACATCTCCTGGAAGATTCCCAAAGAGCACTTCAATGCTTTGGTAGCCTGGATTCTGGATATGATTTCTGCCCATAAATAGCCAGGCTGAAGTTCAGTTAAATAATCATGGCATCCAACCATGTGTCCCCTGCCAGGAGCTGGGCATGTGCTTGTCACCCTGGGACACGTGGAGCATGGTTTTTCTGGGGTATCTACAGCTTTCCCTAGGTGTCTCTGGCCACCTTGTTCACCCAGCACCTCTTCCTCACCGTGTACTTTGCACAGGGTTAGCCTGGGCATGCACTTGCTCCAGGAGGTCATGGAATTATAGCGTCACAGAATCCCAGCCTGGTTTGTGTTGGAAGGGACCTTAAAGCTCATCCAGTTCTAACCCCCTGCCATGATCAGGGACAGCTTCCACTGGAGCAGGTTGCTCCAAGCCCCTGTGTCCAACCTGGCTTTGGGAGAGCTTCCCAGATCGCTCACAGTTCTTTTTCTCTGCATGCCACTGTGTTCCTTTATGGCAGCAGATTTAGGGGCTCTGTCCTCAGTTTACTAGTGGTGAAGAAACAAGTGCCAGGGAACACAGGTACATAACTAACATCTCTGCTTTCACCTACCTCCCTAAACCCCTGCTGGGAGGGAGGTCATCAGAAATGGGAGGTGTAGCTTCTTCTTCAGGCTTTTTAGCAGAAAATTTACCTTCTTCTACTAACAACAGAGGTGTCTGCTCTTGCCAAATGCCAAGAAGCCTCAATTTCTGCTGTGATGAGGCAGGATAGAGAGTTACTTCTGCTGCCTAGGATAGGGCTCTGTATGAAGTCAGATGCACATCATCACTTTACCTGTATTTTCTTTTCAACAAGAGGGCTGAGTGTTATCAAACAAGTTGTGCACCCCCAGGGTCTGCCTGTATCTGGAGGAGGAGGAGAGATCCTAGAGACACATATTGAATTCTGCTCTTCACCCACCTGCCTGCAGCCCTGGTTCAAATCTATATCCATCCCTGGCTTCAGCAATTGCAAAGTGGAGGATGAGCTGCCCATGTGTGTATACAAATTACTCTGTTACCTGCAACAGGCAGGGCTGCAAAGAGCCAGGGTTTTGATAGACACTGACTCTCCCAGTTCTCCCTTTTCCCTGTGATGAAGCTTGTGATGAGCTTTCCAGTGGCTGGGTTTGGCCTTTCTGCTGGAGCCACATAAAATGACTGGGCACATATTTGGATGTGATGTGTAGCCAGGGGAGGACTGGTTTTGGCAAAACCTGAGGCATATGAGACAATCCATTTCTGAGACATAGGTCTTAGGGAAAATAAGTGTAATTCAGAGTGCTTGAAGCATCTCCTAATGCTTTTTCATGTCATATCTCAAAAATGGCTTGGCCTAGAAACTTCAGATTTGTTTAATTCAAGAGCCCTTGACGTAATCTAGCACAGATGAGAACTGAGAGGCTGCAGTGCTTATTTGGAGTCATTCTCTTCCAAATTACAAATAGATTAGCGTTCCATCAGCATCTGTGGCAGTTAGAAGTTAAGACAGGCTTTCCAGACTCCGTCACATCATCCTCAGAGTTCTTTTCCAGGAATCCCAGTGTCAGACTTGTTTCGCCCACGACGACCCTGCAGCAAGGACTGCTGAGATGCGCTGGAAACAAAACTCAGCCCTGCTGAGCCAGACCTCCTCAAACCTGCTTGCTTTTTCAGATAACAAGGCTTTCCTTTCCTATGGCTTCAGTGCCCCATCATGGTATCACTGCTTCTTTGCTGGATGTATTCCTTCGGAGGAAGGATCTGTAGGCTGAGTGAGACGGGCTCAGTCCCATTCAATGCAGATTATTGGATGTATGTGCTCAGAGCACACTTGGAGAGGGGTGGCCCAGCTTGTGTCCCTGTAGAAGCTGAGAAGTGCCTGCTGTGCTCCCACCAGAGCTCACTGAGGGATGGATGCAGCCTTGCACAGGAGATAACAGGGCACAAGCTCAGCTCCTTCCCAACACCTACCAAAAATACAGCTCTAAAACGAAGTTTCTTTGAGAGCTCCACCAGGGAAATGCCACAACAGACAGGATCAAACCTGGGCACAGCCCTGCTTCCTTCTTCCCAAATTACAGCAGCCCTCCAGGAACAGTTCCCTTAGAGCACCCTCCAGCAGGATTGGCCCCACTGCCCCACTGCGGCATGTGGCCCAGGATTGTGCTAAGTTTCCAGTCCTCATCCACATCCCATTTCGGCCAAACCTAAATAAAATTAAGAAGTGTCAGACAACTCCTGGCAACAATTCAGCTCAGAGAAGGAGGAATGAGCCAGCGGAAGTTTGGGAAGAGCTCTATTTGCAGTAATACAACTGAGATACTGCTGAAATTTGTTTCCTCTCCAAGGGCCAGGGTGTGGAGTTCTCTTTTTCCATACTTATCAGACCTGAGGAGAGATGCTGCGGATAGGGTGTTAATTAGAGCTGATCTACTTGGGTATATTGCATTTCAATAAGAGAGTGGATAACCCCAGCAGATTTTAATCCTGCTGGCAACTTGCCGAGTGCTGTGGAGAGATTATCTTTGAGGGTTAAAAGTAGGCCAAAGAGCTAAAAGCAGCCTCTCATGAGAGAAGAAGGCCAAGGATCTAGGCTACAAGTGGTTGGCCAAAGCTCTGGGATAATCAGATTGAAATCCTCAGCAGAAAGTACATGAAAAACAAGATAAATCCCAATTGCCTGATTTCTGTAGTCAAACAGGCAAGCAGGAGAGAGGAGAATTCGGGCACTTTCTCCAGCTGGAAGAAAAATCTCTCCTAATGATACTTACCTTCTCAACCCCATTGAATGAAACATTTGACAGAGCTACTTTGGCTTTAGAGATTGAAGAGGGGGACCCAGCACTGGTGCTAAGGAGCCTCAAAGCAGTGACATCTCAGGAGACCCTGAGGAGATGGTCTCATGGTGTTGTAACACCTCCTTGTAAGAGGTGGGTGAGTTGTTTTCATGCTGAGGTCATCCAAAAAACCTTCTGGTGCCTCCACCACCATGTTTGTGAACCCTTTGAAGTGACAACGATTCACCCATAAGGAGACACTGAAGGGAGATGAGCAGAGTGACCCTGGTTCACTTTGGGTGTGATTTTAGGCCAGCCCCATCCACTGGGCAGTGTTTGATGCACAAGGATTTAGTTACACCCAGAACAAGCTTCTCTTGTAAATGCACACATGGAAATGAAATTCAGAGGTGCAGTTTTCAAGTGACAGGAAACTGGATTTGCACATAAATTTAACAGCTCTCAGGCCTTCCTGATGCCCATCATGCAACTGCTCAGAAACTAGGGGAGCTGGCCCCATGTTCCTCCAAGATTTACTGCAGCTCCTTCTCAGACCTCTCAGCCTTTTGCTGTGTGAGCACAGGGAACACCAAGTTCAGTGTTCAGATAGCATAAGGGAAAGGGGACACACTGATATGTCAGGTCAGAAGCATCCATGGTGCTACATTACAGATTGGGCAGATGAAATCACAAGTTCTATGCTCTGAAGGAGCAAGTTTCAGAGACCACCATAGGTAGGTGGGAAGTTGGAGTCAGAAGAGTTAGTTTTAAAGGGCAGAAATCTGCATCTTTCCTCAGTGAAGGGAAATGTGCCACATCACAGAGGATCCAGCAGATGCTTTGACAGCAATCAAGAGAGACATGAGCAAACAAGGACATTTCATCTGCCTTCATCTTCCCCTCCACTCCATGTAAATTAACACCGGTCTTTAGGTGAAGTGATCTGCATTTGGAGAACAGCAAAGCATCACTCTGTGATCACAAACACAAGGAAACCATCACTCTATGATCACAGACACAAGGAAAGCATCACTCTGTGATTGCAGACACAAGGAAAATTCGGGAGATCAATATAAAAGGTGCAAATGAAAGAAAAAAAAAACCCTCAAGCTTCTCAGAGCATTAGGAAGCAAAAAGTGTTGAGGGAGGTTCAGAGGGTCTGAGATCAGTTTGAATTTCCATGTTCTTCACCCGACTCTTCACTGTCAGCAGCTTCTGAATGCAGAAAGTCACTGCTGAAAACCTCAAGTATCAAAACTTTCCAGCCTATAAATGAGGGAGAAATGAATTTGTGTCCTTTCTACTTGGGAGCATGAGTTGTAAATCACTCCATGAGCTGGCTCATAGCAGGACTGGAGTGTGATTATATGATGGCTGGGTTACTTTGACATAGCTTAATTCAATTAAAATGCAGTTGTTGTATCCTGAGAAGAGAACTAGATTCTCCACCAGTGACTGCACAGAGACTTGCACTGAAGTAACCAAAGGAGCAAATTACACCACTTGATGATCTCAGCTCCTAGTAAAGATAGACTAACCCTACAGTGCCCACAAGTCGTGACATCAGTGCTAGTCCCAAAAGGGCATCTTGAAATCAGTGGGTGTCTTTGGTTCGAGGAACCATGGCAAAGACAAAGTTTGCTAAACAAACCAAAGAACTGAAGAAGAGTAGACTGCCACAGAAATAGCTCCATCCACCCCACTGCAGTGGGTACAGAAAGACACTGGAGCATGAGAACATGAGGCACAGCAGCATCTTTTGTGTATGTGGTTACTGCCATCATTAACTTTGCTGGAAACCCTGCTCATTTGTCCTAGACTTGAATTTGAAATGAGTGCTTCTTGTTTGGATCTTCTCTTTCATCTCTGATGTAGTGATCCTTTGGAAATGAGAGGGAAATGAAGCCAACCCAAAGGGAGGAGTAGATATCAGGCATGATTTTTGCCTTTATTGAGAGATCAAGCTTAGGAAATTGTTTCCTTCCCACATGGCTGCTTGTAAGTCCCCTTCAGAGACGATGCTCATTAATGCCTAAGAGGCTTCAGTGCTGTAGGTGGATATGAAATAGCATCTGTTAGTAGGTCTCAAAATACCTTCTGGTTTGACATATTAATTACTTCTAAAGCTGAATAGGGATTTGGTGTGTTAAAATTCAGGAAAATAAATTAAAACTAGCTTCAGCTATGGAAAAGGCCAAACTGCAATGGGAAAGGACTCTTACACTGTGCTTGAGACCATGGCTGGATCAATTCAAGAGGTATCTGATATTTAAATAGGGGTGATGTTTATTCTCAGAATATTGTTAGAAACAAAGGGTCAGCTCTCCTGCATCATGCCTGTTAGATCTCATATTCAGGATAACAGTCCTATATAGAACCTAATTTTCATTATATTTTCTTGAAATCAGCATGATTTAAACACCACCTTAAAATTGTGTGTTTTCCTATGCCTACTAACTTTGATGGTGCCCAGTCCTGCTCCCTCTAACCAAAGGGAGCAACTGTTGATGCTTAGTGGATATAAAAAGGAGAAAGCAATGCAGCTGAAATGACAAAGCCTTTTCATTAGGCACAAGGGACTCAACTGTCCACTGCATAGAGTAGATCCTAAAAACAGCAAACTGAAGCAAAAAGGCAGGGGATGATGAAGCACAGGAAAGAATAGGAAGCAAATAGCAAGAAAGGGCTTTTTTAGTAGTTTTTATCACTCTGTTTCTCAAAACTTTCACCTGGGAGCCCTGGCTCACCTGCTGCTGAGAGCACTGGGTGCTATTTAACAGCCATGGGCAACCTGCCCTGGGTGAAGTTGAGTGCACTGAGATCCTGTAAGTGAGGATTGCACTGAAGAGCCCATACAGTGGGGTAAGGTGGTTTATTGAATAGTGTTTTGAAAGGGTCCATCATCTAAAAGGAAGGGGGGGTGAGTGTGATATATAGTGTTATGGGGGCTAATTCTCCAGCTTTGTCAGGGATGTGTGATCTTTTCTTTTGGATACTGGGAGAAATTCCCCCAGCTAGTAACAAAGGTCTCTCTGCCACTACCCTTAGTCACACTACAGACTAATAGTGAACAACTTGGACTGTTTTCAGGTAATTTAGGAGTGGAAAAAGTTCTCCTGATTAAGAAACTTGGGGCATCTAATTAGAGACGAATACAAGTTCAATGTGATTGAGCTGTGGAGTCATAAACCTCTTAAAAACATTCAGAAAACCAGCACCTACTGAGGGTGTTTGTCTGTAAAGCCAAGCCCTACAGGTTTGTTCATGGACCTGTCAGTCTGGCTGTCCAGATGGCTTCTGGCTTTTATCTATACCATGTCATTAGATGTGACTTTAGTCCTATTTTAGCACAGTGCCCACCTGATAACAACTGGGTGTAAAGAATCACTCTGAGGTTGATAGCTCTTCATTCTGTGTTGGCTTTGGCTGACACACAAGGCATCCTGTGACAAGTGGGTTAAAATCAGGTAACTCCTACAGTAACCTCTTTGAAAAGCTGCTAGAGGTGGTACAGGGATGGGATGGGGACTAGATCACTTAGTATGCAGCTTTGCTCAGTACAGAGCAATTCTACTTTGCCTCCATTAATCTCAGGATGTAAATCAAGACAAATGAACTCAGCTTCCAGGTTACTGGAGATAGATGACATTCATTCAGTCTGGCATTTAGCTATTCCTGTTGTTTACATTTGATGCCTTTTATAAATACACTATTTCTGATTAAGAAGAAATCTTTCTCTAAAGGTTTGCCTAATTTTTCACTTCAAAGTCAATCTTTAAAAACCTCTCTGCCATTATCAAGCCTGCCATGGTTTCATCCTAATCCCTCTTACAGTCTCCATTCTTATCCTTTGCTGAGAGAAAATGATAAAGATTTTTCTGACACATAACTCGAATCCAGTGCTGAAAGATAAGCTGTTTCAGAATAAAATGACGAATTTCAAATCCAAGCATTGGTTAATATTGCCATTTTTCTAGATATTTGCTACTGCAGATTGAACAAAGCATGTAAGTTAAAAGGCCTTTGCCTGAAATAGGAGCTCATACTTTCCTAAGGTTCCTTCTTCGTTCTAAGTTTCCACTTCTAAGTATTGTCTTTCTATAGGAGCTAACATCCAGAGATCAAAAGCATCTTTATAATTAAAATTCAACCACAACAAGGTCTTCGAAGCTTCCAGTAGGTGAGAAAGCTGTAGGTGAGCTTAGGTTGAAGATTGCTAGCTGGTTTTACTGTAGCTTAAGGTGCTTAAAGTTTCCCTATCTTAAAACACTAGCATTCAGACTTTGTCAGAAATACTCACAGGAAGACTGAATGAGGAGGCATGAGTGGGCTTGAACACTTGTCTTTGCAAATTCAACAGTCTTTCAGTGCAATTTGCATTAGAGGGATGGATGTGTAAGTTTACAGTTATGATCTGAAAAGGTCTGTCCCAAGGATCTGGAAGAAAATGTCTTGTCTTGAATGAAGAGGCTTAGTGTAATTTTTTGGTGGGTATGAACTGGAATAGGTTCATTAAAGTCAATAGCTGCATCAGCATCACCAGCTGGAGATTCCTGAATCAAAATCCTAGGAAACTGTATGTCTAAAACACAGATTCAGTTAAATACTTGTGTTTTGAAGGGAACCAGATGGAGTAATGTCTGCTCTGTTTATGCTCTGACTGTTTTAGTTCACTTCTGGGGTGAAAGAAATCATCTATGATAATATGTACACACCCCACCTCCTCTACCCATAAGCTGTGTGTACAGAGCAGGATATACTGATTAATACAAAATAGAGTTCACTGCATCTTTTATATCACCAGGGGAGTATTAACCCAAGGAAAGTGGTGGTTCTGGGGTGTTCTGGGGCTTCACCTTTCCCTCACCCTCTATCTCAATTCCTTGCTGGACACTAGTCTGTGTCTGCAAATAGCCAGGGAGCAAACCCATTCTTTGGGCTGCTTGTTTCTTGCTCAATAGAGAAACAACCACAGCAGCAGCTGGAGTCCTCCATGGCCCTATTCAAATTGCAGCAGGACTACATCAAAGCACTACCTGCCCATTGATACCACTGGGATCTTTGCTATGGGATCCTGCCAATCTGCTGCAGCAATGGCTATAACCATGAAAACATTTCCATCAACCAGCCTCCAGCCACAAACTGCAGCATTAACAACACCATGGTGCAGATACAAGCAGTGAGTAGTCTTGGATACTAACACCCAGACTGAAAGCTCTTGCTTTTAAATCAAAGCACAGCTGTGGCAAATACCACGTATGTAGAAAGCAAAGTCCTGTGTTGCTAAAAGTTGCTCTGATAAATACTGTGCAGTAAGAATATTGTATAACTCAGTGAGGAGCATCCCTGGTGCACAGAACCTTTCCCACAATGTTAAGTAAGAGGCCTCTATTAGGATTTGTGGTTTTAGTAACACTGAGGAAGGCAGAGACTAACTCTCAGACCCCAGAAAATGCACATATTCACTTATAGGCTATGTGAGACCTTTGTCAAGTGTGTTTCTGGCCAGGAGCTCGGGCTCAAGTGAGGCACAGAGCAGTGGTGTGTGATTGACTGTGGGGCTGCTGGCTGCCTCTCCTAGTGCAGGGTCTCTGGGTGATGCTTTCCCCATAAAACAGTATTCAGTAGAGGTGCATCACTAGAGGTGGAATGGCAGTAGTTGGGACTTTCAGCCTTTGGAGTGGAAAACAAAGCTAAAAATCGCCAACCAATGACTGCTTTATATTTACCATGTGGAGATGCTTCAATGGGGAGAACTACACATCAGGAGCTCCTATGTCCCTTATTCAAGAGTCTGTCTTCATCTAGGATAGCCTGTGCTGTTTCCAGTTTTTATCAGAAATTTCATTACTGTCCAGAGGCACCTTTTCTCAAGGAAATCTGGTCATAATCAATACATTCCCAACATTTGGGTGCATTCTAAATGTCTGATTTCTAGGAAGTGTTCTCAAAAAATACCCCTGATCCCAACCTGATGTTACAGAGATCTGTAATGTACCAAATCTGTTGGTTTGCTGAATGGCTGTTTTTGAATCATGAAATTGGCAGTGATATAAGCCTAAAAATGCAGCAAGAGGAAGCAGGCCCTGTTTAGCTGGTGAGAGAGGGCAAGTTTCACAGCATTATAGGGTCTTATTCTGTTGGTTTGCATGTAAAACCTCTCATTAATGGCACAATGAGGTGCAGGTCCACACTGGAGACTTTTTTGTTCTTGGGCATTGCAATCACCAGTTCTTCTCCTTTTCTGCAACACATTATTTTCCAGTAACCTTTGGAAACTGTTCACTTCAGGTTTATCCCTCAGAGACAAAATGCTAATCCCCTGGCACTTCAGATGGTGAGGGGAGAAGGAAGGAAGGAAGGAAGACCTATGCAGTGTATTCATTCATTATTCGCCGGTACATGGGAAGTCATCTCTTTACATGATTGACCTGCCTGGATTTGATTACAACACACAGCTAACCTTTTCCAAATCTGGTTGTGTCATACAAGAAAAGGGTTGAAGGCTGTTGCCATGGTATTAAGGTATCTCTTGAGAAAGAAGTCGGGGGGGAAAAGACAGAGAGGAAATGATGCCGCTTTACTTCCTAGCCAAGTATAAACAAGAAACACACGCACATGTTTTTGTTTTGGAAGCGCTTTCAGCTTCTTATCGAGCCTTATCTATCAGTGCATTTCCTCGGGAAGGGAAGGAGGAATTGTCTGCTTTGCAGATCAGTGTCTCTACAGCGGGTGGGGACAGGAGGGGGGTGAGATGACAATTGGAGGGAGGGAAAAAAAAGAATAAATCAGTCTTGGCACCATTCATGATTTATTCATGAGACACGTGAGGTTTGCATTTAAATGTGACATTCTCATGATCCCAATATTGTATATGCAAATCTAAAGCTTTCTGCATCTCTCCACATGCCCAGCTTAAGACTCGTCGCAGATCCACAGCTCTGGAAATGCAAAACCAGAGAGGTTCACGCAGTTTCTGGCTGCCTCCCTGTTTACTCTGTGACTCAAGGACTGTAAACACTGAACTGCTCTTAGTATCGGAGGTATAATTTAGATGTCTTTATTTTTTATTTTCTTATGATATTGAACTCTCACAGTCAGGAAATTATTTATTAATGGTTTAACTTTCTGAGGGCTTGTCTGAGCTTTCCAGTTAATTCCATACAGAGAGTTATCACCCAGGATAAGTGTATCAAGATTAACACAGAATAACATTGCACAGCTCTGAACAGAGTTTGCACCTTAAGCTAACACTTCATTCATTTAAGTTGTCACTCAGATAAGCGGGAATGATCTTGTTTGCAGGTTTTTAATTAAGGTATTATTGATGTATTAAAACAAATGTACCAAATGTGTGGATTACACTGGCACATGGAGCCCATGGAAGCTGTGGCTGCCCCATCCCTGGCAGTGTTCAAGGCCAGGTTGGACACAGGGGCTTGGAGCAAGCTGCTCCAGTGGGAGGTGTCCCTGCCCGTGGCAGGTGCTGGAACTGGATGAGCTTTCAGGTCCCTTCCCACACAAACCAGGCTGGGGATCTATGTGGAGAGCACAGTGCTCAGTTCAAGACATAACCTGAACTGTGGTGAGATCTGACAGCCTTTGTCCCTGGCCTGGGACACTCAGCAAAAGGAGGGAGGTAAAGACGTGACTTTACAAAGTGATGCAAACTCTGCTTCTTGCTACATGGATGCACACAAACCTCTGCACAGGGGAGACCTTTGGCCCCTTATTTGCAAATGAAGTGGTTTGTGTAGGAAAAACACTGTTCTTGGGGCTCTGCCTGATCCATGTGACTGGAATGTTCCTTCATGATCTTGCTGCTATTTAGTGAACAAATCAGAGCATAAATATTTTCTTTATATGCAATTGGCTCAGCTGTCATCAGGATAATGCAGATATCCCTCAAATAAGTTATTAACAAACAGCTACCACATTCATTAATAACATTTGTAGCTTTTATAGTACTTCCCACCTCCCTTTTTCCTTGTCAGATTGAAGTCAGAACTTGTTGAAGCTGATCACCTCATGTTCATTTTCTGAGGTCAGGGCCCATATCAGCAGTGTTCTCCCTCTTGGTTGCATAATTTTAAGTCCATTTCCTAAATACCCATACAGCCTAATATCCTACCTCCAACAATGACTGCTTCAGGAAAGTGTAAAAGACGCAGAGCTTGTATTGAATGATAGCTCCCCAGGGAATTAACTCAGATTCAGGAAAATACAAATGTAGAGAGCTCCTGATGTTCTTTATCCAGGTCATCACAAATAATTTCTTCCAAGAACTTGTCCCTTTTAAACTCACCTGTCTGTGGCAATGAGTTCCACAATTTAACTTACTATGGGGTGAACAAATACTTACTTTGGGGTAATTTTCTACAAGTCCCACTGTTTTTTCCTTTACAAGAGATAGTAAATGGTTTTCCTGAGCATCTTTCTCCATGATACTCATAATTTTAGGAGCCTGTATCAGAACTCCTTCAATGGTCTCTTCTCCAAGCTGAAAATCTTACATATTTACCTATTCTATTATTAGCTGCTCCAATGGAGGCAGCTCACAAGTCATGCTTGAAGCCTGTATTTATAAATTTTCCAGTTCTCCAATATCCTTTCTGAAAGGGAACATCAGGACTGCTTGCAATATTTAATAAGATGGAACAGCAGGAACTTATTTATTTATTGCCACTGAATTCCTCCTGCCATTGCAGCATCTCGGTAATCTGGGTGGCTGCTCCACAACACCTTTCCTCCAGCACCAAAGCTGGCCTAAGGAAATACAGGAATACTTTGCATTTTATCTGCAAACATCTTCATTGTGTCATTTGCTCTCCTTCCCAGACTGCTGGTGAGCACACTGAACTGCACAGACCCCTGCCCACATCCCCTTGGGTCTCACTGACATCCTCCCTGCTCAGGTGAGAGCATCCTCTGCTTTGTTCCTGTCCTTTGTTTCCCATCTCAAAACTTATTATCTGGCTCTTCAAGGTGACCCTCTTTTAGCCCATGACACTGACTAGGAGCCCCCAGCACAAGTGTCTGTTTGTCTTTCCCAGTGATCTCAGAAACTTGCATTCAGACAGACATGGAAAGGTTAAAGGGGGAAAGAAACCTCACTGGAATTATATATTAAAGAATAATTTATAGATGTTTTGGCCACCACTCTCGTATTCTCTTTTGCCATGTCCTCAATATGTTGAGTGGCTGGTACTGATACAAGTACCTGAAAAAGCACACTGGCCAGACTGAGAGCCCTGTCTTACCAGCCAGGAAAAGAACTCACACAGGGATTGCATTGTTGTTTCATGATATGCTATCAGCTCATTTTAGCCCCCCTTTAAAACCTGAGAGGGATACATATTTCACTGCAGAAAACAACCACCAAACCATATGCATACTAAAGTCAAAGATTCAGAGAAGACTGAATTTGCTGGGTTATCTTTGCTTGCTGTTAGTCTTGGTTTAGTGGCTGGTGTTTGCAGCCACTCAATGCTCAGTAGCATTGAAACAAAGCCTTTTACACCTATGAATGCCACAGTGATGCACTTGCTCTTGCATGGAGCTACTTGCTCCCTGCCTTTGAGAAATGCAAGGAACTTTGCTGTTGCTTAAAGAAATCATGGAACTGTGGGATGATTTGGGTTGGAAATGACCTTAAAGCTTATCCAGTCCCAACCCCCTGCCATGGGCAGGGACACCTTCCACTAGAGCAGATTGCTGCAAGCCCCATCCAAACCGAATATATAAAACAATGAAACTCGTGTTAATCAGAGTGATGAAACCCAGAGCTGGGTGAAGTGGGTGCTCTGGAAAACCAGGCCAGGAATGATTTCAGTACTCCAGCAGAGGATGGAAAAGGTTTCTTGCCTTCCAGGTCCCACATACCTCAGGTATTGCAGCTCTGCCCCCAAACCAAGAACCCTTGGACATCATCTGGGGTTTCATTTGTGAATAAGGGAGCAAGGGGAATAAGCAGCGCTATCACAGACACTCAGATGTGATTTAGTTGTGCTGTGCAAGTGGGTTTCACCATGTTAGTCTGCTCGTGGCTCCATTCACGTGGAGCAGGATGTGTTCTTAACACAAGCAAAGAATGAGCTCCCTCACAGACCTTGGTTTCTGCAGACGTGGCCCCTGTGAATGTAATCAATGTTGTGCAGAGCTACAGAAAGAGAAAACAAAGCCAGAATGATCATTGTGCTAAGTTTGAGCTCCTCATTGTTCATTGAATTACATCAGTGTTTTCTTTAGTTGCACAGTCAGCTGGCAAAGGCCTGGTTGAAATCTCGAGACTCCCCTTTCAGGGGGAAACATGGATTTCCGGGAGATGCAGGCTCTGCTCTGCATCACAGTGCTGAGCCTGCTGTGGCCCGGGACAGGATATGACAGCCCAGGCAGCTGAGGGGCTCAGCCAGGACCTGTCAGTGAGAGCTGCAGTGCATCCACAGGAAGAGATGCTAATTTTGTCCTTTTATTTTCATTTTACTTCGTATTTAACTTGCAGAGATCATTTTATCTGCTTTAAAAAGGAATAATTAACAATTAAAACTCTTTTTGTGGAGATCTCTCCCCAGCTCGAGATCATAAGGAAGTATTGTGGTTTACTGGCATTTTATTGAGGTTATCCTATGTGACAAAAATCTAGCTTCCTCCAAAGACTCCCTGGATGCACAAAGTGAGCCATGAGGTTCTGATGTTCACAGGAACCTCTCCTGGTAGCAAATCCCCGGAGCCTTGTCCCTGCCCGTTAGAGTAGCGAATGGTGTTTGTGTCAGTGTAACATGGGATCTCCTGAAATTCCCCCTGGAATGTCAGGATGAGGTAAATCCTTCTTCCCACTCCTGCATTCATGTGTGCCCTCCAGCAGCCATGGGGCAAGAGTGACTGGATGTTCCAGGTCCTTAGTACAGATGGAGTTTGCGTGAGTGCAGGTATTCTCATGAGCACAAGTGTGCTGCCGAATGGGAGCCACTGCTCGTTTAAATTTAACATGGTTTCCCTCTAAGTCTGATTTTCATTACCCACAGCCTGGCCTCCCCTAGAAGACATTTCTCCAGGCACTTCCCATGCTGTGTCTCAGAGCAAGCTCATGCGGAAGGTGCAGTGGTCAGGATGTGAGCTGTGGAGAGGTGCAGTTTGGCTGCAGTTTGGCTTTTGGTAGGTTGTATTTTCACTTGATCCATAGCATGTGATGAGCATCTCAGCCTGCACAGCCCATGCTGAGTTCATGGTGTTTGCCTTGCTTAGGGACTGGCTTTCTGGCTTTAAGTGTGTGGAGGAAAGCAGCAGTAATATGGCAGAATCTGGGATGTGGTTTACTAAGAATCAAAGCAAAAAACCTATGGAAGAAGCTCTACAACAGCCCTGTACAAGTTTACTAATAAGCCTGCAGAACTTAGGAAACTAAAAAAGGAAACTTGAGCATGTTTAGTGATAGCTGCTGCTTTTGTGTAGGGGGCAGCTATTGCACAGACAAAGAGAGAAGGTGTCCAAGGTGAAACACAAGTCCAGAAGACCAAGGAGAGGAGGCAGAAGTAAAATGCAGGATGGAGCAAAGGGCACTGAGCGACTGTCAGGGCAGAAGGGGCATTGAGGCAGCAACAGTGGGTGGGGAGGGAAGAAGAGGGGCAGATACTAAGAGGAGGAAGAGTGTGAGTCGTGGTTTGGGGTATTTTACTGGGGTGTCCAGAGCAGAGAACCAAGGTCTCTGCAGCTGGGCCTGAAGCAGACAGCGCTCATCCTTGGCCATTAGATGGAGGTGATATCTTTTTGGTGAAGACTGAATTTATCAGGGTTAACCAGTTTGTGATTTGCATTAATTTTGAAACTTCTTTCTGCAAGACAAAGAGAGGAGGGGGGAGAGATTGAAACTGTTCAGAATACCTCATTTCAACACTTTAAAACCTGGGACATTTTCAGTTTCCACTTGGAAAGCAGGGCTCTGTTTCCTGACTAATGTAATTATCCTAAGATGTAGAGGGCAGGAAATAACCTGACACTTGCCTGACAGTTTTGTTTCAGACAGAAGACAGTTTGGGATTTAACCCGTGACAATTCCCTGCACCTTCCCTGGCATTGCTGAAGCCTTTGGTTCTGCCATTGAAAGGAAAATCCATTGTTTGTACGGCTCAGCTGATAACTCCAACCATCATTTCCATGGGCAGCAGAAACCCTGGAAGAAGGCTGCCAAAAGCAGGGGAGTCAGTTCAAAGCTTCGGACTCTCAAATGCCTTAGCCATGCCATTACAAATGCCTAATGTTAGACTTGTGTCAAACCTCTCTTTTCCCTCACTCCATTAGCCCCACAAGAATGATGGTAGAAGCAGGAGTCATCCCAGGTCAGGCTGAAATAGCTGGAAACCACTGTTAATCTCCAGGTTTGTTTTAATTTTTGTCTTTAAAAAGGTACTTTCTGTCACTATGAAAGGAAAATATAATATATATATAAAAGTGAAAGCTGGGGTATAATTTTAGCCTTGATTCTTAAGGTGTAATATTTGGGGTTGACAAGTAGGGGTGCAGCGTGACTGCATGTGCAGGAATACAACCAAAAATCACTTTTAAAGTGTAGCACGTGTACCTAATTTCAGATCAGAGGCTACCCTGGGAAATTCCCACTGTGCCACAGAGTGCCTGGCAATGATACATTGGGTGAAAGCAAAAGCAGAGGCTTGGAAACGTTAGAAAATGGATTTTGACATTTAATCCTGGATCCATTGGCAAATCCCACAACAGACATTATTATTTTTTTTTCTCCCTGGCACCACAGAGCCCCAGGAAACCGGTTTAAAAAGAAAAGGAGAATTAATTTGAGTCCAGCCACCAATCTTCTCCCTGGGCTGAGGTGGGCACAGCAGCTCCCTCACACTGCCCAGACATTGAGTAAGTTTCGTGAGAGAAACCAACTATTGCAAGCTCAGGAGATCATTTATAATCCCAAAATCACTCTCTGCTGCATTGAAGAGCTGGAGAGATGCTCTCAGAAAGACTTATTTTCTGGGAGAAGAGGAGAGCATCAGCTTCACCCCTCAAAAAGAACCGGCACGATGATTCAATTGCATCACATTCAGAGCTTGAGCAAGACAGTCATTCAAAGGGGAGTTATAAGGAATGCCTCCTTTACTTTAGGAGCAAGAATACTGAAGAAACTGCTAAACTTGGTCACAGTATGTGACATCCTTGAAATCAAAAGCAATACTTCTTCTTGGCGACTGCACAGTAAAATTAAAGATACGGAGCCAAATTCATCTCTGGTGTAATACTCCTGCCAGTGGCTGGGGAGGCACCTGGGATTAATTCCCTCTATTATACAAGTGACACAAGACCCTGAGAAATTGTTTTGAACATCTTTTTGTAACATGGAGTTACAGAAACCTTATTCACTAAGTGTCCCAAGTGTGCAAAATGGAGAGGCTCCAAGCTCTGCCTTGCCAAGGATGGGATACAGTGATTCCCACCCTGTTCATGTGGGGAAAAAGGTAGGGAACCACTAGAATTTACTGATTTCTTAAGCAGAAAAACACTTCCATCAGGATATCATCGATCAAGAAGGGAACATGGGCCTTGTCATGTCCACCTTGGTGTAGGGGCAGGTCTTTGACTGGATTTGTGGGCTGGGTTATAGGCTCGATGACCTTGATCAGCGTGTTGCAGGCAGAGTTGAGCATCACCTCCTCAAACTCTAGGGTCTGTGACACCTTCTTCAGGCTACAGCAGAGCAAGCTCACCTCTCTCTATTCCTGCAAGCCTTCTCCTTTGCCTTGGGGTTACTCGTGTAAACTCAGTCTGTGCCTGTATTTATGTTCCTGGACATAACCCACTTCTTTGCTTACAGTTTGCCCATGGAAAGCTTACATTTTCCTGGAGGAATTATAAACGTCTGTGTGGTGTGCTGGTGCTCACTGTGCCAGCGTGCCGAGGTGAGAGCTGGGGCAGCACTGGCTTAACACCCCCCATATGGGTCTGGTCCTCATCTCTGAACACACTGCTTCACGGAGTGCAGGCCCCTCTCTCTTCTGTAGCCATCCTTACCTTGTTGCCCTAATTTACAAGAGCATCACTGGCCAGGTCGGGTTTAAGCAAGCACAAATTATTCAGACAGTCTTCTCCTCCCATGTAGCAGCACTAGGAAGGAGGGCAAGCTGTTAACTTCCCTGGAAAATAAGGATACCAGGCAGCCAAACAGCCAAACAAAGTCAGATTTGAACTCAAGACAGATGTGAATACAGAGCCCATGGTTAGGGCTGTTCAAGCCACCTGCAGCTGGCCTCCCCAGTCTGCATGTGGCAAGTGAATTCATCTCCTAATGCACTACCCACATCTTGGGGGAGGGGATCTGCTGCTCACTTGACACCTTGAGATATCAGGAGTATGTTTCGGTATGGGTTTGGGGCGGTGAGGTTAAGGACAAGATTCTCTCTGCCTTTATTAGTGAAAGGATTTCACCTGCTGTGTTGAAACTTCTGGCCAGCAGCACCGATACACCTGATCTTTGAGAGGACAGGTCTGCTGCAAGCTATCAAACACACTAGCTTGCCGTGGCACTCTGAAACGGGGACTATTGACACAATCCTGAGCTGGCTCTGCAAACCATCAGCCATCATTCTCAGACCCACTTGTTGTCACCCCAAAGAACAGGTTTAGGGGAGAACTCGAAAAGAGGAGGCCTCATGCAAAAGCTTCTGCCTTTAAGCAATGATGCCATCTCCCCATGATGCTGACACGTCATCCTCACCTCACAAACCTAGCTGCTCCTCTGAGGTTTTTGATGTTTGCTGCCAAATCTCTTCAAAGACTTGAACAAGTGGGTAATCAGAGCAGCTGTGTTTGTTACATTTAACCTCCGTAAAATGTGCTAAACTCAAGCTTTCTTATGTTTCCCTTACATAAAAAGAAAGCCAGGTGAGGATCTTACAGATTCCACCTACCTGCAACTCCATTTGTGTAATACCCTAAAGGTCAGGAGGAAGCACAGAACCTGGATTTGATGTATCAAGGTATCCAAGCACTTGTATCACCTTGAGCACAAAAAGGAACTTTCTGATATATTTTGCAGTGTTGGCAACTTTTGTTTTCAGCATGTTCATGGAGATTTTGGAGGAGAAATGATTTACTTATAAGCATCAGCCGGTTTGGTATTTGACCAAAGAGAAGCGGATTCAACCAGAGGACAGCAGATATTTTCACACGGGCAGAAGAACAATGTGAGTTGATGTGAAAAATCCTTAATGCTTCTCTGTCACGTTTGAGCTTGTTTTGTTTTGCTATATTTGGGTTTCTGGAATGTTTTATCCTATCAATGACATTAATTATGGAGTAATTGCCTTAGTAGCATGTAACAACTCTTCTCTTTTTTTAAGTAGGTTTTCACACAACGTGTAAACTTTGCTGTATATGTGCTCCGCTTCTTGTGTCAGGGAATAGTGTGTAGACAAAATAATGTTTTTCCTGTCAGAAATTCAATGGGCATCTGAAGCAAAGTGACAGGTGGTTAAATAGCTGCATTTAAAGGATGTCAAGAAGATTTTTTGGACAGGTACCAAAACCCAATGCCAGAAAGAAGGCCTAATACCATCTGTTTTGTTAGCAGAGATGCAATTTTACATTAAATTTTAAATGACATGAAATACCAAACTCATAACCTTGATTTGTGGGTCGAATCTAGCTTATCTAGATCATGGATGGTTTTATTTACCAGCATAGTTCCTGACCCAGAGCCCACGCAGGTAAATGAACATGCTTTCAATCAGCCCCATTTGAAAGTAATAGAAAGCTCTTGAGCTGCATTTAATTTTGTTTTGCATCCCATGTAAATCCAGATGCAATGTGGATTTAATTAATCTGGTTTCATTGCATTTTAATGTACACATTTGCATTGTGTTTATTGGCAATTGGTTTTATCCATTTGTTCAGCATCTTTATGACCAATGAAACTCCTGAATATTTAGAGAGCTACATACTTCCTAGCAGGAATGAGGAATGTAGCTCTGCATTAAATAGTTCTCAGACATAAACTGGGGATAAGACTAAAATGTCAAAATATAGCTGCATAATACAGTGGAAAAGTGATATCTATATTCTAAAGTAATAAACTGCAATGTGCTAAATTATTTTCAAATCATCTCAGCAGGCGTTTTAGATGGTGTGTTGAGAGGAGGAGGACTACTTGGAAACAAATAATGAAGCTGATAGATCCAGACACATTTTCCTGCTTCTAAAAGGTGCCTTTGAAATTATGATTGTTCAGGTTTAGTCTCATATTTAGAAATACTCACTGGAGTGTTTTCTTTGTGAGGAGTCTGTGTGGCTTAAACAGGATTGCTGAGATAATCATGCTCTGCTGTTCCTGTCCCAGGGCTAATGTTAGGCATGAAATGTGAGTTGTCATGTTTGGAGCTCCTCTTCCAACGACCCAGCTACAAACATTGTGGGGTTTGTGAGGAGTCAGTTGTGAAGAGAGCAACAAGAATAGCATCTCTTTCCTTCTGTGCTCAGCTCCGTGGCTAAGCTCTGCTGTGAAGGCAGCAGCTCAGGTGGTAGTAACACTGTTTTTTTTGTGCTTTCAACCACCCTGGACCTCTCCTATCAACCACCTTCTGACACTTGGCCAAAACACAAGGTCTTGACTCATTTTTTTCCCTTGGTCCCCTGTTTGTGGTTCCAAGGAGGTGTCTTGCTGATTGATGGCTGAGGCAGTTGAGCCACTTGAAAACTGCTCCTCTGCTGAGGCTCTGCACCACCTCTCCCTCTCCCTTTTGGCACTTGGCTCTGTATGAAAGACACCACCAGGGCATGCCATAGTGAGGAAAAGCCTCTGCTCCAGCCCCACAGGCAGATCTGTGCTGCAGTGGGGAAATGTTGTATCAGTGACTGAGGACACTCCACCTCCCTGGAGGTTTAGTCTTTATTTCCCATCTGCCCTAGGTCACCCTTGCAGTGAGAACCCCCCCAAAGGGTGTTCCTTTGAGGTCTAACTGGCCTGAAATATTCCTACAGGTTATGCTGGTGCCAGTGATGGGTGCACAGGCTGTGGTTGATCCCTGCAATTCTTTGTGCTGTTGGGATGTTCCTTACTTGACTGTTGATATCTAATGCAAAGCTACCTGAGTCTCTGCGGCTGGCGGGTAAGAGCTGTCCAATGTGGACATCACCAGGAGAGAGCCAACGTGTTGTCATCATGGGGCTGAGCATCCCCCTGCTCCAATGGCTCCTGTGGAGCTGGGCTTTCCAGGAATGCTCAGCTACCTTCCTGTTAACACCAGCTTCAAAAAAGGAGAGGCTGCTTTCTACATGACCTGCTGGGAAAGACTCAGAGACAGGATAGATACCAAGAAGTGGGTTTTGGGTGAAATATCTGCATTCAAAAACATGCACTAGAAATTCCTCACCCTGGGAAAAACCTTGCAGGTTCCTGAATTCATTCAGCTCTCTCAGTCTGGACAACAGTGAGAAACCTTATAGTGGAATGAGGGCATGTTACTCCTTCCTGAGCTCTGCAGCAATCCAGACATGGGTGACACAGCAAGAGCGCGTCTGCTTTGTGCATACACTATCTGGCATGGAGCTCAGGAGGTTCAGCCATCCTCATCAGAAACTTGGCCAGCACTGGTTGTATGTTTACAGTCCCCTCAGGGCAGCCAGGCAAGGCCATGCTGCTCAGGTAGGACATGAAGTGTGTTCTTCATCTGCCAGGAAGGAGCTCTGCACCAGTAATGCTGGGCTGCACCCCCAGAGCATGAGCAGCAGTCGAGGGAAAGGATTCTCCCCATTTACTGTGCTCTGAGGAGATCCCCCCTGCAGCCCTGATCCAGCTCTGGGGCAGCAGCACAACAGGGATGTGGAGCTGTTGAAGGGAGTCCAGAGGAGGCCACGGAGATGCTGCGAGGGCTGGAGCAGCTCTGCTCTGGAGCCAGACTGAGAGAGCTGGGCTGGGGCAGCCTGGACAAGAGAAGGCTCTGTGATTCTATGTGTACCTCTGCCTTGGAAGCGAGGGGTTGTATAATGCTGTTCCTACAAAGAGAAGGACACCAAAGTGCTGGAGGAAAGTGGGAGTTCAAACAAATCTGCATCTCCTGGTAGATCCCCACTTGCTCTATGGGGCAGACACTAAATTGCATCAAGGGACAAAACACATTGAAATATGGATAAAAACAGGCTGAAGAAGGATTTAACAGCAGGTACAAGTTGGGGGCTTCCTGAACATATGGCAAGTCTGGGCAGGTTCCTCTGGTGCAATAGGAGATGCTGATGCACGGGCATGTTATTCTTCAGGCCCTGGTCAAGGGTTGTGCCAGGAAGCCAAGCAATGCTCAGCTTCACCAGGTTCTGTTCTTCTGACAGTCTAACAAGCAGAAACACTGAAGACACGAGGTGAGCTGTAAGAACATTTGTTTGATGAGGAGCGTTTCCTCTGCCAGCTTTCCTTGGCTTACATAGATGTAAAAAAAAAAAAGCATTATGATATTAATAGCAGTAACGCTTTGTGGTGATGGGTGTTTGAGCTCATTCTCTGTTTGAGGTCTAACGAAGGCAGAGGAACGTGCAAAGTTTGACAGGGCTCGTTGTAAATCTCATGCTCTGGGGATGTGAGAAGGCAGGAAGGAAACAGTGCTTTGTGTGGGGAAGATGAGCTCTTAAAATGGTTTGAATTGGACCGTTGTGGTGTCTTGGGCACTGGGAAGAAACTGGTTTATATCTGCTGAGGAGTGGCTGCAGGTTTGGTGCTGAAATGTGTTGATTTTCATAGGAAACAACAGACTTAAATCCTCCTGTAAGTGAAAAAGCCAATTCATCCTTAATCGTAAAGCTGCTAGCAATGACTCCACAAATATATGGAATATAATAATTATGATAATTAATAAAGATAATAATACACTAAAGCCTTGCTAATGGCTCAGAGGCTGCTTACTAATTACTGCATTTTGTGGATAAACAAGCCAGAATAATGCCTCACAAAATACACTTTGTTCCATTATTTTGACAACTCTCGTTTAGTTTTAATTATTTATACTCCATAATATACCAGTCACTCTGCTTGGGAGGGTCGTGCAAAAAGAATGAAGCTCTAATAATTTGATATGTCAGTATTTGCTGGAACAGGGAAGGAGGAAACCAGGATGTGTGCACATTAGTTGAGCACAAAGTTGTCATCCAAAGTATTATGTCTCTATAATGCCTTTGACCAGGAACCCCTGGATCCTCATGGAGAATTCCCAGAAGCCAAGCTGCTTCCCTGCTTGAACACTGGAGGCCTGATGCTGATTCTCCTGAAAATTCAAATGGTTTGAGAACTAACCATAAATGTGAAATAGTTTTTGTGCCCAAATCAATTTTTAATATCAAACCAGTATTTTTCCACTATCACAAGGGCTAAAAGTTTGGGTTTAGTTTAAATGTGAGCTATGATTTCTACATAATCACTTGATTCCCAGAGCTGGCATTCCCTCTAATCCCCAGCCCACCTTCCCTCTCCCAGTGCTGGCCACACTCTTGCAATGGAAGATGCTCATGGAAGAACTTGGCATTACTTTAGCTCAGTTTTCCAGCTACAGAGAGTCCTGCAGGGTGCATGTTGCAAGTGTCATGATGTTTACGAAGACAAAAAAGGCCCATTTCCATTGGAGATTTGCCAGCAGACTGGCTCTGTCAGCCCTCTCCTAGCCCTCTGCGAGCATATGGATCGGTTGCAGTAACTCGCTGTATCTGGGAGTGGAATAACATACTGCAAAAATGCTCCGTATATGATAGTATGCTCCACTGGGCTGGTTTTCTAAGGGGCCTATTGTGAGAAGGAAGGAGGGGATATTGCTCAGAGCCTGCAGTGTGCAGCAGGGATGGGGGAGCCCCACATATCCTAGGGCCACCCTGCCCACCTCAGAGCATCTTTCTTCCCCATGGGATTTGGGCTTTCCATGCCAGTGTGAGGACTGGGAGGGCTGCTGGCTGCTCCTCAACAGTGGGGTCACATGGGGAGGTGGCCTGGGGTGGTGGGAGGCTTCAGGTCTGCACGCCTTGAAGCCAGCCCTGGTGCTGGAGGCTGAGACCGTCTTTTCTCTGCTGAATGAGAGTGTGTAGGGAGATGCAGGCTCTGAAGGAGCGAGGCCTCCGTTCCAGCGTGGATCAGCACGATGGGAAGCATCCCTCTCCAGGGGTGGGCACCAGGAGCTGTGCAGGGGGCACAGGAAGCTGCTTAGCACCGACCTGTGTTGCGAGGAGGCCAAACCCGGGCACGGTGCGGGGCACAGGAGACGCGACAAGGTCCGCACCAGCCAGCGGGAGCCGGTATCCCCCGCGGTCTGCCGCTGCCCCGGCGGCTGCCGCAGCCTTGCCCTGAGCGGGTGGGCTGGGGCCGGGGGCTGCCCGCCCCTGCTGCCCCCTCGCAGGCGCCACTGAAGGGCTCCAGCCCCTCCGGTGCCGCTGCCTCTGGGGGGAACCGCCCGGCCCCGCCGCGAACAATAACGGCCCCTGCGCGGGGCGGTGCGGAGCGGGGCGGGCCGGGGGCCACCGCCCGCCCCCCCGCCCGCCCCGTCCCCGCCCCCCGCGCCAGAGGCACCGCCGCCGCCACCGCAGCCGGGTCCATGCCCGCTGGAGCCCCCGGCTGCCGCCGCCCGCACCCCCGGCATGGACGTTCGGTTTTACCCCTCCGCACCCACCGCCGTGGGCTCCCTGCCTGGCGCAGACCCCACTTGCCTCGGGCCGCTGGATTATTATCACTGCAACAAGGTACCGGCGCGGCGGAGCCCGGCGCGTCCCGCCGGGGATGGGAGCGGAGCGGAGCGGGGGGAAGAAAAGTGCCGGCGGCGGCCGGATCTGCGGGAGGGAATTTTGAAAGTGGTCTGGAAACGGAGCCGGAGGAGCCGTCGGGTCCCGGCCCTGGCGGGGCGGGGGAGCCCGAGCCCGCGGCGCTGCTCGGGGCGGGCTGGGAGCGGTCGCGGCTCTTCGGGGCTGTTTTATTTCTGCCATCGTGGGTTTGTTTCGTGTTTTCCCGCCGGGAGCGCTCGGCCCGGAGCGGGGTCCGTGCGGGTTCGGTTGTTGCGGTTGTTGTCGGGCACTTTGCCGGTTGTTGTTGTTTGCTGAGGTGTTTCGCACCTTGTTCGCTGGGCTGCGGAGCCGCCGCTCTGAGGTTACCGGTACCTCCGGGTCCGGTTTGGGGTGCGGGCTCCCGGAGCAGCAGCCCGGCGGGGAGAGGTCCCGGACCTGCGTTTTCCCCGCTCACTGGAGCCGCAGGGCAAAGCACCCGGCTCTTGTAACGAGAGAGGGACCCGCAGGGGACATTTGAGAGCAGGGGAGGTGCTCCAGGAAATTTCCTTCATCCCGGAGGAGACGAGCGGAGGGGACGGATGCTCTGCTCCGCGGATGAGGAGTTCTCCAAGTGCCGCCTGTGTTGGTGAACCGCGCTGAGGGTTCGTCAGCGAAGCTTTAGGAGTCAGAGTCGTTTGGAGGACCGAGACATGCCCCCGGCTGCATCCTCCCGGTCCAGCCTCGGGGAATTGCACTGATAAAAGTTAATAAAGGGAGGAAAATGCTCTCCTGCGTGGGGACCGCAGCTCGAGGTGCCCTCGGCTCGGCTCGCTGTTGTGGTACTTAGGGATCAAACTCTTTAGAAACAAGAAGGAGGAAACCTGTGAGGCTTTTCAGATTCAGCACATTAATCTTTATGTGCCAATATAGGTATTTAAGTGTTCTCCATCATTTGGGCTATCTTTTTTTATTAAGCAGTAGCAGACCTCAGAGTTTGCGTTTGAGATGCCTGATTAAGCTGAAAGGAAATAACTTAAACTGGTTTCTCCTGCACCCTCGTACTGCTCGTTTCAAACTGGTTTATTATCATTGCCGTTGCTCTTAAAATGTTAAATATGCTCTTAAAATACTAACGAGAGCCGAGTCACCTGGGAGCAAGTCGGCCCCGCCGCTGAAACGTCAGCCCGCAGAGTGTGAAAGCTGGAAGTCCGGGATCGTGTGAGTGTGAGCCGCTGGGAACTGCAGCACCCCCAAATCCTGCTAGCTTTAGGAACTCGGGTTTATCAAGAAGTTGTTAGATGTGAACATTGGTTTAGTTTATTTCCCAGTTTTCCGTGTGGGAGCTGGGTCTTGCACGCAGTAGCGCGGGCTCTGCCGTGGTCCCTGCACCCTCAAGCAGCTCCCACCCGAGCCTTGGGGCGCACAGACGGGCCCCACATCGGCGGCTCATCCGTGGCCTGAATCCCTGAGATTAGTCCCGGATTAGGCGGTCTCAGTGGATCGGTGGGTCCTTGCTGTTGCGCGGTGCTGCAGCGGGAGATGGCATCTTCGGGGTCTGCAGCGAGCACAGCCCTGGAGAATGAGGAGTGCGTTTCTCCAGGGTGGACGGGACACTCGAGAGGAGCACCCCGGTACTGACCACTGCCACCAGATGCTGCTGTTGCCACTGCTACAGAGGATCTTGAGGCAGCGGGAGGAAGGAAGTGACTTACCCTTTTCTGATGTGCAGGACTCTTCTTTTCTTTTCTGAGTTATCAAATGTCATTTGCTTGTGCACGTTTCTCTGTGGGATGAGGCTGCTGGAAAGAAGCCAGAGACTAAATGGGTCGACTTTGTTTTCCTGGCCGAATGCAGTTGTACCTTCTGCATCACAGCGTAGTCTAAACCTATCGCTTGCTGCTTTCACTTCAGGGAGCTTCTCCATCCAGTGCAGGGTGCTGTATGGCTGAGGATCACCATCAGCACATCATTACCTTGTGCTCACTATGGAGAGTGCTGCCTCATGCTTCTCGGAGCTGCATAGGACCCTGTGGGAAACTCCAGAAACTCATGCTGGTCCCAACCCCATGACTCCCATCCAGTGCTGGTGGCTCATCCCAGAGCTGGGTTCAGCCAGTGTCCACCTCAACATGTTTCCACTTTAAAAAGCTACAGAGGAGGGGAGGGTGGGCTGGAAAAATCGGCTCTCCTGCTACTGCATGCAGGTAACCCGGATGAAATCCATCTTTATGAAAGACCTGGCCAAGAAGCACTTACAGGCTCTTCACTGTCCTCCCACTTCACCAAAGGTGCTTTAAAGCCCTTCGGTTTAAAGGGCTTATTTTGTGCAGGTTCAGCTTGATTTTTTCCTAAGAGCTGCTTTGTTTATGTCTTTATTTATTGGGGGTGGAGGCAGAGAGGCTGGGAGAGGCTGCGCGGTGTCACTGGGTATAAATAACTGTCTGAGAGCAGGGCAAAGCTCTGCCTGCACACCCCTCACCAGCGAGCTCACCGGGTAGATGTGCTTTAGCTCAAAGCATCCTGAAATGTTAATGCGATTGTTTTGTGCACTTGCTGAACATTATACTGTTACCGTGAGGTCTGTGAGCTTGCCTGCATGCTGGAGCAAGCCACAGTTTCTCTTTGCAGCTACAGAGGTGCCTATTGCGTATCAGCATTTCCATTTTTAAAAGGACAAGGGATGTTTAGAGGGATAATGAAATGGGAGCATGCGTTCAGCCAAGGCGTCCTTACAAGGAGGGTATTTGCACCCTTTCTTTAACTGCTTTCTTGAGCTTTCTAGAAGGGTTGGCCACTGGGAGGGAATGGAATGGGGGAGAAAGGGGCTGGCCACCCATGGGTGGACATGATGGTCCCTAATGCCCCAGGCAGGGCAAGAAGGAGCCTTCCCCTCTGCTGAGTGTGTTTGGTAGTGGTGGTGTTGGGGGGGGGGAGGGTTATGCATTGGGCATGCTGGTGGCATCAAAGCAGGGACAAATAGGTCCCCAGTGCACGTGATCCCATGTGGAGCAGCTTGCCATGGAAGCTGGGAAGTGGGGCTGACCCCAAACTTCCCTGTACCTGGTGAGCTGCTGCTCACAGCCTGCAGGACTGGTGCTCCTGTGACTGGTGCAACTGGGTTGTATGGTTGCACTGGGCTCAGCCCAAGGTACAGGGGTGACATGGAGCACCTTCCCAGAGCCACCCAAAATCCTCCCTAGGACATGATGCAACCAGCATTCCCATGCCTCTCACCTCCTCCCCATGAGCTAAATCCAGGACCTGCTCCACCACTGGGACTGCACAGAAGAAACACCTTGCATGTGTTGTCAGCCACAGGGGACTGGGGAGGTTCAGCTGAAAGTGGTACCATCTCTGCAGGGAGCCCTTGTCTACACTGTGACACCCATGTCTGCCACTGACCACCCAAGCCCCACTGAAGAAAGCGCATAACTCCCTTTAGGATTCCTCTTAAATATGGGCCTAAAGCCCCTTTGTGCTCTGGCTTTTCTCCTGGGGTGTTGGCACCTGCTGCAGACCCCCCACCTGCTCCATTGCTGGTGATGTGGAGCTTTCAGTGTCTCGTTGCTGCTGGGTGCTGTGATGGTGTTACAGCAGAAGCAGCGCAGCCCTGCACCCCATAATGGGGTTGTTGCTCTGGCCTGTGGTATTTTCATATCCCTCCAGTTGCTTTGTGAAAATCTGGACTTTTTTTTCCCCACTTCAACTCAAAGGAGACTATTTACATCTTTATTTCACAATAAGTGAACCATGGAAAAATGCACACAGTTTTAGAACACAGGGTTTGTTCTGCTCTCAGCAGAGCTTTAGTGGCAGATCTGGTGTGCAGCTGATACACTACCGAGGATTTTCTAGATCTTAAATTGTTTAGGTCCAGGAAGTAAGAGAGGGAATTTTCCCTTTTCAGCTTTCACTTTTGCAAGGGATGCATATGGCAGCAATGCTGCCTGAGCACAGCACCGCGTCCTCTTTCACACAGTGTGTGCTGCGATGCAAGAGGAGTGATCCTGCTCCCCAGGGGAATCTCTGGGGGAGTGAATTAATGTCTCTGTGTTCCTTCTGCAGAGACAAATTTCAATATACATTCTTCTTAGTTGCTTCTGGTGTTTCGATGCTCAGGCTTGGTTAGCACAGTACTTGATATCCACTTAGGACAATGATTGATGGGAGGAGAAGGACCCAGCCTGGGAATACCTAATCCTTGTGGAGCAAGTGCACTGTTGTGACACTGGGAGTACCCACAGGCACCTCCAGCAGCTAATGGGAGAGATGTGCTGGGGAGGGCTGTTAACCCTGTACCTTCCTGTAGGATTCGTCAGCACCATCAAAACTTGTCCCAGATCTTTCTAATAGGGCTCTGTGGCTTTACATCTCTGTACACCCCCTGTGGCTTGCCTTTTAGGCTGATAAATTGATAAAAAACCCTGTTTTGCCAATGCACTGTCATAAATCGTGGATAATTAAAATCTGCTGGTCATGAGATGAGTATTAATCTGCAACCACTGCTCTCTTAAGAACACTTCAGAAACAGGATCTGAGCTGCTGGAATGAGCCGGGCTTGCTGTAGTGAATGTATTTCTGTGGAGCATTCTGTTTTGTTTTGACTTTTACCATCAATTGTACATCGCAGGGGCAAACAGGCTCCCTTTTTCACTGCTCCAGAGCTGCTTTGCTATTCTGGAAGATAAAATATATTCTTTTCCTTTCTACTTTCTAAGCCAGCTTGATTCTGAGGGAGCATAAATCCTTCTTTGGAGATGGAGGATTTTGGATGGGGAACAAAGTCCAGCAAACTTCTAATTTTGGGCCCTATTTTATTCTCATTTGGCAGCTCCTGTGGATTTGCAAATGTGGATTTTTAACTTTTTAGGCCCTGAATATGGGCAAGGGCTTCCTCTGACAGGTGTTTGAGCCACTCACTGGGGCAACCCTGCTTTCTCCAGAACTATCTTTGGTGGGTTGCACAGCAGAAAGCGTTTGAAGCTCCATTTTGCCTTAGGCTTTAAATCAGAGATTGGGAGCTAAATAATGAATGCCCATCCATTCATAGAAATTGTTGCTCTCTCTGTGTAGGCAGAGAGAAGGCTTTCATCTGGATGTTTTTGGAACAACGGGAGATATTTTGAAGGCCGATCTGACTCGTGTAAGAACATGTTTGTTGAGGCCAGTTCCAAATAACCTTGTCGAGGGCCTGATCCTAGAAGTCCTCGTAGCAGAGGAGTCATCACGAGACCAAACACTCAGGATCACAAGCTTGCAGGTTTCTCTGACTCATTTATGATGCTTTGAATCTGTTATAAACATTATCTCCTAAATCAGTGGTCCAAAGCCTATTGCATTATTACCGTGGGGCAAATCCACGTACATCTTTGGACTTACCCTCTGAGCTTGCAACATGCACCAGGATCAGGCTGTACATCCATAATGGAGAAAACATTCTGCTGATAAATTGTATTTTGCTTAAAACAGATCAGAGCATCCTATAGCTTGTATGGTGTGTGGCTGCTGCTTGCTCAGGGTGGTGGAGAGAGCATTTCTAACCCTGGCAGAGCTCCTCCAGGGCCCTGCTTTTGCTAGCTGTAAGAATGGGTGCTGCTGGCTCCTTTCCTGCTGGTTGTTGTCACCTCGTTGTCATCAGATTTCTGCAGCAATTGCAGAAAACCTCCTATGTTCCTTCTGCCTTCCCTCTGCATCTCTCTGCTGCTGGATACCAGTAGCAGGAGGTGAGGACTGCTCCTGCCTGAGCTGGAGCATGCTGTGCTGGGGAAGTTATTCCTGTAGGTGCACAATTGTTCCCTATTACCTTTGTGCTCATCTGTTGGGTTTTTTTTAACAAAATGAACTCTAAATGCTTTTACCATAAGTTGGGTTATATCTTTCAGTACAAATGAAGCATATAATTGTGTTTTCCTAACAGCTCTACATTTAAAATAAGTTATTGTGCTGCTAATGTGTTTTCCTTGACAGTTTTCCATCCAGTGAGTGCAAGGCTTCTGTCTGAAGCTGTTGTGCACCACCTTCTCTGCCTTTTCTTTCTATGTTACTCTACGTCTCTCAAGTCAGGGTAAAGTGTTAGCGTGATTCCAGCTTTGATCCCATTAATTCCTAATTGGAGGTTTGAGCTCTAATGTTCCACCTTTGTGATTTTACACACACGTTTTCATGTAACTAAACCTAGACTGGGGGATGCACGGTTCAGCTGCAAGGGGGACAAAATGTGCAACAAAACTTACTGAAACATCTGATCAAGCCACTCAAAAAGGCCCAAAGTGCTTGAAAATGGTGCTAAATTGCCTGGGTTTTCACTTGTATGACCAGATTTCAATATTTTAATAATCTGCATCCCCCCCTCCTCTTTCTATTGTTTCCTTCTGGTGGTTTTGTTCTGATGGATGCCGTTTCTTCTTTGAAAAATGGCATTGGCTGCTGCATTGCCTGCAGGCAAAAATCTTTGCATTATGCCACAGAATCTCTCTCCTCTGCTGTAATCTCTTGTGTTGATTGGGTGACCTCTGCAGATATAATTAAATCTCTTCTGGAGGACTGTGTGATTTCAGTTCAGCTCTGAGGCCAAAGTAACTGGTAGAGAAGTGTTAAGTTAGGGCCCTGGACCAGTCACTGTTATTACGGAAAGATCATTTGAGCACTGGTTTATGCTGGTTGGAGCTGTGCGTGGCTTCTGAGGAGCCTTCCCTGCAGAAATGGGGTGGTCTTGGTCTGAGGCAGTTTCTTGACCTCTAATTACAACCTTTACACAGGAGGCTGGTTCACACAGGTGTTGAAAATGGGGACATTATTTTGTGTTTTCTGTTGGTTTAAGGACCAGCCTCTTGCTCTCATGGTGTTTTTATTGTTTCCCTGTTCCCTTTAACCTGTGTTTTGATGCTGTGAGGGCTGGAGCAGCTCTGCTCTGGAGCCAGGCTGAGAGAGCTGGGCTGGGGCAGCCTGGACAAGAGAAGGCTCCTGAAGGGGAGACCTGAGAGCAGCTCCAGTGCCTAAAGAGGCTGCAGGAAACCTGGAGAGGGGCTTGGGACAAGGGCCTGTAGGGACAGGCCAAGGGGAATGGCTTTAACCTGCCAGAACAGGGGAGACTGAGATGGGCTCTTAGGCAGAAGCTCTTCCCTGTGAGGATGCTGAGGCACTGGCACAGGGTGCCCAGAGAAGCTGTGGCTGCCCCATCCCTGGCAGTGTTCAAGGCCAGGTTGGACACGGGGGCTTGGAGCAAGCTGCTCCAGTGGAAGGTGTCCCTGCCTGTGGCAGGGGTTGGGGCTGGGTGAGCTTTAAGGTCCCTTTCAACACAAACCGTTCTATGATAAGGATCTCATAATTTAGCAGGAGCGAGAAAAGGAGGGGTGGATGGTAAAATGTGCTGCAGCTCTGCCCTGAGTCTCTCCTCCCTCCTCCTGATGCCCAAATTCATTTGCACACAACTGAAGCCTCCAGCCGCTGTCCTCCCTTTCATCCAAGTTGTGTTTCCCCAGGATTGTGCTGTGCATGCCCTGTGGATCCTGTTCCACCTCAGCAGTGGCAAGGGGTGGGTTTTTTTTTTTTCCTATGGGATTAACTGGATCCCATCAGCAGGTTTTTCTTCCTGCAAAACCTACCAATGACTCAGAGTTTCCATTCCCATCTGGACTAAGGGAGACTCCATCCCCTTTCTCCTATCTGCCTGCCTGCACACTATACTCCTCTTCTTGGTTTTAGAGAAAGCCATCATCTTCCTCTTTATCTCTTTTTGCTTCCAGGGAATAGCCTGTGCTTGCCTGTGCTCAGGGGTTGGGAGATAAGGATTGTCTTGTGTCTCTGCTATTTATTCTCTGTGTAAACTGGGCTAGGTCTCTGTCTCCAGTAGGTCATGTCAGGATACCCAGGCATTTGGGAGCTATTTTTAGGAATAATTTGAGCCATCCTGAGTGCTGAGCAACCATTGCAGAAGACCTGGGTCCTTGGAAAGGTGCACCCTGGAAGGCTTCTCTCTTCCAAAGACGTGGACATCCACATTTATATCTATGAAAGTTTCACCTTTCCAGCCTGATTTATGGAGTAGTTTCTTCCCTGAGCATCTCCCTTCTCTCCCTGGGAAGGTGGTAGAGGTGTGCAGCTCATCAGTACTTATTAAGCTGATTGGAAACCCTGAAGTGCAATGGTTTCAGTGTGAAGAAGGACCCTGTGCAGGAGAGGAGATGGGGCAGGCGGTGAGACAGAGAGCTTGATTTCACTGCAGCTTGTCCCTGTGTGGAGCTGGTGCACCCCAGTCCTGCTCCTAGCAGCGTGCAGGCTGAGCATCTTTCTCCCCCAAAAGCTGGCCAGTGGTGAGCTGTTTTGCTCCATGTCCACCATCACCTTGCCTCTACCCCATGGGGAAGATGCTGCCACGGGCCTTCAGGGCAGGGGTGTTTGGGAGCTGCAGGTCTCCTTGGCTGATGCTGCTTTCTAGCTCTGAATTAAAAGTTTATTTATTTGATCACTTACAGTTACTGAACCCTAAAATAAAGGTAATTGTTTTTCTCTGTCAAAAAAATAACAGTTTAGATCCATTCCATATCTCTTATTTTCCACGGGTGCTTCTTTGAAGAGTGGGTTTTGTTCACTGTGGAAGAATGATGTATTTGTAGGGAATTGAGTTTCTAGTGTCAGAAGAGGGGCAGTGTGCCCCAGAGCCCTTAGTGAAAAGGAAAGAAACTTGGACAGGGTAGAAATTCAATTTAGGAAAACTTTAGAGGAAGTTTCCTATGGAAACACTTAACTGAATGATCTTGGTTTGTCCCAGCTGATGCAATGGGCATAGACTGCGTCTGGAAGAGGAAAAAGCAGAAATACTGGAGGGGGAAACACAAACCGCAGAAACTGGGGCTTGCTGTAGCATTGGGAAATCTGTGTTTCCCCGATAGGATCCTGCTCTGTTTGTCCGTGTTAAAGCCAGGGAGGCAACTTTTCCCCTGATGTGTTATCTTGTCTCGCAATAGCATTCAAAGGAGAAGAATGTGCTTTTAGAAATATCAAACTTTGGGGAACGGCTGCCAGGCTTGACTGCTGATAAGCATTGTTGACTGAAGATCAAACAGCCCTTGAAGGAAAAACCTTCCAGCAAGCGCCATGGAGCTAACCCTGCAGCCAGACAGTGAGGTCAGGCAGGATTCAATCTGGGTATATTTAAGAACCTGTGTTGGAATTACAGTTTGGGCTCCCCCACTGCAGGCAGCTGTTGGTGACACAGTGGGTTTAAACCTGATAAATCTGTTAGAGCTGAGAACAACACTTATGAGATGCCAAGAAAACCAGAGTCATGTTTTCATTATTAGGTTGTAGTTTTGTTGGGGGCTTTTTCCCCCTCCTTTAGATAAAAAGCTTGCCCAGGAGGAAAGGCTGGAAAGGCTGTGGGTCATAAAGTGAACTGAAGACCAGTGGCATGTGTTCTTTAACTAACTGACAACCTGTATCACTGTGTCAATTGTGGGTGACCTTCTGCTTGCAAACTATGTTGTTCTGTCCTGGCTTTACCAAACGGTATATGTGGAATATTCAACTCTTTGATTTAAATCAGACCAAAGCATAAGTGTTTTGAAAACAATGTTGAATCATGTTTTCCACTACGGGCTGGGCTTGGAAAGGGGGTAAATATGACTGAAATGGTCTTTTTAGTTTCATAAACTACCAGCCCTTTAAAACAAGGTGGTTGGCATGTAGTGGCCTTCATCTGAGGGAGGCCAAACTCTGGTCAGAATAACAACATGTAACTTGAGGCATCAGTGGAAGCTGGGGACCACATTTGCATGAGAGCACAAAAGAAACAAATACGTGTTTAAAATCATAGCTGAGGCTGGAAGGGTCCTCTGGAAGTGTATTTAAGGTAATTCCAATTGTACCTTCTGGGACTGAGATGGCAGGAGAGAAGAATGCCAATATCCACTCTGCACCAACTGTGGGCCATAGATTTTCTGCTCTGGTCCAGTGAGAGTCTCAGTGGTGACGGCTGCAATCAGATGCTAAATAGGAAGTTGTAATAAAAAGGGTTTTAGTTAGAATTAGTAAGATGTGAAATGCCTCCTTCCTTGGAAAACATGCAGTATTGACTGAGATTTAGAAACACATCCTGTAGGAGCAAGGATCCAGATTGCTGGCTCTGGCATCCTTTCCCTGCATGTGTTACTATTCCTGTTAGAGTGCAGGGTTTCATTTATTTCATTTTTTGCCTGGAAGGGTCACAGTGTGAAACTGGAGATGAAAACAGTGAAGAGCTGGGAACAAGGGCAGCGTCATCCAAAATCATCAGCCACTTCTCCCACTCCTGCACTGGGATGTCACATACATGCATCTTCCCTGCTCCCAGGCTGTGGACTGGGCTGGAGTCACACAAAGTCCCTTTGTAATATTCCTGCCATGTCCATCTGCACTGAAAACCTATTTTCGTTCTGGTGTTGGTGATATCTAAGGGCTTACTTCCCAAATGAGAGGTGTTCCACAATAAACCTGTGTGATAGAGAAGAACATACCCCAATTCAGGTATAACTTCTGTAAACTCCCAGAGCAGAGGCTGGGTATTGAATTTCGGGGGATAGAGGCAGAATGTAAATGTAAAGATGAGGCAGTCGTTAGCAAAACAGGATCCTTGTATCACAGGCAAATCCAGCATTATAATGGAATCTTTTCTGATTTGAGTCTGATTAAGTCCTGTTATCCAGAGCTGCTCTCCAGGAGCTGCATGTGAAGCCATAGATTCCTTTCCCATTTGCAGTTAATTGTCTGGGAAGTGGGGATATCAACATCCTCTTCTCTTGTGGAATTGTCTTCTGTTCTGAAGCTCAAGTGAGGCTTCTCATTTGCCCCCTGTGTTGGAAGCCTTGGGTAGCTTGGAGGCAGGAAGAGTACGCTGCTGGATATGGGGCTTTAGCTTGTGTCGTTGTCATCGTGCCATGAGCACAAGGATGGTGCCAGCTGGGAAGGGTTCCTCTGCTTGGCAAAAAACAGGTCTGGAGAGCAGGCTACTTCCTTAGCAAATTAGCAGGAAGGCTGCAGGACCCAGAGGTTTCTGAAGAGCTCTGTGCCTCTTCCCAGTACTAGGTCACCGGGCCAGAGTGCCAGGGGTACAGCATCCTCAGGTGCTGTGAAACGGGGCTGGTGGTTGATGTCCTGCTTTTATTTTTCCCTGTGTTTTTTAACCTGTGTTTTGATGCTGAGAGGGAGACCTTAGAGCAGCTCCGGACCCTAAAAGGGGTGCAGGAAACCTGGAGAGGGGCTTTGGGCAAGGGCCTGTAGGGACAGGACAAGTGGGAATGGCTTGAACCTGCCAGAACAGGGGAGACTGAGATGAGCTCTTAGGCAGAAGCTCTTCCCTGTGAGGGTGCTGAGGCTCTGCAGAGCTCGTTATCCAGCGGGATCAGCACCTTGGTCCATGCCTGGGCATTGCTGAGCTCCACAATGAGTGTCTGTGAGGCCAGGGGTGGCTCAGCAGGAGCTGCTCAGCCCTCCCAGCTCAGAGCCCTGTGCGTGACAGCTTTCCCTCACTGTGTTTAAGTGGCAGAGGCTTGACTGGAGAGCCTTGATAAAGCAGAGAGCTCAGTCTGACGGGTGTGGGAAGGAGGTGAAAAAGGAAAGCTTAATTCCCTGCTCATCTGAGCCATGACTCAGGTTTCGTTTCCCATGTGGAGGTTTCCCCTCTTCCTCCCTGCTGTCCAAGTGTTGTTCCTGTTGTGTTTGCTATTTATTTGCTTTCTAGCCTGGGGGCTGCTGTGAGAGGTGTCTCTTTGCTCTGCCGGCTGTTCCTGATGCTTCGTTTTCCTTGCTAATACCAATTGTTCCTGCCAAAATCATTTGGTGGTGTTATGTAAACCTAGAATCACACACTAACACTCTAATCCTGGTGCTCCAAAATGCGCTGGATGGGATTCACCCCATCAGGCACATTGCACTGGAGTCCCCTCAGCTCAGCAGTCACTGGTGGCGGGATGCCACCAGCCACAACATCCACAGCCAGCATCACTGTGGTCACTGGTGGCTTTAGTGGGAGCATGACCCTATAAGTCACTCAGGACTGGGATTTAAGCTGTTTGCAGAGCCTGGTACCTGTGCAATAAAGCTTGGTTTTGGCAGCGGGGTGCTTGTGTTTTTGCTGTTGGGTTTGTAGCAGTGTGGCGGATGCTGCGTGTGTGGTTCTGTGCGAGCACCAAACAGCAGCTTGCCCTGTCACGGTCCCTGGTCCAGGACAAAGCTTGCTTGTGTGGTCCCCATGCTCCGGCTGATGGATTTGAGCTCCTGGAGCATCTTCATGGGGATACTGTGTTCCTGCAGAGGCTGCTGGATGGGCATCTCTTCTCCTATGCCAAATAGCATGGCCCCTCTTCTGAAGTGTGCACACTCTCCTGGTGGAAACCAGTTTTTACCTGGAAAGTGATATTAACAAAAATCTTAATGATTTTCCGAGCAATGCTTAATACGACTTAGCAGCCAGAATTATTTAAAAGAAAAGAGAGAGCTCCACCATTGCTTTGTGCCCAGCCTCTTCCCCACACATGCCACTCTTTCTGAGAGATTAAAAAGAGATTAAATCCTGCTGAGCTGGCAGGTGATGCTGATGAATGTTTGGAGGGGATTAGGGTAAATCCATTCCCCCTTCTGATTTAGCTCAAGATTTGAATTAATTGATAAAATTTGCTCAGGTTACATCTCTGAAACCTGCTCCAAGGCAGTGAATCTGCAGGGGTGTAAATGAAGGCAGAACTAGTTTCTGGAGCAGAAAGGCCAATGAATTAACCTTTATAAGGTTCATGAATGTTTAAGACCACTGTACATCTATTCCTGTTGTAGTGTACAATTAACACATGCTGCCACAGAATGAAAGGGTGCCTGGGCTGGCTCCTTGGCTGGAGGAACCTGGCCTGATACTCCTGCTGCACTGCAGTATGGCTGTGAGATGCTCTGCAACAACCGACCTGTGTGTGCAGGATGGCCTGTTCACATGTCACTTCAGTTTCAGCCAAAACATGCCATCTCTCAAACTAGGGATAAAGTGGAATGTGTTCAGGGACTAGATCCAGCCACAGCTGTGTTGGTATCTCGGCTGCTGTTTCTCCTCTGCGGTGGCATTGCAGTGGGACTAGAGGTTAAAGAGGATGTTCTTGGCAGCCTCCAGCAACTACTGGACCCTTCAGTATCTCTGCATGCATCCTACAGCAGCAGCACAGGTGTGGTAGGACTCCACAGTGTGCTGCTACACTGTGCTCCAGCATCAAAAAGGTTTTCAGAGGAGTGCTGAGACCTACAGTGATGCCTGACCACTCTTACAGTGAAGGAATTGTTCCTAATCTCCAGGCTAAACCTCCTCTTTCACAGCTTGAGGCTGTTTCCTCTTCTCTTACCACTTGTTCCTTGGGAGCAGAGCCCAGCCCCTCCTGGCTTCATCCTCCTGTCAGGCTCTTGTAGGGAGCCATCAGGTCCCCCCTGAGCCTTCTCTTCTCCAGCCTGAACCCCCCAGGTCCCTCAAACGTTCCCCATCTCTCTTGTGCTCCAGGCTCTTCTCCAGCTCCATTGCTCTTCTCTGGCCCTGCTCCAGCATCTCAAGGTCTCTCTTGTAGTGAGGGGCCAGAGCTGAGCACAGGATTTGAGGTGCGGCTTCATGAGTGCCCAGTGAAGGGGCACAATCACTGCCCTGGTCCTGCTGCCACACTGGTGTTGGTACAGGCCAGGATGCTGATGGCTTCTTGCCTGTTCATGTTCAGCTCCACCAATGAGCACCCCCAGGTCCTTTTCCATGAGCAGCTTCCCATGAATGTCCTGTGAACACAAATTCACAGCAACCACTCAGTGAAGCTGTGGTGCCTCTGGAGGTACCAGTCCCTGTGTGTCTGCTCGCTTCAAAGCCCCTTGGGCTGCAGTTGCAAAGGGAGCCCAGTGAAGTCTGGCTGCTGCCATGGAGCTCTTTGCTGTCTGTAATTTGGTGACTTGTATCTCTCATGAAAGAGAGCACTGTCAATGTACTGCGGGCCAGGAGGAGCACTTATCCCCACTGTGATCTGAAGTTCCAGGCTCTCTACAATAGGACTAAAGTCTGAGATGATCTGAACATCTGATGGTCTCTTTGCTTTCTCTGAGTTGATTTGGATTTATACAGTTATAGCAGCACATACAGACCCCTGCTGATCCCTATAGATGTTGGTGGGATGGGTAGGCAAAATGAAGCTCAATGGTAAGTCACAGGCAATTCTGAATACTTTGAGGAACGTAATACTTGGGAATACTTTAGAAAGTAACCTTCTTTTGTTTTTCAGTGTGCCACTGGAATATGATTTTTCTAAAAGGAGGGAGAAAGAGAGCTTGAAACTAAATATATTATTAAACTGAGCTTTCTTAAGCTCTGTCATTAAGCAAGAGGGTTTTGAGGGAAGTGTTTTCCAGTTTCTTTATCATGTTGCTGCACAACCAGGTGTTTGCCAAGGAGTGTGTCTCCTTCAAGAGGGGCAAAATATGAAGTTAAATTCACCATATGGTGGAGGAGGATGTTTGGTATCCATTTTTTGTGTGATGACGGTAGTTTGTTTAAAATTGTATTTGCTTAGTTTAACCAGGAAAATCATGGCAGTTGTAATGTCTCTATTAGAGGAATATTGTTTTAAGGCACTTTGGGGTTACATTAGTCGAGTGCAAAATGAATTCCTGCTCTGGAGTAAATAAACCCCAGTGGGGCTGAATACTGGGAGCTGACAGCTTGATGTGGGGATGTGCTCACAGGCAGGTCTCCAGGGGCTGGTTCTAGATGGAATTCATCACGCTCCTTCTCTTCCCTCCTCCTTCACTCACCTCAGTGAAGCAGCATCTCACCCCAGCACATGGGTTACGGCACTGACATCAAACTGGGAGGCACTGTGTGGCATGAGGGGGGGTACCTGGATCCTCATCCTGAGTGTAAAAGAATCATAGAACCAGCTTGGTTGGAAAAGCCCTTTCAGCTCATCCAGTCCAACCATTCCCCAGCACTGCCAAAGCCACCACTAACCTATGGCACTGAGGCCTCGTCTCCACGGTGTGTGAACACTTGCAGGGACAGTGACTGCAGCCCTGCCCTGGGCAGCCTGTTCCAATGCCTGAGCACCCTCTGGGGAAGGAATTGTTCCTCAGCTCCATCTAAACCTCCCTTGATGCAGCTTGAAGCTGTTTCCTCTTGTCCTAAGGCACCTAAAGGTGCTTGCACATCCATGTCTGAGCCTCATCCAGAAGCTAGCTCAGCAGAGCTGCAGATGCACACACAGAATGTGAGCTGAGGCTTCTGAAAGCTTGGCACAGGTTGGTTTTCAGGCAGCATCCAATGATGTCATATGGCAAGCATTAGGAGAACAACATCTGGTAGCTCTGCTGTCTACATGCCCACTGCAAACAATTCTTCAGACCTGTGTAAACGTTCAGCTTAGTCACATAACTGTGTGGGAAGAGGCTCACGCGGTCCAGGCCACCTGCTTGCCTCTTTTTCTTTCACATAAAATAATGAGGATGGTGTTTCGTGTTCTGTTTTGTTTCCAGTGCAATAAGTGACACTTTAAAAGCAGCTAAATGCATGAGGAAGAGAAGTCAGGATCTCTTATTGCAGAGGTGTCAACATTTTAAGCTTAATGTTGCAGTTAGTTCATTACCTCCACATTGTAAGACACAGGCAAGGAGGACTCGGCTGTCCTGCTGGAGGGGTCAGTTCCTGGCTGTGGAGAGGAGGTGTTTCTTGTAAAGGGTTGCTCATGCAGATCTGGGCTCTGGAGCTCCTGTTCTGCAGCCCCTCGCCCCAGGATGGTGGTTTCCAGGGGTGGAAGTGGCAGTGCCTCTCCTCTGTCTGAAAGCACTCATAGCTGGTGTGAAGCCATGAGAGCAGACATGGTAAAAGTGCTGTGCAAGCTCCAGCCCTGCTGTGTGTCATGGTGTGCCCATAGGATGCAAACCTCCCAAACTGCGAGGGCCTTGAGCAGTTCACTGCAGCTGGATGGAGTCTTGAGCAACCTGGTTTAGTAGAGGGTGTCCCTGCCCATGGCAGAAGTTGGAACTGGATGAGCTTTAAGGTCCCTTCCAACCCAAACCAGTCTGAGATTCTATGATCATAAGAAAGTACAGTTACTGTGCAAGTGAGAAACTCTGGTTTAATCTCATCTTTAGTTCCAGAAGACCTCTGGAGACATAGATGCCATCAGTATCCTAGAACTATGCTATGCAGGGTTTGATGCAGACACCAGTGTTTTGCATCAGGCTGTTGTGTTTCAGCAGCACTGACTTCAGAAGGGGCTGTAAAATACATAGAATTGGTCAGACATCCCTGGTGGGTTGCAAAACTTGGACTTTAGACATCAAAGAATCAATCCCACCTCTGAATTCCCTGAGCACTATGGTCAATTACCTTGTGATGCAGTCTCCTGAAGACACATGGTTTATGGTTTTACCAGAATCATCAAAGCTGACAGATTTCATCAATCCTATTCCTTCCTCCCAGTGACCACACACTTGGTGAAATGTTCACATTCTTCCTTCCTCTTTCTCTCTGTGTGAAATGTCCCACCTTCTTGTATGGAGCACTGCAGGGAGCATGTGGTTGCCTGTGGTATGGGAGCCCCTGGTGCTGCTCTGGGAGGTGGAGCGGCAGCTTTTCAGGTTTGCAGAATGTTCCCTGTTTAGCACATCATCTTGTTCCTTTTCCTTTTGGAAAACTGGGGAAAAGCTTTTTAAAGGAGGAGCTCATCTACTTTTGTGCTCATCACCTTGCTACAATGATGAGAGGACAGGCTGCGAGTGCTGGGCTTGTTCAGCACTGAGAACAGAAGGCTTCTTCAGGGGAGACCTCAGAGCAGCTCCAGTGCTAAAGGGGGTGCAGGAAACCTGGAGAGGGGCTTGGGACAAGGGCCTGTAGGGACAGGACAAGGGGAATGGCTTGAACCTGCCAGAACAGGGGAGACTGAGATGAGCTCTTAGGCAGAAGCTCTTCCCTGTGAGGGTGCTGAGGCGCTGGCACAGGGTGCCCAGAGAAGCTGTGGCTGCCCCATCCCTGGCAGTGTTCAAGGCCAGTTTGGACACAAGGGCTTGGAGCAAGCTGATCCAGTGGAAGATGTCCCTGCCCGTGGCAGGGGTTGGGGCTGGGTGAGCTTTGAGGTCCCTTCCAACACAAACCAGTCTGTGGTTCTATGAGAGGGTTGATAGGAAAGCTAACCACTGAACTGGTAACCACTGATTGCATGGCTTTTGCTGAGCTCCTAAGCAATGAACTTCAGAAGGAGGAAGGTCCATGTTGGTGAAGATCATGAATTGCATGTCTGTACTGAGTACATACAAGCTATGGTCTATGTGGGAAGGATAGTGCTGACAGAGGCAAATTCCCCAATCCAGTGAATGGCCAAGGCCCTGCTGAGCAGTGCCATCAGGAGATGGTCCCCGACAGGGGCCAACACACAGATGTTGACTTGGGTTGGGGTCTCTGCCTCTGCCCACTGAAGGGGGAGCTGTGGAGGAGAGGGAGGGGTTAAAATGAATGCAGACTGTTCAATGGGCATAAGCATACATGTATGAAGACTGTCTTCTCTGTTGCATTGTGCTGCTTTTGTACAAAAGATTGCAGGATCCTCACTTCTCTTCCCTGTCCACACACGATGGGGAGTTCCTCCCTGCCATGAGAGAGGTGCTCAGTCTCCATCCAAGGGGTTGTGTCCTGGCATTCCTTGATGTCTGAAGCCTTCTCCGATACTTTGGGACTTTAGCTCGCATTAGTATCTTCACTGATCTTGGGCATCACCTATATTTAACACTTGTTAAATTTGGTATGAGCTGACTTCATTTGAAAAGACAAAAAAGAAAGAAAACCTTAAAACATGAAGCCCAAGAGATGGGTAAATTTAAGTGCTATTAAGGGGTTATTGGCTGTGTCTATTGATTCAGTTCCGCAGTCTGAGAAGCCCTGTGTCTTTGTAATGAGTGGTATCTGGTTTCTTCCATCTCCTCTACCCTTTCCTCTTTGCTTGTCCCACCTTTGCTTCATGAGGCCTGCCAGCTGCAACCATGCAGACAAGAGGGAAAGTTGCCCTGAGATATCCATGCTTTGGTGAAGCTGTTGGACTGATCAGAGCCCTACAGCCCCAAAACTCCTGGTGTTTGAGGTACAACAGCTCCTAGTGCTGCTCCTACAAGTGTCATGGGGCTGCGGCCTGAGGCCAGGATGAGGGGCCTCACCTGGGAAGTATTTGTTTACAGACTTTAGTTTGATCCCTTTGCAGCTCCTACCACAGAGCCTTGATGATGGTGAATGCTTCTCTCCACCAAGTCACTTTGAGTGGTGAGTTAAATCACTGCATTTTTTCGCCTCCAGTGTTCAGTGTTCTGAGCTAAATTAGAATAGAAACCTTTTCCAACCGTTCCTTTTAATAAAGTATTTAGTTAATAGATGATGCATAGCTCACAAAGCTTGCAAGAATCTGACACGGGCTATCATAATATTATGATATTTAACAGCAAAACCTACTGCATTATCAACTTACCTCTATAGCATGGAGGAGGCAACAGCTGAGGCATAAAAACTAATGCTTCAGTATGACAGAGCTAAAATTGAACTTGGCAATTACTGCGTGCATGATTCGCAGTATTGTGAAGTGAAGCTACTATATAAATCAGCTCCAGTAATCACAGGGTTTAAAATTAGTCAGTTACTATTAACTCTGCCAGTGTTAGCATATGTTCAAGAATTACAAAAGTGAAAGGTATGGAATATCTAAAGTACAGGTTTAAAGTAAACCACTTGAACAAGCTCCCAGTGGGAGGATTTTAAGTTCATGCAGAAGTAAGGTTTTGGGTACTCTGAGAAAGGTTTGTGGAACATATTTAATTGCACATTGCAGTGTAATCTTTTGAATGCTTAACATCCTTCAGAAAGCACCTTTTCATGTTCCCAAAGACTTTCACAGTTCACAGAGGGGAGAGTGATGATTGAAGTTAATTTTTTCTCCCTTCCAGGTTTTTTTTTTCCCGAGCAGTGCTATTCAAATAGGCTGCAGAGCTCTTCAATGCCAGGCACAGAAAAAAGGAAACAGCAGGATAATGTTTTAAAATCATTATGGAGAAGTGAAAGGCTGCTCTGAACACAGCACAGAAATTAGCAACTGCTATGATTGCTGAATTCTTATTCAAAGCAAAATTCATGGAATTTGCTGCTATGGAAAAATAGGGGAGTCAGGTTATTTAATAAGATTCTAAATTAGGAAGGGTGCACAAATATTTTAGGTGGGACACAGAGCTGTATGTTGCTGTAGGAGACCGGAGCTGGGAGCAGCTCTGCTGGATCAGATGGCTGCTTTTTGTCCAGTGCTGTCCCCTCACTCCTTTGGTTCATGGTAACATTGTCAGCTTGATTTTTGAAGTGACACTATCTGGGTCTTGGGGAGATGTGGCTGAAGCAGGGTGAGGGTAGGTGACTGCCTTGCTACAGGGCTTGTGCCCCTCGCTCAGGACTTGCTGCATCAGGAGGATACATGGTGATGCAATTCTGAAAGAGTTGCATCCAGTGTTAGAGGGATGGAGGAGGAGGAGATAGCACAAGTCCTCTGGGATCCCTCAGTCTGGCCTGGGCTGCTGCAAGCAGCTGCTGGAGGATGCTTCTGGTACTTAATCCCATTTTGAATGCCTCAGTCCTTGGTTTCTCCCTCCCTGCACCCCGTCCAGGGAAGGCAGGCACTCCTCTGGTGAAGTTTCCCAGATGGATGCTTTTCCTGCTGGTGAATCCAAACCCAGATTTCCTTAACTTCATCCATAGTTCAAGCTGGTCCTGCCGCATGCAGGCAACATCCCGTGTGCTCCTGCTGGCAGTCCCTATCCCTCTTTTCTCTCTTTCTGTCTGACCTTCAGATTCTAACATAAGTCATTATGACTTTTGTGGACTTTCTTTTCCCACAGTTGCCTGTTGTCCATACAGCTTTGTTCAGTTACAGCCACGTCTGGTTCCAGAATAGGCAACTTGTGTCTTGTTTCTAACTCCAGTGAAGTGGAAACGTTTCAGCAAATCTGTGCTTTAGTCTTTCTTTACTTTTAGTCCCCCCATGTGTCCTAATTATTTAGTGCAACTCATTCAGCCAGAGTTTTTGAAGATGCTCATTCTCTGGCAGGGAGAAAGATCAGATTAGACTGTCTTTTCTCTCTTTCTCCTTTTTTCCCCTTTCTTTCTCTCTCTTGCTTTTAAAAATAGAGAAATAAGAGGAGGACTCTGCTATCCTGGCAAGCAGCACACAGAAAAATGCTTTGTTAATCACAGTGCAGCCTGATCAGGTGGAGAGATGGAAAAGTTAACACCGAGGCTGTTTGGGTGCTGATCCAGGGCAGCACCCACACGTGATAACAGAGTTAAGTCTCTCTGTGATAAAGACTGAAGACTGTGAAGGTCACTATGCACACATGAGCCTATTTGCCATCATGTTGGGGGCTTTATATTTTGGAAATAGGCTCTGTTATTTGTCTCACCGGCAGGAGTCAGGAAGACGTTACCTTATCAGTCACAGATAAAACTTGCTGCATTTTGTTAAAGGCTTTTGAAATACATAGTTCTCAATTGGCTGATACAGGGTAAATTGCCACCATTCTCTCTGCCAGTAACTTTAAGATTCAGAATTTATCAGTACATTTAACACTTCCATTGGAACTCTATTTCTGAGGTTATGGAAATGAGCTACAAATGAAAGTCACAACTCAGAAAGCAGGAAACATGCCTGTAAGCGAGGAAAAAGCTGTCACTGGCATTGTGAAGAAAGAGAGGTATAAATAGGGCATTGGGTTAGAAAGCAGGAAATCTGCGTGCTGTGGGTTTTACTTGGAATTCCTTCTGGTGACCCTAGATAAGATTGTTAACCCTTGGCTCTGCAGACAGTTGTATGTGCTCATTTATGGGCTCTGCTTCTGGCTTTTGGGATTGTCTGCATGCACTAACTGTTTGAAAGCGTCGCCACTCCATCAATCATGGGTGTGTGGTTTCCATGCTTAGCGAGGATCACTTCACCAAGGAGACTGTATTTCTCAATATTTCCTGTAGAGTAGAATTCAGTCTTGTCCCCACACTGCATGGCCTGGAGAGAGACATTCTCACAGTGAAGGGTCTGTCCTCACAAGCAAGGAGGGGGATTGTGTCACAGATACGGTGTCAGTTCCTGCTGCAGATGAGCTTAATGCAGTCGATGACCACAACTGCAGTTTAATTTTATAGAGAAGGTAAAATAAATAGTTTTTATATATCCATGGTGGACCCAAAAGATCCTTCAATGGGAACCAGTGCCATGGGTATCCATGTGTGTTGGTCCTTGCTTGCAGCCTGCACAGAACCAGGTCTGTGTGCTGGGAGATGTAAAATCCCAGTTTCCAGGGACAGGCACGTTTCTGCCCAAAACACACTATGGTTTTACAGCCTCCTATCAGCACTGCTGAGTGTGTAGTGTATCAGCAGAACATGATCTGGTATTTGTCAAGCCTGTCTATATAAACTTCATTTAAAGTGGGTATTTTAGGGTTTTTTATGGCATACACCAGATACAGCAGTAGGCGGGGGGAAACCATCAGGGTGGGGAGTTGCAATGGGGAAGCCAAAGAGATGGGTAACAGATAGTTACTAGTAAATGAGGCACTGAGCAGCATCCCACCCATGATAAGGTTAGGCGATGTGCATTGCATCATGCCCTCTGCAGTTGGAGATTCAGGTCTTGGAGCATCCTGAATGTGCCCCAGAGGGAATGCTGCCTCCCCTCCTGCCCACCACTATCTGGAAGTGCTTTGGATTTTGTGGTGATGTCCTGTTCCTGGCATGACCCAGCACTGCTCCACCAGGCAGCCAGGGGAATGTGGCCATGGGGAAGAGCCATCCCATGGCAGTTAATGACTTAAAAACCATACCAAGGCAAAAGCAATGTTGTGAGAAGGGGGCCTGGCCTCTCTGACACTGATGCCTTCAGTTCCCAAGCTGACACCTCCAGTGCATATGTAAGTCAGAGGGTCTTTTGGGTCTGTAATAACATGACAAATGGGTATGATAGTTCTGACTGCTGCAAGTTATACATTTGGCCTAAGGAGTTATTTCAGGCTTGTACAGTGTAAAATTGTCTCACAGCCTGAAATCACATCTCAAATAGAAATAATAACCTCCAATCTCTGCAGTCCCTGCCTGCTCTATAATAAAGAAATGGTGACTTCCCCAAAGGTGTCATCCCAGCAGCAGCACAACTGCTTCCCAGGAGCTCTGGCACCAAGAAATGTTTGTCTCACGGATGAGATGCAGGAATTGGGATGTTTCTCACACCTCTAATGACTCTGTAAAAGTTGGTTTTGTTGGTTTGGGAGTTTTGTTTTATTTTGCTCTTGGCTCAGTTTTCTGAGGAGTAGAATATTAAAAATGAAAATGTGATGAATACTGTGTACCTGGGCAGGAGGCACTGATCAGCTCATGGAAGCCAAATCTGAATCCTTCAGGGGAAACCATGTTTCTTGTTCTTTGATGTCCCTTGCCACTCTGCACAGAATGATCAAATGGTTTGTGCTGGAAGGGACCGTAAAGCTCATCCAGCTCCAACCCCTGCTACAGGCAGGGACACCTTCCACTGGAGCAGCTTGATCCAAGCCCCTGAGTCCAACCTGGCCTTGAACACTGCTAGAGCCAAACCTACACACCAGTGACTCAGTGCAGGGAGTGACTTTTGTGCCTTTGACTTAAAGTCCCAAAGCTGAGCATATTTGGGAAAGGCTTTACACTGCTTGCAGGGCCCTTGGCAGAAGCTGTAGCTGAAACTGGTGGGGACAGAGCAGTCGGCCCCTTTGTAGGCAAAGCAGAATCTGTCTCGTCTGGGGTGCACACAAACATTTGCTCTGTGGGCTGCGCTGCAGCAGCTCTTCTCTTGGTGCAGGTTGTTTTGTTTCCTGTGGTGTCTGTGTTGCTGTTGAGGCAGTTCCACAAACCTCCTGTTTCTCCCAGGGTTGTTTGCATGGCAGGTGTTTGCTGTGATAAAATATTGATGGGGAGGAGGAGGAAGGAAGGTTTTGTTCTCTGGCTGTCCCTATCTCTTGTTGTTTTTCAGGTGGGAGGTACAGAAGTGGTTGATTTTAAAACCTTGGTTGATTTTAAAACCAAGGTCAAGATATCTGGAGAATTTGTAGAATTTTGATATATCTGGGATTTGGAGCAGATTGGAATAACTCTGTTAAATCCCTGCCTTTGCTACAAGTTGGAGCTGGATGCTGTTTGGGCAAGTGCTCCATCCCCAGCAGTGTTCAAGGCCAGGCTGGGCAGAGGGGTTGGAACAGGATGATCTTAAGGTCATTTCCAACCCTAACCATTCTGTGATTCTATGGATAGAGGAGCAGGGCAGAAGGTGTGGTGGGCAGTGAGGTGTCCCAGGATGCACGTTGGGCATTCAGCACTGTGTGCCTGTCTGTGCTGCCGTCTTGTGCTGCCCTGCCAGCATTGCTGGTTTTCCAACACCCCAAACACAGCACGTTCCTGCTCATGGTGTCTTTGTTGATGTCACCAAACTGGAAGGAAAACTGGAAAGGCCTCATAACCTATGGACACAAACCGCTGGACTCCTTGATGGGCAGAGCTGCCCACTGACTGCCTGGATCCTTCCAGCACAGGATGAGAGCTCAGCACGCTCCCTGCCCCTAGTGTGCAGTGGCACAGGCTGAGCCCCGAGCCTTCGCCTGGCATGTGAGGGAAGGGCTGGTGGCTCTGTGGGGGTCAGAGCCCCGTTTGGTGCTTGAGCTGGTTTGCAGCCCTGCAGCACATGCTCCCTGAAAGGCTATTGCACAGCAGGATTGGAGGTGAGAGGAGCCTTGAGGAGGGAGGATGGTGAAAGGAGACCTGAGGGGGGCAGGGACAATGAGCTGCACTTATTTGTGTTTTAGACTCTGCATTGCTACTGTGGTGCTTTTACCCAGCCGTCTCTTGCCTTTTCTTCCTGCCTGGTCTTCCTCCCAGTTCTGACTTTCTGCCCGGCAGGCTGAGGCTGTCCCAGGTGTAACTAAAGATGGAGCATAGTGAGGAGAAGGTGATTTTGTTTTATGCTCCTGTGATAAATGGAGTATAAGGTGATTTTGTATTTAACAGAGATGCTGAACATTTAATACCAACCTGTATCCTGCAAGAGATCTTCTTCCCTAACATTGCAGGTGGCAGGTTGGGAAGCCAGGATCTTGCTTAATCACATTACTCCCCTATTCTTTCTGCAGAGAAGTATGTAGGATGCTTCTTTCCCCTTCCTGGAGAATAATAAACTCACCTGGACCTACTGTGGGGTGTTCAGCAACATCCATATGCCCATGGGGAAATCAGGGATAAAGAGGGGAAAATCATGTAGGACAAGTGCAGTGTGGAGTCTCTTCCCTGGCAGGGAATGAAGGAGGAAGGAGGAGGAATGAAGGAGGAACTGCACCAGATGTGAGACTGAGTGGGTTTGAGGAGAGCTGTGGAAGGGGATCACTGGGTTGCACAAGTCCAGGTGACCTCCAGTGGGACCAGCAAAGCTGTCTGGGAGGCTGTGCCTTCAGGTAAGCTGTGTGCTGCAGGCTGCCCACCCTGTGCAGGGCTCAGGGCCCTTTGGTAATCTAGAATTCTTTTTCTAATACACAAACTGAAAAAAGCCCCACTTAATAGAAACAAAACCAGGAGGTGATTGCCCCAGAAACTGCACTGTGCAGAAGCTCTGTGTGGCTGTGGTTTTTGTTTCTGTCTAGCTATAACTGTCTGACGAACTGTTTCTGTTGGGTTTTTCTTGTCTATTTATCTTCTATTCTATTTTTAACTTTTTTTCTGTTTTACCTGCATGAAGGAAGCCAGAAACTTTTCCTGGCTGGTTGGTAACTGCTGTTCCCAGCTCTAGCCATTAGCAGCGTGTTCATACTTGGTGTAAGAGAGTGTGCTCCAAACCCCCATCCACATGCCAGGCCTGAATGTGACCTCCAGAGAGGATATTAAATGACTTTAAAAGCCTCTCTGCAGTAGTACATGTGTAACACACCATGGGTTTGGCATTAGTATTGACTGACGCTGCAGGATGAGGATTGCAGGTGGCTGGTGAGCTCAGTTGGGACTTCCAAGTGCCAGTGGGATTCAGGTACCTCCTGTATGGACTTAAGGAACTGTCCAATCTACTGCTAAGAGCTAAATATCCATTAAAAGTTAAACATTCAGTTACACATAATACTGAAGGGAGAGGTACCTGTGCTCAACCCAAAGGAACAAACCAGTAAGTGACACATGGGTTTGGGTGTTATTATGATGAACACTTTTGCTTTGTACTTTTTTAGCTCATTACTGTGGACCTTTGGACTTGCTGTTCCTGTTCACCATTGCTCATGTGCTGTCCTGCCCAGGGACTTCTAACACCCAGCAAGAGCCACTGTCAGAGCTAATCCCCACATTTGCAGTAGCAGGCAGTGTGTGATTTAATTTGTGTCATTATCCAGACATCCCTGTTTCTCTGCAGGGTGTTCTGAGCTTTTTCTTGCAGCTTCACTACTCAATGTCTATTTCCAAAGAAGAGACATTGAACTAATTGGTCTGTAGCAAATCCCACAGTGCAGGATTGCTTGAAACTAGAATGAGGTGACTGCTTCACTAAGTTGGCACTTTGGCATTGAGAGTAAATCCTAGAGCAGAAAGGAAGGTGAAGTTCAAGATCTGCTGTAGCTGGAAAATGGGAGATACATTGTCTCTTCTATACTTGGCTGTTAAACAGTGGTAAAAGATGATACCCTTCACTAGAAGAAAATGAAGTGCAACAAGCATTTACCTTGTTACAAGATCATAGAATCATAGTATGGTTTGTATTGGAAGGGTCCTTAAAGCTCATCCATTTCCAACCCCCTACCACAGGCAAGGACAACTTCCACTAGCGCAGGCTGCTCCAAGCCCTGTCCAGCCTGGCCTTTGTGAAGATCTTGTTGAGAAAGGGGTTCAGCAGCTTTTGATGCTTCAGGGAAGTTATATTCTAGCTGGGGTTGTCCTTACAGAGATAACCACTCTCTGCAGCCTTGCACAGTGCAGTGCCAAACTACCAGTATAATAAAACATGGATTAAAAATACCCAAGTCCTGTCTAAACCTTTGACTCTGGTATTGCCAGCAACTTCTTAGCTTAATACTTCTAATGCATGGTTGTGGTTTTTTACACTGACCTGATACTGACATGGTTATTGTTAATCATTGCTCATGGCTGGCATTAAAGCAGGCTCAGAGGGAAGCTGCTTGTTGGTTTGTTCTCACCCAAGGCTTGCTGTCATTGGCATCTTGTTAAGAAAGGTATCTATGTGTTATCAGATAAACGGGAGAATGTTTCTGATAAAGCTACAAAGTCCGTAGATAAGATTCTCTTGAAGTGTGAGGCCCCTCTGAAAACTGCTTATTCTGATAGGTTCTCAACCACCCCTTGTGTACTGCAAGAGAGAGTCCTTGTGCGTCAGACCAGTAGCAGATGTCAAGTAAAGGACAGCTGAATTACAGTCAGTCTGGGTGCCAGGAGGAAGGGCCAAGTTTGTCACTATGAATGAGGTTCCTGTGAGACTGGGGTTCTTCTCTCTGTTCACAGGTTGGGTGTTGACGCCCGTTGTATTTTACTGAATGCATTTGCCTGGAGGGATTGTTTAAGGAGTAGCTTTGTGTGACTGAATTCCAACCTGTTGGGTGTTTGCAAGCAGTTTGGTGTGGTATTTATTGATTTTCATGTGGCCGGTGTGCAGCTGAATAAACGAATGCTCCTTACTAGGAGTGTTTGCAAGAAGCAGCTTGGAGCCAGCTTGAATGTGCAGCCTCAAGCACTGCTCTGCATCCCAACAGCTGTCCTGAGCTGCATGAGAGGTGAAAGCAAAGTCACTTCCTGGAAAGCAGTGAGGAAGAAAACAATTGTGCTGTTAATGAGTCTTGTTGGCAATGTTATGGGGGTTTTTATACCTATAGGGTCTATAAGGAATCTGGAGAGGGACTTTGTACAAGGGCAGGTAGTGACAGAGCAACAGGGAATGGCTTTAAAGGGAGAGGATAAATTTAAATTAGACATGAGGAAGAAATTCCTTACTAATAGCAAAGAGATGGAGTGGGTGGAGAGACACTGAAACAGATTGCCCAGAGAAGCTGGTCATGAATGCTTTGGGTTGGAAGGGACATTAAAGCTCATCCAGCTCCAACCACTGCCACAGGCAGGGACACCTTCCACTGGAGCAGCTTGCTCCAAGCCCCTGTGTCCAACCTGCCCTTGAACACTGCCAGGGATGGGGCAGCCACAGCTTCTCTGGGCACCCTGTGCCACAGCCTCAGCACCCTCACAGGGAAGAGCTTCTGCCTAAGAGCTCATCTCAATTACCTATACCCTGCTGATATAGTGTTAAGTATTTAGTACCAAATATATAATATAGTGTATGTATTTAGTGTAGTGCTGGTATTGGTGTTAAGATATTAACTCCAATATGAGCTCTGTGCCCCTCCAGCTTGTGTTGCAGAAGCATGTCTTTACATTGCAGTCATTTTCTTGTGCACTGTCTCTCAAAGCTGGAAGGATGCACTGTGTTAGGGGGACCAGGGCAGCAGCACCCTCATTATTTTGGCTATCACGCACACAAAACACTTTAAGTCATCATTCAGAGATCATTATCCTGCACTTCTATCGCATCCCATAACCACCACCTTCCTCTTCTAATAGCAACTGCAAGAGAACGAATAAAATCACAGAATCCCAAGGGTTGGAAGGGACCTCGAAAGATCTGATAGGTGGAGGGCTATGAATTCCCAAATAGAGTGGATTTGAGGGTTTAAAAACAATTAGCTCTTATGCTTCTGTCTGTGGCTCATGTCTCTGGATCAGCACAGGACTTTGAGGGCAGCCCCAAACCTAGCTGGGCAGAGTTTTGGTGTTGATTTAAGCCTTTCCTAACGGATGATGTGTTTGCAATGATACTGTTAATTTAGAAAACCTTTGGAGTGGCTACTGCCCTGTGATCTGTATTAGTACAACTTCATACTCTCCGGCAGACAGACCAACATCCACACCAGGGAGTTTTAGTGGAATTAGGGCACCCAGAGACAAATGAAATGATGGTGAGTTCAGCAGGCTCATCCCAGGGCTGCGTTTCAGGTGAGATCCTGGCACAGCCGGCCAGCGGGAAGGCAGCATTGGATGAGATGAAATGAGATGAGCAGGGCTCTGTCTTAGTTAGCAAAGAATACAAAGAGCAGATGTATTACTTATTTATGCTCCCAGATCCTGGTGTGACAAAGCGCAGCACAAAAGCTAAAATGACAGTAATTAGAACGGATCTGCACTCAGTGACCCAGGGAAAAGGGAAAACCCGGGAAGATAATCATGAGTGAAAGAGGCAACACACACCAGAAAATGGTGATGGTTACAATTTGAATAAGAATCGAGTTCCTAAAGCAAACAAACTCCTGGAAATCCCATTAATACTGACAAATATCCAGCCCCAGGATTCGGGAAGTATCACAGCGAACATCTGTTCAGGTAAATAATGAGGGTGAATCCAGTTGCTGTTTGAAAATGCTGCCTGCTCCTTCTGCTTGAGGTGAGCCTGTTAATACAAGCTGCCTGTTAAAACAGCTCGCTATCATTACAGTACTAACAATTACCATATTCTCTGTGGTCAGGGATTATGGAACACCTGGCTCCCGGCATTAACTGCAGTGTGGCACCACAACTGCTCCCGCAACAGCAGCTCTGAGGATAACCCACATTCTTGGCTTTAAGGATGATAGATTGCTGAAGAGTTGTGGTGTTTATGAGCCCTCTGAAATGGGCGAGATTCCAGTAAATTCAAGTCTGGATTCTGTTCTAATTTTCTCACTGCTCCATCCGTCTGTTTCTGGTTGGGTTTAAACCCAGTCAATTCTCAGTTCTCTGATATTTCTTGAAACTGTTTTGGGTTTGTTTGGCTTTGAGGAGGAGGCCAAGCTTGTGAGCTGAAAAAGACCTCAAAGGCTCTATCTGAAGATGGCTTTGATTTCACACAGTTGACTAGAGGCACTGGTTCAACATCTTCATTTTATAGGCATCCAGCACAAACAATTTAGAGCCCCAGAATTAAACCTGAGAAGGAGCCATGGTCATCCAGGTGAGCTGGGATGGTTAGGCTGGCTTCAGACAGTCCTCTTGACTTTGTGAGGTCTTCTGGTTGGCTTTGACTTTTGTGAAGATAACTGGAGGAGGATCAGACTCCTCCAGCGACATGTGTGAGCTTGCATGCCTTTGGAGGACAAGCTTACAGCCTTGCCTCTTGCATCCCTGGTGATACACCAAGTGGCACTGTCTTGGCTGCTTGAGTACAGGAAAATGATGACAATGTGGTCCGAGTTACCTCTCAGCCAGAGAACAAAGTGAGTGCATGGCTATAACTGGGCAGAGAGAATGTTACAGGCTGATCTGTGTGCACAGGTTGGACAGTTATTCAGGGCTGAATTGGGTGCTTTTCCAGAGCTTTATTCATGTGTAAGCTCCATTCATGTGTAAAGGAAAACAGCCTTGTACTGGAAGCACAGTGCACGAGTCAAACACCCAAATGCAGCCATCCCTTTGCCTCTGCTTGCTGGAGCATCTTCTGAGTGACAGCTTGGCTGGTCCTGCTCTGACCAGCACCCTGAAAACAGCAACTGTTCTCCACAAAATATTTGCCATTTCTGCAGGGGTCGGGGTATCCCTATGGCCGTGAGTGAGCCCAACATCCCTGGCATGGTGACACACTGTAGGATCCCTTGGAGAGCTCTGGGGCAGTCCAGCCTGGCCATTTTGGCCATGATGAGCAATGGTCATGGAGCTCAACCATGCTATGCTATGACAGATAGGGGTATTTTAGCTGGAACATGGTGGGCACAGACTGGTTCAGAGTGAGCAAGGGGTGGTCACTTTGATCCCTGGTGCAGTGTAGGCTGTGTTTTCAGGGCCTGACCACCCCTGTGCAGGCAGAGCATGCATGCCACCCTCCATGGGGGTTTTTGCCTGCAGCTTTCTGTCTTGGCTCTAGTTTCTCGCCAAAAGCGCAACAGGACAAACCTGCAGGAAGAGAGAGTTGGAAGAGATCCTACCTCTTTTCTGTTATTTTATGCTAGTAGCAGGAATAGGTATGTATATATATATTTAAATGTAAAGCATGTTAAATGTTTTAGAATTACCAGGGCTGGGATGGGACATAGCACATGCAAAGAACAATGCATGTCAGTGAGTCTCTTGTCGTCAGGCTGTCTGATAACCCTCTGTTCTCACTAATTTTTAGTGTCATCAATCACAAGTAGCAAGACAGAAGCCTCACGGTGCCCTTTGTGCACCACAGAGCTCATTGAGGACCTATTAGTGCTTTCAGTTAATTCTGGTGACATATTTATAGCTTGGGAGATCTACAGCACCGATTTCCTACAGGACACATCACAGTTTGACATCAGATTAAGTTATAGAGTCCCTTTTCCTGGCTGGATCAATGGGTACAGTCAAAGAGAGCCTCATCTACATGCAGATGAGAAGGATTAGATTTAAATCGGCACATGTCAGTAATGGCTGTTTTTCCCACCAAGGGAAGAATAGGCAGGGAAAAATTCCATCATTAATAATTGAAGTTTATAGAGGGGGGGGGGGGGAAATGAACATATCATATACCCTTCCTGCAGATAACAGGGCCCTGCTTTTGCTGGTAATTCTGTCTGGCAGACAAGTGCTAAAAATTATGACAGTTATCACTGGGTTTCTGAATCTATGAATCTTCTGCAGTTGTGCAATATATTAACAAATACCCTTTTGTAGCTGAAAATACTATTGGTAGCACAAAAGTGTCCATAGAAAAATACGCACAGAATAGTTGGAAATGGGAGATGTTATCATTTGCCAGCATGAGAATAACAGGTTCTGGTGTGGACTTTGTACAACAGGGTGACTGGATGGGATGACCAGCACCCAGCATGGTGGATGCTGGAGACTGCAGAAGGGCACTGATGTGTTCTTCTTCACCCATCCCATAGTAGAGGGATTTGGGCTTGCAGGGGACATGGCAGTGATGCTCCCAGAGTCTGAGGTTGCCCATGGCTTATCAAAAGACCTCCAGAAGCCACTAGAAAGGAGCTTTTGGAAGCTATTTACAATGTGGAAATGCAAAAGCTGTGTTTCTCCAGGCTGGAGGACAAGTTTTCTGTTCTTCTCTGTATTTTCAGAGAAGGCTCCCAGTGGTAGCACTGACTGTACATGTGCAGGCCATATCTCCTGGGTTTGCTGGCAGGGAACCACTTTCCCATTGTATGTCCCTAAAACATTTTGGTCGCTCTTCATTGCTGCTACTCTTTGCCAATAATTTCTCCAGGCTGCCAAGCACTAGAGGTCGTGGTGCTCTGCAGTGAAGTTCTGTGCTTCGTGCTCACTCAGCATCCAAGAGCTTAATCCCAGCAAGCATTCAAACAACAACAGCTCATGTAAATCAAGCAGGAAATAATACATGAGAAGAAGTGAACATGAATTTCTAATTAACTAAATCTGCAACTGGTGCATGCAACTTAAAGGGCATGTGATTTATCACCTGTCAGTAAAAATGTTGGTTATAGCTTATGCTTTCAGTACTGTAGTGTGCGCATAGCTCAGCTGTGGAGTTAAAGGGCATCTGATTTATCACCTGACACCAGCCATACTGGTTAGAGCCTTCACGGCTGGGACAGCAGAGACGCTGTGTCTTGTTTCCACCAAATAGCTATTTGCTTGGTTATTCCTCCAGCAGAGAGATGTGTGAAGGACTTTCCTTTATTTATATATTTGTTGAAACAAAGTGATAGGAGGAGCTGCGTTTCCTCAGTGGAAAGGGAGGTCTGGAGCAGCCAGTTTGGCGAGCACAAGGTATGATGAGCCTGGTGGATCCTCAAGTGTGTTGGTGGGTGAGAGCCCTTCCCGTTTTGCTACAGGGCTCCACTGCTGATGTTGGCCACAAAGGCCACACTGGCCACCCTTTCCATGTTTACAGTTCATGGTCTTTGCCTGAGTGTCTGATTTGCAGTAGTGTTGAGGCCTTAATAGGGCTCAGTGACAGCTAATCAGATCTGCAGATGGTCATCGATGCGCAGTTGATGTAACTCCTGGGTGCCTGGAGGTTTAAGAGGGTTTGCTGAGACCACATTTTAGGAAACCCCTATAATTACAAGCTCATTCTTAGATCTGAGGAGCTTTGCTTGTTGGCCTCAGTGGAGCTTAAGCTTTCATTACTACTGAAAACCAGATCCTTCTTGCTAACAAAAAGGTGAGGATCCTCACACAAACTGTGCATTGCGGTGTAGATGAAACTGGCTCATTCCTTGCTGGCTACCAGTGTCATTGGGTTTGATGCAGAAGGTCCAGTGCCATTAAAGCATCACCAAATCAGCTCAGTTATCTGTATACGTCAGATGCTAGTTTCCAGGGGACCATGTGAAAATCTGTGGGAGACATGTGTCCGTTGTACACGGAAGGATTGGCCAAACTGAATCCCATCCTTTGGTATCAATAGATACTTGCAATTGTCACCCTCTATTTTTGTATCTGTATTCTCCTCTTTCTGTGACCTTGTGGGCTTGAGGGAAGTTTTGAGTTTGACATGATTTTCTCATGTCTTAGATGCTCTCTGAGGAAAAGCTGCTGTTGCTAAAGGTGGGGTAGACGAGTTTCTGCTCTTCCTTGTGAGTGCACGTGGAAACAATGGTCCTGCCAGGCATGGGGACTGTGCTGCTGGAGTGAGCTGGCTGTAAAACGCTTCTTCCTACCTCCTTGTGACCTTAAGCAGTCACAGGACTCTTTGGGTAACCCATCACCTTCCTGGGTTTGGTGTCATCTGCCACATGTTCTTCATCAGTCTTAGTGCAGTTCAAGGGGTATGAGAAATGATGCCGACGCAGTTCATACAGTTTGGGTCCACCAGAACTTAAACCTGTTGTGTGTGGATCATTTTAACCTTGGCTTGCCATTAAATGCTAAGATAGATTGGGGTGTGTCTTGGTTGGGTTTTTTTTACATGTGATATGATGGGTTCTGGAGTATCTGGTGTGAAGTATTGAAAACTTTTCTATAACTGTTTGTGCATGGAGTTGCTGCTGTTGGCTGCCTCAACAAGTAAGAAAGCTCTTGGACCGCAAAAACCTCATTACATAATGTCTGGAAATAGAAGACATATATGAGTTCAAGTGAGAGATACAGTAAATCATGAGACTCCTGAGGATGGAGGAAACTCTTTTAAGTGGGCTTTAATTACCAAGCTCGAGAAGTCTCCTAACCCAATGCTGAGTAGAAATCGGTGCTGACTGGAAGGGTTGGGTGCTGAAGCTGATGATTTCAGCTGAACTGGTTCCTGGATGAGGCCTCCAGAAAGCTGTCAGGTGGTAAGCAGAAGCTCAGAGTGGTGGGAAACTGTTCTTAACCTCACTGCTCCCCATCCTGGACTGCAGGTGAGTTAGAGCAACAACAAAAGGTCCCATGAAAGGCAGGGAGCGACACCCTCATCTGACTCATTGCCCTGCTTTCTACTGGGCTCTCTGGTGCAGTCTAGCCCTGATAGTTCTACTTTTTTATATGTGCACAAAATCACAGAATCCCAGACTGGTTTGTGTTGGAAGGGACCTTAAAGCTCCTCCAGTTCCAGCCCCTGCCATGGTCAAGGACACCTTCCACTAGCGCAGGTTGTTTGAAGCTCCATCCATCCTGGCCTTGAACACTGCCACGGATGGGGCATGACATCCAGAGGGACTTGACACACTTGTGAGGTGGGCTGATGCCCACCTTATGAAGTCTAACGATGCCAAGTGCAAGGTTCTGCACCTGGATCAGAGCAATCCCAGGCACAGCTACAGGTTGAGCAGAGAAGAGATTCAGAGCAGCCCTGCAGAGAAGGACTTGGGGGTGTTGATTGATGAGAAAATGAACATGAGCCAGCTTCAGTGTGCCCTCGCAGCCCAGAAAGCCAACTGTATCCTGGGCTGCATCAAAAGGAGTGTGACCAGGAGGTCAAAGGGGGTGATCCTGCCCCTCTACTCTGCTCTTGTGAGAGCTCACCTAGAGTATTGTGTGCAGTTCTGGTGTCCTCAGCATAAAAAGGACATGGAACTGTTAGAACAAGTCCAGAGGAGGCCACGAGGATGATCAGGGGACTGGAGCACCTCCCATATGGAGACAGGCTGAGAAAGTTGGGGCTGTTCAGCCTGGAGAAGAGAAAGCTGCGTGGAGACCTCAGAGCAGCTTCCAGTATCTGAAGGGGGCCTATAGGGATGCTGGTGAGGGACTCTTCATTAGGGTCTGTAGTGACAGGACAAGGGGTAACGGGTTTAAACTTAAACAGGGAAGTTTAGATTGGATCTAAGGAAGAAATTCTTTCCTGTTAGGGTAGTGAGGTACTGGAATGGGTTGCTCAAGGAGGTTGTGACTGTTCCATCCCTGGCAGTGTTTAAGGCCAGGTTGGATGAAGCCGTGGATGACATGATTTTGTGTGAGGTGTCCCTGCTCATGACAGGGAGGTTGGAACTGGATAATCTTGGGGTCCTTTCTAACCCTAACTATTCTATGATTCTATGTGATTATTAGGTTATATCCTCATGCTCCCCAGGACCCGTATGTCAATATCTAGCTACTATGGAGATTTTTGGGGTGGTTGTGGTTTGTTTTTTTTTTGTGGGGAAGGAGGATTGTGTTAAAGATTTTAGTCTTCCTCTTTTCTTGTGCTCCTCCCCCATGTGTTTTATTATTCTGGGCAATTATCAGGGCAACCAAAGTTCCCAACTAGCAAGGGAGATATTCCATCAGCTCTGTATATTTTCTACATAGGAATAAAAATGTTGTGGGGCCTCTCATGTAGTCAGGCTCTCAGGGGGGATGAAGGAATAAAAAATGGGCAATGTGATAGCATTTTGCTACTACCTCAGCTGAAGGATGGAAGGAATCAAGGTAACATGCTTATTTGACAGGGAATACTTTGTGTACTTGTGTAATCTGTTGATCTGAGAATTAAATCACTTCTTCATCTTCTGTGCCATTGATCTTGGAGTCATTAGTGAAAGTACAAGCTGTTGGTGACATGCCCCCCTGCCTCACACAATCCTCACAGAGGAGAACATGCATCAGCGGATGCTTCTATTCACGTGAGTCAAATGAATTGTGCTTGTTCCCAGACCATGTTAACTGTAAGGAAAAGAAAAAAAGAGAGGAGCTGGAAGACTTATGAATTTTGTTTGTTTCCCCTGATAGAAAACTATCCCTTAGTTTTTTGCAGCTGACTCCCATACATAGGTGTGTACAGGGAGTGTGGTGGTTTTTACATATATGTGGCCATAAATGTATAGGTACTTAATACTAAGTATGTGTGTATGTGTATGCATGTATAACTTCTGCAATACTTCAGCTCTGGTCAACCTAGCTTACTGTAGAGACACAAGAAATTTGTGCTTTAGAGATTTGTGTTGGAAGGGACCTTAAAGCTCATCCAGTTCAATCCCCTGCCATGGGCAGCATTACCTTCTACTAGGCCAGGTTCTCCCACACCCCCTCCTGGGGCTGGCACCCTCTCCCAGCATGTCCTCTCTCAGCTTTCCAGAGGGAGTTTATGTGCTTCTAAAGCTGTTATTTAAAACCCTCTTCTGCTGGTTTATTCCAGCTGTGAGCAGTCCCTTAGAAATCCGGTGTGCTATTTGCTTGTGAGTGCTTTTGGGATGAAGGCAGCGGGAGACCTGAGCACGGGCCAGGGAGTGATGAGCTGTAGAGGCAAATGGATAAAAGGAAGGTGGGTAATGAAAGCATTGGGCAAAATAACACAACACATGGGATTTAGAACTGAATCTTCCAGCTGCCTTGCAGTTTATCACGTTTAATTGCTATGCCACAGTGGTGGACACTACCAAAAAGCACAGGCTTGATCCCCACTGTCTACAGCACCAATTCCCCACCATCACCCTGCTCCTCAACCCCATGCTGGTTTTCCTCTGTCAAGCAGGGTGACAGGCAACCAGGGGCCGGTGCCAAAGGACCAGGCTCGTGGTGCAGAGCCTGCAGAAGGAGCAGGACAGGGAGTGAGCGCACCGCATGCTGCATGGATGGCGCTCCGTGTTTCCCACCACTGGAAGGGATAAAGAGAAAGGAAGATGAAAGAAACAATAATATTTTTACACTTACTGTAACTCAGATTCCGATTTCATTAATTATTGTTTTGTCATCTTGGGAGCCTGGGGAGGAAAATATTAATCACAGGGTTTGCTGAGTGCTGTTTCAGTAAGTAAATGAATTTCAGTCAGGAAACTTGTTGTGTGGATGTTTGGCTGGTTCCTGCTGTCGGCAGGCGAGCTCCCCGTGGTTCCCGGCACTTCACAGAGCCCCTGGCCATCCCCCCCATGGGCTTTTTGGCACATCTCGGTTGAAGCATTCGCTGTCACCGCAGTGAGCAGAGTTTGCAGGTCCCATTGGGTTTTCTTTTGCTTGTTCTTGTTTTCTTTTTGCTCTTTAATAACTTCTGACAAAAAAAGCCCAAGAGCTGCCATTTGTGGCTGAGGTGCTGGCAGCCATGGGATGCTGCGCAGATCCAAACTGGCCTGTGCAAAACATTTCTGGCCCCTGTGCAGATCTGTGAGAGGAATCCAACAGCAAGAGAGCATGGACCCATTACTCCTGCACCCTGTCTTCATCCTTTCATTCCTAAATCGTCGCTGTACAAGCTGCCCAGAGCAGCTGTGGCTGCCCGATGTCCTGGCAGTGCTCAAGACCAGGTTGGAGCCCAGTGGCTCCAAGCCCAAGCTGCTCCAGTGGAAGGTGTCTCTGCCCATGGCAGGGGTTGGAACTGGATGAGCTTTAAGGTCCCTTCCAACCCAAACCAGTCTGGGATTCTACGATTTTATAATTCTCTCCAGTCACTGCATCCCAAGGCCCATCACCAGGCACAGGGCTGCACCAGGGCCATTTACTTCTGTGGACTGTTGTCTTCGTTTGCCAGCTCTTGGCACTGAGGAAATTCCAGTGGCACATTTCCATCTCTTTATAAATCAAACCCCATATTTCTTTGTCAAGGAAGAGAGCCCTGAGGTAAATCTATTAATGGCATGCAGCATGCTGCCCCCCACTAGGGATTATTCCCTCTCTGTCTTAAAAGCAAGTAAGGAGCTGTGTTGGTTGTGGCATGGATCAGAACAGTTACACCTCAGCTACTCTAAGCAAACCTCCCAGGTGCTTATTTTGGGAGAGGACTTTACATCCTTTCTCACTTCTGGGTCTGTGACCCCAGACAAAAATAAATACATCTTAGTGCTCCTGCTCAGGGTTATTTCTGGCAGCATCACCAAGTAACTGAATTTCAGTGGGCTGTGAGTGTGTGTATGTGTATATACAACAGTAGATCTCAGCAAGATAATCAATTACATGCAAGAGGAAACCATAACTTTTTCCATTGGTTTTATCAGATATTGTGGTCAGTCAAGGCAATTCAAAGCACTTCGGAACCCTATTACATTCATTCTTGCTATAATCACTCCATCTCTGTTTACCATATTCAGTTAAAGTGGCTTGCTTGCTACATCCGCTCTGCTGCCAAAAGAACCTCATTTACTCTTGCAAACGGCTTCTGTTGCTGCTGCTGTAGTGTTCCTGCATTGCAAACACATTCTTGGCCACAGCACTGAGGTTTGGATATATTGTTCTTTGAATCCTGCAGGGGAGTTGATTGGTTGGCATGCTCATTCACTTTCAAATACCATTTGAATGACAGGAGGATTTGGGTTGTTGGTTGGTTTGTTTTGTTGGGGTTTTTTTTTCTGATACATGAGCTTTGCTTTCTCCTGTTGTGGAACAGAACAGTCCCTGAGCCTGAGGCTCCTTCCTTGGGGCTGTTGGTGCTGTGCTGTTTTTTCTGTGGTTGCCCTTATTTTTGTTGTTTCTGCAAATTGCATCTTCAAACACCAGAGGCTGTTTGAAATACTCAAGTCCCTGCTTAAGGGAAAGTGGGACCCAAAACTGGCAGGAGTCTGCAAGGACTGCAGCAGCGTATGCAGTGAGAGGGTTTGCCTGCAGAGCATCAACCATTAATAACAGCAGCCAGTAGCTCTGTGGAGTTGCATCGTGCAGCTCATTTCCTCCTGCCCCTTGGTTTTGCTGTTGTCATGTGCATGAAGCCCTGTTGTGATGGCTGGGATTGGTGCAAGGTGTGGGGTGATGCTGGAAGAGCTGTCCTGTTTGGGGAAATGAGGAGGGGAGGAAGGAAACCCAGGCAAAATGGTCAAACCCTGGGGTTTTGCCTTGTGTTCTCTTTGCTGTGGCTCAGCCCTTGCTCCTCAGCATGGGGGCTTGCACGAACCTAGGTGAGCATGGCCCAGCCCTGCAGCCCTCAGTGCTGATGCTAGACATGGGAGCAGCAGTTAACAGCCCTTGGTCCCTTGACGTCAGTCTGTCCAGACCAGGCCAGGGCAGCAGTGGAAGTGATATTTTGGCAAACAGCTTTGGCAGTGGTATGACCTGTGCCATTCCTTTAGAAGGAATACATTCCTGCTGCTCATTACTTCATGGAAAGAAACAGGGCAAAGAGACAGCAGACACAGTACACCCAGATTTCTGCACAGATTTTGTGCATTGTTGGTACTCCCACAGTTGCATTGTCCTGACTACAAACACCAGGCTGATACACAGCAGCTCCCTGGTGCTCAAGGACCATTGTGCTGCCCCATAGCCTGTCACAGCACATGGGCCAGGGGAGCACCAGGAGGCTGGGTCTCGTCTCCTGGGATTCCATGTCTCCTTGCTGGGCACCTGGATTTGCTCCTCTCCCTCGCTCAGTCCCAGCCAGGGTTTGTTCCTCCGGTTGAGGCAGTTGAAGTGCACCATTGCTTGGTGGAAAGGAAGAGCTTTGTCTTCTTGAAGCTCAGGAAACAGCTGTGGAAACAAAGCCCCCAAAACAACCCGAAGCAGGGATGGGTTTAGAGTGCTTATGAGTTTCTCATGCTTCTTGGCTCAGAATGTGATTTTAGTGCCCTGAAATGAACCATCTTGAAAACACTGTGGGTTTTTTTTTGGTTGTTTAGGTGGAGGAATGAAACTTCTTATAGTTATAAATCTAAAGCCAGGGGTGAATTTGTCCCCTTTTCTTTTCCCATAAGTATTTATCTTCTGCTTTGAGATCTGTAGGTATTTTTTTAGCCTGGTATGCTATGAAATTCTGCTTTCAGTGATCAAAGCCCTGATTTGTTTCACTATGAATTGTGCCTCTGACCCAGTCCCAAGTGGGAGCTGCATCTGCTTTACAAAACTTGTTATATGGAGATAGGAAACTGAAATGGCAGGGCTTGGCTTTGCTTGTGGAGGGTTTCTCCTTCCAGCAGGTGCATGTGCTTTGCTCCTTGCAGGAGCATCGTGAAACCTCTCCTTGCTGTGCTGGACACGAGTGTGATTATCTGTATTTTACATGCGTGGAAACCCATAGCCTCTGTATGAGCCCATTTGGGGCAGTTTTTCCCTGCAAACCGGGGTCTTGGCCAGTGCCTATGGCTGTGCTTTCCCAGGGAACACAAGAACAGCCCCTCTGCTGGGGACTCACCCCTGCATCAAGTGATTTGCCAATATTAATGATTTTTCTGCGTCGTCATCAGGTCTCTTCCACCTCCTTTTTTTGACAAAACATGGTCTTTTCCATTTTTCTCCGATATCCCCATGTTTCAAATGTCTTCTCTTTCCCCTGTCTTTGATTTCCCATCTTTCTACCCTTGTTTTCCCATCTCTCTCCTCTGCAAAGGGAGTGAGAGGAGCTGAATTCAGCACCTGGAGCAAGTGTGTGCTGACAGTTTGGATAACAACTTTGCAGTGTTTTCTCTATTATTTTCTGAGCTGTTATTTTTGCACTCTATCATTTTGATATTGCTGTGCTTTCCAGAGAGGTTTGCAAGGGGTGGTTGACGTGACATTTGGTCTTATCACTTAATGTTCAGTTAATTTAATCCCTGCTAAAGTCTAGAAGGATT